>NC_091993.1:117703757-118303757 GCF_044704955.1 Pristiophorus japonicus
GAGGAGGAGGGGTGGGGGAGAGGAGGAGGGGTGGGGGAGAGGAGGAGGGGGGTGGGGGAGAGGAGGAGAGGGTGGGGGAGAGGAGGAGGGGGTGGGGGAGAGGAGAAGGGGTGGGGGAGAGGAGGAGGGGGTGGGGGAGAGGAGGAGGGGGTGGGGGAGAGGAGGAGGGGGTGGGGGAGAGGAGGAGGGGGTGGGGGAGAGGAGAGGAGGGGGTGGGGGAGAGGAGAGGAAGGGGTGAAGGAGAGGAGAGGAGGGGGTGAAGGAGAGGAGAGGAGGGGTGAAGGAGAGGAGAGGAGGGGGGTGAAGGAGAGGAGAGAGAGGGGTGAAGGAGAGGAGAGAAGGAAGGAGAGGAGGTGGGGAGGAGAGGAGGGTGGTGGGGGAGAAGGGGGGTGGGGGCGGAGAGGAGGAGGGGGTGGAGGAGGGGTGGAGAGGGGGAGGGAGGGAAGGAGGGAGAAGGGAGAGAGAGGGGAGGGGTGGGGGAGGAGGGAGGGGAGGGGGAGGAGGGAGTGGAGGAGGGGAGGGGGAGGAGGGAGTGGAGGGGAGGAGGGAGGGGAGGGGAGGAGGCTGAGCAGGCCGGGCCCGGTCGAGCCCAGACTTGATTTAAAAGGTAGGGGCCGGGGGTGGGTAGTGGGAGTCTGTGCGGGTCGGGTCGGATCCAGGGGCGGGAGCGGGGGTCGGGTCCGGGGGGGGGGGGGGGGGGAGGAGGGGTCCGGTCGTGAGGAAGCAGGAGCTGGGCATGGGAGGTGCAGCCTGATCCACGCAGCCCCAGTGAGGCCATTCGGCCAGGGCTCGGGGCTGCGTGCTTCAGGCCCCTCCCACAGTTTTGGGTGCCTGGGGCTACTGCACATGCGTGCCCACTGTAACGCATGTGCAGAGGTCCCGGCATTGTTTTGAGCGCAGGGACCTGGCTCAGCCCCCAACAGCTCGTGCTGCGCTGTGCCCAGCTCCAGAGGATCTGCAGGGAGCCGGAGAATGGGTGAATTTTTTTTAAGCGCACTTTGTGGCGCGAAAAACGGGCGTCCAGGTCGGGAACTTGGGCCCAATATCTGATAATTTAGCATGGCCCAGGGATTGAACAGAAACTACTGTATTGTAATCAACTCACTAAATTGACACGAGCCTTCTATAATTCTCCCACCCTTTGGACAGTGAAAATTAAACACTCTTATCAGAACTTGTGATTTAAGCTATAACTGTAACTCCTATCAATCAAAAAAAATAGTTAAACAGTAGCATAAAGTTAGCGCAGCAGATTTCACCTGATTACAGAACACATAGCTTGGATATGCAAAAATAACAAATGCACAACACTTCACTAACTCTCTTTGTAATACTAAAGGAAAAAGGAATGGACTTGCATTAATATAGCACCCTTTCATGACCTCAAGCTGTCCCAAAGCACTTCAAGTACTTTTGAAGTGTAGTCACTGTTGAAATGTAGGAAATGTAGGAACATAGCAGCCAATTTGCATATGACAAGCTTCTACAAACAGCAATGTGATAATGACCAGATAATCTATTTTAGTGATGTTGATTGAGGGGCAAATATTAGTCAGGACACTGGTAGAACAGCCTGCTTTTCTTCGAAATAGTGCCATGGGATCTTTTACGTTTATCTAAGAGGGTCTCATCCGAAAGACGGCACCTCCGACAATGCAATGCTCCCTCAGTGTTGCACTGAAGGGAGCTCATGTCTCGCAAGTTGGGCTTGAACTCACGACCCTCTGTCTCAGAGGCAAGAGTGCTACCAACTCAGCCAAGGCTGACACTAAACCTGGACCAGCATTAGTAACATAAAATTTACACATGAAGTTTCATTTAGCCACATCCGTCTCTATCTTTGTGAACTCAGCAGAACTGGCAGAAAACAGTGAGATATGCCTCTGTGCCTGGGCAAGGAGCTGTCAATCAATCCTTACACCCAGAGACTCCTAAGAGACCTCCCTCATCAGCAGGGCAGGATTACTTGAGGTCAAGACAGCAACAATTAAAAGATCCAATGGTACCCGGATGACCTCTGTTCACAACAAAGCTGATTCAGATAGCTTGGCCATTAGAATTCATATGTGTCTGCAGCGACGATATGTGTCTGAACTATTCAGACCTAAAAGAGATGCAGGTTGAACAATCAGACCAGATGAAGCGATTGCTTACAGTCATCCAAAAGATAGATTGACCTCCTAAGGTATTCCTAGTCAAACATAAGCAATGGGGATTCCCTGGGAGCCAAACAAGCTAAATCCTGTAGTAAGCAAAATTAAATGGACTAGCTACAACGCATCAATACATGTACCAATATAGAAACATAGAAACATAGAAAATAGGTGCAGGAGTAGGCCATTCGGCCCTTCTAGCCTGCACCGCCAGTCAATGAGTTCATGGCTGAACATTCAACTTCAGTACCCCATTCCTGATTTCTCGCCATACCCCTTGGTCCCCCTAGTAGTAAGGACCTCATCTAACTCCTTTTTGAATATATTTAGTGAATTGGCCTCAACAACTTTCTGTGGTAGAGAATTCCACAGGTTCACCACTCTCTGGGTGAAGAAGTTCCTCCGCATCTCGGTCCTAAATGGCTTACCCCTTATCCTTAGACTGTGACCTCTGGTTCTGGACTTCCCCAACATTGGGAACATTCTTCCTGCATCTAACCTGTCTAACCCCGTCAGAATTTTAAATGTTTCTATGAGGTCCCCTCTCATTCTTCTGAACTCCAGTGAATACAAGCCCAGTTGATCCAGTCTTTCTTGATAGGTCAGTCCCGCCATCCCGGGAATCAGTCTGGTGAACCTTCGCTGCACTCCCTCAATAGCAAGAATGTCCTTCCTCAGGTTAGGAGACCAAAACTGTACACAATACTCCAGGTGTGGCCTCACCAATGCCCTGTACAACTGTAGCAACACCTCCCTGCCCCTGTACTCAAATCCCCTTGCTATGAAGGCCATCATGCCATTTGCTTTCTTAACCGCCTGCTGCACCTGCATGCCAACCTTCAATGACTGATGTACCATGACACCCAGGTCTCTTTGCACCTCCCCTTTTCCTAATCTGTCACCATTCAGATAATAGTCTGTCTCTCTGTTTTTACCACCAAAGTGGATAACCTCACATTTATCCACATTATACTTCATCTGCCATGCATTTGCCCACTCACCTAACCTATCCAAGTCGCTCTGCAGCCTCACAGCATCCTCCTCGCAGCTCACACTGCCACCCAACTTAGTGTCATCCGCAAATTTGGAGATACTACATTTAATCCCCTCATCTAAATCATTAATGTACAGTGTAAACAGCTGGGGCCCCAGCACAGAACCTTGCGGTACCCCACTAGTCACTGCCTGCCATTCTGAAAAGTACCCATTTACTCCTACTCTTTGCTTCCTGTCTGACAACCAGTTCTCAATCCATGTCAGTACACTACCCCCAATCCCATGTGCTCTAACTTTGCACATCAATCTCTTGTGTGGGACCTTGTCGAACGCCTTCTGAAAGTCCAAATATACCACATCAACTGGTTCTCCCTTATCCACTCTACTGGAAACATCCTCAAAAAATTCCAGAAGATTTGTCAAGCATGATTTCCCTTTCACAAATCCATGCTGACTTGGACCTATCATGTCACCTCTTTCCAAATGCACTGCTATGACATCCTTAATAATTGATTCCATCATTTTACCCACTACCGATGTCAGGCTGACCGGTCTATAATTCCCTGTTTTCTCTCTCCCTCCTTTTTTAAAAAGTGGGGTTACATTGGCTACCCTCCACTCCATAGGAACTGATCCAGAGTCAATGGAATGTTGGAAAATGACTGTCAATGCATCCACTATTTCCAAGGCCACCTCCTTAAGTACTCTGGGATGCAGTCCATCAGGCCCTGGGGATTTATCGGCCTTCAATCCCATCAATTTCCCCAACACAATTTCCCAGCTAATAAGGATTTCCCTCAGTTCCTCCTCCTTACTAGACCCTCCGACCCCTTTTATAACCAGAAGGTTGTTTGTATCCTCCTTCGTGAATACCGAACCAAAGTACTTGTTCAATTGGTCCGCCATTTCTTTGTTCCCCGTTATGACTTCACTTGATTCTGACTGCAGGGGACCTACGTTTGTCTTTACTAACCTTTTTCTCTTTACATATCTATAGAAACTTTTGCAATCCGTCTTAATGTTCCCTGCAAGCTTCTTCTCATACTCCATTTTCCCTGCCCTAATCAAACCCTTTGTCCTCCTCTGCTGAGTTCTAAATTTCTCCCAGTCCCCAGGTTCGCTGCTATTTCTGGCCAATTTGTATGCCACTTCCTTGGCTTTAATACTATCCCTGATTTCCCTTGATAGCCACGGTTGAGCCACCTTCCCTTTTTTATTTTTATGCCAGACAGGAATGTACAATTGTTGTAGTTCATCCATGCGGTCTCTAAATGTCTGCCATTGCCCATCCACAGTCAACCCCTTCAGTATCATTCGCCAATCCATCCCAGCCAATTCACGCCTCATACCTTCAAAGTTAGCCTTCTTTAAGTTCTGGACCATGGTCTCTGAATTAACTGTTTCATTCTCCATCCCAATGCAGAATTCCACCATATTATGGTCACTCTTCCCCAAGGGGCCTCGCACAACGAGATTGCTAATTAATCCTCTCTCATTACATAACACCCAGTCCAAGATGGCCTCCCCCCTAGTTGGTTCCTCGACATATTGGTCTAAAAAACCATCCCTTATGCACTCCAGAAAATCCTCCTCCACCATATTGCTTCCAGTTTGGTTAGCCCAATCTATGTGCATATTAAAGTCACCCATTATAACTGCTGCACCTTTATTGCACGCACCCCTAATTTCCTGTTTGATGCCCTCCCCAACATCACTACTACTGTTTGGAGGTCTGTACACAACTCCCACTAACGTTTTTTGCCCTTTGGTGTTCTGCAGCTCTACCCATATAGATTCCACATCATCCAAGCTAATGTCCTTCCTAACTATTGCCTTAATCTCCTCCTTAACCAGCAATGCTACCCCACCTCCTTTTCCTTTTATTCTATCCTTCCTGAATGTTGAATACCCCTGGATGTTGAGTTCCCAGCCCTGATCATCCTGGAGCCACGTCTCCGTAATCCCAATCACATCATATTTGTTAACATCTATTTGCACAGTTAATTCATCCACCTTATTGCGGATACTCCTTGCATTAAGACACAAAGCCTTTAGGCTTGTTTTTTTAACACCCTCTGTCCTTTTAGAATTTTGCTGTACAATGGCCCTTTTTGTTCTTTGCCTTGGGTTTCTCTGCCCTCCACTTTTCCTCATCTCCTTTCTGTCTTTTGTTTTTGCCTCCTTTTTGTTTCCCTCTATCTCCCTGCATTGGTTCCCATCCCCCTGCCATATTAGTTTAACTCCTCCCCAACAGCACCAGCAAACACTCCCCCGAGGACATTGGTTCCGGTCCTGCCCAGGTGCAGACCGTCCGGATTGTACTGGTCCCACCTCCCCCAGAACCGGTTCCAATGCCCCAGGAATTTGAATCCCTCCCTGCTGCACCATTGCTCAAGCCACGTATTCATCTGAGCTATCCTGCGATTCCTACTCTGACTAGCACGTGGCACTGGTAGCAATCCCGAGATTACTACTTTTGAGGTCCTACTTTTTAATTTAGCTCCTAGCTCCTTAAATTCATTTCGTAGGACCTCATCCCTTTTTTTACCTATGTCATTGGTACCAACGTGCACCACGACAACTGGCTGTTCTCCCTCCCTTTTTAGAATGTCCTGCACCCGCTCCGAGACATCCTTGACCCTTGCACCAGGGAGGCAACATACCATCCTGGAGTCTCGGTTGCGGCCGCAAAAACGCCTATCTATTCCCCTTACAATTGAATCCCCTATCACTATCGCTCGGCCACTCTTTTTCCTGCCCTCCTGTGCAACAGAGCCAGCCACGGTGCCATGAACTTGGCTGCTGCTGCCCGCTCCTGATGAGTCATCCCCCTCAACAGCACTCAAAGCAGTGTATCTGTTTTGCAGTGGGATGACTACAGGGGACCCCTGCACTACCTTCCTTGCACTACTCTTCCTGCTGGTCTTCCATTCCCTCGCTGGCTGTGGACCCTTCTCCTGCGGTAAGACCAACTCGCTACACGTGATACTCACGTCATTTTCAGCATCGTGGATGCTCCAGAGTGAATCCACCTTCAGCTCCAACTCCGCAACGCGGACCGTCAGTAGCCGGAGGTGGACACACTTCCCGCACATGTAGTCGTCAGGGACACTGGTGTTGTCCCCGTGTTCCCACATGGTACAGGAGGAGCATATCACGTGACCGAGCTGTCCTGCCATGACTTAACCCTTAGATACACTTAAATTGCCGACAACAATGTTAAAAGTTACTGACTAATAAAGAAAAAGAAAAACTACTCACCAATCAGCAGCCAATCACTTACCACGTTGGCTGTGACGTCACCTTTTGATTTCTTTCTACTTCTTTTTTGACTTCTCTCAGCTGGAGCTGCACCGGTACGCCTCTCTCGACGCTCCCCGGACTGCTGAGCCTTTTATAGGCCGCTGCCTCTCTCGACGCTCCCCGGACTGCTGAGCCTTTTATAGGCCGCTGCCTCTCTCGACTCTCCCCGGACTGCTGAGCCTTTTATAGGCCGCTGCCTCTCTCAACTCCCGCCTCTCTCGACGCTCCCCGGACTGCTGAGCCTTTTATAGGCCGCTGCCTCTCTCGACGCTCCCCGGACTGCTGAGCCTTTTATAGGCCGCTGCCTCTCTCGACTCCCGCCTCTCTCGACGCTCCCCGGACTGCTGAGTCTTTTATAGGCCGCTGCCTCTCTCAACTCCCGCCTCTCTCGACGCTCCCCGGACTGCTGAGCCTTTTATAGGCCGCTGCCTCACTGGACTCCCGCCTCTCTCGACGCTCCTCTTTCTTATGGTTTGAATTGTGACAGTACCCCTAATCATCACAGTGATGTCCATGTTAAAGAACTTATGCCTGTGACATAACTGAATGTTTACTGGGAGTGCTGCAGTTGGAAATGCTATAATACTATCCATATATATGGGAAAAGGGAATTGAGTAAAGCCAGAAATAAAATTATTTTGAGAGTAGAAAATGCTTCTAATCTTATTCCAGTTGATTAAATTTACAGATAGCATTACATAAAATGGTCTGTGCTTCACTGTTAAGAAAGGAAGAACTTGTATTTGTGAAGTACCCTTCATGACCTCAGGATATTCCAAACCATCTGACAGCCAATTAGGTACTTTTGAATTGTAGTCACTGCTGTAATGTAGGAAAGGTGGCAGTGAATTTGCGAACAGCAAAAACACAGATTATCTGTTCTTAGTGGTGCTGGTTGACATTGGGAGAATCTCCCTGCTCTTCTTCAAAGAGTTCCATGGGATTTATTATATCCACCACAGAGGGCAGACATCTCATCCAAAGAATGTAACTGGTGTCGGCCTAGGTTATGTGCTCAAGTCTCTGGAGTGGGGCTTGAGCCCACGAACTCTGGCTATGGAGCAATAATACTACCTCTGAGTAAGACTGACTCTAAGTAAAGCTCCCTCTACACTGTTCCATCAAATATCTAAAGAGATTGATGAATATGATGTTTGCGTTTAAAGCATTCTTCCAGAGTGTTAAGCACTGGCTCAATGCAATCTCTAAGAATGATACTGACAACAACTGATTTGAGATGGAAAACTGCACAGCAATATTTGTGTACTACCCTTCATACAAAATTAGAATTTACCAGTCAATCCCTGATTGCATTGCACACAGGGAGACAAGACCAAGTGCAGTCTCAGATAAAGTGAGGTTAGAGGGCACTGATAATTGCGCCACTGCACACTATTCAATCCCTATTTTAAAGTAACACATACTGTCCTTTTATTTAAATTTCTATTATAAATTTTAGACAATCATAATGAAAATTTCCAACTTAAAACTTATCAAGCTGTAATTACAATCACCTTCTTTTTCTCAACCTCCTCTCTTTCTCGTAATCACCTTCTCTTCCTAGAACCAGAGCCACCAATGCAGCCTTACATAGCCAGAGGATAATGGGGCCTTCCAAGTAAAACTTGTAATGAAGGCATTAAAAGACACATTATTGTGAAATATGTATGTTTTTAAATTTTGGTTAAGCCCTTATTTAGGAACTTTGAAATTTAAGTCCTTGAGAAAAATGTAGTGATGAAAACATTTTCAGAAAGCATTTTGAAAGAATTGTTGGAACGTAGCAGTCAGATTTCGCAATCAGAGTGATAGGACTACATACGCACTTTCCGTGATAAATGTGTACTTAAAAGTTTAGAATGGAAAAGGTTGACACAAAACGTGTGACAAAGATGTGATAACGGGAAGTCACATGATGCAGACAAAAAGTGCAGACAGGCATAAAGATTTTTAATATATTATAGATAGATCGTGACAGGAAAATATGTAAATTGCATTGTTTCTTAATTGATACAGCTCAGCCTCCACACCCCAACCTATGTTTCATTTGTAAAGAAATTGGCTGCCGCGTTTTGTACAACAGTGACTACACTTCAAAAGTACTTCATTGGCTGTAAAGCCCTTTTTTCATGAGGTATTTATATAGCACCTTTCATGACAAGTCTTTTTTTCATGTTTTTTAAATGCAAGTTGTTACTGCAAATGCTGATCTGTGTTAAATTCATAGTAATACTGCATTGTCTAAGGTGGTTTGTGGTTTTGTTTGACAGTGCCCCTGTTTTTCAACTTCTTAAAAAAATGTTGAAGTATGACAAAAATAGAGTTTGAAGAAGTTTGAAAAACAAAATGCATTTTTCATAAAGATTGGCTTCCATTTGCTGCCCAATGTGAAACTGAGTCATACTGACCAGAAAAGTTCCCAGATTCCCTTCCTTGCCTGTGCTAAGCTTGTTGATCCCAGCTGGGCTGGCAGTGAGGGCAATATAATTCGCCTCAGCAACACAGACTAGGGAGGGAAGAAAAAAGATAATTTCCTGCTCCTTATCCTATCCAGTGACCCGTGCAGGAAAAATATTGGCGTAGATATTGGCTGAGGTTAGGACTGGACTTTTGTGATTCCCTCCACAGTTGACACTCATTTTTTAGTTCACACATGAGGCCCCGAGCCCCAGGTACTGGAGGATGAACTGGCACCCATAAAACTACACCTCATCAAGTTTAAGGGGCCATTTTGATGGCCTTACCGCTGACTGCCGCCGAGATCCGCCAACATTCCTCTTCGGGTTCCGCCCTGTGCCAGTTTGCACTTGGGCTGGAGCGGGCGGGAGGGGAGAAACGCCAGGAACCGCCCACTGACATCAGCGGACGGCCAAGTGGCCTCCCGCCTGTTGAGATGCCAGATTGGTGCGGGCGGGAGTCGGCGGAGGTCGATACCGGGACGGGGAAGTACCGCTGCTTGGAGGATGGTCTATCCCCGACAGTAGGTATGAAGACCCGCAAAAAAAGGTTCGTGAACATTTTTTTTAACATTTTCTTACATGACTTACCTGCATGGGGGCCCCTGAAGGTGTTCTGGTTTGTTTGTATTGATTTTTCTTTTCAGCTCTTCGACCTTCCGTGGGCCTGACTCCACCCTCGGCGGCACTTGGGTGGCAACAGCCTTTGCCGCCGAGATTGGGAGCTCCTGCCCACTGTCGCCCAGATTGACGGTGTAAGTCCCTCTTTTGCTGCCGGGCGCCCTTTCAAGGACCTTTTTGCCGAAACTCCCGCCCAAAGTAGCATCAAGTATCTCGCCGGCCATCGGCAGTCCTTTGGGCGGCACTTGGGTAGCCCTTGACCTTCACCAATTTCAGCCCCTAAGTGCCTTCAAAATAAGTTGGGGAGGAAATTGGGCGAGCAGAAAAATAATTGGCTTAATTCTTGATGGACTCAAAGAATATTTTCAAAGAGCATACTCATATCTCCCAGTACATAGTTTCCACACTTAAATCGTTCAATCTGTGGGCCACAGGCTTGCGTGACCTGCCACATGACTGACCTGGAGATTCACTGCCAGATCTGTCCGTATCACCTTAAGCAATAATGCATCTCCCTCTCCAAAAGCAAATCCTCTTACTACTCCTTTATTATTCCAGAGAGCAAGGGAAACTCCAAAATCTTCTCAATGACAAACAGCTTCCTCACCCCCAGTGTCAAATGTGAGGAGCGAACAGGTTGGGACTGTCTCAGCCTCTTCCCCATCTCTTCTGCTGTCTCAGGCTCCCCGATTCTTCTACTCCAAACTCATACTGCTCTATAACTTCTCTCCCATCTCCTCCCCTGCCCTCACCAAGCTCTAATTCTGCACAAATTCTGTACCAGCTCCTGTTCTCTCGATCCTTTCCCAGCCTAGCTCCTCACCACACAACCAGTTCCCCAGAGCCTCAATGCTCATGGATAGATTGCTGGAGGCTCCCTCCCACAAAAAAAAACAGCAGATGCTAGCTCAGTTAATAAGTTTAAATCTGAGCTTTTTGCTAGCCAAGGGTATTAAGGGATTATGGAGCCAAAGCGAGTAAATGGAGTTAGGATACAGATTAGCCATGGTCTCAATGAATGACGGAACAAGCTGGCGGGGCTGAATGGCCTACTCCTGTTCCTAATTTTCGGATTCATCATTGAATTCAACAATTTCAGATCATAACACTGCTTCCATTTTTTCGGGTTGTTAATGTTTCTGCTGTTGCCATTTACAACTCCTCTAGACCCATCTTTTGTTTCTTTACTTGTCCCATTACCACCCCCTTTTGCCTTGTACAATCATCTGTTTTGTCATTTAATCACTCCTGCCTTCCAATCTATCAAAGACCTTCTCCTTTTGTTCTCCCCAAACCCACTTTCCCTGCCTCTGCACTTGCTTAAAAACTGGTGCATCTCTAACTTTACCTGTTCTGACAAAAGGTCATCAACCTGAAACCATAACTAACTTACGTACTTTCTCTCTCTCTCTCTCTCCACAGATAATGTCTGAGCTGCTGAGTATTGTATCTCGCATTTTCTCTCCTGTGATAAAAACAGAAAATGCTAGAAATACTCAGCGGGTCAGGCAACATTTGTGGTGAGCAAAACAAAAGTTAACATTTCAGGTCGATGACCTTTCGTCAGAACTTTTAAAAAAGTTAGCCACGTAACAGATTTTAAGCAAGGGCAGGGGCAGGGTAAGTGGAGAAAGGAGGAGGAAAGAACAAAAGAGGAAAGTCTGCAATGGGGTGGAAGACGGGAGATTCAATGACAAAAGGCCTTATTGTACACAGCAAAATGAGATGGTAATGGGACGAGTAAAGAAACAAAAAGATGGGTCAAGGAGGTATAAATGGGGAATGGCAGCATCAACAGTTGCCACCTGGAAAATCGAGACCATAACCTCTGCCTCCAATTTTTTGGATGGCAGCTGTTGATGATTCTGCCATTCCCCATTTACACCGCCTCTGGACCCAGCTTTTGTTTCTTTACTTGTCCCATTACCATCCCCTTTTCCTTTGTACCATCATACCATTTGTCATTTATTCTCTCCTGCCTTCCACCCTATCACAGACCTCCATCCTCCATCCTCCTCCCTCCCCCTTTTCCCTGCCTCGATAGTTGCTCAAAACCTGTTTTATATCATTGACTTTTTCCAGTTCTGGCGATAGGTCATCAACCTGAAACGTTAACTCTGTTTCTTTCTCTCCACAGCTGCTGTGTATTTTGGTTCAGTTACCAACAGGCTGGCAATAATAAAACATACCTTTGATTGCTTTTTTTATCTGTGTAATTCTATATAATTGTCTATGAGCAACCATTTGATCTGAATATGGTTATTGGGGCAGGACAAGGAGCAAGTGAACTACAACTCCCAGGGTGCCTTTCGGATGAGGTGTTAAACCGAGGCCCCGTCTGCTCTCTCAGGTGGATGTAAAAGATTCCACGGCACTAATTCGAAGAAAAATAGGGGAGTTATCCCCGATCTCCTGGCCAATATTTATCCCTCAATCAACATCATTAAAACAGATTATTTGGTCATTATCACATTGCTGTTTGTGGAAGCTTGCTTGGTGCAAATTGGCTACCGTGTTTCCTACATTAGAACAGTGGCTACATTTTTTTTTAAAGTAATTAATTGCCTGTGGTCGCGGGTGGGGTGGCTTGACCCATCCACCTCCACGGAGGTGTGTGGGGGGCCTGACCCATCCACCTCCATGGCACGAACCTGGTATTGCAGTACTTCCAGGAACGGTGCAGTGGCTCTAGGCCTTTTGGCTAAGAGCATTGGCGCAGAGTGATCCTTGATGTGTGCAAGGTGACCTCTGGCGTTTGTGATTTGACAAAGAATTGGAAAGATTGGCTACGAATTTTAAAAAAAAAATTAATTGCTGTGGTCGCTTCTTGGCCTTTTGGCTAAGATCATGCGTAACTGACCTGACAGGGGAGTAACCATGACCCAAAAGTGGTTCTCCCTGGATCAGGAAGGTGGTTCTCCTATGCTTTTTGGAAATAGGAGGTAGGTGGGGTGGATTGACCCATCCACCTCCACGGAGGTGTGTGGGGGGCCTGACCCATCCACCTCCATGGCACGAACCTGGTATTGCAGTACTTCCAGGAACGGTGCAGTGGCTCTCGGCCTTTTGGCTAAGAGCATTGGCGCAGAGTGATCCATGATGTGTGCAAGGTGACCTCTGGCGTTTGTGATTTGACAAAGAATTGGAAAGATTGGCTACGAAGAAAAAAAAAATTAATTGGCTGTAAAGCGCTTTAGGTCAGTTTGAGGTCAAAAATAGGGCATTATATTAATGCAAGTCCTTTCCTTTTTTCATTAAGTATTGCAAAGAGAGATTGTGAAGCGTTGCACATTTGTTATTTCTGCATATCTAAGCTAATTGTTCTGTAATCAAGTGAAATCGGCTGCACTAACTTCATGCTACTGTTTACTTAAACTGCCCATTCACTTAATCTGACAAAAGGATATCGACAGGTTAAGTGAATGTGCAAAGCTGTGGAAAATGGATTTTAATATAGGTAAATGTGAGGTCATCCACTTTGGATCTAAAAAGGATAGAATAGGGTACTTTCTAAATGGTGAAAGGCTAAAAACAGTGGAGGTCCAAAGACACTTGGGGGTTCAGGTACATAGATAATTAAAAAGTCATGAACAGGTACAGAAAATAATCAAAAAGGCTAATGGAATGCTGGCCTTTATATCGAGAGAAGTAGAATACAAGCGGGTAGAAGTTATGATGCAAGACCTTGACGACATTCAGGCTTGGGCTGATGAACGGCAGGTAAAATTTGCGTCACACAAGTGCCAGGCAATGATTATCGACACCGCCCCATGACGTTCAATGGCATTACCATCACTGAATCCCCCATCATCAACATCCTGGGGGTCACCATTGACCAGAAACTTAACTGGACCAGCCACATAAATACTATGGCAAGAACAGCAGGTCAGAGGCTGGGTATTCTGTGGTGAGTGTCTCACCTTCTGATTCCCCAAAGCCTTTCCACCATCTACAAGACACAAGTCAGGAGTGTGATGAAATACTCTCCACTTGCCTGAATGAGTGTAGCTCCAACAACACTCAAGAAGCTCGACACTATCCAGGACATAGAAACAGAGAAACATAGAAAATAGGTGCAGGAGTAGGCCATTCGGCCCTTCGAGCCTGCACAGCCATTCAACAAGATCATGGCTGATCACCCACCCCAGCAGCACCCCCCGGCCATACCCTCTCCACACCCCCCGACCCCCCCAGCCACAAGGACCACATCCAACTCCCTCCCGAACACATCCAATGAACCGGCATCAACAACTCTCCGTGGCAGGGAAACCCACAGGCCAACAACTCCCCGAGTAAAGAAGTCTCTCCTGATCCCAGCTCCAAACAGCCCACCCCCCATCCCAAGACCGTGCCCCCGCCCCGCCCGCCTCCGGACCCACCCAACACCGGGAACACTCCCCCGGCACCCAACCCGCCCCTTCCCATCAGAATCCTTCCCAAATGCCGAACACCCCCGGATGTCGAGCGCCCAGCCCCGGAGCCATGCCCGTGCGACGCCAACAACACCACATCCACTAACCGCCATCTGCGCAGTCAACCCGTCCACCCCACTCCGAACACTCCCCGCACCGAGGCACAGAGCCCCTAGGCCCGCCCCTCCAACACACTTCACCAACCCCCCCCCTCCCCCCAGACCTCCGCTGTAATGTGGCCCCTCCTGTCCCCCGCCCTGGGTTTCTCCACCTCCCACCTCCATCACTCTCCCCTCCATCCCCCGCCCCCATCTCCCCTCTGCCTCCCCGCAAGGCTCCCATCTTGGGGGCGGTAACCTTCTGGGGCCGGGAATTTTAGTCCCCAGTGTGGAAGTCCTGCTCCCGCCGCAGAATTGGCCTTACCACCCCTCAATTGAAGCGGAGTGCAATTTCCACACTCCACTTCCTTTGGGGGCAGTTACTGGGGCACGACTGGATGCTCCTGTGAGAGATCGAACTGGTGCTCTCCACTCTCCCGTCCTGTGACAGTGGGAACTGGTGCTCTCCACTCTCTGTCCTGTGACAGTTGGAACTGATGCTCTCCACTCTCTGTCCTGTGACAGTGGGAACTGGTGCTCTCCACTCTCTGTCCCGCGACAGTTGGAACTGGTGCTCTCCACTCTCTGTCCTGTGACAGTGGGAACTGGTGCTCTCCACTCTCTCTCCTGTGACAGTAGGAACTGGTGCGCTCCACTCTCTGTCCTGCGACAGTGGGAACTGGTGCTCTCCACTCTCTCTCCTGTGACAGTAGGAACTGGTGCTCTCCACTCTCTGTCCTGTGACAGTGGGAACTGGTGCTCTCCACTCTCTGTCCTGTGACAGTGGGAACTGGTGCTCTCCACTCTCTGTCCTGTGACAGTGGGAACTGGTGCTCTCCACTCTCTGTCCTGTGACAGTTTGAACTGGTGCTCTCCACTCTCCCGTCCTGTGACAGTGGGAACTGGTGCTCTCCACTATCTGTCCTGTGACAGTTTGAACTGGTGCTCTCCACTCTCTGTCCTGTGACAGTAGGAACTGGTGCTCTCCACTCTCTGTCCTGTGATAGTTGGAACTGGTGCTCTCCACTCTCTGTCCTGTGACAGTTGGAACTGATGTTCTCCACTCACTGTCCTGCGACAGTTGGAACTGGTGCTCTCCACTCTCTGTCCTGTGACAGTGGGAACTGGTGCTCTCCACTCTCTGTCCTGTGGCAGTTGGAACTGATGCTCTCCACTCTCTGTCCTGCGACAGTTGGAACTGGTGCTCTCCACTCTCTTGTCCTATGACAGTGGGAACTGGTGCTCTCCACTCTCTGTCCTGTGACAGTGGGAACTGGTGCTCTCCACTCTCTGTCCTGTGACAGTTGGAACTGATGCTCTCCACTCTCTGTCCTGCGACAGTTGGAACTGGTGCTCTCCACTCTCTTGTCCTATGACAGTGGGAACTGGTGCTCTCCACTCTCTGTCCTGTGACAATGGGAACTGGTGCTCTCCACTCTCTCTCCTGTGGCAGTGGGAACTGGTGCTCTCCACTCTCTCGCCTGTGGCAGATTGAACTAATGCTCTCCACTCTCTTGATTGGCACTACCTTAAACATTCACTCACTCCATCACTGACGTACCATGGCTACATTGTGTACCATCTACAAGACTATTCGCCAAGGCTTCTTCGGCAGCAACTCCCAAACCCGCGACTCTACCACCTAGAAGAACAAAGGCCGGGGGGGGGGGGGGGTCATGGGAACACCACCGCCTCCACGTTCCCCTCCAAGTCACACACCATCCTAACCCATTCCTTCATCGACGCTGGGTCAAAATCCTGGAACTCCCTCCCTAACAGCACTGTGGGCGTACCTTCACCACACAGAAAGCAGCGGTTAAAATAGGAAAGGGGTACTGAGGGAATGATCAGCCATGATCTTATTGAATGGTGGTGCAGGCTCAAAGGGCCGAATGGCCTACTCCTGCACCTATTTTCTATGTTTCTATGTTCAAGAAGACGGCTCACCACTACCTTCTCAAGGGCAATTAAGGATGGGCAATAAATGCTAGCCTTGCCAGCGACACCTACATTCCATGAACGAATGTTTTTTTAAGTTGTACAAAATACCGGTTAGACCACACCTGGAGTACTGTGAGCAGTTCTGAGCACCACACGTTAGGGAGGATATATTGGCCTTGGAGGGAGTGCAGCATAAGTTGACCAGTATGATACCCAGATTTCAAGAGTTAAGTTTCGAGGAGTGATTACACAAATTAAGGTTGTATTCGCTGGAATTTCGATTGTTAAGTGGTGATCTGATCGAAGTTTTCAAGATATTAAGGGGAACAGATAGGGTAGATAGAGAGAAACTATTTCCACTGGTTGTAGAATTTACGACTAGAGGGCATAGTCTAAAAATTAGAGCCAGACTTTTCAGATGTGAAATGATTAAACACTTCTACACACAAAAGATGGTAGCAGTTTAGAACCCTCTTCCGCAAACAGCAATTGTTCATTTTAAATCAGAGAGTGATCGTTTTCTGTTGACCAAAGGTATAAAGGGATATTGGCCAAAGGCGGGTATATGGAGTTTGGTCGCAGTTCACCCATCGTCTCACTGAATGGGAGAACAGGCTCGAGGGGCTGAATGGCCTACACCTGTTCTTATGTTCAACCTTTTCTTTTGATATATATGATTCATATTTCTCTCTCCACAGGTGTTGCCTGAACTGCTGAGTAGTTCCAACATTTTTTCCTGTTAATACTTGCCTCAGTCACTAACTTGGCTGACAACAATAATAATTAAAAAGTACCTTTGATTTTTGCCTTGCGGGTGCGGACTACAACTCTCGCAGTGGCGTTCGTGGGATGGCGAGCGGCCGCGCGAACTACAACTCCCGTGGGGCCTTGAGGGATATGGGGGGGGGGATCAGAACTACAACTCCCGTGGGGCCTTGCGGGATGGGTACGGGCCAGAACTACAACTCCCGTGGTGCCTCTGTGGGATGTCAACGGGCGAGAACTACAACTCCCGTGGTGCTCGGGCGGTTTCCGATGGCGGTGGCCAGGATGTGAGACGGGGAGTTTCCGCTTTCAAACGCTAACTGTCAAAGCACTCGAGCGATGCGTTTGAAGCGCTAACGGGCGACGGACGAAAAGCCTGAGGGAGCGGCGGCGGCGGCGGCGGCGGCGTTGTTGTTGAAACTTTTTTCTTTCTTTCCTTCCACTACCTCCTCTTACAGTTTCCACCTCAGGATTTTGTTTTGTTCGCATGTTGTGAGGGGAAGCCAACGCCTTGAAGTCGATCTCCGCGGAGAGGAAGGTGGTGAGGGGAGGCGATCCGGGCCCGATCCGCGGTCTCTATTCTTTTCTGCTCGCCTTCCTGGGGTTGTTGGGATTCCCTCCCCCCACCCCCAACCCAACCCCAACCAGTTCTCCTCCGGTTGCCAGGATGGGTTGCACCATGAGCGCCGAGGACAAGGCGGCGATGGCGAGGAGCAAAATGATCGACCGCAACCTGAGGGAAGACGGCGAGAAATCGTCCCGGGAGGTCAAACTTCTGCTGCTGGGTAAAAAAAAAACACACATTTAAAAATAAAATCTCGCCTCAGGCCCGAGTTTTATTATGTGCAAAAGGTTTGTGGCATTGGTGTTTGGCCGAGGTCTGATGCTGGGCATCCTGCGCCTTTAATATTTAGCAATATTTACAATAGTTAGCAATACTTACCCCTATTTACAATATTTACCTTCACCCCCCCCTTCCCCCTCACCCCCCCCCCCCTCACCCCCCCCCCCCCTCACCCCCCCCCCCCCTCACCCCCCCCCCCCTCACCACCCCCCCCCCTCACCCCCCCCCCCCTCACCCCCCCCCCCCAAAAAAAAAATGACGGGCAATTGGGATTGTGAGCAGAGTTGTGAATTCGAGTTTGGGGAGGTGACCCAGGGTGAGGTCCAGGAGGTCGGTTTTAAAGACCTTTTGCATAGGGTGGCTTTTTTGGGTGGGAGCCGGGTTGTGGGGGGGGGGTGAGAAGGTTTATCCACCCACTGATGTGGGGCTCGTGACTCGAGAATTGGAGGATACGAGCTGGCAAAGAACGCCGGGGTGAGGCCCGGCCGTGGTTGGGCATGGTAGCACTGGGGTGATGTTAGTGTGTCAAGTCAGTGGGTAGCACCCTCGCCTCCGAGTCAGAAGATTGTGGGTTTAAGTCCAACTTCAGAGACTTGAGCACAAAAAATCTAGGCTGACACTCGGGGAACGCTGTACTGTCGGAGGTGCCATCTTTCGCATGAGACGTTAAACTGAGGCTCTATCTGCCCTCTCAGATGGCTGTAAAAGATCCCATGGCACTATTTCGAAGGAGAGCAGGGCAGTTTGCCCCGGTGTCTTGGCCAGTATTTATTGCTCGATCACATTACTTAAAAAAACAGATTATCTGGTTATTATCACAGCTATAAAGCACTTTGGGGCATCCGGTGGTTGTGAAAGGCACTATATAAAAGCAAGTCTTTCTTTCTTTACTGAACTAATAATCCAGAGGCCTGAACTAATGATCTGAAGACCTGAATTCAAATCCTACCACCGCAGCTGTCGAATTTAAATTCAGTTAGTTAAATAAATCTGGAATAAAAATCTAGTATCAGTAATGGTGAAACTACCGGATTGTTGTAAAAACCCATCTGGTTCACTAATGTCATTTTTAGGGAAGGGTATCTGCCACCCTTATCCGGTCTGGCATATATGTGACTGACTGCAGACGCACAGCACTGTGGTTAACCCTTAATTGCCCTCTGAAATGGCCCAGCAAACCACTTTGTTGTATCAAACCTCAAGGACTGCAGCAGTTCAAGAAGGCGGCTCACCACCACCTTCTCGAGGGCAATTTGAGATGGGCAATAAATGCTGGCCTTGCCACATCTTCTGAATAAAAAAAATTGGGCCTTCTTGCATCGGAGCAGTGACGTGGAAGTCAACGAGCTTGGTGGAATAACGGGAGTAGGAATTCTAAGATGTAACTAGTGATCAGAAGTGTGGATGCAATCTTAAATTGGATTAGGTTCTAAGTTGCAGTAGTAAGGAAATGATGGCTCAAGGCTCTGATTTTAAGTGGAGGTCCTGCTGAGCAAGTTTTAAATTAGGAGTTGGAACTATTAAAAATAGCTATATAAAATTTTGAGGCGGTGAAGTAAACATTAGTGTTTCTGTGCCGAATTTGACCCATTCATCATGTTTTTGTATGAAGCAATGTGTGTACAATATTTTAAAAACTGCGTCTACCCAGAAAGGCATATTTATGCATCTAGAACAATCCAGAAATAACTTTTATCTTTATGATGATGACTAGCATATTTCAATTTAGAGAGTTCTGACCAAACCCCAATTAAACCTGACCGTTGGCTGTTTACTTAATTCAGACTTTGTGGCCTTCAAAGCGTCGTAGCTCAACATCACCAGAACAATAATGCGCCAGGCATTACATGATGAGGTCAATTTTAAACTTGGTGGGAATTTGGGGCTGTGGGGGCCAAAGCGGCAAGGCTCAGCCTCATTTGAACACACAAAAACTGATTCCTGCCCAAAGACAGTTGGAATGACATCAACGCCAGCGGGCAGGATTGGAAAAAAGTGGGGGGAGGTTTGATTGCTGCCGGGACTCACTGAAACAGTATCCGGCAAAGTAAGTAAGGTGGGGGGAGAATCAAGATTGATCACCGTTGGTGGAGCCAGCAAGAGAACTGCTGTTCCTGCTGGCCCACAAGCATTCAAAAGTTTATATTTTCAAATTTACCATATCGTCTTCTGGCCCCTTGTGGGCCTCCCGAACGCGGAAGTTAAAATGCCATTGTGGCACTGGTGAAGTCATCAGGCCGTGACTTTAAAATTTAAAAGTGGGCCCCTGCCTGCAGCAGGAATCTCAGCCAACTTCAAAGTCGGTGAAGATGAAATGTCGCAGGGCGGAATCAGTGTGATCTTAGATCGGTACATGGACTTGGAGAATTCTACACCCTCCAATGCACTGCCCTGTTGGGAGGAGGAGGTTAGAATAGTGCACTGTGGGAGCAATGTTGTGGGATATCCATATTAGACAGGAGTTGTATTCCTGATGTATGACACGTGAGGTTCAGTAAAATTTGCTAGTTAGTGTATGCTAAACTTGTATGGTGATGTTAGCAACTAGGTAAGTAATTCTGTTGCAGGATTCGCTCAAAATAGTACACTTATGGATAATTGCACATGCAGTGTGATTTTCCTGAAAGATCTTTTCAAAGTGGTACATTTGCAGCAAAGAAGATATGTTATAGTAAAACCATCTTATGGGAGGGGTGGTAGGTTTGTGTGGGGAATATTATTATAAAAAATGCTAGAAATATGCAGTGGGTCTGCCAGCATCTGAACATGAGAACGATTAACATTTTGGGTGGAGATTCTTCAAAACTGATGATGAGTCTATGCTGAAACCATTGACCTCTGTTTCTATTCTTTCGATGTTGACTGGTCTGCTGTGTACTTCCGCATTATCTGTTGTAGTTCACATTTTGAGTATTTATTTCCCCCCTCCTCACCCACTATGTTGCCTTATGAAATAGGTCCCAGTGTATATGATGGGGTTGCAGGGAACAGTCAGATTCATATGAATATTGTTTTATAACTAAATGGGTGAACCTCAAGGTGCTACAGTGTAAACTGGCCAGTGGTGTGGTAACTCATTTCTGCTATTTCTTCAATGTTGGCCCCTTTGCTTGGAAATGTCCATCTGCAGGCTTAATGACTAGTTTGTCACCAAGGACACACTGATAGTCACCTTTAAATTTTTGAATAAAATGACTACCTTCCCTTGATTTAATTATTGTAACGTGTTAACATTTTGAATAAAGTTAAACTTTGCAGAAGGTGTTATTAATGCATGAGCATTTTAATTAATGCTGCTGTTCTGAAGCCTGATAATCTAATCTTGTCTTGCTATATTGAATATGAAAGGAAAATTAATTATGTAGTTGCCATAGCAGCTATGACTGCAAGAAAATTACTCAAGTTGTGATTTAAAAAAATGAATTACTCAGTAGAAGGGAGTAGGAGAGAATGCTGAGCGTTGGGCCAATATTTTTTATGATGCTAGATTCAGATGATCCACTTGCTGAAATGACCTTGCTGAAAGTTTACATTCCAGTGACTACTATAAATATAATCTACTGTATGAAGTAACGCTGCTCTCGTTCATGTTTAATCTTGTTCATTTGGCTTTCTTTCCTTTTTGCTATCTATAACAATGAAAATAGCTTATAAATGACATTTATGTAACTTACTGGTACTCTGCATTGTATATCCTACAGAAAAATGGCTCATGTTTCATTTTGAGACAACATTTGCAAAATGCTTCCTTTTTCAGATTTTGGTCAGATTTGCAACCATTTTAGGCTATATCTGAGGGCTCTATTCATTCATTGCAGCATTGTTCTCCTTTCTATTCACAAATGGGAAGTACAGTGATCGATCACATGATCACATTTATGTGCTAGGGAATGAACATCATACTGTAATACAAAAAAAAAATATTTCTCCCCCCCCCCCCCCCCCCCCACCACAGGTGGAAATGAATTAATTCTTTCTGAACTGTCAAAGCCATAAATATGTCTCCCTTTTAATTAATCTCATACAAGAAGTAGACTTAAAGGAGTAGGAAAATACAGAAGTAATTTTGGTACACAGCACCCCTTCATCTACTTTTCAAAAGAACTCTACTTAATAGATGACGCATTTATGAAGTGTTCATTTCCTTTCCCATTGAAACCAGCCATTTCAATTCTCTTCTTGCATTCTAAGCTATTCTGGTGAGATATATTATGGTCTAACCTTGAAGCAGCAATGCAGGAGTTCACAATTTGGACACACCTGAAGGGGAATTTAAATACTTCCAAGAAGGAAACTTCTAGCTGGAGGATACATTTTTTTGTTGTAAATAAAACTGATAGGGAGCATATTTAGTGCAAATGATTGTCAGCTTTTGTTGTCAGCTTATTGACATGGTTTACTGCTTGAAGATAGGAATGCCTCTGTTTTCATTTGCACCAGTTCTTGATGTAGATGTAACCTATCTAAAAATGTCAAGTTCGATTTCTCTAATGTATAGCATAATATGATTAATAGTCTGGTGAAACTCACATCAATAAAGAGAAAACTTGTCTAATAATTCAACAACTTATCCAGTCAGTGGGTTTAATCCTTTATCTCTGCTGAGTTAGCTGACCTCAACCAGGATAGTGTGAGGCAATGTTAGGGTTAGGAACTATACAAATAGTCAACGTTTTCAAGAACAGACAGTTAATATTGCTAAGGGAAGGGAGAGAAGATGAAAGTATTTAGTGCTTTGTGTAATGTTTGTTTAAACACGTAACTTCTGATTTCCTGCAAAGAAAATAGTAAAAATGTCCAGAAAACTGTTAATAAGAAAACAAGGTAAAAATGAGAAAAAGCCATTTACCCATCCAGCTCACCTAGCCAGGACATGCGAAATAGAAAGATGGCTGAGTCTTGCTGATGGTTGCTGGTGAAGAACAAGTGACTTCAATCCAGAGAGATTGAACTGAAATTAGTTTAAAGTAAGGGAATTCAAGCATGGTTTCTTTTATTAAAAAAAAATCTTCAATGGTAAGCTGTAATCAAGAGCTTTTCTAAGAAGATATTGGGCAGAATTTGCAACTTTGGCCGAACCCTAAAACAGGTAATAGCCTGCGCGATATACACCCAGCCCGATTCTTCCTTTCCATTGAAAATGGGTGACTGATCTGCCGCATTTTTATGTCACTATCAAACTTCCGCTCAGGTTTAGATATTAAACCGGTATGAGACTGATCGTTTACTGAATTTATCAATTACTCTGTTTTCATTTTGCCTGATATGGAAAAGCCAAGCAAATAGCCATTAAAGCGGCTCACTGGAATTTATTTTTTGATGTAGTCTATTGAATCCGAAATAAGTCAATCTGGAATTGGATTTGGGATCTCAAGGAAGTGTACTTGAAGGCAAACTCTTACGGAATAGAATTGTGTGGGTCCTGCTCACAATTATCGAATAATGTATCGTGTCGTATTTACTTCCGTAACACTTACACTGTTGCATTTTCCTTGATGACACCATAATTAGAAAACAGTCTAACCACTTATTAATGTGAGCAACACCATGGGGGATCTGCTAGTAGTAAATTAAGTATGTCGTGATTTTCTACTCAGCATTATCTTTAGAGTGTAAAATGACAATCAAAATTTATTAGTGGCCCAGAATTTGCGGTCAGTGGTGAAGCAAAGGCGTTCGCCACTAGCCCCGATGTAAACTTCACACATTTCCGACGCTTAGTTGAAATCAACGGAGTATAGTGGGAATCCCATAGTGTGAGCTGCTGTGATGTTAACATTCTGTCTAAGCAGCCAATCAAAATGCAGAATTCTAACTTTTTTTTAAAGTTAGAAAGAGAGAAAAACATAGCGCAGCCTGTGGAGGAGCAGTGAATGACAAACCACAACTTCAGGATTTTCATATTAGACTGCGCATGCGCTAAATCCTGAAGTTGCGGTCCGTTTCAAAGGGGGAATGATGGTGAATGCTGCCACTTGCCGTCATTGGGACCGCAAATTCCCGGCCATTATCTTTTTTAGTCTTGCTGTAAACTGAGAAGCCAAATTATTATTGACCGTATATTTATGACTTTCAACTTCAACTAGAAAGGTTTGCTCACAGCCCCATAAAATCTCATTACGGGGAAAGAAAGCCAAAGATCCCCTTTTATTCAAAGCATTTGCCCATTTTATAGTGATAAACTTTTTTTTGTTAAAAAAAGAGCTAAATAATGTAATTCCAGTTGAAATTGCAATCTGCTAACATGTCTCAACAGCTTGATTTTAAAAATTGTGCCAGTAAACATTGCTTCAGACTTGTTAGAAGTGAAGTAATAACTTGTAAATATGATAGCTTATTTTTTCAGTACTGAATAATACTTTTAAAATATGCTTGCAGCTTTACTAAGAATAGTTTTACATATTGAACTTTATACATGAAAATATTAATTCTTCAAGTGCTATTTGGTAACTATTTTGGATGCAACTTGATGATTAAAGGCAACCTCTTTATTTCCTGCAGGTCAAGTACAGGTTCTGCCCTGATGCATGTTTTGCAGAATGTGCTTTGTTGGGCTCAAAGTACTATAATCCGTAAGGTACCAGACCAAAATGTTTGGTCCAAACTGGTGAACTAAACTACCTGTGAGGCTACAGTTGGACAACGATACAGTACCTCAGGCCTTTATAGGGCTTGTTACATTTCCAGTGCAAGTGATGTCTAGGCCTCATTCAGTCAGCTGTAGTCTGAAAATTAATTTGCCAGAATTCACTAAGACCTCATTAAAAATGGTTCTTCCCAGCTGCCATTTCAAGTTTACTTTCATGTTGCAACCAGCTGTGAGAGACCAGAGTATCAGGAGCCAGTTCAACTGATTCAGGCCTTAGTGCAATGTAAAAACAGCTTCATACACTTGTAAGGTAGGTGTTAAGCATGGATCCTTAAGGCTAACAGTCCTTAAGGATTTGTAATTTCTTTTGTCTCCTGCAGCTTCAGACATGGAAAAATGGTTTGCAAGGCCCTGGGAATCCAAGTTAATTTGGTGTGTCTGAAGTCTGAGTTTCTATTTTTTTTATTTAATAGGATGGCTAGGGAGGAGGGACTTTGCTGTATTCACAGCCAGCAATGGTCTGATAAAGTGTTGAGATATATTAAATCTCTTGGGGTTTGCTATGACTTATCCGACCAGCTTCTAACCCTTAAAGTACGAGGAAATTCCTTAACTGACTTATTTTAGTTTTTATCTAAAACAATGCTGCTTACCATTTATCGGAAGCAGAAGAAAAATCCTATGGATTCATAGTACATTTGCAATTCCATTAACTGAATTAATTAAAAGAGAGGTTGTTCTGTTCATTATCCTGGACAGGTTACTGAAAACTAGATATCAAGGCTAATGAAGATACTTTAAAAGGCACTGAGAGTTGAGTCTCATCAATGACAATGATCTAAGATATGAGAACTTAAAAAATCTGGTAGAGAAACAAAAATGTAAAATCTTCCTTAAACTACATTAGTGAAGAGTGACATTACAGTTTGTTTTTTGGCAATTTTAGTTTACATTTTGAAAATAGCAGCTTTCCAAAATGTTAATATAGGTGACAGCATGTTATTGAGCTGTGAAAATGGGTTACCATTGGCCCTGTTATTTCTCACATGAATTGATTCCTGGATAGTCCCCAGAGCAATATGAATCCTGTGCCTGCGGTGCAGCAGCAAGCATAAAGAATTAATTAACTTGCAATTGTAAAAAATAAATACACTGGTAAGAATATTCTGCAAATTAACTAGTTTTTTAAAGCTGAAAGAGTCGGTCATCAGGCAACACAAAAGAATAAGACCAGTTATCATGTGTAAGTCACACCCTGCTTTCTAGCATGTTGAGAGTACTAATCACACTGCCATATATAAACACTGATGCAAGTCGCTTCCCTATACTTAGAGTGCTTAAATCGAGACAAAATATATGTCCCATCACATGTTACAGTGAGGAGATGACTCATTATTTATTCACTGAAATTTATAACTACAGTAGAGGTTTATGTTAATTTGTCTGGTAGTACATGCATGTTCTACAATTAGTTCATGATGGTCGTTCTATAAGCTTTAATAAGACTGTGTCTACTTGATCAATCAGTAAATAAAGCAGATAAATCCCCTGGACCTGATGGCTTGCATCCGAGGGATTGTAGATGCATTGGTTGTAATTTACCAAAGTTCCCTGGATTCTGGGGAGGTCCCAGCAGATTGGAAAATTGCAAATGTGACGCCCCTATTTAAAAAAAGGAGGCAGACAAAAAGCAGGAAACTATAGACCAGTTAGCCTAACATCTGTGGTTGGGAAAATGTTGGAGTCCATTATTAAAGAAGCAGTAGCAGGACATTTGGAAAAGCAAAACTCGGTCAGGCAGAATCAGCATGAATTGACAAATTTGCTGGAATTCTTTGAGGATGTAACGAATAGGGTGGATAAAGGGGAATCAGTGGATGTGGTGTATTTGGACCTCCAGAAGGCATTTGACAAGGTGCCACATAAAGGTTACTGCATAAGATAAAAGTTCACAGGGTTGGAGGTAATATATTAGCATGGATAGAGGATTGGCTAACTAACCGAAAACCGAGTCGGGATAAATGGTTCATTCTCTGGTTGGCAATCAGTAATGGGATGCCACAGGGATAAGTGTTGTGACCCCAACTATTTACAATCTATATTAACGACTTGGAAGAAGGGACCGAGTGTAACGTAGCCAAGTTTGCTGACGATACAAAGATGGGAGGAAAAGCAATGTGTGAGGGGGACATAAAAAATCTGCAAAAGGACAATAGACAGACTAAGTGAGTGGGCAAAAATTTGGCAGATGGAGTACAATGTTGGAAAGTGTGAGGTCATGCAATTTGGCAGAAAAAAATCAAAGAGCAAGTTATTATTTAAATGGAGCAAGATTGCAAAGTGCTGCAGTACAGCGGGACCTGGGGGTACTTGTGCATGAAACACAAAAGGATAGTATGCAGGTATAGCAAGTGATCAGGAAGGCCAATGTTATCTTGGCCTTTATTGCAAAAGGGATGGAGTATAAAAGCAGGGAAGTCTTGCAACAGTTATAGAGGGCATTGGTGAGGCCACACCTGGGATACTGCGTGCAGTTTTGGTTTCCATATTTACGAAAGGATATACTTGCTTTGGAGGCAGTTCAGAGAAGGTTCACTAGATTGATTCCGGGGATGAGGGGGTTGACTTATGAGGAAAGGTTGAGCAGGTTGGGCCTCTACTCATTGGAATTGAGAAGAATGAGAGGTGATCTTATCGAAACGTATAAGATTATGAGGGGGCTTGACAAGGTGGATGCAGAGAGGATGTTTCCACTGATAGGGGAGACTAGAACTAGAATAAGGGGCCGCCCATTTAAAACTGAGATGAGGAGAAATTGAGATAAGGAAAACTGAAATGAGGGAAGTGGACCCGAGTCCATGATCGAATCAGCCATGATCGTATTAAATGGCGGAGCAGGCTCGAGGGGCTGTATGGTATACTGATGCCATGTCTTGCTTGGAAAAAGAGGACTTGAATGCTGCCACTCGTGTTCCTGTTGTCTGTCCCAATTAAAAATGATATCCCTATGTAGGTAACAAAATTACACTCAATCTTTTAATTTGTTGGATGTTATGTTATTGTTGCAATTCCCACAGTTCTACCAAAGATAAAAGATTGAAGTCTATTGTTTCTTACATTTTTAGATCTGATTTGCTTCAAACTGGAACAAAAGAGTTCGGATAAACGGGCGCTTCTTAGAAAATGGGGGGGTTGGAAGTGATGGACTTCAGCAGTCAGTGCTGGGTCCACTTTAGTTCTCTGTGTATATATCACATTTTGTTTTTGGGCAAGTTTAGTTGCATTTTCTTTTTAAAGCCAGGAGTTACAAAATGTTAATCTAAGTAACAGTATATTATTGAGCTATGAAACTGGGTTACTTATTGCCCTGCTATTGATCACATGATCACAAGGCTGTAGTAATACCTGCCCTCCTGTATGGCTCAGAGTTATGGACCATGTACAGCAGACACCTTAAGTTGCTGGAGAAATATCACCAACGATGTCTCCGCAAGATCCTACAAATCCCCTGGGAGGACAGGCTACCAACATCAGCGTCCTCATCCAGGCTAACATCCCCAGCATTGAAGTACTGACCACTCTCTATCAGCTCCGCTGGGCAGGCCACATAGTTTGCATGCCAGATACGAGACTCCCAAAGCAAGTGCTCTATTCGGAGCTCCTTCACGGCAAATGAGTCAAAGGTGGGCAGCAGAAATGCTACAAGGACACCCTCGAAGCCTCCCTGATAAAGTGCAACATCCCCAAGACCGCTCTAAGTGGAGGAAGTGCATTCGAGAGGACGCTGAGCACCTCGAGTCTCAACGCTGAGAGCATGCAGAAATCAAGCGCAGGCAGCGGAAAGAGCGTGTGGCAAACCAGTTCCACCCACCCCTTCCCTCAACAACTATCTGTCCCACCTGTGACGGAGTCTGCGGCGCTCGTATTGCACTGTTCAGCCACCAAAGAACTGGATTCCGAGGGACTGGCTATGATGATGATGATGATTGATCACATGCAGTACCCAGAGAGATAATGACTCAATTCTGTGCCTGTGGTGTAGCAGTAAGCGTAATATATTTGCTAACACTGTACAGTGGTAAAAATGTTCTGCAAATTAAGTAGTGAATCGTGCATCCAGAACATATAACTATATTCAGAGATGTCAAAACTTGAAATAGCTAAATGGAAAACAGAATTTATAGGTTATAAATTTTGTGTCACTCTGAATATTGTCCACCTATCATGTAACAAATCTGTAGAATGGCTTTGGATTAGATATAGGGAACACAATGAAAATAACTGATAACACAAAAGTAAAGGTTTTGGTAATCAATGAGGGAAGCTGTAAAAGACTTCAGGAAGATATAGGTTAGTGAAATGGGCAGACTGGTGGCAGATGCAATCCAGCGTGGATGAGTGTAAAGTAATTTTTTTGGATAAAAAAGAAAGGAATGGGAGTATACTCAATGAAAAATGCTGAAAGATGTGGCTGAACAGGTCTCGGGGTTCAAATACATAATTTCCTAAAAGTGCAAGTGCAGGTAGATAAAGCTGTAAAACGCTTTTATAAATGGAGTACATCAGTGAAGTAATTGTAAATTTATACAAGACGTTCTTTGGAGCACAGTTTGAGCATTGTAGTTTTGGATGCCCCATTATATAAAGTACAGCATCCATTCACCAGAATGATATCTGGAATGAGATGCTATAGTTGAGAGACTTGTGGTACTAGTTTTTTTTTCACTTGAGCAGCGAAGCCGAAGAGGAGATTTAATAGAGATTTTTTAAATGGTGAATGGTTTGGATGGTGAACAGGGAAAGACTGTTTATGCTGATTGGTGCCCCTTCACAATTTGAGAACACCCATAGAGGTCAATCTCCTTTCTGGACTATATGGTGTCATCCCACACCAGGTAGTACACTACTGCACTGTACCATACTCCCCTTCCTATCTTCAGCCAGAGTTCATGGTCACTTTTACTGATACCAGATTTTTATTTTGTTTTTTTAATTGAATTTAAATTATCATCCTGCCATTTTTGGATTTGAACTTCTGTTCTCTGGATTATTGGTCCAGTAACATAACCACCAATACATTACCATACACTGGCCTCCAATTCTGTAAAATTCTGTCATTTTAAATCTCATCTAAATCTGTTTCATAGTAAAAGATGCCCAAACACTTAGTGCTGAATGCAACTAAAATAAATTATTTTATGCTTTACACAATTAGGATGTAAATATTAATATGTTTTGGATGCAGTGGCATTTTATATGGCTGTACTTGTGCTATTGAAAAACTAGAATAATGTCCAGTTTCTCGATTTTCAACACTAAAATGGAGGATTTTTTACATAGAATTACATAAAATATTTAGCACAGGCACAAGCCAACCAGTCCATGCGGCTTTTATGCTCCGCTCGAGCCTCCTCCAGCCTTCCTCATCTAACTATCAGCATAACCCTCTATTCTCTTCTCCCTCATATGCTTGCCTCGCCTCCCCTTAAATGCTATTCGCTGCGTCGACTTGCTGTGGTAGTGAGTTCCACGTTCTCACCACTATCTGGGTAAAGAAATTTCTTCTGAATTCTCTACTTGATTTCTTGGTGACTATCTTATATTGATGACCTATAGTTTTGCTCTTCCCCTATTGGGCCATCTCTCGGCCTTCTCTTTTCAAGAAAGGAGAGACCCAGCTTGCTCATCCCTTTCCTGAGCAGTATAACTCTCAGTTCTGGTTTTTGTAAAGGACACAATTGAATGGCTAGTTTTCATTAACATTTGTTGTCTGCTGAAAATGGTCTGACAGTATTGTGATCTGTTCTTGTTCATGTTCCGATCTTGATGGAACTAAGTTTTTGCCATATATATCTTGGTACATGTGATTTTAACAAAATAAAAAGATCCGAAGGTGTTATATGATACCTGTTGCTTTGGTTTTAAGTGTCAATTCAGTTTACCTGTATAATTCAAAATCTAAGTTCCTCCAAATTCAATCTAATAGTCATCATTATGTAAATGAATTGCCTTTCTGAATATTAAGATGGCAGTTCTATAAAAGGTCAGCCAACAAATGTTACATAATCATTTTAACATTTATATTATGATTTTAGTTACTGTGCTGTGACCTCGAACTTCAACAAAAGGATCCAGTGAAATGCTTGGGCAGAATATTTTCCAGCAACAAGATCTATTTTTGGCAACAAGAATCATGATTTGTGGGATTTAGATAAAAGCATAGGTGCTAATACAAATAAATGCTTGATAAGATTGCTTGGAGCTCTGATTTGAAAAGGGTGGACGTACCAATATTATTGAACAATAGGGTTGATAAAAAATTCTAGGTTTAAAGTACTGCCTAAGCAATTCTTTAAAGGTACTAAATTGTGGATTTTTTTAGTGATTTTTAAACATGGGACCCTGTCCATTTAGAATAGGTCAACGCAAATCTAGCGAATATGTGCACAGATCTCATTACACGTGTTCGCTATGTCTCAGTTGGCAGCACACTCGCCTCTGAGTCAGAAAGTTGTGGGTTCAAGTACAACTCCAGAGATTGGAGCACACAAATCCAGGCTGATACTCCAGTGCAGAGCTGAGGGAGTACTGCACTGTACTTCGGATGAGGCCCCGTCTGCGCACTCTGGTGGATGTAAAAGATCCCATGCCACTATTTTGAAGAAGAGCGGGGGAGTTCTCCCTGGTGTCCTAATCAATATTTATCCCTTAATCAACGTCACAAAAATAGATTATCTGCTCATTATCACATTGCAGGTTGTGCGAGCTTGCTGTGCACAAATTGGCTATCTCGTTTCCCACATTACAACAGTGACTACATTCCAAAAGTACTTCATTGGCTGTAAAGCGCTTTGAGACGTCCGGTGGTCATGAATGGCACTATGTAAATGCAATTCATTCCTTTATTTTTCCTTCCCTTCCCCTCCCTTTTCTTCCCTTCCCCTCCCTTTTCTTCCCTTCCCCTCCCTTTTCTTCCCTTCCCCTCCCTTTTCTTCCCTTCCCCTCCCTTTTCTTCCCTTCCCCTCCCTTTTCTTCCCTTCCCCTCCCTTTTCTTCCCTTCCCCTCCCTTTTCTTCCCTTCCCCTCCCTTTCCTTCCCTTCCCCTCCCTTTCCTTCCCTTCCCCTCCCTTTTCTTCCCTTCCCCTCCCTTTTCTTCCCTTCCCCTCCCTTTTCTTCCCTTCCCCTCCCTTTTCTTCCCTTCCCCTCCCTTTTCTTCCCTTCCCCTCCCTTTTCTTCCCTTCCCCTCCCTTTTCTTCCCTTCCCCTCCCTTTTCTTCCCTTCCCCTCCCTTTTCTTCCCTTCCCCTCCCTTTTCTTCCCTTCCCCTCCCTTTTCTTCCCTTCCCCTCCCTTTTCTTCCCTTCCCCTCCCTTTTCTTCCCTTCCCCTCCCTTTTCTTCCCTTCCCCTCCCTTTTCTTCCCTTCCCCTCCCTTTTCTTCCCTTCCCCTCCCTTTTCTTCCCTTCCCCTCCCTTTTCTTCCCTTCCCCTCCCTTTTCTTCCCTTCCCCTCCCTTTTCTTCCCTTCCCCTCCCTTTTCTTCCCTTCCCCTCCCTTTTCTTCCCGTCCCCTCCCCTCTTTTTGAGGACTAGTTTGTGTTTCATCCACACATGGATCTACTTATCATTACTGGATTTATATTTAAAGACAGCAGAGGAAAGGATAAGAAGTCTGCACTTTTGATTAGAAGTCAATTGTTTAAGTTATTGTAAGGTGTTAAATATATATATTTATGAACAGGAAATGTCCAACTTTTTCAACAAAGTATTTACCATATTCAGCTACTATTAAGTCATCATCATAGACAGTACCTCGAAATCGAGGAAGACTTGCTTCCACTCTAAAAGTGAGTTCTCAGGTGACTATACAGTCCAATACGGGAATTACAGTCTCTGTCACAGGTGAGACAGATAGTGGTTGAAGGAAAGGGTGGGTGGGTAGTCTGGTTTTCCGCACACCACTTCTGCTGTCTGCGTTTGGTTTCTGCAAGCTCTTGGCGACGAGACTCAAGGTGCTCAGCGCCCTCTCGGATGCTCTTCCTCCACTTAGGGCGGTCTTGCACCAGGGATTCTCAGGTGTCGGGGTTGTTGCACTTTATCAAGGAGGCTTTGAGGGTGTCCTTGAAACGTTTCCTCTCCCTACCTGCAGCTCATTTGCCGTGTAGGATTTCCGAGTAGAGCGCTTGCCTTGGGGGTCTCGTGTCAGGCATGTGGACGATGTGGTCCACCCAGCGGAGCTGGTTAGGTGTGGTCAGTGCTTCGATGCTGGTGATATTGGCCTGATCAAGAACACTGACGTTAGTGTGTCTGTCCTCCCAGTGGATTTGCAGGATCTTGCGGAGGCAGCGCTGGTATTTTCCAGCGCTTTGAGGTGTCTGCTGTATATGGTCCACGTCTCTGAGCCATACAGGAGGACGGGTATCACAACTGCCCTGTAGACCATAAGTTTGGTGCTAGATTTGAGGTCCTGGTCTTCAAACACTCTCTTCCTCAGGCAACCGAAGACTGCATTGGCACACTGGAGGCGGTGTTGGACTTCGTCGTCGATGTCTGCCCTTGCTGATAGTAGGCTCCTGAGGTATGCAAAGTTGTCCAAGGCCGTGCCGTGGATTTTGATGACCGGGGGTGGGGGGGCAGTGCTGTGAGGTGGGGCCAGGTTGGTGGAGGACCTTTATCTTACGGATGTTTAGTGTAAGGTCCATACTTTCGTACACCTCGGTGAAGATATTGACGATGGCTTGGAGTTCGGCCTCTGAATGTGCGCAGACGCAAGCGTCGTCCGCGTACTGTAGATCGATGACAGAGGATAGGACGATCTTGGATCAAGCCTGGAGGCGACCAAGGTTGAACAGGTCCCCATTGGTTCTATAATTTAGTTCGACTCCAGCGGGGAGCTTGTTGAAAGTGAGATGGAGCTTTGCAGCGAGAAAGATCGAGAAGAGCATTGGTGCGATGATGCAGCCCTGCTTGACCCCGGTCCGGACGTGGATTGGGTCTGTGATGGATCCGTTGGTCAGGATCATGGCTTGCATGTCTTCGTGGAGCAGGCAGAGGACATCGGCATCGCCGCCCTAAGCGAGATCCGGTGGGCAGGAGAAGGCCAGCTCAAAGAACAAAGTGGTGGTTACATCTTCTCGAAAGGCAAAGCAGAAGATAAACGCCGTCTCCATGGAGTTGGCTTTGCCATCAAGAACGAGCTGGTTGGCCGCCTCAGCGACTCCCCCTGCGGGATAAGCGAACGTCTCGTGACTCTCCGGTTCACCCTATCCCGGAATCAATGTGCCACTGTTATCAACGCGTACGCCCCAATTCCCGACTCAACAGATGAGGCCAAAGAGAAATTCTACTCCATTCTCGAACAATCTCTGCCCTGAGCCTCAACGAATGACAAACTGATCCTCCTCGGCGACTTCAACGCCAGAGTCGGTAAGGACATAGACCTCTGGGAAGTCGTGATCGGCAGAGATTATGTAGGGAAAACCAACTCCAGCGGTACCCTGCTCCTGACAAAATGCCTAGAACGCGACCTTGTCATCAACACCTTGACGCCAGAGGGACAAGTACAAGGCGTCGTGGCAACATCCTCACTCCAAGCACTGACAGCTACTCGACTAAGTACTGTTAAGTACAGTATTGTTAAACCAGTGTTGAGATAAGTTACAGCATAACTGTAAAATATGTTACACAGAGAATCAATTTTTAGAAAGTGTTTCCACATGAAATTGGAGGAACTCGGTGAGGAGACCCCACCCTTACAGACCAACAATGTGGTTTTTGCAAAGCATAAGGAGCTTGGTTATTTTTGTGCCAGTGCTGAGAAATGTATCCTAAAGTAGAAACTAGCTGGATTCCAGAATACCCAGAGGTCTTTCAAGTAAAACTATTTTTGTAATACAAGATTATTGGTGAAACCCTCTACAGTTTTATGGGAAAAAGGGGTTATCATAGAAAGGTGCCTTTTATAGAACAGAATATGGTACCAATGCAATATGTAGTTCTTTGATCTTTTGATCTTATGTCAGCATTCCTTCTGCACAAAGAACACTTGGTGATAGTTTCACATTTATTGCTCTGATGATTACATTATTTGAATCATCTGAAGGCACTTTGTCAGCTCGGCTCAGTTGATAGCGCTCATTCCTCTATCAAAAGATCGTAGGTTCTAGTCCCACTACAGATTTGAACATAGTCTAGACTGATATTTCAGTGCAATGCTAAAGTACAGGAATGTTACATTGTTGAGGAGTTGCTGACTTTCTAATGAGACATTAAACCAAGGCCTCCATCTGCCTACTTGGGTGTATGTTAAAAGATCTCAAGGCAATATTTAAAGAGCAGGAAACATTTTGGTTGCCACACTTTGCATTAAAATCATTGCTTTGGAAGTGACCCATTTCTTGTAAAGTACTTCGGAATGTCCTGAGGCACTATGAAAGTGAAAGTTTATTCTTGAGAATGCTGCTATCCTGTCGTCGCCTAAGTAGACAGTGACCCAAGTAGACCGGCTCCCAGTTTCATCACCACAGACCATACAAGTGATGACACAGGACGGCGCATTGGAGTTTCTTAATTCCCAATTTTTGCCCTGGCATGAAGTTGAGCCATGGGCTGGATGAAGGCCACGCAACGGGGGTGGGGAAAGAGAGTCGATCCCACCCTGTCCCCTCCCAGTTGGATACACAGCTACATTGCCCTTCTTTCCCACCCTCCCCCATACCCCTTGCTGAAGGGGGAACACGGATAGAGTAGGGAAGAAACTTGGGGCATAATGTGTTAGAAAAGCAGCCACTCAGTTGGGGCACTATAATTGGCCCCTACCCCTGGGCAAAGGGGAGTTAAACTAGTCCGCATTCCCCTGCTTAGCCGTAGCTCAGTGGTAGCACTCCTGTCTCTGTCAGAAGGTTGTGGTTCATGTCCCACTCCAGAGACGAGCCCATAATCTAGGCTGACACTAGTACTGAGGGAGTACAGCACTGTAGGGAGGTGCTGTCTTTCGGATGAGACGTTATACTGAGCCCCCATCTAACCTCTCAAGTGAACATCAAAGATCCCATGGCACTATTAAAAGAGCAGGAGTGTTATCCCCTGTCCCTCATACCCCATCAACAACAAATTGCATTTATGTAGCGCCTTTAATATAGTAAAATGTCCCAAGGCGCTTCATTGGAGTGTTATCGAACAAAATTTGACACCGAGCTACACAAGAAGATATTGGGACAGGTAAGGAGGTATATTTTAAAGAGCGTCTTAAAGGAGAAGAGCAAGGTGGAGAGGTATAGGGAGGAAATTCTAGAGCTTGGGGCCTAGGCAGAAATGTATACTCTCATATCTGGTTTAAAGATATTGAAGTATGGTTGGTGATCTCCAATAAATAAACAGGAGTTCTAACTTGACAATTACCAGCTCCATTTAATAAAAGGACCAAATTTAACAACTAGCTGTCTTATTTTGTTGTAACACCTATACCCCCAGCCCCCACTCCAGCTGTGTGATTTGTAGTTTTTCTTATGTTAATTAATGCAATTGTCATTGTGTTTTTCCACTTCATGCTTGTGAAAGCTGGCAGAATAAGTGATATATTTGAAAGTGACAAGTCATATTTTGAAAATGGTTTTTCAGTTAATTCCATTGATTGCATTACCTGGCCAGGATCCATGTGGTTTGATCAAAGTGTACATTAAAAATATGTTTTCAGTTAGAATAAACAGTAAAGTTTGTCTTTGAATAATCTGTAGTATTTCCAAATGTGTTTGAATGCTGCTGTAAGGACTCATTAGACCAGATTTTGGAGCATAAATAGCAGTGATGCTAACAGCAACTTCCAGTGACTGCACATACGCAGTTAAATGTGTAAATCAGGAAGTTGCTGTCTGAGATGCTCTGCTCCTCCAAAAACTGCGCGAGAATGGTAGCCTACTGAGGGACTCCACATGGAACAGCATGAAGTTGCTGTACTTGCCTGATATTCACACTAAACGTCCCAGAAAAAGTTGGGGCTTGTTCATTTCAGTTTATGTAATTTTTTTAATGGCATGATAAGTCATAATTACTACCAAAATAACCCCTCTGGCACTGAAAATTAACTCTAGCAAGTGTGGCATCTCAATTTTCAGATTTTAATTATTATTGGAGATTTAAAAAAACATGATTTTACTTTTTCTTTGTCTCTTTTAGCACTCTTAATCCAATCTTTCTTCCCCCTCTAGCTTTCTGTACCTGATTTGACATTGAATGAAATACTCTAACACTTCCTGGTTCAGACTCTGCGCTGTTCATTAACGATTCTTCAATCTGGTTAAGGAGATACAGTTACTTGCTTTGTTCACACCTCTCAATTGCCCCTTTGAGGTTACTATGCTGTTTCAGTAGTTGGCTAAAAGGAACTTCTAATACGTAAGCCCATAGGAAGTCTATGAGCAAGTGCAAGTATAACAGTTCACCACTGGCCACAAAATCCGGCCCCTTGTATTAGTAACAACATTATAGTGCCTTGTGTACATCTCACGTCAGGAGAGAAAGCTGTATCTGGGTCAACTTTTCAAACAGTGATAATCGCAGGATTTAAACATGACTTTACAGTTTACCCACATGGAACGCTATTCCAAATACATGCTAACCACACATTGAAAAATATAATTGTTTCCTGAGCTTTAGGATTTTCAATAATATTAGGCGTGCCACTGCTGTTTTGTATGATTCTTGGTGTTCATTACCTTAAATTGCTTCCACCATTATTGCCACTTTTGACACGTCGCCAGCAGTTTCATAGTTCAGATGGATTTATTCTGAGAACAAGTATGCACCATTATCCTTTACATATACCTCAGTGATGACATTGAAGGTTTTGTGGTGTGTCATGTTGGTTGCAGCCATGTTTACAAGGTTGTGTGAAGGTACTGAGATGTGACGGTCACAATTTTCTTTTTCTTTGCAGGTGCTGGAGAATCTGGAAAAAGTACCATTGTAAAACAAATGAAGTGAGTCTGAAACAGTTCATATATCAGTGCTGATAATTTTTGATCTTGGTTTCTTGTATTGGTACTTCAGAATTTAAAATCAAGTGCACACTTAGGCCCCAAGTTTCCACATGATTTGCTCCTGATTTTTAGGAGCAACTGGTGGAGAACGGAGTATCTTAGAAATCGGAATTCTCCACATTTAAGCTTTCTGCAGTTCTAGTCAGGTGGAACAGTTTCACTTTTGAACAGAATTTTTTTTTCAAAAGGGGGCGTGTCCGGCCACTGACGCCTGATTTGAAAGTTTCCACAGTGAAAACGTACTCCAAACTAACTTAGAATGGAGCAAGTGAAGATTTTTGTACGCTTGAAAAAACCTTGTCTGCACATTAAAAAATCAGGCGCAGGTTACAAATTAGGCGTTGGGAACGAGGGATGGGGGGGGGGGGGGGAGAAAGGGAAGTCATTGAATTCTACAATAAATCCTTAGTTATACTTATACAAATATTATCCAAATAAATCCAACCTGAATAAAAATTTATAAGCAAAGAAAACCATGTTCCTACCTGTGTGAAAGTGCTTCAGGCAGGCCTTTCAGGCAGAGGTTTGCCGTCGGGACCGACCGACGGCAGGGTTGCCGGCACCAAAAAAACTAATTTAAATTGTACCCGCCCCCTCCTACTTACAGAATCGGTGCGAGTGGTAGGCTCCGCCCCCTGTGCACTGCGCCAAGCAGATATCGAGCTGCAAGGCGCTCGAGAATACCGCGTTTTTTTTCAGTCGCCGTTTTCGGCGCGAAAAACGGGCGCCCAGCTCGGAGGGGCGCCTGTTTTGCCGCGTGTGGAAACTTGGAGCCTTAAAATGTAGGCCTTCCTTATACTTTTCACGTTGGTATTTTAACGTAGCTTTAGGTTAAATGCGGAACTGGTCACATCACCACTTCTGGCCAAGACCAGTGGGAGGCCAGAGGATTAGGAAACTTTTAAAAGCCAGCAAAGAACGACTAAAAAAATAATAGAGAGGGAAGATTGATTATGAAAGTAGACTAGCACGAAATATAATGGTAACAAAATTTATTGCAAGGGGGATAGAGTATAAAAGCAGAGAAGTCCTGCTACAACTGTACAGGGTATTGGTAAGGCCACACCTGAGTACTGCGTACAGTTTTGGTCTCCGTATTTAAGGAAGGATATACTTGCATTGGAGGCTGTTCAGAGAAGGTTCACTAGGTTGATGCCGGAGATGAGGGGGTTGACTTATGACAATAGGTTGGGTCTGTACTCATTGGAGTTCAGAAGAATGAGAGGTGATCTTATTGAAACATATAAGATAATGAAGGCTGGACAAGATGGATGCAGAGAATACATTTCCACTCATGGGGGAAACTAAAGCTAGGGGGCATAGTCTCAGAATAAGAGGCCGCCCATTTAAAACTGAGATGAGAAGGAATAAATCTGTGGTATTCACTGCCCCAGAGAGCTGTGGAGGCTGGGTCTTTGAATATATTTAAGGTAGAGATAGATTTTTGAGCGATAAGAGAATAAAGGTTATGGGGCGCGGGCAGGGAAGTGAAGCTGAGTCCATGATCGGATCAGCCATGATCTTATTAAATGGTGGAGCAGGCTCGAGGAGTCAAATGGCTTACTCCTGCTCCTATTTCTTATGTTCTCCCTTGTGCCCATATCCATGCTACATTGAGATGCTCGTATTCTCTCACTGCATTTTTTTTTTTCTTCCTTCAATTTGGATAAGAGTACTAGTAGTTGCAGTTACACAATGTGAATAGCTGTATTAGAATCATAGAATGGTTACAGCACAGAAGAAGGACATTCAGACCGTCGAGCCCGTGCCGACTCAGCTAAACCCACTCCCCTGCCCTTTCCCCATAGCCCTGCAAATATTTTTCCTTCAGATACTTATCCAACTCTTTTGAAAGATAAGATTGAATCTGCTTCCACCATTCCAGATCCCAATCACTCGCTGCGTAAAACTTTTTTATTGCACTGCCTTTGGTTCTTTTGCCAATCACCTTAAATCTATATCCTCTGGTTCTCGACCCTTCTGCCAATGGGAACATTTTCTCTTATCTACTCTGTCCAGACCCCTCATGATTTTGAACACCTCTATCAAATCTCCCCTCAATCTTCTCTGCTCTAAGGAGAACAACCCCAGCTTCTCCAGTCTATCAACATAACTGAAGTCCCTCATTCCTGGAATCATATAGAATCATAGAAATTTACAGCACGGACGGAGGTCATTTTGGTAAATCTTTTCTGCACCTTAACTAAAGCCTTTACATCCTTCCTAAAGTGTGGTACCCAACATTGGGCACAGTACTCCAGTTGGGGCCGTACCAGTGATTTGTACAGGTGGTTCATAATTTCCACACATTTGTACTCTCTACCTCTATTTATGAAGCCCAGGATCCTGAAGCTTTTTTAACTGCTTTCTCAACTTGCCCTGCCCTATCACCTTCAACAATTTTTACACACATATCCCCAGGTCTCTCTGTTTGTGCACCCACTTAAGGATTGTACCATTTAGTTTATATTTCCTTCCCTCATTCTTTCCATTAAAAGCTATCACTTCACACTTTTCTGTGTTAAATTTCATCTGCCACGTGTCTGCCCATTTCACCAGCCTGTCTGTCTTCCTAAAGTCTATCACTTTCCTCCATACTGTTCACTATACTTCCAAGTTTTGTCATCTGCAAATTTTGAGATTGTGACCTGTACACCCACCTTCTAGTCATTAATATACGTCAAGAAAAGCAGTGGTCCTAAAATTGACCTCTGGGGAACAACACTGTATACTTTCCTCCAGTCTGAAAAACAACCGTTCACCACTACTCTGTTTCCTGTTAGCTAATTTTGTATCCATGCTGCCACTGTCCCTTTTATTCCATGGGCTTCAATTTTGCTGGCAAGCCTATTATGTGGCACTTTGTTGAATGCCTTTTGGAAATCCATGTACACTATGTCAACCGCATTACCCTAATCAACCCTCTCTGTTACCTCATCAAAAGATTCAATCAAGTTGGTTAAACACAATTTGTCTTTAACAAGTCTGTGTAGACTTTCCTTAATTAATTCACACCTATCCAAGTGACAATTTTGTCCCTGATTACTGTTTCTAAAAGCTTTCCCATTATCGAAATTAAACTAACTGGCCTATAGTTACTGGGCTTATCTCTGTACCCTTTTTTTGAACAATGGTGTAACATTTGCACTTTTCCAGTCCTTTGGCACCATCCCTGTATTTATGGAGGATTGGAATATTATGGCCAGTACCTTCGCGATTTCAACCCTCAGCATCCTAGGAGAGCAGAGAGGTTGTTTCCACTGGTCGGGGAGACTAGAACTAGGGGGCACAGCCTCAAAATACGGGGGAGCCAATTTAAAACCGAGTTGAGATGGAATTTCTTCTCCCAGAGGGTTGTGAATCTCTGGAATTCTCTGCCCAAGGAGGCAGTTGAGGCTAGCTCATTGAATGTATTCAAATCACAGATAGATTTTTAACCAATAAGGGAATTAAGGGTTATGGGGAGCGGGCGGGTAAGTGGAGCTGAGTCCACGGCCAGATCAGCCATGATCTTGTTGAATGGCGGAGCAGGCTCGAGGGGCTAGATGGCCTACTCCTGTTCCTAATTCTTATGTTCTTGTATCCACTCCTGGTGATTTATCTACTTTAAGTGCAGCCAGCCTTTCTAATACCTCTTTATCAAGTGTCTCCACCACCTTCTCCTTCACTATGTCTATGGCAGCATCCTCTTCCTTGGTGAAGACTGATGCAAAGTAATCATTTAGTACCTCGGGCATGCGCTCTGCTTCCATGCATAGGTCTCCATTTTGGTCCCTAAACAGCCCTATCCCTCCTCTTACTACCCTTTAATATTTATATGCCTATAGACGACTTTTGGATTACCTCTTATGTTGGCTGCCATTCTATTCTCGTACCTTTTCTTTGCTCCTCTTATTTTCTTTTTCACTTCTCCTCTGACCTTTCTATTCTCAGATGTATTTGCAACCTGACATCTGTCATCCACGCATTATTCTCCTGCATAAAACTAGTAGAACAAAGTAAAATACAAATGTATTATTTCAAACTTATTTTCATACTACATACCATCTTTGTATTGTAAGTTGCCTATAATGTATATAAAGGGTGAGGGATCCTGATTGGTGCAATGTGTTTGTGCACTGCCCTTTGGCCTCTGAGACCTGTTTGGATTCAGTCCGAGATGACCCGTACCAAAATTTATAGATTAATTTCAGTAGCATTTTACGTATGGAGTGACTCCTGCCAATGAACCGGAAACTGCGCAGAAGCAATCTACGCCTAACTGTCAGGGGGATGGGAACCAATGCAGGAAGACAGAGGGAAACAAAAAGGAGACAAAAGCAAAAGACAGAAAGGAGATGAGTAAAAGTGGAGGGCAGAGAAACCCAAGGCAAAAAACAAAAAGGGCCACTGAATGTAAAAGGGCTGCAGGAGGGGTCAAAACTAAAAATCATGGATTAAAAACTAGTATTAAAACACTCTACCTAAACGCACGCATCATTCGAAATAAAGTAAATGAGTTGACGGCACAAATCATTACAAATGGGTATGATTTGCTGGCCATTACAGAAACGTGGTTGCAGGGTGGCCAAGACTGGGAATTAAACATACAGGGGTATCTGACGATTCGGAAAGATAGACAAGAAGGGAAAGGAGGTGGGGTAGCTCTGTTAATAAAGGATGATATCAGGGCTGTTGTGAGAAACGATATTGGCTCTAATGAACAAAATGTTGAATCATTGTGGGTGGAGATTAGAGATAATAAGGGGAAAAAGTCACTGGTGGGCGTAGTTTATAGGCCCCCAAATAATAACTTCACGGTGGGGCGGGCAGTAATCAAGGAAATAATGGAGGCATGTGAAAAACGAACAGCAGTAATCATGGGTGATTTTAACCTACATATCGATTGGTCAACTCAAATCGCACGGTGTAGCCTGGAGGAGGAATTCATAGAATGCATACGGGATTGTTTCTTAGAACAGTATGTTACAGAACCTACAAGGGAGCAAGCTATCATAGATCTGGTCCTGTGTAATGAGACAGGAATAATAAACGATCTCCTAGTAAAAGATCCTCTCGGAATGAGTGATCACAGTATGGTTGAATTTGTAAAACAGATTGAGGGTGAGGAAGTAGTGTCTCAAACGAGCATACTATGCTTAAACAAAGGAGACTACAGTGGGATGAGGGCAGAGTTGGCTAAAGTAGACTGGAAACACAAACTAAACGGTGGCACAATTGAGGAACAGTGGAGGACTTTTAAGGCGCTCTTTCAAGGTGCTCAACAAAAATATATTCCAATGAAAAAGAAGGGCGGTAAGAGAAGGGATAACCAGCCGTGGATAACCAGGGAAATTAAGGAGAATATGAAATTAAAAACCAATGCATATAATGTGGCCAAGATTAGTGGGAAAATAGAAGATTGGGAAAATTTTAAACGACAGCACAGAATGACTAAGAAAGCAATAAAGAAAGGAAAGATAGATTACGAAGGTAAACTTGCGCAAAACATAAAAACGGATCGTAAAAGCTTTTACAGATATATAAAACGGAAAAGAGTGACTAAAGTAAATGTTGGTCCTTTAGAAGATGAGAAGGAGGATTTAATAATGGGAAATGTGGAAATGGCTGAGACCTTAAACAATTATTTTGCTTCGGTCTTCACAGTGGAAGACACAGAAACCATGCCAGAAATTGCTGGTCACAGGAATGTGGGAAGGGAGGACCTGGAGACAATCACTATCACTAGTGGGGTAGTGCTGGACAGGCTAATGTGACTCAAGGTAGACAAGTTCCCTAGTCCTGATGAAATGCATCCCAGGGTATTAAAAGAGATGGCGGAAGTTATAGCAGATGCATTCGTTATAATCTACCAAAATTCTCTGGACTCTGGGGAGGTACCAGCGGATTGGGAAGCAGCTAATGTAACACCTCTGTTTAAAAAAGGGGGCAGACAAAAGGCAGGTTACTATAGGCCGGTTAGTTTAACATCTGTAGTGGGGAAAATGCTTGAAACTATCATTAAGGAAGAAATAGCGGGACATTTGATAGGAATAGTGCAATCAAGCAGACGCAGCATGGATTCATGAAGGGGAAATCATGTTTAACTAATTTACTGGAATTCTTTGAGGATATAACGAGCATGGTGGATAGAGGTGTACCGATGGATGTGGTGTATTTAGATTTTCAAAAGGCATTCGATAAGGTGCCACACAAAAGGTTACTGCAGAAGATAAAGGTACGCGGGGTCAGTAGAATGTATTAGCATGGATAGAGAATTGGCTGGCTAACAGAAAGCAGAGAGTCGGGATAAATGGGTCCTTTTCGGGTTGGAAATCGGTGGTTAGTGGTGTGCCACAGGGATCGGTGCTGGGCCAACAACTGTTTACAATATACATAGATGACCTGGAAGAGGGGACAGAGTGTAGTGTAACAAAATTTGCAGATGACACAAAGATTAGTGGGAAAGCGGGTTGTGTCGAGGACACAGAGGCTGCAAAGAGATTTAGATAGGTTAAGCGAATGGGCTAAGGTTTGGCAGATGGAATACAATGTCGGAAAGTGTGAGGTCATCCACCTTGGGGGAAAAAAAACAAAAAAGGGAATACTATTTGAATGGGGAGAAATTACAACATACTGCGGTGCAGAGGGACCTGGGGGTCCTTGTGCATGAATCCCAAAAAGTTAGTTTGCAGGTACAGCAGGTAATCAGGAAGGCGAATGGAATGTTGGCCTTCATTGCGAGAGGAATGGAGTACAAAAGCAGGGAGGTCCTTCTGCAACTGTATAGAGTATTGGTGAGGCCGCACCTGGAGTACTGCGTGCAGTTTTGGTCACCTTACTTAAGGAAGGATATACTGGCTTTGGAGGGGGTACAGAGACGATTCACTAGGCTGATTCCGGAGATGAGAGGGTTACCTTATGATGATAGGTTGAGTAGACTGGGTCTTTACTTGTTGGAGTTCAGAAGGATGAGGGGTGATCTTATAGAAACATTTAAAATAATGAAAGGGATAGACAAGATAGAGGCAGAGAGGTTGTTTCCACTGGTCGGGGAGACTAGAACTAGGAGGCACAGCCTCAAAATACGGGGGAGCCAATTTAAAACCGAGTTGAGAAGGAATTTCTTCTCCCAGAGGGTTGTGAATCTGTGGAATTCTTTGCCCAAGGAAGCAGTTGAGGCTAGCTCATTGAATGTATTCAAGTCACAGATAGATAGATTTTTAACTAATAAGGGAATTGAGGGTTGTGGGGAGCGGGCGGGTAAGTGGAGCCGAGTCCATGGCCAGATCAGCCATGATCTTGTTGAATGGCGGAGCAGGCTCGAGGGGCTAGATGGCCTACTCCTGTTCCTAATTCTTATGTTCTTATGTTGGTCTCAAATTTAAAAAAAATAATGTTCACCACAACAGACGGAGGATCTGAGAAGTGCTCCGGTTTCCCAGCTTTTTCACCAGCCTGCTCCCTTCCCGGCTTTCTGACCAGCCCGCTCCCTTCCTGGCTATTTTAAATTTTCCTGGCTTTCTCAACAACCCATCACCCTTTCCGGCCAAATGTTTTAAATCACAAACCCGTTCCCATGACCATCCGGCAGCACGCATATGCAGACTGCTTCTGGTTCGTGGCAGCAGTCGTGTCTTTTTACTTATGGCTGCTGATAAACGAGGAAAGCAGCTGCCTTGCTATGCCTCAGGATTAATATTTTTCAATTTGATGCCATTTTGGTTACTATTGATGAAAGTGGGAGTGATGGACCATAACACCTCAGTTGTTCCTACTATGTTATTAAGAGTGCCACCTACTTTTGTGTATGTAACTAGATCCCTGGGCAAGTTACTTGGAGCAGTTTCCCTTGGGCTTAGAGTGCAAATAGATTTGAGTGGACAGGATGCATCTTTATGATGCAATTTGACTCCCTTACAGTTGCAACAAATAATCTGAAAACCAGTTTGGTGGTTGAGAGAAACCTCTGCCTTTATCACTAGGGAACAGTTTCAGGCTCTCTGGTTTGATTGCGAAGCTGCTCTTTGAGAGAAAAGCTGCTTCAGGATTTGGATCCTATCAAAAACATAACCTCATAGTCAGTGCCAACTCCAATTGAAATCCTCTGCAAGGTGCATATGTAGATCATACTTTGGACATGGTAAGAAAATAGCACCAACAGAATTTCAGTAAACTTTCATCAGTAGAGTACAAGTTTAAACATGCCAGTGCTGGCAAGGCACTGCTATGTTCCAAGATCAGACTGTCAGGAGTCAAATCTATGCCACGTCCAGTGGAACTACTTGTTGCTGTTGCTGGAGCTGACGTGTGTGTGGGGAGATCCAAGACAGTGAGTCATTGTGGGGAGGAAAGAGTTTGCAGCTGAAACTTTTTTATAACCATGTTTTCTCGTTATCTAGCTGGAAGCAGTTCTTAACGTTGAAAGCACTCTTTTCTCTCCCCATGGTTAGCCTTAATTTAGCCTTCCATCTCTCACTGATTAATTCAGAGTGAGAACTGAAGGTTGAACAGTTCACTTTTTGTAGAGTACCCGATTTGAGAATAATTTTATATGGTGGTGTTGGTGTGACATGGTTTCAGTTTGACATTAGTAGTTTGTCTATAGTCCTAAACTTGAGTTTAGTTCTGCATTGCATTCCTTATTGAATTTCTGGAACAATATTAATTAGTTTTTTTTCTCCTTTTCCTTGCAGAATTATTCATGAGGATGGGTACTCTGAGGAGGAGTGCAAACAGTATAAAGCAGTGGTTTATAGCAATACAATTCAGTCCATCATTGCTATAATCAGGGCCATGGGGCGGTTGAAGGTTGACTTTGGAGACCCAACAAGAGCAGTGAGTAGACGTACATGATGTTTTGAATCTAATACATAATCCTTCGGTTACTGATGAGCTGAAGTATTACAGAAGAAAGCAGAATAGAATAAATACTTTTTTTTCCAGTGTATTTAAGTCATCCAGTCGATACTTCTCTGCTATTAAAGAAGTTGTTGAAAAATGGAGAACGTTCAAGATTTTACAGAACAGATTTGGTTTAATTAAAAAAGATCTGGTACTTTGCACCGACATGTATAGGATACTTCTATTAATGAATGGAAACAGAAGCTATTAAGAGCAGTGTTGGAAAATCTATTTTATGATTGTCAATCATTTTAAAGACTGCTAGTTTATAATGCTTTAATATCATTGATTCAAATTTGAACCTGCATTTAGTAATTTGAGTCTGTCCCAAATAAATATTATATTTTTGGAGAAATGATTTAAGAGAAATCTATTTTGGGAGGCGGGGGGGTGGGGGAGGGTTGTAACACAATGACCAGAGCCTTTAGTTATATTATTTGTTATACTTTCATATCCTGGTAGTATCAATGTGTATCTAATTACCTATCCCCTTTGTCTACACTAAAGGCTTTTTGTCTAATCTAAAGGATCTTTGTTTAGGTCTGGTGCAACTTTTCAGTTCTGGGTGTAAGAGTACACATGAGAAAGATTTAGTAGAAGCAGAGAGCAAAATAAAGCATTACACCTGTCAAATCCCCCAAGTTCAACAAAGGGAAATTATAGTTCTACACATTAAACTGCATATTTAGTATGCAAAACTGTAGTTAACTTATTAAATCAGGTTAACTGGTATCCCATGAATAATTACCATAAGGTATAAAGTTACACCAAATGTCAGTGAACAACAAAGAAACCATATAGAGGTTCTGTATGAAAAGCATTTTAATTTAAAGTCAAATTTTCATAACTTATGAGCCAATATTCAGCATTGCATACGGAATTGACGGTTTGACCCATATAACCACAATTTTGTTTGCTGGAATTAAGTGAGCCACTTAATTCTGCTTCCTGTTTCTACTAAGTATTCTCATCCAAAGTGGCAAAGATGTTGAGATTGCAACAAACTATATTAAAAGCACTTAAATTAGATAGGGAAGGATGGGTAATTAGACACAGTTTGATATTATCAGGATATGAAAATATAAAAGCTACATACTCTGGATGAGAAAGATTGGAGGTACAAAAAGGGATGTGTAAACCACAAGTATACATATGCATTTTACCAGGGTGAGGATACTGTATTATTTCTAACTGTAAAGTCCCAATATGAAACTAGTTTCTCCAACTGAGGTGTGCGTGGTGGACTCATGTGACATTAAATATCGCTGACAAAGGCCACAAGAAAATTTTCTTTAAACTTGAAATGCCACATGTGCATAGTAAAGGGATTGATTTTGCGATTAGATATCGATCGATCTTTTACCTTCAATGATGGCTGTGAGTTTCCCAGCCAGTAGAATGAGTCCTGCAAACCAGAACTGTCCTAGATCTGTGGTAATATAAGCTGCAATTACAAATAGTCTCAAAGCTCCTAGGTAAGATGGGTGCAAAAATAACCTGATTTTCTGCACCTAATGGCTATCCAGTGACTCCTGCTGGGAATGCATGTATGGATGCCAAGAGAGGGCATGATCAGGCAAAATTATGATGTCCCCATGGTTAAATAGCTTCCCGACACTCATTATCGGGCTTGCATCCGAATAATGGCTCTTTGGGTGTGGTGCCAGAGGGCATTCGGCATCTTTAAAATCTCACCCAGGGAAGAATCCATACCATTAGGAAAGGAAAACATTGATAAAGGAGGCTTAAAATAAAGTATCTCCTGGGCAGTGTGAGGAAACTTTAGGCTCCAACTGATCTGGATTGCTCCGGCACAGGAAATGTTTGCTGATATTGCTGGGAATGTTCTGTAACCTAACACTAACCGTCACTTCGAGAACAAACATTACAAGTAATTCTTTTGGTAGGGACAGTACCAAAGTTAAAGATAAGATCTTTTCATTTGAGTTTTTTTTGCACTGATCTAAATTTGTAAATGACACAATATTTTATAGTTGGCTACTGGAGCTGAAGAAGGGTTGAATAAAATGGGTGTAACTGAGACCTGGCTGAAGCCAAAGGATGGCCAATAGATTCAATTATTGGAGCTTTAGGTGTTCAGCTTTGTTTAACCATGTCACAGGAAATATATTGTGTTAACTGTTGCAGTTTTAGTCATTAGCCATTTTCGAACATAATTAAAATCTTTAATTCTTGGCCTGCAGATACATTTTATTAATTTGGCAAAATTATTTTTCTATACAGATGTGGTATATGAAACATTGTGATAAATGATGTAAAGTCAGTGTTCAAAGATTAAGTGTACAGTATTAGACATTCCTGGGTAATTTCCAACCTCTTAAAGCACTTTTTCTTGTATGTAGGATGATGCCCGCCAGTTGTTTGTCCTAGCAGGGACCACAGAGGAAGGGATCATGACAACAGAACTTGCAGGTGTTATCAAACGATTGTGGCAGGATAATGGTGTTCAGGCTTGTTTCGGTAGATCCAGAGAATACCAGCTGAATGACTCAGCATCGTAGTAAGTATAGTTTTTTAATGCTAAAATTATTTTGGTAATGCAAGTTTTGTGTCTAACACAGTGCCAAATCAAGCTGTGAGCAAGTAGCTTCTGTGCCTCCTTTTGGTGTTTATTTTGTGCACACCATTTAGATTGAATTGCTGTAATCACCTTTACTAAGCTTTGATGCTTACCAGCAATTATATCAGTCTTGGATTATTTGTCAAAAAGCAAGAGAATGATCAAAATTCTATATGCCTTTTACTACAATGATGTTTAGTGTAGCATAGCTGACTGCCATCTGTGTTTGAAACTTTAGTAAGACTGCTTGATCGTTTTCTTCTGACGCTTCATTTGGAATGTGCTTGGATTAGATGTTAAACCACGGTCCCTTTGGTCTACACTCCAGTGTAGTGCTGAGGTAGTGCTGCACTGTCGGAGGTGCTGTCTTTCGGATGAGACGTTAAACCGAGGTCCCGTCTGCCCCCTTAAGTGGACGTAAAAGATCCCATGGCACTATTTCAAAGAAAAGCAAGGGAGTCCTGGCCAAAATTTATCCCTCAATCAACATAACAAAAACATTATCTAGTCATTATCGCATTGCTGTTTGTGGAAGCTTGCTGTACGCAAATTGGCTGCCGCGTTTCCTACATTATAACAGTGACTACACTCCAAAAGTACTTCATTGGCTGAAAAGCGCTTTGAGACATCTGGTGGTCGTGAAAGGCGCTATATAAATCTGTCTTTCTTTCTTTTCTTTTACATGGTTGAGCACAAAGCTCCCATTGCATTATTCAAAGAGGAACAGGGATTCCCCTGATTTCCTGGACCACCCAAGCAAAACTGTTTAACTAGTTGTTGATTTAATTTGTTATTTGTGGGACCTTACTGTGTATTGCTGATTGTCTACATAAGTGACTATATATATTTTTTTTAATTCATTGGATGTAAAATACTTTGGGATATCCTGAGCAGGTGCTACAATGCTATATAAATGCAAGTTCTTTAATCCTAACTCCAGAGTCAGGGAGGCTGCGAACTGAGCCATGTTGACTCTAACATAGATCTGCAAGAAAGCCATTTTCCGCTATGTAGAGTTTTGGTTAGTTTGCCAAAGAGTCTCAGCTCTTTGGTTGCCTGACTAGTCTGAAGTTACATTTTGGAGGCATTAATGCAGATTCTATTGCTTAGTAATTGTTGTCTAGTAGCATATCAAGACCATTTTCACTCCAGTTCGAGTTTTTGGAAATGTTATTGTTATACCAATGGCTAATCTGGTGCTGCATTTACCTGCAGCATTGCTGCCACTGGCAGAACCTTGACTCCAGTAGCAGTGCTGCAAGGTAAATGAGGTAGTTGCTTGCCGAATATATCTCGATATTTTTCATTCTGTTGCTAGTGACAGCAGAGCTGGAGTGGTAACATAATGACAGTGGCGACTGCTGCTGTTACAACAAATATACTGTTACAACAACTATTTTATATGCCTGCATTTGGGCCAAGTGCTTGACCTGCATTGATCTTCCACAGCTCTAAGGGAAGATTTTCAACCAGAAAACTTGTCATGATCATGCTATTGTTTATCTGTTGCAAGAAAAATGGAGTGAACTCTTAGAGCACCAAAAGCCACTTATATAAGTGGCTTTATATAATATAATGGCACCATGAGTCTTTGTTGATATTTATGGGCTGATGGTAATTCGACAGGACCCATTTTAGTGTGTTTTACTGATTCAAATGTTGATTATGTGAACCAGATTATCATAAGCTAATTGCTGTTTGAATTTAAAAATGGTTTCCAAACCTAGATGTTCACTACCCTTTTTCTATTTCTCCTGCCCCCCTCTCCCAATGAAGAAGACTTTTCTTTCAATTTTAGTTGCTTTGATTGTACCAACAGGTGAGCAGTCACACTCCAAATCTGACATCCAAATGGAGAATTAGCAGCGTACAGTCACTTTTTTGTGTCGAGTAACCCGAGTTATTAAATATTAGAAACTCTGTCATGGTCATCTAAAGGGCAAGCTAGAGTAAACCTTGGAAGATATTGTACCCTAAATAATTGTATGACCAAAATGTAAAATCACTTTTTGAAGATTAGGCAAGGTGAACCGCCTGGGGACACATGGCAGTAGCACAGCAATACCAGATGGATAATTTGCATTCCTGTCCCCCTACAAGGTGTCTTACTACCAAGCTAGGAAGTGCATCCCTTATTCGATAAATATGAATTTTTCCAGTTCCCACAACAGCTACCTTATTGCTCTGAGTTGGCTGATCAGTGCCAAATTAAGGGCAGTTTTGTGTTGATTCATTTCTTGCATTGTTGGACTTACTATCTCATCTAACTAATTTCCCCCAGATCTCATCAACATTTACTCTTCCATCAAAAGTATTTAAAGCAATATAGATGTAGCAAGAGATGTTTAAAAGTGCAGTGACAATGGGGCTTCCTCTTAGAAAATGAATATAGTTGGATTTATTGGTGTATTTTCATCAAATGCATTAATTGTAAATTATTTTCTTTAGTTATTTGAATGATTTGGATAGAATATCCTTACAAAACTACATCCCAACTCAACAAGATGTTTTGAGGACCAGAGTGAAAACTACAGGGATAGTGGAGACACACTTTACCTTCAAGGATCTGTATTTTAAGTAAGTAATAATGCTCTTTAATCACAAGCAGAATATGTACCATTTGTTATTTTACAAACTGTAAATATGCAGTTCTTTCACAGCCATAAATTCTTGATGCTGATCATATTGGACTAAGAATCAATTTTGAATATCTATCCAATATAATTATATCCTGACCAGAACTTGCTGCAATGGTACATCTCGCGGCGAGTGAAGTTAATTGGACTTTTTAACCTTACCGATCAGATCACACTATATTTGCACTGCAAATTCCTGGAATAATGCAACGAATTCAAGGTCTCTTCTGGGACCCCATGAACATCGTGCCAAATGATCTATCTCCTTCACCAGTGAAAGAAATGGGGAGAGAATGAAACTGAGCGAACAACGAAGAAGGAAGTAGGGTGAATTCGAGTCACATTAGGTATAAAAAGAGAAATGTAGATAGAGAAAAAGAGACAAAGGAAAAGTAAGATTTTTTTTTAAAAAGAACAAGCAGAAGAAGGGAACATTGTAACCAAGTTTTATTTGGGAATTGTATTGTCCTTGAGAAGTTAATGAGTGAATGGCAGGGTAGGTGTGCGAAATGTACCAACATTCTTCAATCATGAAGTATAGAGACAGTGGTCCCATCCATTATGATCAGGAACAGTCAAACTGCTTTCTTGGGAACGTAGAAATTGTTACACAAAATAAGACAAAGGCCCATCTAATTCACCTTCTGCCATCCAGGTAGTCGTATGATAAATGATAATCAATTAGTCTACAACAGATCCAGACATGATCTGAGGGAAAAATCCCTATATTAAAGAGTCATCTTTTCCCTTCCAAGCATGCTACACTTACCATATAAGGTCTCAAATTACTCATGTACTGTATACCCAAATTATTTTCTGAAAGAAATCTATCTCATTTGCATTTGAGTCGAAACAGCTTTGCAACCTGAAAACTATTGTCTTCCGACATGAACGGCACAAAAATACTGCCAAGACATAAGAGGTTTAAGAAGCCTATAGGAACAATTCACTACCTGTTGAAGTGAGATTTATGGAGAATCGGAACTACTCTTTGCTGCAAATTGCTCGATTTATTACGAACTAGTCATGGCGAGCGTGCTAATTCGCCATTATTTTTCTATGTATGTATGTAAGATGTGAAAATTGGTCATATTGCAAAAAATAGTATTGTTCCATCAATTCGCTTTACAGATCTAATGGTTGAATAACATGCCACAAGTAGAAGTTAGCTTTAACATGGAACAGAGTATTTTCAACAGCTGCTTTTATACTGTTGCTACTTTAGGTCAGTTCCTGAGCAATTGCAGTTCGTGAGCGAGCTCCTAGTGTTTACATCGCTCAATCTGACTCCCCTATCTCAGCGGTAGACTTGTAGATCCACAAAAATTTGGTCTCCCAAAATTCTGCCTGACAAAAATGATTAATATAAGACAACATAAGTAGCTAAAACAGGTTACTTATCTTGTGGTGGTGGTGGTAAATGTTGGTTCAGAGCGTAAAGTTTTTTTTGTGTGTGTGCCTCACCCGAGAGGCAAAAATTGAAACATTTCCCCATTGTTGAAGCAGGCAGCTTGAAACATGGTATATTGTGAGATAAGTGGCTTGAATAGTTAGTATTTGGGTGCTTTTATACTGGCACATGGTATGTTGTGTTTGTTGATGTCAGAAATAAGCCATGAGGTAACTAGGCGGCGAGATCTATCAGTGATTGGTGTGCAGTTTCAACCTGACTGACCTTGGATTATGACCTTGGCATGCTGAACAATAATTAAATTTCAGTAGCACAGAAAGCATTTGACAGTTAGACTCTAATACCCTGAACACTAGAAGAAAATTCATAGGGGTACTGAAATTCAGAACGTAACCATCATTCCTGAAGAAGCAAAACAAGTCATCTGCATTTCTCCTGTGATGACACATGTGGTAACCTAGAAACATCTAATTTCATTGGAATAAAACATTACATTTTTAGCCATAAAACTACAGGGATGAGTATTAAAAAATATATTTACGGAACCCATAATAGTTTCATGGAGTTTTTTTAAAAAAATACCTCCTATCAGGTCGTCTTCAGTATTGAAGTTTATCTACATCTACAGTTTTCTTGTTAATTTTCTCAATTTATGGATTCGCAAGAGATGATTACCATATGATACCTCCCCTAAGTGGCAATTATTCACAGTATGTGTTTGTACTTTGCCTGAAGCAAGAGTCTAGTCAGGATACTGCAGCAGCATCTACATTTTAAAGCACTGGGGGCTTGATTGGGAACAATTGAAAATTCTAAAAATTGTACCACAGATGATGAAAATAAGTTGAACAAACAACACTTCCTACTCCTATCAACTAAAAATTGTTAAAGTTAAGCAAGCCCGTCCTTGGTTGGAATTGGCAATAGAGAGCAATTGAGCAGGGAATAGATGTTTTCATTCTTGGATGTTAATCTGTATGCTTGTACCCAATTTAAAGGTTTTGTATGAATTATGACTCAAATTATACTTGTAAGGGTATCTAAATTATTGCCAAATGAAAGGTCTATATGCAAGAACTTGAGTCTGCTGCTGAATTCTATATGCCATAATCTTAAGATTCTGAGGGGGAATGACATGGTCGACACCGAGAGGATGTTTCCCCGCGTGGGGGAAATCTAGAACTAGGGAATAGTTTCAGAATAAGGGGTCGCCCATTTTAAAACAGAAATGAGGAGGAATTTCTTCTGAGGGTGATTCTTTGGAATTCTCTACCCCAGAGAGCTTGGAGGCTGGGTCATTGAATATGTTTAACGTGGAGATAGATTCTTGAACAATAAGGGAGTCAAGGGTTATGGGGAGCATCAGGGAAGTGTTGAGGCCAAGATCAGATCAACCATGATCTTATTGAATGTTGGAGCAGGTTCGAGGGGCCAAATGGCCTACTCCTGCTCCTATTTCTTATGTTCGAATGCCAGCAAGGTGCTAAATTGGGAATTAAGCGATTTTGACGCTAATGTTAGATATGCAGCGTAACTCTGAAGAGGACTGGGGGAGGGCTGAGTCCTTCCCTGATAATATAAACTAGTATTGGACCAATGCAGAAATATGTGCTAATATTGCTTTTGCACCAGTAAAGTTGTTTTCTTCTCATTACTGTCCAGGCTATTCATCAAAGATCTTTTTTCACAAGTATGGGATACATAACTTACGTGAAACACTTAAAGGGAGAAATTCGGGTCATTTGCGCCTCCTGTTAGAACCCCTGGAGGGGGGGGGGGGGGAAGGGGCAGCTAATGGGGTACAAACGACTTTGCGACCAGACGCGGTGCCGCTAATAACTCCTGCTAAATTCGGTGGGAGTTTAGCAGCAGTAACCCGTAGCGCCCCACTCTGCTGCGCCAGCGATGCTGACGTCATCAACGTGCGTACTGCCCTGGACCCTAAATTGGGTATCTCCCCCTGAAGCTGTGCCAGGCAATGATCGCTTCGGGAGATGTGTACCAGGCGGTCAACCACTAGCGGGGCGAAAGTTAAAGGGGAGGTGGGCTGCTGTTTTTTTTTTTAAATGGCCAGCTTTCTTGTGTGCCCCATTGCCGATTTGCACACGGGGTCCATGGCCCGACACTCTGCTTGAGTGCCCGGCTGATCGCACAGCATCCCCGCTCCACAGAGGTGCAAGTAGGACCCTTTCATTAATGCAGAGTATTCAGCTTGGGCCCTTCACTTTAATTCAGGGAAGAGTCCCTCCTATGCGGCCCAGTGCGTAGCGCTGCTGAGTCATAAGCCCCGCTCCTGAGACGTCTGCCCCACTACCACCCAAGAAAGGAAGTGGAGCACTTGATTTAGTGCTCCACTTCCTTTTGGGGGTGGTAACCCCAATTTCTCACGAAAGGCAAGACTTTTGTGCCTGGCAAAAAGTCTCACGCCCCGCGAGTATTACCGCCCCAAAACGGGAAGCACCCTAATTTTTAGCCCTTATATTGGAAAAACTTCCCTTTTCCTGTATATTTGAGCTCTCCTTTTAAAAGCTTTTTACATTGCCATTTATTCAACCCTCCATATACACAAAACAAATCTCTATGTTATGCCAAGAATACTTTAATACTATCCAATACATGTACACCTCCAATATGTAATATGAGTTGCAGTAGAATAGATTCCAAGTTGAAAGTCCTATCAGTAAAGCATGTACTTGTGGTGCTGCAGTGAATGCATACCCAGAGATAACCATAAGCTCAAGACATTTTTTTTTATGTTTGTGGCTGTATTCCTTGTGCGTGTGTATATCACATTCACTGCAATCTGATGTCCTGCAGGAAATTGTATACAGAATTTTACAAACTAAGCATACAAATTGAGTGGTAAAACATGTATGTATGGTGTGCATATATATATTTAAAATATTTATAAAATTATACATTAGAATATCTGTGCAGCATGTTACTGTGTCAAAACTCATTGCACACAAACTTAATGTGTTGAGATATTTTCCAGAAGACTAGTAGTAATGTTTGACTGTTTTAATTCATTTGTTGCTTTTAAAAGTTTTAAGGTTATCTCTCTGTCCATTTAAGGATGTTTGATGTAGGAGGACAGAGATCAGAACGAAAGAAGTGGATTCATTGCTTTGAAGGTGTAACGGCAATAATATTCTGTGTAGCGCTGAGTGATTACGATCTTGTGCTTGCTGAAGATGAGGAAATGGTACGTACGTCCTGTGTTCTAACTCATGTCCGTCTGACAGTAAAGAAATAGGCCAAGATTGTGTCTTTACAGGATTTCGTAAACTGCCTGCTGCAATTGTATACATATTAAAATTGAGAGTTATGGTAATTTCACAATTTGTTTTACAAAAGGATTGCTAGTTTTTTTTAAGCTGAATGAAATTGCTGTTCATAAATATAAAGAGCGTGTATTTAGAACAAAATTCTGTCCAAACACAAAAACAAATATATTTCATAAAGTTTTTTCTTGCTGGAACAGTTACCAGCTAAACTCTGAATGTATGAGCAGCTTGTATCAGGAGCAAAAGGGGCTATATCTAGTTAAAATACTTAATTAAAAATTACATTAACTGTGTAGATTTCAGGACGTTTAAAAACTCAGGTTTTGGAGCTATGAGAAGCATTTTGAGCAAATTTAACTGGGGAAACAAGACTTTAAAAAATTGAAAGCATTTCAGACTGTAGCACAGGGTGAGGAAGGAAAGTCTATTTAATTTCTTTAAAAGCATAGCAAGATCCAGCCAACAATAGTTTAATAAGGAGGCTTGCAGGAACACAAAAAAAATCCAAAATACTTTAAAGGATATAAATAAATAAAGTAAGGGAATTAGAGTGAAATCAGCAGGTAACAAGAGCCCAGAATACTTTTATAACTTAATAATAGGAGAAAAAGGTCAATGAACAGTTGGGTATATTAAAGGATAAAGTGGGTTAAATATTACAATCGGGATTTGGCCAGCTTACTTCAATTTTCACAATGGAGGGCCGTATATAAATGGCAGACATGGTAAATGGCACTGGTAAGGTTCAGCTCCAGTTTATGGTCAAGACCACAAACTGAATGCATTTTCCAAAACGTTAATAAGTTGCACTTGTGTTTTGGTCCTATTGTTTTCATGTTTTAGGGACCTCGCTTAAGTTATTAGATTGCTCAGTCAGTGGTCAGAGCTGGATTGGTAGTAATCATTATGACTATATATCCATATATTATTAAAGGAGAAGGAAACACGAACAAAAAACTTTTATATGGAAAGTAATTTAATTCCCTATCTCTTGACTTAAAAAAAATGAATGCACATCACATTTTTAGGAGATTATTTTCGTAGTCTATTTTCAGGCTTGTAGAGATAGATCCCTCCATCAGCCATTAATGGCATTTTGATGGCGGGATGATTTGAAATCAAACCCCAGACCAGTGCAAAGCATTAGCTTGCATTGAAATCAATGCCACTACTTCAGAAAAAATGCAGGCATTCTTCTTCCCTGCCTCCTCATAAACTGATAAGGGGACCTGGCTAGTCTTCATGAGCCAGAAGTCTGCAATAAATAAATAAATAAACACCCCCTGAAAGGTAAGTGATGTTCTGGTAATTTATGCTCTCTTTAAACGCAAGGTGGAGAAGTACTTGTCCTAGCTTTACAGTGTGACAATTTATGTAGTAACATTACTCGGTAATTATTCAGTGTATTTTGTTTTTCTGCAGGCAAGTCATGTCATGTGCTTAACTAAGAAAAGGATTCAAGTGATAAAAATCTGTGCATTGTTTATTTTATAAGTACAAGCAATAGAATTTTCTTTCCACAGAACCGAATGCATGAGAGCATGAAACTTTTTGATAGCATCTGCAACAACAAGTGGTTTACAGACACATCCATTATTCTGTTTCTGAACAAAAAGGATCTATTTGAAGAGAAGATTAAGAGAAGTCCTTTAACAATTTGTTACCCAGAATATGCAGGTAATGTCTTGTTACCAACCGTAGAATAACAGCTTGTTGTCTGATATGGAACCATTTTAATCAAAATTAGATTTAGTGGTCTGCTTTGTCACATTTTTTAGTATAAAATAGCAGTGAATACCATGCAATTACACAAATGGATGAAATGTGTCAATCCATCTAAACTGTATAGATTGGCAGATAGCTAGAGGTGAGTTACAGGCCTGAAAGCACCCAATTAGGAGCGTGTTAAGGCAGTAATGCTATCCACACAGGCTCATTTAACATGCTAGACCTCCAGCAATTTTTGAACTCTGAAATGCATTGTAATACCATTGTTCATATATCCTGTAGAAATACTTACCACTTTGTCAAGTCATTATCAAAACTAAATTCCATTGCCGGTATCTGCAGAATTTACCATCTATCTGAAATAATACAGGATTCTATTTGCAGTATTGGTATTGTTCCCCTCTTCCAGTCTAATGTAAAATAAACCACTTGCTTTGCTTTTGACCAGGATCCAACACTTACGAGGAAGCCGCAGCATATATTCAGTGTCACTTTGAAGATTTGAACAGACGAAAAGAAACCAAGGAGATCTATACTCATTTCACATGTGCCACAGATACCAAGAATGTGCAGTTTGTGTTTGATGCAGTGACCGATGTCATCATCAAAAATAACTTGAAGGAATGTGGATTATATTGAGACTTGTTATTGAGAGCATGTCCAGGTGAGAGCCTGAGCTAACTTACAGACTTGCTACTAGCACGCAAAATATGTTTGATTTATAATAGAGTAGTGGGAGTTTTTTGGTGTGGGGGGGGGGGAAGATGCTGAACATTTAAACTCATAAACAAAGCAGACTGCTTAACTTGGAATTTTTTAAACATTACCGTGCCCTGATGAATGTAAAGCTTACATTTTTCTAACCTGTATTTTACCTATGATAGCAATTTTTGAAAACCTCTAAAATAATTTTTTTTTTTAGGTTTTTCTTTTGTTAATAAAAAGGAGCCTGCAAGTGGACCATTTTATTCCTTGGTTATGCTGCCTGCCAAAAGGTACAGCAGGTTTGAAGAGAAATGACTGACGTCATGAGGGAGGCTGCATGCAAGATATTAATTCAATACTAAATATGTATTATGGACACTTTTTAAATTGCATTTTCGGCTGAAATCAGTAAGTACATAATGTACTTGTTCTGATTCAGCATTGTGTTCAAGAAAGTTTTGTTCATTCTTGTTTGTTTCTGTTCTTTTTGTCTTCTGAATGTTAATATGCAGTTGAGTTGATTGACCAAAAGATGGTGAAATCTATGACCATTAGATTGCTTTTTTTGGAAGGCATTTCATTAAGTATTCTTGATATGTATTTGTTGCCAGACATATTGAAACTTCGTAGCATCATGAATTGTTGAAACTTGTTTTGCCATAACTGGTCATCAGTCCTTTTACTGGTTCTAAAGGACATTTGTAAATGACCGATACGAAATTCGTAAAAGGATTATATTAATTTGTGTTTCTTGTTAACATATAAGTTACATCCTATGACATTGATGGTAGAACTGATGAATCCACCAAAAAGAAAACCCAATTCAACAGTACAAATATCTGTAGGTCAATGCCAATGCAAATTATTTCAAGTATATTTGCCCAGATAGAAAGCAGTATTAAGATCCACAGAATATAGTGACTTATGAACTTCTGATGGTGTAGTATTATCCTGTAGTTGTGGTTAGAATTTTGCACTGCCATTGGGAGTTCAAGTGCCATCTATTGTTCAAGGTTTGCCAAATATAAAACTGAGTGATTGCTGCCAAAGACCGGAAACTGCGCAGAAACGATCCACGCATTAATCTGCAACCGGTACCTTCTGTTTTTTTCCCTTGGAGCCCGCCCCCTCCCGCCATTTTCCCTCCGTGCTCGCCCCCTCCCGCCATTTTCCCTCAGTGCTCGCCCCCTCCCGCCATTTTCCCTCAGTGCTCGCTCCCTCCCGGCATTTTTTTTTTTAAATGAGCCCACTCCCTTGACTAACCTGAAGCATGCAGGCGTAGAACACTTCCGGTTTGTTGGCAGCAGTTGTATCCTTGTTTTAATATAAAAACTTATCATGGCTAAAATCTAGCCAGTTAAAATCAGGCCAAACTTTTCTGATGAATCACCCATTATGTTGCTGTATCTTACCGAGTTTTATTTCCAATTTAATCCCTGCAGATTTTTTTTTTAAATGCAGGGATTCTGATAGTTTAACCGATCAGTTCATGCCTGTTCATACCAGAATGTTAATAGAAACAGCCATGATCGAAAAGATTTTTGAATATCATAGTTATGATCTGTGGAGTAGTATGATACTATTGTCACTTGATTATTTTTATAATACAATACAGCACTGCCATATAGACCACAAGAAATAAAACACAATCATGAAAAACCTAACTAAAATATATATATTTTTTAAAAAGATAGTGGTTCTGTAGGAGATTCCTTGCTTCTGATTGGGATAAATAGCCTTTTCAAACATTCAACCAAGCTTGGCCATAATAACTTGTGCCCTGGTTATTTTTCTTGCCTTAGAATTGTTCAACATTCATTGCCACAACTGATGGTTACATTTATTCTGATAATTAGACATCCTTGGAGGCCATCTTTTCTGCCCCACCTCTCTTTTACCCCGCCCCCCTCCCCCCCCAAAAAAAAACCACAAATAATGATGAAATGGAATATCTACAAGTCGCTGTATGATTTTCTTTTTTAGGATGGCTCTGAAATCTCATCCAGCAGACCCAATTTTTTGGTGTCGGTGAGAAAAGGCAATCCATGTTCTGGTGACCATTGAAGTGTTTGCTTGAGTATTAATCTATGTTTAGTCAAGAATTGGAATATTTGTTACGGAATTTTTTTAAAATATTGAATTGCCAGTGTTATTACTTGCTTTTATTCCTGCAAAACTTGCCTCCAACAAATACAATTTTAAGGAGCAAAATTTGTGCCAAACTACATTTAGCACATCACAGGTTGTCGAGATTTGGATTAGAATTTTTAAGTGACTGCCAATCAAAAAAAAAAGTTGAAAGCCTGGCCTTGGGTCCCATGATGATTGTATTTACAAATGACCATAATGTATATTATTATCTTGGTTAGCCATACATGTTCTATCATGCCAGATTTTCCTCTTGCTGCTCCTTACATCTGAATAGACAATGTTTGTTGTTTTTCATTTCCTATTATTCCTATATTTAAGATAAAAAGTCAAGTTATGGAGCATAGGGTAGATTTCCTTGTGTCATTTGTCGGAGACTGCCACTCTGCTGCGATCGGCCTCGTGGAAGGTTAGAAGAATTTTGTTCGCAAGAATGTTATCAAATGTGATACCACAAGTTATTATTTACAAGAGAGTTGGATACATACTTGGAGACCGATATATTGAAGGGTGCGAGTAAGAGCTAAAATGTCATAGACACACGTGCCAAACAATGGCTTCTTGAACCCAATTTCTATGATTTGTGCATCTCAGCAGCAGTCCTTTGGCAGCAGTTGATGTCCGGCTCAGAGCGGTGGGGGGAGTGTTACTTTATATTTAAAAAGTGGCCAATTAGATGAGTTGCGTGTAGCACAAGATATGCTCGGCAAGAACTTGATAGCCTGCACTATTTCAGTGTGTAGTACTATGCTGATTTCATTACAGTTTGCTCTAACTGCAGATCTGTTTGGAAATCTGAGCTGCCTTTGGGAAAAAATTACCCATTGTATATCGATATTCATGTCATATTAAAATGTAGAATATCACAATGCAGTGGGATAAATAACTGATGCATACTGTGTAAAACAGTTTCATTTCTATAGGTGTGCTGTGCATTTTAAGAATAAAGATAATTGCATACTGTATTTTTATGACTTGTAGAAGTGGCTTATGAAATTTTTTACATCTCAATGGCTGGTGTTTTTTGTCTTCAACCTTTCATGTATACAATTTTTTTCTCAAATTCCATACAACTTGCAGCCTTCTCCTTAATTGCTGATTTCATGCGACCAGATAGGTCATCTAATGTACAGCAGAGAATAAATACCCATTGAAATCTCTCATGTCGTGGGATCTCTGGTTTCATCTGAACATTGCATGTGTGGGAGTCAGTGATGAGCTGTTGGGGGAAATAAAGCTAAGCACAGCTATGGAGGTAGAAGTCTGAAAAGAGACTTGGTACTCGAGATAGTTCCAGCATTGAAGGAGAACATGGACTGTCTGCCTCAAGGGATGAGGAACGATTTAAAAAGTATCTATATGGCTGCTTCCGTTGAGCCTCCGGTGTTTTCTGAAGGTGGTGAGTAATGGTAAAAACATCCTGGAGGCTATAAAAACAGGGACTTTCACACAAGGCCAGCCACACTTCCATTGCATATGTATGTCTAATATCCAGAGAGGAGATTTTACCTGAAAACTTGCTGAAAACAGAAGGCTTGTATGTAAATAATAAGCTTCTGCTGCAGGTTGGACAATATTTTCTGACTTGTCCAATCTGGTGCACATAGAGAGCTTACCACTAGATAAGTTGAGTCCTTTTTACTTGTGTGGGCTACAGCCAGAAGAATGCAATAGTCTAGTGCTTCCTGACTTTTTTGTGCATTGAAAAATATTAAAATATTTGTTTATAAAAGTGACATGGTTTTGTCAAATACTTGTCTGACAATGCATGACACTTTTACCTGGTAGAACATGGGTTAATTTCCTACCAAGTTCCTGATCCCCATTCAGCTGTTGGGAAGAATAACAAGTAAAATTAATGAGCTTCTTGCAAGGGAGGATGAATATTACAAGACAAGTAAACATCGGCGGTTCGCACACAACTTTACACAGCAAGTTACAGAAGGCTATTGGCAGCGACTTTAGGTTTATCTGACTGCTTGTCCTTGGGATTTATAGAGGAAAAGCTTAATTTGCTGTAATATGATATTCTCTCATCTGTTTAATTTTTGTGTCCATTTGATGCCCTTGATAATACCTCAGCATGTTTCAACATTGATGACTACTAAGTTGTAGTTATTTGGATAACTTTATTTTTGACAATGAACTGTGATATTTTCTAATGGCTCTTCTAATCATCCAATGTATTAATTGTCTTTTTTAAAAACTAAATACCTTTCCGAGCTATTGCCAGAGTATTTTGTAAATTTGTGCCAAACTGCTATTGTCAGTTTTATTTCATTTTGGTAAACTGTAGCTGTTTTTAACATAGTGAATACTTTCCTCTGCTGGAAATGTTGCTTTATGGGTTAGGCTCAGTCTTGTTTGTACAGACTTCCTTTGTTACTGTAGTGGCAGTTCTAAATGAGAAAAATATAAACAACTTGGAGCTTGAGATTGTCACTGGACTCAATTCTTGCTTTTACTCTCTCAATATTGCAATAAATATTTGTTTCTTTTGTTAAAAAAAGTTTTTGTTTTTAAAAAAAAAATACAGCCTCTTTGTAACGAACTGTCGTTACCAGCACCTTTGTAGGGAAAATAAACAAGCTAAGATGCTAAATATATCTGGGAGAACAGAAATCATCATCACAAATTGAGTCTAGGGTAAAGTAAATGATACAGTTGTAAATTTCAAATTGATATCTCGCCATCAAGTTTTCTAAACAGGAGCCTTATCATAAATTATTCCCTTTCATAGTTTGTGGTGCTGTGCAGCATTAATGTATCGCCATATTGGAGCATTCTGGTTTGGGCTCCGTATTCATGCAACAAAAAAAAAGTCAAATTCCTTACACAGAAATGTTGTTTATAACCTTGTTCTTTTGTTTTAAGAAAATCTATTTCAATGTTAATGGGGCTGAATTTGCGGCCCCTACGGGCACGTACGAGGTGCGCACAAGTCTTTAGGGGCCCTGCAAGTTCCAGGTTTAGCCATGCACTGCGCATGCGTTGAAACCCGGAACTTGTGATTTGTCAAGAATCAAGATAGATCGCATGCATCCCTGGGAAAGGGGCCTCCACGGGCAGGGATTTGCCCAGCGAATGTTCTTGAAATTTTTAAGTTGGTAAAAGCAGGCATTTTTTTAAATAGAAAAATGAAATATTTTCACATTTATATATTAAAAACCCTGTCCATTAAGGTAAGTTTATTTTTAGCCCTGTTAAAACTATTAAAATAAATTTCCAAAAAATACATTTTTGTATAAAATATTTAATTAAATTGCATTTTAATTAATTTTAAATATGTAATGTTTTTTAAAAAAAAATGTTTTGGGGATTATGTTACTGGACTAGTAATCCCAAGGCCTGGACTAATGATCCAGGGACATGAGTTCAAATCTCACCATGGCACCTGGGGGAATTTAAATTCAGCTTACTATTCCAGATTTATATAATTAACTATTTAACTTTTTTTTTAAACTACTGGATTGTTGTAAAAACCCATCTGGTTCACTAATATCCTTTTAGGAAAGGAAATCTGTTGTCCTTACCCGGTCTGGTCTATATGTGACTCCAGACGCACAGCAATGTGGTTGACTATTAACTGCCCTCTGAAATAGCTGAACAAGCCACTCAGTTATATGGCGGCTCACTACCAGTTTCTCGAGGGCAATTAGGTATGGGTAATAAATGCTGGCCTTACCAGCGCGTCTGCATACTAGGAACAATTTTTTAAAAAATTCCTATTCATATGGCAGCTTCATAGAAACGGAACTCACCATAAGTTTGAATGAGGATCCCCTACTTTCATTGGTTGGGCCAGCCCACGTGATCCCAGAGGAGCTTGCAAAGTGCTTATGCCCCTGGGATACATGGGCCTCTACGCAGGCCAACCCATAGAGGCCCAGGACTGTAAATCGCTGAGCCTCCAGGATCATCAGGTAAGTTCGTAGATTTTTTTCAGGTCGGAAGCATCCGCCCACAGGAAGTCTCCGACCGCAATTTCTGCACCATCTGAAATGTAGAACCTTGGGTGAAGTTGGCCCTAATTCTCTCCATAATAAGCACCCACCTTTCCCATATTCACGTACAATTCAGTTAGCATCTTGGACAAAAGCCCTATATCCTGAATAATTTGCAGACAGTCAGCCTGGTCTGATCCCATAGATTACTTGTCTCCCAACCTTAATGTTGTAAGGAAAGTCCACCTCTGGTTTAATTCTAGTTATTTCAAAATGATAGTTTATTTTTTTAAATCTAATTGCAGTTACCAAAACTGAAAAGAAAGCTGCAATATGGATGCTATCAATGATGCTCTTTGTACATAGGAAGTGATATTTGCAGTTTGCTATGACAACACATCAGTCCTTCATGGTAGGAGCTCACTGACTAGCTGCTGAAGTTGGTACACATGGATCCAAAATCAACCCATTATTACCTGAGTTTATCCCAAAACTCAACCAGTATCAACTAAGGGTAATAAATGCTCGCTCATTTGCTCATGTTAATAGATGACATTTGGTAAAATAATTCACTTAATCATGATCATTGAGCTCTCTCTTAAAAGAACAGCTAATAATTTTTATAACCGTGTGAATATTGGATGAGACTCTGCTGTGATATTTTCCATAATTGTTTAAGTGGCTATTTTTCATGCCTGACACTAGACTATTGTCGGGCTATTCGAAGTACTAAAGTGTTGCCAGTGAATGTGGAACCATGAAGAGTCAGTCTTTTAAGGAGAGAGCAGAGAAAATCTGAATCCGTTTCTACTTTTCAAAAAGCACACCTCCATATTAACCAATAATTTAATTCCCCCATCTTGTCCATAAATATTAAATCCCGTCCATTCCACGGCAGTATTTAGGTGGCTGTCTTTTCACTTAAAGCCATGGAAAGGGGGTAATGGGGATAAAAGTGACTAACCTGTTGGCTCATCAAATAAAGATTTTACTATATTTATTTGGGAATACAAGCTTTGATGCTTTGCTTTATTTCATACATCTCTTTTATAATGCTGTTTTATTCTGTCATTGCAGCAAAACAGAAAATAATTGAAATGTCAAAATAACAATGCAACTAAAAACAATCTCTAATTTTGAAGATGTATTTTTAATATCTGCTGTAATAAGACTAATTTATTTACAAATCACATTGTTCTAGGCTTTTAAAAAAGAATTGCCAATAAACACCTTTTCTGCAAATAAAATTATTTTGTTCTTATGCGATCTTCTGGGTCGTGACTAAAATAGCAGTTACGCACAGTGCAGCTGAATGTGATGTTTGTGACAGCATCTGGTAATGTTCTCAATTTAAATTTTAAAATAAAAAGATGTGTGCATGGAAAGCAGGGTGATGAGCAATAATGTTTGTAAAAGTATGGATAGGGTTTCCAATAACAATTGCTATGGACCCTGCCTTGAGGAGTAAAGCTAGTAATTTCCCTATCCAGTGGTTCAAATGAATAAAAAATAAAAACTGATTAAAAAATAAAAAATATCAAACTAGTTATGCACATTGTTAGATGAGATCAAATATATATTTTTTAAAGAAATACAGATCTGAGTTGAATGATGGAGGGTAGTTTCACAGTTATCTTGCATTGTCCAACAAAACTTTTTTATTTAATAACTTTATTTTCTTTGAAATACAGAATGGGGTGACTCATTTTTGTGGTAATTGCAACACAAGATTTTCTTTAAAATCCCAGTCCATGATTGAAAGATAAGTCACTGATTTAGGTCCATTTCCATTTGGAAAAACGAATTAAGATAAGACTTCAATTTTCTCTCTTCTCTTTTTTGTTGCTGCTTTTATTAATGCACTGTTTGAGATCTGAAAAGCAAGTCAGTCTGCTCGGTAAATTACACTGTGTTAATTTGCTGCTTGTTTTGCTGGTGAGATTAAAGGTCTATTAAAAGTAGGTTTGGAGAAGCTGCTCGTGCAGCATCCACCAAGGTAATGGTGCACGTCTCATGGAGAATCTGGAAAGACTAGAGCCAGAGGGTCCTGGGGAAAGAAGAGTGCATTAAGTTTATAGTTTTGAGATGAATAAAATGGGCAAACAACATAAGTGAAATAGAAATACACAGCTGGGTAGGCAGCAGCTATAAAAAGAAAAGACAAGTTATGTTTTAGGTGTGTAACACTTCATCAGAACTAAAAACATAGGCAGTATAGTGAAATGGAAAGCATTCTTTGGGGTTACCATTGTTCACAAGCTTAATTGAACCGGCTATTTTAACACAAGCTACAAGAGCAGGGCAGAGACTGGATACTCTGACAAATGACTCCCTACCATTTACGTAGCTCAAGTTGGTAGGACAGAATACATGCTACTTACCTGGATGGTTGCAGCCACAACCGACACTAAAGCTAGACACCAGCAGGGCAAAGCAGTCATTTTATTAGGGACATGGTAATTGAGACCATAATCCTTCTTCTCTCCCTTCTTTCCCCCCCCCCCCCCTCTCCACTGTGGGTAAGTATGTGCTACTTACAACATGTGCCACGTCTATGACCCCCCACACCCCCAGCTTGTACAAGATTCCAACTTGGACAAATGCTGCCATTCCTTCATCAGTGCTGGGTCAAAACCCTGGAATTTCCCACCTTCTAGGAAAACCATCAGCAAAAGGATTGTAGCAGCTCAAGAGGCCACCACATTCAGAGAAACAAGGGATAAGCAATAACTGACCATGCATCAGCCATATGCCAAGAAAAAAAAATCTTAAATTCTGATAAAGTGTTATGTAGCAGAAACATCATAACCTATACAGATGTTGGCTAACACGATGCTTAGAATGAATTAAAAATAATAAAAAGACTATCTTCACATACCAAATCAAAGGACTTGAAGGCTGTCTGAAATACTCAAACTACAGGTAAGATGGAGGACCATTCTGAACAAGAACACATCTTGGACTCTTTCTGCCTTTACCACTACTGCTATCTGGTTTGACTTTTACAATAACAGCTAAAGTATGCAATAGTAAATCAGGTGCTAAACTGTTTAATCTGCTGTTCTACTCCAGTACTTAGATTTCTAATTACATTTTGTCACAAAATGTCTAGAGAGTAAAGTAATTTTCTGTTTATTTCTTATATTGACGACTACAAGAACCCCACGCCATATATTTCTGCGAGTGATTGCTATAAGATTGTAACTGGTGACGATACTCCACTAATTTAGAATGAGATGTCTATGGACAGTGACCCATCTGTCATAGGAGATGTTAAACCGAGGCCCTGTCAGCCCTCTAAATGGACATAAAAGATCCCATGGTGCTATTTGAAGAAGAGCAGTGGCGTCCTCCCTGGTGTCCTGGTCAATATTTATCCTGCAATCAATGTCACTAAAACATTATCTGGTCATTATCCCATTGCTGTTTGTGGGACCTTGCTGTACACAATTTGGCTGCAAAGTGCTTTGAGACAGCCTGAGGTCATCTTCATGATTGCAAGTTATTATTTATACAGTGAGGTCATCTTCAATTCTCATGCATTTCATTGGTTATAATTTTGTTTAGGGAAACATTGCTTCCTTATGTACAACTAAATTGTTATCTTACAGTATACAGTAAACATCTTTAACAATAGATGTTTAGCAATGTATTTTTCTATTAGATGGTGCCTTTCTGGGTTGTTAAATTGTTTTAATTGTATTTATGTTAAACATGTATGACTCGTACTGTGTAAATTCTTATAGGATTCTGTAAGAGAACTTGAAGCAATCAGATTGGGCCGCTCTACTGAATTTCTGCTGTTGCTCATAGGTTTGCACAGTGCTTTAGTTAGACTGCACTTTTTGACAACTGCATTTAGTTCTGATCACCAAAGAAGCAAATAAGACATTCAAGCACTGAAGTTAATACAGAGAGGAGCCATGATCCCTACTGCAATAGCTCTGAGTTATGAAGGAAGACAGGAGAAACTTGGCCTTTCCACCTTGAAAAGGAAGTTTTGGTAAAGGTATGGAAAAGGTAAATCCAGAATATTACTTTAAATTAAATTGCAAATGTAAGACCAGAAAACAGGTTTAAATTAGTATTGTAAATTTGAGACCAGTATCAGAAAGTTATTTACTCAAAGAATGACCAACGCATGGAATGGACTTCCAGATAAGAATAATGAAGGCAATAAACCTGGAATAATTTTAAGAAACAATTAGGTGCTGCAATAGGGGGAATAAAGGGTGTTTTTGGATATATGATGGTATTCCTCATCTATAATTATAATGATCTGGAACAGATACGCAAAGCCTCTCCCACAACCTAAAGGATACAAGCAGCAGATATTTATGTGGTGCCTAAAAGGTTTGCAAAGAGCGCTCCTGTACCTGATATACATGAAGGGTCACTTCTGATTATATTTTGAGTTCATTGAAGTTATTTTCACATGACAAAGAGCTGCTGTCATTCTGATAATTGGTCTCTTCAAGAAATGTCTGGACTGACGCATATGTTGCAATAGCAATAGCGCCTACGTGACATGCAGCCGAGCTAAAAATGAGAAACCAGCTGCTTAAGGTTTCCGACTTCTCCAAGTTTGGCAGATGTGCATGTGTACAAAAGATAACCTGATAATTAATGTGCACTGATTAACTCTGTGCTGACTTATTTGTAAACACGTTTTTAAAATAAAAATGTATAATGAAGAAGGCGATTGAAAATACCTGGAAATTGCGTTCGGAACTGCAAAAAAACTACGTACCTACCTGATGGCTTCGGACTCTTGCGGTCCTGGGCCTGAAAGGCCCAGGCATTGCAGGTTCGCAAGCGTCCCTGGGTCCCAGGCCAACAAAGGGGGATTCCTACGATGCTTATAGTGATTCCATTTAGATGCGGAATCCCCATAAGCATAATAGAAATGACTTAAGAAATAAAATTTCACAACACTAAAACAAAAATGAATAATCACAGATTTTAAATTAATTAAAATATCCTTTAATTAAACATTTAAAATAAAAATTAAATTTTTTTAAAAATAAATGCGAACATTTTTAAATGGGATAAAAATGACCTAAACTAATTTAAATGTAAGTGAATGTTTAAATCGTTTTAAAATATTATTTAACATTTATTTTAATCCTTACGTTGGTAAAGCAGGCATAGAAGTTCTTGGGTATTGTCTGGGCAGTAACTGGGCAAATAGCCGAACACTGCACCAGCGAAAGTGAATTTACAGCGGATGCGTACGATCTGTCAAGGCGAACCTTGACAAATCCCAAGTTTCAGGTTTTCACGCAAGCGCATCGCAAGCGGAAACGTGGAACTTGCAGATCACTCCCTGTTAAATCCGGGCCAATAAACATTTTCACAATACGTTCTGACGTACCTGACACAGACTGAAGCCCAAATGTTCAGAAAAGGCCGCAGTCTTTAAGATTTTCTTTAATGATGTCTTTTACAGCATCAAACACAAACTTGACTTTTTTTGTGTCGGTGGCACACGTCAGATGTGCATAGATTTCTTTGACATCTTTTCGCATGTTGAGGTCTAGGAATTGGTTCTTGATGTCATTGGCAGCATTGTCGTACGAGTTGCAACCTAGAGATGGAACACCAACAAAGGAGATTACTCTATCTGTTGCACTGAAGAACATTAATTTATGGTTAGTGCAATATGATACTCGACATCACTTAATTCAGGCAACCGCAAATCTGCATTTAAAAAAATGCTCTGAATATTCAAATGCTATTTCTTAGTTATCGCAGGAGTAAGCCCAGTCGGTGTAATAACATTTCTGGTCAATTAGGACCCTCCAAAGATGATAACAGTGGATGGTAATGCCATTGAAACTCAAAGGGAGATAACTGGGCTTTTCTTGTTTGAGATGGCCATTGCCTGGCATTTGGAATCTTATTTGGTGCTTGACAGCCTAAGCAAGATGTTATCCAGATCCTGACATGGGCTGCTTCATTATCAGAGGAGTTGTGAATGGAGCTGGACACTGGAATTGTAACCAAACCATCCCACTCCTGACATGATGGAGGAAAAGTCATTGATAAAGCAGCTGAAGATGGATGGACCAAAGACACTTTGGCCTCTGACAACCATGGGCATCTTCCTGTACCCTATATAGTATTCCCAACTACCTGTTAATAGTTTTTTCCCTCATTCAAAGGTGTTCACTATCTATTTCTTGCACTGAAAAGTTTGCTTCCCTGCGTGTGGTTACATCTCCGCAGGTTGTTTTATTTGGCCCAATAATATGTTACAGCTTTTCTGTGATTTTAGCTTTGGATCAACACAGGTAAACGTCCATGCATTCCCGATATTGGTTCTCTGAACTTGAAGGGGTTTTATGTTAAATTGCATGTAGCAGAACAGCCTGATGGTGTGGGAGGCTATTCTCCAAGGTACAGGACAACTGAGCTATGGTCATAGGAATAATCCCAGGGTCTTCTGTGCAATCAAACAAGGTAGGACCACACAGGACCATCAGTGATATGCAAGGCTGGCACTGGAGCTAGCAGTGGTTGGTTTGCCATTCCCTTGTTCTATCTCAACCCATACCAATGCAGAATGTAGAGGCAGCTCTGTAGTGACTTGTGCTGAACACAGATCACCACAACATCATAAATCTAGAATATTATGGTAAATTAAATTGAAATGGGTCAAAGAGCCATAGATTCAAAGTAAAACCCAAATTTAGGACTGACAACAGGCCTCCTAAGACACAATGATCTTGTGAACTGCTGTCCTTGATACTGCTTGGTGACAATGGAAGAGCTGTAACTGGTACCACTAATATTCTGTATGTAAGCATTCTGTTAATGACTCTATGAGGCAGGGGTATGGTACTTAAACTGTGAAGACTATAGTCCTTTATTGCAGCTCCTAGAGTGAGGACACCAAGAAGTGAGCTCCCTTTTATACTGGGTTACCTGCAGTGTACAGGTGACATATAGGTCTCTAGCAGCAGCACCCTCTGGTGTACAGGTAAGGTGTGTACAGGGTGAAGGTACATTCAGTGTTACAGTCACCATAACATTGTAGGCATGCATACATAACAACTAATGTGATGGATATCATTCCTTCTGAACTTGGGATCGCGGTAACTGTTTTGATCAGGTTTCAGTCAGAGCAATAATCAAATGACCTAACCACAAAAGGAAAGTGCTTTTTAAAAGAAACAGTGGTGGGCACATGAAGGTCTAATATTAAACCATCTGAACTGAGTCGGGAATAATTAATCAATTATTTGAACTTACTCATCATTTCCTGTTCATATTTCCTTCTAAGAAATATGGGGAAAAAAAGAAAGTACCGTCATAATCCAGGAAGCAGATGCTCAGATGAACCTTTTTGATTTTTTTCCTTGAAAAGATCCTTCTTATTCAAAAAGAGTACGATGGAGGTGGCTGCAAAGTACCTATGGTTGCAAATACTGTTGAAGAGATGGAGACTCTTGTGTATTCGGTTCTAGTGGAAATAAGCAGAGTAGACAGAGATGCTGAAATAGTGTTTCTTTGTCCCGTTTATGCTTTTTCCCACCAAATAGGGAATTCAGGAGAAACGTCTTTACCCAGAGAGTAGTTAGAATGTGGAACTCTCTATTTCATGGAGTGGTTGAGGCGAATAACATAGATTCATTTAAGGGGAAGCTGGATAAACACATGAAGGAGAAAGAAATAGAAGGTTATGCTGATGGGGTTAAATGTAGAGGAGTGGGAGGAGGCTCGTGTGGAGCATATATACCAACGGAGCAGTTTGGCGGATTGGCCTGTTTCTCTGCTGTACGTTTTATGTGCAAATTTGGCCCTCTTTTGTCTCCCAACTATTGCATACATTCATCATTTTGACCGTTGCCTGTGAGATCTCGGCTGATTTCTCCCCATCATCTACAGTTATGATTCCCAGCACTTTCTGGTCTGTTGTCGGAATGTGTTTTTGGAATAATGCAGACAGAGGCTGGAGTCCCTGTCTATAGAATCATGCAGCATAGAAGGAAATCATTTGGCCCGTCATGCTGGTACCAGATTTTTGAAAGCGCTATCCGATTAGTCCCACCTTGCTGCTCTTCCCTCATAGCCCTGTAATTTTTTCCTTTTCAAGAATCTATATTCCCCTTTGAAAGTTAATATTGAATCTGCTCCCACCATCCGTTCAGGCAATCCATTGCACATCACAACTGCTCGCTGGGTTTAAGAAAAAATTCCTCATCTCTCCCCTGGTTCTTTTGCCAATTATTTTAATTCTGTGTCCTCCTACCAGTAGAAATCGTTTCTCCCTATTTACTCTATCAAAACCCTTCATAATTTTGTACACCTCTATTAAATCCCTCCTAAACCGTTTTTGCTCTAAAGAAAGACTTGGATTTATATAGCGCTTTACACGACCACCAGATGTTGCAAAGCACTTAATAGCCAATGAAGTACTTTTGAAGTGTAGTCAATGTTGTTATGTGGGAAATGTGCATTGGACTGTACAGTCACCTGAGAACTCACTTTTAGAGTGGAAACAAGTCTTCCTCAATTCCAAGGGAGTGCCTATGATGATGATGTGGGAAATGCAGCAGTAATTTGTGCACAGCAAGCTCCCACAAACAGCAATGTGATAATGACCTGATAATCTGTTTTAGTGATGTTGATTGAGGGATAAATATTGGCCAGGAAACCGGGGATAACTCCCCTGCTCTTCTTCGAAATAGTGCCATGGGATCTTTTACGTCCACCTGAGAGAGCAGACGGGGCCTCAGTTTAACGTCTCATCCAAAAGACGGCAGCTCCGACAATGCAGCATTTCCTCAGCACTGCACTGGGAGTGTCAGCCGAGATTAATGTGTTCAAGTCCCTGGAGTGGGACTATGAACCCACAACCTTCTGACTCAGAGGCGAGTGTGCTACCCACTGAGCCACAACTGACACTAAGAAGGATAATCCCAGCTTCTCTAATCTCTCCACATATCTGATGTCCCACATTCCTGGTACCATTCTAATAAATCTCTGTACTATCTCCAAGGCCTTACGTTCTTCCTAAAGTGTGATGCCTACAATTGGACTCAATAGTCCAGCTGAGGCCTAATCAGTGATGTATAAAGTTTTAACATAACTTCCTTGCATACGCCTCTATTTATAAAGTCACTGATCCCATAAGCCTTTTTTGCTGCTAAATGTCAGAGGTATGGGTTCTGGATGCAGGAGTCAAACACTTGCAGGTTTATTAAGAGTTAAATGATTCAGCAGAGATATAAGTGAGGCAGCTTGGGGAGTAGGAGGTAGCACCAGGACTAACTGCTGCTCAAGATATAAGTGAGGCAGCTTGGGGAGTAGGAGGTAGCACCAGGACTAACTGCTGCTCAAGATATAAGTGAGGTAGCTTGGGGAGTAGGAGGTAGCACCAGGACTAACTGCTGCTCAGAATACTGAAGAAAGGTATCTCCTTCCTCAGTATAAAAGTACTAATTATTATCAACTCCTGCAAGGACTGGAGAAGTTCGGGACTGCTTCGTAACATGAAACTGGAGGAGGGTTTGCACGGCTCCCCGTTGATCCTGCACCTTTACCTCCCATTCTGTATTTTGCTTTCTGAGCATTTATTCTCATGGATTAAATGCTGATTGTCAAGTCTATTCTGCTCCACTTAAACCGGCCCGAAACCCCCACCAAAAGATGGCTACCTCTACCTGTGATTTATCTTTGTTGTAGAGGGAGCCAATTGAATTTAAATTAGACCACATCTGGGATTGACCCAGTCAATGCCACCTGTTAGCTGCGCTTCGTTCATTGCGGCCTGTCTCTTTTAATGCGCGGTCCCTTTAAATGTCTGCGCATGCACGGTATTTATAACGTAAAAGCCGCTGAGCGTCATGCGCAGGATCTTTCCCATTACTGCATGGCTGCACAGCTTTGAGGGAACATTGGACCCAGTGTTGCTGCACAACTTGCATTTATATAGCGCATTTAACGTCCCAAGGTATTTCACAGGAATGTTATCAAACAAAGTTTGACACAAAAGAACATAAGAACTTAAGAAATAGGAGCAGGACTAGGCCATTTGGCCCCTCGAGCCTGCTTCACCATTTAATAAGATCATGGCTGATCTGATCATGGACTCAGCTCCACTTCCCTGCCCACTCCCCATAACCCTTTACTCCCTTATCGCTCAAAAATCTGTCTATCTCCACCTTAAATATATTCAATGACGCAGCCTCCACAGCTCTCTGGGGCAGAGAATTCCATAGATTTAAAACCCTCTGAGAGAAGAAATTTTCCTCATCTCAGTTTTAAATGGGCGGTCCCTTATTCTGAGACTATGTCCCCTGGTTTTAGTTTCCCCTATGAGTGGAAATAACCTCTCTGCATCCACCTTGTTGAGCCCCCTCATTATCTAATAAGTTTCAATAAGATCACCTCTCATTCTTTTGAACTCCAATGTATATAGGCCCAACCTACTCAACCTGTCTTCATAAGTCAACCCCCTCATCTCTGGAATCAACCTAGTGAACCTTCTCTGAACAGCCTCCAATGCAAGTATATCCTTCCTTAAATACGGAGACCAAAACTGTACGTAGTTCTCTAGGTGTGGCCTCACCAATACCCTTTACAGTTGTAGCAGGACTTCTCTGCTTTTTTACTCTATCCCCCTTGCAATAAAGGCCAGCATTCCATTTGCCTTCCTGATTACTTGCTGTACCTGCATACTCACTTTTTGTGTTTCATATACAAGGACCCCCAGGTCTCTTTGTACTGCAGTACTTTGCAATTTTTCTCCATTTAAATTATAATTTGCTTTTCTATTATTTCTGCTAAAGTGGATAACCTCACATTTTCCCACATTATACGCCATCTGCCAAATTTTTGCCCACTCACTTAGCCTGTCCATATCCCTTTGCAGATTTTTTGTGTCCTTCTCACAATTTGCTTTCCCACCTATCTTTGTATCACTGAGCCACCTAGGGAAATATTACGACAGAAGCTTGGTCAAAGAGGTAAGTTTTAAGGAGTGTCTTAAAGGAAGAGAGGTGGAGAGAGATGGAGGTTTTTTTTTGGGGGGGGGAGGGATTTTCAGAGATTAAGACCTAGATGGCTGAAGGCACAGCCACCAATGTTGGAGCGATGAAAATCGGGGTTACGCAAGAGCCCAGAATTGGAGGGGAGCAGAGATCACAGAGGATTACAGGCAACATTCCCTCTAAGCCGCACGGCCAAGCAGATGTCTGCCGGTCCCGCGCAACCCAGGACCGGCTTTTCAAATGAGAAATTTTGCACCTGAATGGGCCGCGCATCCCGTTAAAGGGACCACTCATCCCGAAAAAAATTTAGCGGGACCATTGGTTATAGGGCTGCAGGGGTTTGCAGAGATAGGGAGGGGTGAGGCCATGGAGGGGTTTGAAAACAAGGAAGAGAATTCGGAAATTCAGAAATTTTAAATCTTGCACTTTGAAACATCAGTCGGCTGGAGGATGAAACAGTAAAATACAGATTAATAACCCTATCACTCCCCATCATTTCTCAACTCAACCAGGTGATCAGGAGATTGGGAACCAAATTGGGAGCTTCACCATTGTGAGTGAAGAAAATTCATAGCATGTGTCTGAGCCAACTCTCCTAATAAGAGCTTCATTATGCATCAGAAAATTATTTAAAATGATAATCACTCCTTGTTACTGTAGGTCTCAAGTTGAGCTGAAGCCCTCCGCAGATGTTTAATCAAAATTCAAATAATACATGTTCTGTTAGTGAAGCTTTTAATAGAACATTAATTTGCGGTTTAATATGCAATCAGTGTCTAGCACAGTTACATATTACTGCCAAGGCAAAATACTGCGGATGCTGGAAACCTGAATATATATTACTCCCACTGAAAATTCCCTGGGCTTAGTTTTATGCTGCTCCAACACCAAGTGAATTTAGTTACAGTGAGCTGTCTTCATACACTCTCTAACCACCGGAATCAGTTTTGTGAGTCATCTGTCCTTGGTACGTGTGCCCTTACTGTTGCATTTATCCCACTCTCAAGAAATTCAGCACAGTAACATAATGACATTGCACTGGTTGAACCTCAGGCATAGTAAAGCACTGAATCAATCAACAACAATAAGAACAACTTGTATTTATATAGCGCCTTTAACATAGTAAAACGTCCCAAAGCGCTTCACAGGTGTGTTTTAAGACAAAACAGATAAATTTGACACTAGGCCATATAAGAAGACATTACGGCAAATGAAGAGGTAGGTTTTAAGGAGCATCTTAAAGGAGGAAAGAGAGGTAGAAAGGCGGAGAGGTTTAGGGAGGGAGTTCCAGAGCTTGGGGCCTAAGCAGCTGAAATCACGGCCACCAATGGTTGAGCGATTATAATCAGGGATGCTCAGTAGGGCAGAATTAGAGGAGCGCAGGCATCTTGGGGGGTTGTGAGGCTGAAGAAGGTTACAGAGATAGGGAGGGGGCGAGGCCACGGAGAGATTGGTAAATAAGAATGAGAATTTTGAAATCCTTGCATATTCACGGTGGCAATGTTCTTCCAAGTGAAGCCCAAACACAGTAAGACAGCTTTCGCACTGAATGAACCTGAGACATTGTCACTTACTGACATTGCACTGAATTGAATCCAGCACATTTCAGTCACAGGCAGAAATGTGTTAATGAGCCAAGCTCAGGCTCAGCACTGGATTGGCGTCACGGAACTAGCATCCAGCAAAATAATATCCTTTAGTCTCACTGAATGAGCCTCATCTCACTCAGATTATAGTCTTTAGAATATGCTTGTCTTTCCAAAGACATATGTTCTTGTGTTTTGATAGAATGCCTTTACCATTTGTTTAAAGGATAAGAATTATAGAATCTTACAACACAGAAGGAGGCCATTGGCTCAATCGAGCCCTTTGAAATTAGTCCTTTAGGCTTTTTTTCTCCATCTTGTGAGGATTTAAAAGTACTCGATTCGCTGCTGGTATTACAAGAGAGATCTTACATCCTCCAAAATTGATATTAACAATTATGTGGGTTTGAATTTGCTGAGACACACATTTAGAGTTACATACCACATTATCATCCTCCACCAGCACCATGTCATACGCGCTGAGAGCACCACAGAAGATAATGCAGGTTACTCTTTCAAAACAGTGGATCCACTCCTTCCCCTCTGACCTCTGCCCATCAACATCAAACATTCTGAGGTTAGAGCAGAAATTAGCATATTAACTGCATCGGTATTTCAAGAGTTTTAAAACAGAGTGGCACTACTTATTGTGCTGCATCTGTAAGGTATAGACCTCATTGAGATGTACCATTTCGGATAAAGTCGCTGTTTAGTTGTTTAAAACTTTAATTAGAAGGTCCATAGAAAGGAAAGCCTTCCTGAATGCCAACCCTGGGTGAAATAGCTGGCCATTCATGCTTGGGACCTTGGTTTTAAACCATCCCAGACTGATGACCAATGTGTTCCCTGTAAGCTGCTCTTTGTTCTGCGTGGCCTGTTTCGTTTAGTGTGCGGTCCCTTTAAATGTCTGCCCTTGAGCGGTATTTACAATGGAGAAGCCGTTGAGTGGCCTGCGTGTGACCTTTCTTGTCACTGTGCGGCCGCGCAGTTTAGAGGGAGCATTGCTGATGAGTGTTTTTTACACTAATCGTAAGGGTCCTATGAGAAATGAGTTTGGCCCATCTTAATCCAGTTCCTAATGGGCATGGACCTACAGATAGACCTTAATTCAATCCTAATTGACAATCACACTCAGAGGATGGTCGATACAAAAAATATCACTGTGAGGTTGGAACTGAGGCATGTTGGTGGAGAGTAGGGAGGAGCTTTATTCTGCATCTGGTTGTGCTACACCTGACATGGGAGAGCTTGATACTGACACTAGATTTATGCAATGGGAAAAGTTTTATTCCCCAGCACTAACATCCCTCACCTTGATAATAAATTGTTTTTAAAGTGTACGTCCCTTACAGTTATACACTGGCAATAAGTAACACAGACATCAAGATTAATATAATCCAAGGAATTTGTTTTAAGTGCAACTTTATTGTAGTCAAGGTTGAAGAGAATAACACAGGTGTCTATTTAACTTGGATCGGAGTGGTGCAAGGTGAACCTGATCTTCGAGTGTTTTACAAATCATCTCTGCGCATAAATGAAGCAATATGGCCAGAAGCAGTTATCATCATCATAGGCAGTCCCTCGAAGCGAGGATGATTTACTTCCACGCCAAAAAGGGATGAGTTCACAGGTGTTTCAATGAAGGACCTAATATTCCAGATCCCGAACTACATCTTGGAGGGTGGAAGATGCCTGTGCGTGGATTTTTTTAAACAGAGCTCGGTCTTGGTCGAGTGGTAAGGGTTAACCAAGACAACTGGAGACCAGAAGCAGTGGCTCACTGCAGAACACCCGTTCTCCAAGGATGTCAGTCTACTCACTGGCCCGGAATTTGCGGTCAGGAAGACAGCGAACTCGCAGCATTCCCCGTCATTCCGCAATTGAAACTGACCGCAACTTTGGGATTTGCCACAACTTCGAAACAAGATATGCTGTGCACCGCTCCCCACCCCCTACCCCCCCACCCCACCCCCCGCCCCTTCCCCCAACAACTACCACAGAGCCGGCAATTTGTCTCATCACCCAAATCAGGGAAACTGACTAAATCCTCAGCTCTTCCGCAGTAATTACACTGTTAAATTCCACACTAAAAGTTAGACCCAACTGGATTAGGTGTAACTGGGGGTTTCAACAGCGTTATTACTGCTAATCAAATGCTAACGGCCTAGAAAACTACATTTAATTTTATGCAGTGTGAAATGTGTCCATTTTAATAAAACATTTAAATTGTTAAGAAACTTAAAAAAGATATTCTTTTAATATTTTTTTAAGTATGTCCCTCTTTATTTCAGGTTTGCCTTTTCCCCATGCGAGAACCCCAATCTTTGTTTCGTTCTCTCTAACATTTTTAAAGAGTTAGGGCTGGATTTTTCGATCTTTTGCTGTCCGTCTTAACGCCCCGGAGGGGCGGTAATGGCGGAGGGAAGCACTTGCGCCGGGTTTACAGGGGGGCGTGGAGCAGTACCGCCCGGGAGAGGTGAGCCGGTGTGCATCGCCTCTGGTTGCGACACCGGCTCAATATTTGGATCGTGCCCACTCCGTTGCACCCCCTAATGGGAACGCCTGTGAAAGCGGGCGTTCCAAGCTGTACCGACTTAAGTGATTGAAGAAATGGCTACCTCAGGTAAGTGTGATTGTTTATGACTTTTTTTATTTTTGTGATTTATTGTTGGGGTCGAGTCAATAATGTATTGGGAATGTTTTTGGTGGGTTATTTTCAGGGTTTTTTCCCCCCCCCCGAGCTCTCTCATACGGCGCTCTGAGGCCGGCTGTTTAGCTCGGGACTTTCCTTTACTCAGCCGGCCTAGTACCCTAAAAGAGATGTGCAACGCCTCCTTTAGCGCCCCGCTCCAAACTCCAGGCCCAGCTGGTGAATTTTGCGACGGCAGAAGCAATCCATTTGCCGGCGCAAAATATCGCGTCATGCCCAGGACATCGCTGCAACAGAGGTGCGTCCGAATTTCTCCCCCTTAGAATTTTAGGGCCTTACTCACTTCCTCGTTCGCTGTCTGAGAATTCTGCCTTTTGATTGGCTGCTTGGACAGCAGTTCGCACAAGGGAATCCCCAGTAGCTGCCGTTGATTTGAATTGAAGATGGGAAAACCCGGAGTTCTCGACACAGGGACCGTGAGATGCTTGTGCGGAGCGTACTGCGGTGCCAGCAACAAACGCCTTCGCTTCATTGCTGATCGCAAATTCCGGTCTGACCGCTACTGGGATTCATCTGAACTCTGCCTGGTGGACAACACAGTTCGGTAGACAGGAAACGGCAACTCTTATTGTTTGCACCTTTCAGGAGGTTTGGACTAAATCAGAAAACCATGCAGCCCTTTCTTTACCTGAAGTTCAGGTCCTGGCAAGCGAATTGTTCTTCAATAATACCCGTGGTCTTAACTCTGGACCTCAAGACATCTTGCTCATTAGGAATATAACCAGCAGTTATGATTCTGTCCAGATTATTCAAGTAGCTGACGGAGAGAAACAAATCACATCGCTACGCATACCTGATTAATACCTCATCATTCTATTGTTAAAATCAAAAGTTACAATAATACCAGAACTAAGACTGAGGTGCCAATAACTGACATACCACCCCCCCCCCAGAAAAGCACTTCATGCTCGAATGGGAGGGGGACCCAACATTACAGACCTACGCCGCTTTTTCCAACTCATTACGCTCAGTGAATTGAAGCTAACAGAAAAATCGTCCGTATTGTCTTGTTCCTCTACAGCTCATGAATCTGCATCGCATTTTGTAGATATTGCCTTGAAGCTTAGATGTCAGCCGTGGCCTAGTGGTACTCGAGCCCCGAATGAGAGCGCTGCAGAAGTGCCGTCTTTTGGATGAGACATTAAAACCGAGAGCCTGTCTGCCCTCTCAGGTGGATGTAAAATATGTCATGGCACCATTTCCACAAGAGAATAGGAGTTCTGCTGGTGTTCTGGACAATATTTATCCCGAAAGCAACATCAGTAAAGGAAAAGATTATCTGGTCATTGATCTCAGATTGCTGTTTGTGGGACCTTGCTGTGCGTAATTTTGGCTGCCGTTTTATCTTCAGTGACAACATTTCAAAAGTAATTAATTGGCTGTAAAGCACTTTGGGACATCTTGTGGTTGTGAAAGGTGCTATAGAAATGCAGGTTCTTTCCTACCGCAAGTGAGTCTGCTTTAATTCGCTCACAGCATGAACTCTCCCACAGAACAGAGTTCCAATAAAAGCAAAGAAACCATTGCATTGGAAGTTGAGAGCTAAATATTATTTCCAGCTAATGTCATTCCAAAGCTTAACAAATCTACTTCTGGTATTTGAACAATTTGTTGTGAAGTGTTCTCCTTTACAGCAGACAAGATGGAGAGGAGATTTGATGGAGGTGTTCAAAATCATGAGCGGTTTAGACAGATTAGATAGAGAGAAACTGTTCCCATTGGTGGAAGGATCGAGAACCAGAGGGCACAGATTTAAGGTGATTGGCAGAAGAACCAAAGGTGACATAGGGCCCTGGTGAGACTGCACCTGGAGTATTGTGTAAGTTTTGGTCTCCTTACCTAAGGAAGGATATATTTGCCATAGAGGGAGTGCAATAAAGGTTCACCAGATTGATTCCTGGGATGGGGGGGAATTGTCCTATGAGGAGAGATTGAGTAGACTAGGCCTCTATATTCTCTAGAGTTTCAAAGAATGAAGAGGTGATCTCATTGAAGCCTACATAATTCTTACAAGGCTTGACAGGGTAGATGCAGGGAGGATGTTTCCTCTGGCTGGGGAGTCTAGAACCAGGGGTCACTGTCTCAGAATAAGGGGTCGGCCATTTAGGACTGAGATGAGGAGAAACTCCTTCACTCAGAGGGTGGTGAATCTTTGGAATTCTCTACCCCAGAGGGCTGTGGAGACTCAGTCTTTGTACATTTGAGATCGATAGATTTTTGGATATTAAGGGAATCAAGGGATATGGGGATAGTGCAAAAAAGTGGCGTTGAGGTAGAAGATCAGCCATGATCTCATTGGGTGGTGGAGCAGAACTGAGGGGCCGAATGGCCTACTCCAGCTCATATGTTCTTATGTTCTTATGACATGATGGGAAACTTTTTTACGCAGTGAGTGGTTAGGATCTGGAATGCGCTGCCTGAAAGAGTGGTGGAGGCAGACTCAATCACGGCTTTCAAAGGGGAATTGGATAAGTGCTTGAAAGAAAAAGAATTGCAGGGCTGCGGGGAAAGGGTGGGGGAATGGGACTAGCTGAGGTGCTCTTGCAGAGGGCTGGTATGGGCTTGATGAGCCGAATGGCCTCCTTCTGTGCTGTAACCAGTCTATGATTCTGTGATTGTCGTCTATGGTGAAAGGTCCCAAGGACACAAGTTCAAAATAAGGAAGTTAGAAGTAAAAAAGGAAGTCAAAAGAGCATATTCAGACAACGTGCGAGCTAGTTGTGAAATCAGTCAGCAGGGAAGGCAACTGAAGTGACATTTTAAATACGTTTGAGAATAATTGGATATTATTGAGGAGAGAGAAGTGGCTGAGGGATATGGGGAGGAGGTGGATAATAGGGCTGGCCTATGAAAAAAGACAAGGCTTGTTTGGGCCTAAAAACCTTTTCAAGTTCCTAAAAATTCAAATGCCCTTCAGTCTTATGAAGTCACAGTTAAGCTTAGGAGCAGAACACCGCAGATCCTACAGTGTTCTGACGGGAGGTCATCGACCTCAAACATTAACTCTCTCTCTCCACAGATGTTGCCTGACCTGCTAAGTATTTCCAGCCTTTTCTTTTTCTATTTCATCCACACTATTTTGCTTTTGATTCAGATCCTACTATTTGATTCTGCTGGGTCACTTTCCTCCATTACAACAGCGACTACACTCTAAAAGTACTTAATTGGCTGTAAAGCGCTTTGAGACATCCGGTGATCGTGAAAGGCGCTATATAAATCCCAAGTCTTTCTTTCTTTCTAAATGAGTAATCTATCAACTTTAAGACCTCACTTTGTTGGAAAAGGATATATTTTACAGCAAAAAACTGTATCGAGCAAAATAGTGCTAGCTATCGGTCTACTTTTCTGTGCGATGTGTCAACATCCTCAGCACTGTTACAGTATAAAAAGGAAACCACATCGGTTCCGCTGTGATATCATGTTTACACAACCCATACTCAACCAAGCATTATGTTTTCACAGTATCGTCCCTTAGGTGCTATGTTTTTGAGTTCACTTGTTTAAATATGTGATGCCTAAGTGCACATTACATCACACTACTTATCAACATGGGCGATACCCACACACTCAACTGTATCAACCTCACAAGTCATTAAAATCAGTGACCTATTCATTCACCTCCTGCCATTAAGGAAGATACTCAGTCTGAAAAGAATTTCCAAAGCAACTCCAACCACTGAAAAAATAGCAATTGCTTCTCACTTGTAATGTCTCGTAAAGATAGACTTGCATTTATATAGCGCCTATCACGACCACCAGACGTCCCCAAGCACTTTATAGCGAATTAAGTACTTTTTAAAGTGCAGTCACTGTTGTAATGTGGGAAACGTGGCAGCCAATGTGCGCACAGCAAGCTCCCACAAACAGCAATGTGATAATGACCAGATAATCTGTCATAGTGATGTTGATTGGGGGATAAATATTGGCCAGGACACCGGGGATCATTTCAGAGCTCTTCTTCAAAATAGTGCAGTGGGATCTTTTACGTCCACCTGAGAGAACAGACGGGGCCTCGGTTTGAAGACGGCAACTCTGACAGTGCAGCACTCCCTCAGCACTGCACTGGAGTGTCAGCCTACATTTTTGTGCTCAAGTCTCTGCAGTGGGACTTGAACCCATGACCTTCTGACTCAGAGGGGAGGATGCCAACCACTGAGCCACTGACTGATACTTGCTAACACTTTGGATGCCAATATGAAAATGGTGGATGGGCATGTAGTTAACCTAGTTAGGATGAAATTCAATCAAACCCAGACCACCATGTCACTCCAATCTGCCCAATCCAATAGTTAAGGTGAGCTTAGTCTTCTTGACCAATCGATTTGGTTCACAAGAGAGAACTGTTTTACCTTGCAATAGAGCACGATCTGACATTACTCTCATGAGGCAGTACTTCCAATTAGCTGGTCATAGAATGGAAAAAGTGACACCAATTTTGTGTGTGTGGGGGGGGGGGGGGGGTGTGCGGACATGAGATGCTCCAGTAACAGCAGTAGAATCATGCATCACCGATTCCTTTTTGATGTATCCACAGCTATCCATTCTCAGTATATTTGTAACACACTGTCACACAAGAACCAGTGATGGTCACACATGGTACAAAACATGATGAGAAAAAGAAGGCAACAGTTCTTCATGGAAGATGTGGTGAATGTTGCTTTCACTTAAAGACTTCAGACTAAATTCACTGGTGGGATTAGTGGGGTAACAATATGCTGGCATGATATTCCTCTGTCCATTATTTTTAATGGAGGCATTAATCAGTTTAAAGCAAACAGATTCATCCTTCCATTAAAATAACATATAGGAATGCTGTAAGTCTTCAACCAGCAAAGCCTCCCCCCAAAGTCTTTCCACCATCTACAAGGCACAAGTAAAAAGAGCTAAATTAAAAAGTACGACCTCAAAAGTAGTAATCTTGGGATTGCTACCAGTGCCACGTGCTAGCCCGAGTAGGAATCGCAGGATAGCGCAGATGAATACGTGGCTTGAGCAGTGGTGCAGCAGGGAGGAATTTAAATTCCTGGGGCATTGGAACCTGTTCTGGGGGAGGTGGGACCAGTACAAACCGGAAGGTCTGCACTCAGGCAGGACCGGAACCAATGTCCTAGGGGATGTGTTTGCTAGTGCTGTTGGGGAGGAGTTAAACTAATATGGCAGGGAAATGTGAACCAATGCAGGGAGACAGAGGGAAACAAAATGGAGACAGAAGCAAAAGACAGAAAGGAGATGAGTAAAAGTGGAGGACAGAGAAACCGAAGGCAAAAAACAAAAAGGGCCACTGTACAGCAAAATTCTAAATGGTCAAAGTGTAATAAAAAGGCAAGCCTGAAAGCTCGGTGCCTCAATGCGAGGAGTATTCGGAACCCAGGAGAGGGCTCTGAGCTAGTTAGAGTGGGTGAGAGCGCAGATGAACAGGCCCCCAAGAAAGAATGCAAAAGGCAGGAGGCAACACAGCAGAGTAGCACTGGGGTAAGTGTAAACCACAAGGTGATAGGAAGCGACAATATGTATGAATATAAAGGGGCTGCAGGAGGGGTCAAAACTAAAAATCATGGTTTAAAAACTAGTATTAAAACACTCTACCTAAACGCACGCAGCATTTGAAATAAAGTAAATGAGTTGACGGCACAAATCATTACAACTGGGTATGATTTGGTGGCCTTTACAGAAATGTGGTTGCAGGGTGGTCAAGACTGGTAATTAAACATACAGGGGTATCTGAAATTCGGAAGGATAGGCAAGAAGGGAAAGGAGGTGGGGTAGCTCAGTTAATAAAGGATGATATCAGGGCAGTTGTGAGAGACGATATTGGTTCTAATGAACAAAATGTTGAATCATTGTGGGTGGAGATTAGAGATAGTAAGGGGAAAAAGTCACTGGTGGGTGTAGTTTATAGGCCCCCAAATAATAACTTCATGGTGGGGCGGACAATAATCAAGGGAATAATGGAGGCATGTGAAAAAGGAACGGCAGTAATCATGGGGGATTTTAACCTACATATCGATTGGTCAAATCAAATCGCACGGGGTAGCCTGGAGGAGGAATTCATAGAATGCATATGGGATTGTTTCTTAGAACAGTATGTTACAGAACCTACAAGGGAGCAAGCTATCTTAGATCTGGTCCTGTGTAACGAGACAGGAATAATAAACGATCTTCTAGTAAAAGATCCTCTCGGAATGAGCGATCACAGTATGGTTGAATTTGTAATACAGATTGAGGGTGAGGAAGTAGTGTCTCAAACGAGTGCACTATGCTTAAACAAAGGGGACTACAGTGAGATGAGGGCAGAGTTAGCTAAAGTAGACTGGGAACATAGACTAAACAGTGGCACAATTGAGCAACAGAGGAGGACTTTTAAGGAGCTCTTTTATAGTGCTCAACAAAAATATATTCCAGTGAAAAAGAAGGGCGGTAAGAGAAGGGATAACCAGCCGTGGATAACCAAGGAAATAAAGGAGAGTATCAAATTAAAAACCAATGCGTATAAGGTGGCCAAGGTTAGTGGGAAAATAGAAGATTGGGAAAATTTTAAACGCCAGCAAAGAATGACTAAGAAAGCAATAAAGAAAGGAAAGATAGATTACGAAAGTAAACTTGCGCAAAACATAAAAACAAATAGTAAAAGCTTTCCGATATATAAAACGGAAAAGAGTGAATAAAGTAAATGTTGGTCCCTCAGAAGATGAGAACGGGGATTTAATAATGGGAAATGTGGAAATGGCTGAGACCTTAAACAATTATTTTGCTTCAGTCTTCACAGTGGAAGACACAAAAACCATGCCAAAAATTGCTGGTCACGGGAATGTGGGAAGGGAGGACCTTGAGACAATCACTATCACTAGGGGGGTATGCTGGACAGGCTAATGGGACTCAAGGTAGACAAGTCCCCTGGTCCTGATGAGATGCATCCCAGGGTATTAAAAGAGATGGCGGAAGTTATAGCAGATGCATTCGTTATAATCTTCCAAAATTCTCTGGACTCTGGGGAGGTACCAGTGGATTGGAAAGCAGCTAATGTAACGTCTCTGTTTAAAAAAGGGGGCAGACAAAAGGCAGGTAACTATAGGTTGGTTAGTTTAACATCTGTAGTGGGGAAAATGCTTGAAGCTATCATTAAGGAAGAAATAGTGGGACATCTAGATAGGAATAATGCAATCAAGCAGACGCAACATGGATTCATGAAGGGGAAATCATGTTTAACTAATTTACTGGAATTCTTTGAGGATATAACGAGCATGGTGGATAGAGGTGTACCGATGGATGTGGTGTATTTAGATTTCCAAAAGGCATTCGATAAGGTGCCACACAAAAGGTTACTGCAGAAGATAAAGGTACGCGGAGTCAGAGGAAATTATTAGCATAAATCGAGAATTAGCTGGCTAACAGAAAGCAGAGAGTCGAGATAAATGGGTCCTTTTCGGGTTGGAAATCAGTGGTTAGTGGTGTGCCACAGGGATTGGTGCTGGGACCACAATTGTTTACAATATACATAGATGACCTGGAAGAGGGGACAGAGTGTAGTGTAACAAAATTTGCGGATGATACAAAGATTAGTGGGAAAGCGGGTTGTGTAGAGGACACAGAGAGGCTGAAAAGAGATTTAGATAGGTTAAGCGAATGGGCTAAGGTTTGGCAGATGGAATACAATGTCGGAAAATGTGAGGTCATCCACCTTGGGAAAAAAAACAGTAAAAGCGAATATTATTTGAATGGGGAGAAATTACAACATGCTGCGGTGCAGAGGGACCTGGGGGTCCTTGTGCATGAATCCCAAAAGGTTAGTTTGCAGGTGCAGCAGGTAATCAGGAAGGCGAATTGAATGTTGGCCTTCATTGTGAGAGGGATGGAGTACAAAAGCAGGGAGGTCCTGCTGCAACTGTACAGGGTATTGGCGAGGCCGCACCTGGAATACTGCGTGCAGTTTTGGTCACCTTACTTAAGGAAGGATATACTAGCCTTGGAGGGGGTACAGAGACGATTCACTAGGCTGAATCCGGAGATGAGGGGGTTACCTTATGATGATAGATTGAGTAGACTGGGTCTTTACTCGTTGGAGTTCAGAAGGATGAGGGGTGATCTTATAGAAACATTTAAAATAATGAAAGGGATAGACAAGATAGAGGCAGAGAGGTTGTTTCCACTGGTCGGGGAGACTAGAACTAGGGGGCACAGCCTCAAAATACGGGGGAGCCAATTTAAAACCGAGTTGAGATGGAATTTCTTCTCCCAGAGGGTTGTGAATCTGTGGAATTCTCTGCCCAAGGAAGCAGCTGAGGCTAGCTCATTGAATGTATTCAAATCATAGACAGATAGATTTTTAACCAATAAGGGAATTAAGGGTTATGGGGAGCGGGCGGGTAAGTGGAGCTGAGTCCACGGCCAGATCAGCCATGATCTTTTTGAATGGCGGAGCAGGCTCGAGGAGCTAGATGGCCTACTCCTGTTCCTAATTCTTATGTTCTTATGTTCTAAGTCAGGAATGTGATGGAATACTCTTCACCTGCCTGGTGAGTGCAGCTCCAAAACACTCAAGAAGCTCAACACCTTCCAGGACAAAGCAGCCTGCTTGACTGGTACCCCCTCCACCACCGGCGCCTCCTGGCTTCAGTGTGCACCATCTACAAGATGCACTGCAGCAACTCACCAAAGCTTCTTCGACAGCACCTCCCAAATTCGCGACCTCTACCATCTAGAAGGACATGGGAACACCATCACCTGCAAGTTCCCCTCCAAATCACACACCATCCTGACTTGGAAATATATCACCATTCCTTCATCGTCGCTGGATTAAAATCCTGGAACTCCCTCCCTAACAGCAGTATAGGAGGACCTTCACACAAGGACTGCAGCAATTCAAGAAGGTGGCTCACCACCACCTTCTCGAGGGCAATTCGGGATGGGCAATAAATGCTGGCTTTGTCAGCAACACCCACATCCCCTGAATGAATATAGAAAATATATTGACATAGTTAATTTCTAGCCTATCGTTGGATACAGGCCTGAACATACTAGGAGGTCGAGCAATTGAGCTGATAGTCTGCTGCCTTCTCAAAGCAAGCCTGAACTCCTGCATTAGCCCACAGCTTCTTCACAATATCCACCAGTTCCTTGGGCATGGATCCCTCTTCAATGGTATCTGCAAGGTTAAACAGCTGTCTCCCAACATCCTAGAACCACAAATGTGAACAGCATAGGAGTTAGGAAACTGGAGGGTGCAATCGATCATATATCACTCCCAACCCTGATCAAATCAAGAATGCCCATTCACTGTATGACACCATACAGCCTGACGTCATTAACTGGAAATGAACATATAAGCAAACAATAACTGCCTCACAGTCTACATCATTCCAACACAAACAACATTTTTTGTTTCAAAATCAAAGTAAAAAGTTGGTTGATTAAAATAATTTATAAAATTTGATGGAGATAAATTCTACCTGAGTTTATAACATATGTGCAAATGTTAGCTGTGGTTCAGTGGTAGCACTCTCGCCTTTGCGTCAGAAGGTTTTGGGTTCAAATCCTACTCCAGGGACTTGAGCACATAATGTAGATTGACATTTCCGTTCAGTGCTGAGGGAGAGCCACACTGTTGCCGTCTATTGGGTGAGACGTTAAATCGAAAACTCGCCTGCCCTCTCAGGTGGTTGTAAAAGATCCCAAAGCACTATTTGTAGAAGAGCAGGGGAGTTCTGATGAAGGGTCATCGACCTGAAACATTAACTCCATTTTTCTCTCTCCACAGATGCTGCTTGACCTGTGGAGTATTTCCAGCCTTTTCTGTTTTTATTTCAGATTCCAGCATCCGCAGTGTTTTGCTTTTGGAATTTGAGTAGTTTGGTCCACCGCAGTGGATACTCTGACCATGACAGGATAGGCAAGAGTGGAAACATAGAAACATAGAAACATAGAAAATAGGTGCAAGAGTAGGCCATTCGGCCCTTCGAGCCTGGATCACCATTCAATAAGATCATGGCTGATCATTCCCTCAGTACCCCTTTCCTGCTTTCTCTCCATACCCCTTGATCCCTTTAGCTGTAAGGCCATATCTAACTCCCTCTTGAATATATCCAATGAACTGCATCAACAACTCTCTGCGGCAAGGAATTCCACAGGTTAACAACTCTCTGAGTGAAGAAGTTTCTCCTCATCTCAGTCCTAAATGGCCTACCCATTATCCTAAGACCGTGAGCCCTGATTTTGGACTTCCCCAACATTGGGAACATTCTTCCCGCATCTAACCGTCCAGTCCCGTCAGAAACTTATACATTTCTATGAGATCCCCTCTCATCCTTCTAAACTCCAGTGTATAAAGGCCCAGTTGATCCAGTCTCTCCTCATATGTCAGTCCAGCCATCCCTGGAATCAGTCTGGTGAACATTTGCTGCACTCCCTCAATAGCAAGAACATCCTTCCTCAGATTAGGAGACCAAAACTGAACACAATATTCCAGGTGAGGTCTCACCAAGGCCTTGTACAACTGCAGTAAGACCTCCCTGCTCCTATGCTCAAATTCACTAGCTATGAAGGCCAACATACCATTTGCCTTCTTCATCGCCTGCTGTACCTGCATGCCAACTTTCAATGACTGATGAACCATGACATCCAGGTCTCATTGCATCTCCCCTTTTCTTAATCTGCTGCCATTCAGATAATATTCTGCCTTCGTGTCTTTGCCCCCAAAGTGGATAACCTCACATTTATCCACATTATACTGCATCTGCCATGCATTTGCACACTCACCTAACCTGTCCAAGTCACCCTGCAGCCTCTTAGCATCCTCCTCACAGCTCACACTACCACCCAGTTTAGTGTCATCTGCAAACTGGGAGATATTACACTCAATTCCTTCATCTAACTCATTAATGTATATTGTAAAGAGCTGGGGTTCCAGCACTGAGCCCTGCGGCACTCCACTAGTCACTGCCTGCCATTCTGAAAAGGACCCATTTATCCTGACTCTCTGCTTCCTGTCTGCCAACCAGTTCTCCATCCACATCAGTACATTATCCCCAATACCATGAGCTTTGACTGTGCACACCAATCTCCTGTGTGGGGCCTTGTCAAAAGCCTTTTGAAAGTCCAAATACACCACATCCACTTGTTCTCCCTTGTCCACTCTGCTCGGTACATCCTCAAAAATGTCCAGAAGATTCATCAAGCATGATTTCCCTTTCATAAATCCATGCTAACTTGGACCGATCCTGTCACTGCTTTCCAAATGCGTTGCTATTTCATCCTTAATGATTGATTCCAACATTTTCACCACTTCTTATGTCAGGCTAACCGGTCTATAATTACCTGTTTTCTCTCTCCCTCCTTTTTTAAAAAGTGGTGTTACATTAGCTACCCTCCAGTCCATAGGAACTGATCCAGAGTCGATAGAATGTTGGAAAATGATCACCAATGCATCCACTATTTCTAGATCTACTTCCTCAAGTACTCTGGGATGCAGACTATCAGGACCCGGGGATTTATCGGCTTTCAATCGCATCAATTTCCCTAACACAATTTCCCGCCTAATAAGGATATCCTTCAGTTCCTCCTTCTCACTAGACTCGGTCCCCTAGTACATCCGGAAGGTTATTTGTGTCTTCCTTCGTGAAGACAGAACCAAAGTATTTGTTCACTTGGTCTGCCATTTCTTTGTTCCCCATTATAAATTTACCTGAATCCGACTGCAAGGGACCTACATTTGTCTTCACTAATCTTTTTCTCTTCACATATCTATAGAAGCTTTTGCAGTTAGTTTTTATGTTCCCGGCAAGCTTCCTCTCGTACTCTATTTTCCACCTCTTAATTAAACCCTTAGTCCTCCTCTGCTGACTTCTAAATTTCTCCCAGTCCTCAGGTTTGCTGCTTTTTCTGGCCAATTTATATGCCTCTTGCTTGGATTTAACACTATCCTTAATTTCTCTTGTTAGCCACGGTTGAGCTATCATCCCCGTTTTACCTGTACTCCAGACAGGGATGTACAATTGTTGAAGTTCATCCATGTGATCTTTAAAATGTTTGCTATTGCCTATCCACTGTCAATCCTTTAAGTATCATTTGCCAGTCTATTCTAGCCAATTCATGCCTTATACCATCGAAGTTACCTTTCTTTAATTCAGGACCCTAGTTTCTGAATTAACTGTGTCACTCTCCATCTTAATAAAGAATTCTACCATGTTATGGTCACTCTTCCTGAAGGGGCCTTGCACAACAAGATTGCTAATTAGTCCCTTCTCATTACACATCACCCAGTCTAGGATGGCCAGCTCTCTAGTTGGTTCCTCGACATATTGGTCTAGAAAACCATCCCTAATAAACTCCAGGAAATCCTCCTCCACCACATTGCTACCAATTTGGTTAGCCCAATCAATATGTAGATTAAAGTCGCCCATGATAACTGCTGTACCTTTATTGCATACATCCCTTATTTCTTGTTTGATGCTGTCCCTAACCTTACTACTACGGTTTGGTGGTCTGTACACAACTCCCACTCACGTTTTCTGCCCTTTGATATTCCGCAGCTCCACCCATACGATTCCACATCATCCAAGCTAATGTCCCTCCTTACTATTGCATTCATTTCCTCTTTAACCAGCAACGCCACCCCGCCTCCTTTTCCTTTCTGTCTATCCTTCCTGAATGTTGAATACCCCTGGATGTTGAGTTCCCAGCCTTGGTCACCCTGGAGCCATGTCTCCGTGATGCCAATTACATCATATCCATTAACTGTTATCTGCACACTTAATTCGTCTACCTTATTCCGAATACTCCTCGCATTGAGGCACAGAGCCTTCAGGTTTGTCTTTTTAACACACTTTGCCCCTTGAGAATATTGCTTAATGTGGCCCTTTTTTGTTTTTTGCCTTGGGTTTCTCTGCCCTCCACTTTTACTATTCTCCTTTCTATCTTTTGCTTTTGCCTCCATTTTATTTCCCTCGGTCTCCCTGCATAGGTTCCCATCTCCCGGCCATATTAGTTTAACTCTTCCTCAATAGCACCAGCAAACACTCCCCCTAGGACATTGGTTCCGGTCCTGCCCAGGTGCAGACCATCCGGTTTGTACTAGTCCCACCTCCCCCAGAACCGGTTCCAATGTCCCAGGAATTTGAATCCCTCCCTTCTGCACTTTTCCTCAACCCATGTATTCATCTGAGCTATCCTGCGATTCCTACTCTGACTAGCACGTGGCACTGGTAGCAATCCTGAGATTACTACTTTTGAGGTCCCACTTTTTAATTTAGTTCCTAGCTCCCTAAATTCATCTCGTAAGACCTCATCCCATTTTTTACCTATATCATTGGTACCTATATGCACCACGACAACTGGCTGTTCAGCCTCCCTTTTCAGAATGTCCTTGACCCTTGCACCAGGGAGGCAACATACCATCCTGGAGTCTCGGTTGCGGTCGCAGAAATGCCTATCTATTCCCCTTACCATTGAATCCCCTATCACTATAGCACTCCCACTCTTTTTCCTGCCCTCCTGTGCAGCAGAGCCACCCACGGTGCCTTAAACTTGGCTGCTGCTGCTCTCCCCTGATGAGTCATCCCCCTCAACAGTACCCAAAGCAGTGTATCTGTTTTGCAGGGGGATGAGCGCAGGGGACCCCTGCGCTACCTTCCTTGCACTGCTCTTCCTGTTGATCACCCATTCCCTATCTGGCTGTGTATCCTTTACCTGCGGTAAGACCAACTCGCTAAACACGCTATTCACGTCATCCTCAGCATCGTGGATGCTCCAGAGTAAATCCACCCACAGCTCCAGTGTTGCAATGCGGTCTGTCAGGTGCTGCAGGCGGATGCACTTCCTGCACACATAGTCGTCAGGGACACTGGAAGCGTCCCTGACTTCCCACATATTACAGGAGGAGAAATACACATGTCTGAGCTCTCCTGCCATGACTTAACCCTTAGGTTAACTTAATTTGGCAACAACAATGCTGAAGGTTACTTACTGACAAAGAAAAGAAAAAGAAAAAGTACTCACCAATTACCACTTATCCCCTTGGCTGTAACGTCACCTTTCGATTTCGTTCTACTTCTTTTTTGCCTTCTTTCCCAGCTGCAGCTGCACCGGCTGGCCTTTTGTAGGCCGCTCGCCTCCCGAACTCCCGCCTCTCGATGCTCCCCGGACTGCTCGCTGACAGGCCTTTTGTAGGCCGCTCGCCTCCCGAACTCCCGCCTCTCGATGCTCCCCGGACTGCTCGCTGACAGGCCTCTTGTAGGCCGCTCGCCTCCCGAACTCCCGCCTCTCGATGCTCCCCGGACTGCTCGCTGACAGGCCTCTTGTAGGCCGCTCGCCTCCCAAACTCCCGCCTCTCGATGCTCCCCGGACTGCTCGCTGACAGGCCTCTTGTAGGCCACTCGTCTCCCGAACTCCCGCCTCTCAATGCTCCCCGGACTGCTCGCTGACAGGCCTCTTGTAGGCCGCTCGCCTCCCGAACTCCCGCCTCTCAATGCTCCCCGGACTGCTCGCTGACAGGCCTCTTGTAGGCCGCTCGTCTCCCGAACTCCCGCCTCTCGATGCTCCCTGGACTGCTCGTGAAGGTAGTCCACTTAGCTGCACAATGGAGGTGTGGTGTTGGAGCGGGATGGTGTGATCAACCATGTCAAAGGCTGCAGACAGGTCGTGAAGGATGAGGAGGGTAGTTTGCCACAGTGACAGAGGATGGCATTTTATTAGGGCCGTTTCAGTACTGTGGCAGGGGTGGGAACCTGATTGGAGAGGTTCCAACGTGTATTTTGGCCTCGATTTTAACTCCGGGTGGATTCCTCGCTCAGGCCCAAGTTAAAATTACAGTCAGGTCTCAATGATGTCATCGGGCCACAAAATGCACATGTAAAGAAAGGACCCTGCTGGCTCCGGGCACCTGTCCTTGCTGCCTGCTCAGGAGAGCAGGTAAAAATTGCAGATGTTGCAATCATGGCGGCTTTTGGACAGGTAAGAGCCAGGGCAATTTTAACTGCCCAGCTGGCAGGTTGCTGCTGTGTGAGTAGAGTTAAAATCGCATCCCATGCCTCCCCCCAGGACCATGTCATAATGGAGCTTCATACACACTCACATTCCAGAAGACAGTGTTGTAAAAAGAGTGGAGCGTGCATTTTGCCAAAAGCTATGTGTCGTTAAAAATAATGGACTGTTCTGGTCCAGGCATATCAAAACATAATAAAGAGCAACTGTAGCTCTAAGAGGTCTCCCGTGTATAAAATGTCTTAAACAGGAAATGTGCTCATTGCAGTTGCTGAATCTCCATAATCGATCTCAATGGTGGACATGGCTCGAATTTTAGCCAGGATAAACTGAAGGATACTACAATTAATGATGGATATAAAGGCTAAACATTCTTCCTTTGTCTAACCATCTTGATGGATGATTCTACCTGTAAATACCATTCCTAACCACCAGATCCCTGGAGTCCCAAGGGATCCCGCAATCCCTTGGGAGCACCTGTATATAAGGAGACCTCACAGGCTGGAGAGGTACTCTGAGATCTGTAATAAAAGACTATGGTCACACCTTACTTTGAGCTTGCAGTAGCTAGTCTGACTCTTTGTTCAAGATATAACAACTGGCGATGAGATACAGATGACGAACCCCACCGCAACAATGCAGAGAACTGTGGGAATCCTGAAGAAATTTTCAGAGGGAGATGATTGGGAAACTTCGTGGAGCGACTCGATCAATACTTTGTGGCCAACGAGTTGGAAGGAGAAGGGAACACTGCCAAACGAAGGGCGATCCTCCTCACCGTTTGCAGGGCACCAACGTATGGCCTCATGAAAAACCTGCTCGCTCCAGCGAAACCCACAGACAAGTTGTACGATGAGTTGTGCACACTGGTCCAGGAGCATCTAAACCCGACGGAAAGCATTCTGATGGCGAGGTATCAGTTCTACACGTACAAGAGGTCTGAAGGCCAGGAAGTGGCGAGCTACGTCGCCGAGCTAAGGCGCCTTGCGGGACATTGTGAATTTGAATGACACTTGGAGCATATGCTCAGGGACTTCCTTGTACATGGCATTGGCCATGAAGTAATACTTAGCAAACTTTTGACTGTAGGGACCCCAACCTTGAGTAAAGCCATAGCGATAGCCTAGGCATTTATCGCCACCAGTGACAATACCAAACAAATTTATCAGCACACTAGTGCTGCTGCAAGCATTGTGAACAAAGTAACGTTGTTTTTGAATTGAAATGTACATGGCAGGACTTACACACCTGTAGCTGCACGTCCGCAGATGACTCAGAGTCCACCATCAAGGATGGTGAATACAAGGCCATTAACACCTTGTTGGTGCTGGGATAGTGATCATCATTTCCATTCATGCCGCTTCAAAGGATAAGTTTGCAAAGGCTGTGGAACAATGGGACACCTCCAACACATGTGCAGGCGAGCTGCAAACCCTGCTAATCCTGCAAACCACCATATTGCAGAGGAGGACAGATCCACAGTGGCACGATGGATCATGACGAACCAGAGCCTCAGACCGAGGAGGTAGAGGTATATGGGGTGCACACATTTACCACAAAGTTTCTCCCGATAATGCTGAAGGTTGAATTAAATGGACTCCCGGTGTCCATGGACCTGGACATGGGCGCAAGCCAGTCCATAATGAGCAAAAAGACTTTCGATAAATTGTAGTGCAGCAAGGCTTCAAGGCCAGTCCTGACCCACATTCGTACTAAGCTGAGAATGTACACAAAGGAATTAATTCCCGTAATTGGCAGTGCCACCATAAAGTTCTCCTACGGTGGAGCGGTGTATGAGCTACCACTCTGGGTGGTACCGGGCGATAGCCCCACGCTGTTCGGCAGGAGCTGGCTGGGAAAGATACGCTGGAACTGGGATGATGTCCAAGCGCTTTTGTCCGTCGACACCTCATGTGCCCTGATCCTAAGCAAGTTCCCCTCGCTGTTCAAACCAGGCATCGGGAAGTTCCATGGAGCAAAAGTGCAGATCCATTTGATTCCGGGGATGGGACCCATCCATCACAAGGTGAGAGCGGTACCTTACATGATGAGAGAGAGGGTGGAAATTGAGCTGGACAGGCTGCAACGAGAGGGCATCATTTCGCCGATTGAATTCAATGAATGGGCCAGTCCGATTGTTCCAGTCCTCAAGGGAGATGGCACGGTCAGAATCTGTGGTGATTACAAAGTAACTATTCATCGTTTCTCACTGCATGATCAATACCCACTACCAAAGACAGATGACCTATTTGTGACGCTGGCGGGAAGGAAAATGTTCACGAAGCTGGACTTGACCTCGGCCTATATGATGCAGGAGCTGGAGGAATCATCGAAAGGCCTCACCTGCATCAGCACGCACAAAGGTCTCTTCATTTACAACAGATGCCCGCTTTAGATTTGATTGGCCACGATGATATTCCAGAGGAACATGGAAAGCTTGCTGAAGTTGGTCCCGCACACCACGGTCTTCCAGGATGACATCTTGGTTACAAGTTGGGACACCGCCGGGCATCTGCAGAACCTGGAGGAGGTTCTTAGTCGGCTTAATCGCGTGGGGCTCAGGCTAAAATGCTCGAAGTGCATTTTCCTGGCACCTGAAGTGGAGTTCCTGGGGAGAAGAACCGTGACGGACGGCATCAGGCCCACCGATTCGAAGATGGAGGCAAGAACGCACTGAGACCACAGAACGTGACGGAGCTGCGGTCGTTTCTAGGACTCCTGAACTATTTTGGTAATTTCTTACCGGGTCTTAGCACATTGTTAGAACCCCTGCACTCTTTACTGCATAAAGGAGATGAATGGGTATGGGGTAAAAGCCAAGAAAATGCCTTTGAGAAAGCTAGGGAGCTGTTATGTTTAAACAAATTGCTTGTGTTGTAAGCGTGTAAGCGTTTGGTACTAGAATGTGATGCGTTGTCGTATGGGGTCGGGTGTGTATTGCAACAAGCTAATGAATTTGGGAAATTGCAACCAGTTGCTTATGATCCAGAAGTCTGTCTAAGGCTGAGAGGGCCTACAGTATGATCGAAAAAGAAGCGTTAGCGTGTGTTTACAGGGTAAAGAAAATACATCAATATCTGTTCGGGCTCAAATTTGAAATGGAAACCGACCATAAGCCACTTATATCCCTCTTTTCGGAAAGTAAGGGGATAAATATGAATGCATCGGCCCGCATCCAGAGATGGATGCTCACGTTGTCCGCATACAAATACGCCATCCGCCACAGGCCCAGGCACAGAAAACTGTGCCAATGCTCTCAGTAGACTGCCATTGCCCACCACAGGAGTGGAGATGGCATAGCCCGCAGATTTGGTTATGGTAATGGAAGCATTCGAGAGTTAGCAATCACCTATTACAGCCCGACAGATCAGAAACTGGGCGAGCCAGGACCCCTTACTGTCCTTAGTAAAAAACTGTGTGCTCCACGGGAGTTGGTCTAATGTCCCGTTAGAGATGCAGGAAGAAATAAAGTCGTACCAGCAGTGCAAAGATGAAATGTCTATATAGGCAGACTGCCTCCTATGGGGTAATCGGGTAGTTGTGCTAGAAAAGGACAGGGACACCTTCATTAGTGATCCCCACAGCACCCACCCAGGCATCATAATGATGAAAGTGCTAGCCAGATCCCACGTGTGGTGGCCCGGTATCGATGCAGACTTGAGTGCACAAATGTAATACATGTTCCCAGTTAAGCAATGCACCCAGGGAGGCGCCCTAAGTTTATGGTCCTGGCCCTTCCAACCATGGTCTAGGGTTCATGTCGACTACGCAGGCCCATTCTTGGGAAGAATGTTTTATTGGTTGTAGATGCGTACTCAAAATGGATTGAATGTGTGATAATGTCGGCAAGCACGTCCACTGCCATCATTGAAAGCCTGCGGGCCATGTTTGTCACGCACGGCCTGCCTGATGTCCTTGTAAGTGACAATGGACCGTGCTTTACCAGTGCTGAATTCAAAGAGTTCATGACCCGCAATGGGATCAAACATGTCACGTCTGCCCCGTTTAAGCCAGTGTCCAACGGTCAGGCAGAACGAGCAGTTCAAACAATCAAGCAGAGCTTGAAAAGGGTAACTGAAGGCTCACTGCAGACTCGCTTATCCCGAGTCCTGCTTAGTTACCGCTCAAGACCTCACTTGCTCACTGGGGTTCCTCCCGCTGAACTGCTCATGAAAAGGATGCTTAAGACAAGGCTCTCGTTAGTCCACCCTGATCTACACGAACAGGTAGAGAGCAGGTGGCTTCAACAGAATACATATCATGATCGCGCAAATGTGTCACGCGGAATTGAAATAAATTATCCTATATTTGTGTTGAACTATGGACAAGGTCCCAAGTGGCTTGCTGGCACTGTTTTGGCCAAAGAGGGGAGCAGGGAGTTTGTGGTCAAACTTGCAAATGGACTCTTCTGCAGGAAACACTTGGACCAAACCAAACTCAGATTCACGGACTATCCAGAACAACCCACAATAGACTCTACCTTTTTTGACCCTCCAACACACACACAAGTGGCAACCAACCTAACGGTTGACCACAAAGCAGAACCCATCACATGCAGCAGCCCAGCAAGACTCACCACCCCCAGCAGACCTGCAAGGCCAGCTACGCAGCAGCTCAGCGAAGGCCCAACAAATGACTCACCAACAGCAGCATTTGCACCGAGGTGATCAACCAGGGAAAGGAAGGCCCCAGATCGACTCACATTGTAAATAGTTACACTATTGACTTGGGAGGGGGGGGGAGGGGGGGGAAGGGGGGGGTGGGGGACGAGTGTTATGTATGTAAATCTTAAATACCATGTCTAACTGCCAGAGGGCTTATCCCCTGGAGTCCCAAGGGACCCCACAATCCCTTGGGAGCACCTGTATATAGGAGGCCTCACAGGCTGGAGAGGCACTCTGAGATCTGTAATAAAGGATTACGGTCACACTTAATTTGAGCTTGCAGTATTTAGTCTGACTCTTTATTCAAGATATAATAGCGATCATGGCGGCTTTCGGACAGGTAAGAGCCAGGGCGATTTTAACTGTCCACCTGGCAGGTTTCTGTTGTGCGAGTAGAGTTAAAATCGCACCCCATGCCCCCACTCCCCCCAGGACCATGTCATAATGGTGCTTCACATACACTCACACTCCAGAAGACAATGTTGTAAAAAGAGTGGAGCGTGCATTTTGCCAAAAGCTATGTGTCGTTAAAAATAATGGACTGTTCTGTCCCAGGCATATCAAAACATAATAAAGAGCAACTGTAGTTCTAAGAGGTCTCCCGTGTATAAAATGTCTTAACCAGGAAATGTGCTCACCACAGTTGCTGAATCTCCATAATCGATCCCAATGGTGGACATAGCTCGAATTTTAGCCAGGATAGACTGAAGGATGATGGAAATAAAGGCTAAACATTCTTCCTTTGTATAACCATCTTGATGGATGATTCTACGAGAAAAGCCAACATACTCTGTGAATTATTTGATAAAGATCATTGTGCTTGTTTTATACTTCCTGTTTTGTACTCTCCACCCCAAACTTCAGTTCTAATGAGCTCCGCGCTCCTCTTCTACCCTGACTGGACAGAGCATCTGGCCTATGTACTTTCTCATCGACGGAATCAATGCTGCTTCATGGTCAATAGGCAAGAGTGCATGTTTTAGAAATGACGGAAATTATGCTGTCCTTGGTATGGGGACCCTCCATCGGAACACTGTGTTGGCTTGGCAGTCAACACCCTTGCTGGCCGCCTGCTTTTTTTTTCCTTCTAGGCTTATAAGAACATAATAGGAACAGGAGTAGGCCATATGTCCCGTCGAGCCTTCTCGGCCATTCAATAACATCATGGCTGATCTTCTACCTCAACTCCATTTTTCCGCGCTATTCCCATATCTCTTGATTCTCCGAGTGTCCAAAACCCTTTTGTGCCGGTTACGCCGATATTGGGCAAATTGTGCCAAAAGGCTGAGCGCAACAGAGCAGAAACTCCAGGCCGATGTGTAGAAACCTTTATTGGATAAATACAATGAATTTTAGTCTCCCCGTCAGCAAGAAGTGCTGTAGTCTCGACAGGTAAATTAAGCCTGACGAAAAACTATCAACAGAGAGATTAGGGTTTTCTATATTGACTGGAGCTGTAGTGTTTTGCACTACAAATCCCCTGGGAGGACAGACGCACCAACGTTAGCATCCTCGATCAGGCCAACATCCCCAGCATCGAAGCACTGACCACACTCGACCAGCTCCGTTGGGCGGGCCACATTTTTCGCATGCCTGACACAAGACTCCCAAAGCAAGTGCTCTACTTGGAACTCCTACATGGCAAGCAAGCCCCAGGTGGGCAGAGGAAATGTTTCAGGGACACCCTCATAGCCTCTCTGATAAAGTGCAACATCCCCACCGGCACCTGGGAATCCCTGCCACCCTAACTGGAGGAAGAGCATCCGGGAGAGCACTGAGCATCTTGAGTCTTGTCGCCGAGAGCATGCAGAAAGCAAGCGCAGGCAGCGGAAGGAGTGCGCGGCAAACCAGTTTTCCCTCCCACCCTTTCCTTCAACGACTGTCTATACCACCTGTGACAGAGACTGTAATTCCTGTATTGGACTGTACAGTCACCTGAGAACTCACTTTTAGAGTGGAAGCAAGTCTTCCTCGATTTTGAGGGACGGCCTATGATGATGATGAGTGTTTTGAACAATTGGAGGGCAAGTTCTTTATTTCCTTCTTAAGTGAAGATACCGTTAATGGCTACCTCGGATATGTCCGAGAGATCATTTAAAGTGGGTGCCTACTCAATGATGGCTGACGCAAATCCCAGGAGATAAAATAGATATGCAAATCAGCAGTCTAAAATTTAAGGATGCGTTTATCCAATTTCGTTCCAGATCAACTCTAACGCCAAAGATCACTTTGCGCCAATGTGTTTGATCTTAGGCCAAAAGGCCGAGAGGCGAAATTTGTACTAACTGAATGGCAGCTGTTTCTCTGATTGGCTCTCCATCATTACATGACTTATTGCTGATTGGTCCCCTTGGAGGATAAGCCACACCCTGAACTTCCTCTGGAATGTGTAACTGGAACCGCCCAGCCCAAGTTCTGACTGACTTTCCAATTTGTAATTCGATCCATTTTGACTTCAGAAGCCACAGGATAAATCTCCCCAAAAGCCACCAAGTTCCAGCCAAAGTCCCTTACCCCCAGCGCAAGTGCATCCCTCCACCAACTGAAGAGCTTTAACCCAGCACATGTGCTGCCTCCTCCAGCCAAAGTCCCTTACCTCCCCCCATCCCCCCCACCAGAGATGGGGCATTGTGTGCAGATTGTTATCAGGTTTATTGGATATGAAGTGAATAGTGACAGTGTCGTGACTTCTGGATTTCATCCACTCCAACGTTGTCCCTTGTAACATACGCACCGAGCTTGCACGTGCCAGGGGGTTGGAAGAATGTGATTCATCTTCCCTGAGTTACCTCTCTCCCCTCTGAGCACCTCCCACCTGGATCTCTCTCTCCCCCGCCCCCTGCCAGGCACTCTCTCTCCCAACCCCAGGCTCCCTCTCTCTCTCTCCACCCCCCCCCCCCACCTCCCCCTCCCTGCCTTCCTTCCCCCAGGCTCTCTCTCTCACTGCCTCAGGCTCCCTCTCTCTCCCACCCTCCAGGCTCTCTCTCGCTCCCCCCCCCCCCCCCCTAGGCTCTCTTGGCCGCCCGTCGCCCCTCTTGACACAGTCGCAGATGCGTCCGGAGGCTCGGATCGACGCTGAGGATGATCGGAGGCTCCATGGTGTTCGGGGCTGGTTCTGGGTGGAGGGAGATGCATGCGTTGGAAAGGGTTAGTGAAAATTGGGGGGGGGGGGGGGAGCGGAGTCGTGCGCAGAAGCACGAGTTCGGACAAATAATCACTCCGAAAATTTAACATTTCAAATTAGCTTAACAACACTGAACACAATTTAACAGCAAGTAAACTGTCCTCTCCTTTTCCTAAATTTGTTTTCATTTTAAAGTCTTTATTAAATGTACTTTCATTCTACCACATTCAGATGTATGTATCTATATATCAGCATTTCCACAGCATAACTAAGACCATCTATTTCGACTTCCGTAACATCGCCCATCTCCGCCCTTGCCTCAGCTCATCCGCTGCTGAAACCCTCATCTGTGCCTTTGTTACCTCTAGACTTGACTATTCCAAGGCACTCCTGGCTGGCCTCCCACATTCTACCCTACGTAAATTAGAGGTGATCCAAAACTCGGCTGCCCGCTCACCCATCACCCCTGTGCTCGCTGACCTACATTGGCTCCAGGTTAAGCAACGCCTCGATTTCAAAATTCTCACCCTTGTTTACAAATCCCTCCACGGCCTCGCTCCTCCCTATCTCTGTAATCTCCTCCAGCCTCACAATCCCCCCCCCCCCCCACAACCCCCGCCTCCGAGATGTCTGCGCTCCTCTAATTCTTCCCTCTTGAGCTCCCTGATTGTAATCGCTCAACCATTGGTGGCCGTGCCTTCTGTTGCCTAGGCCCCAAATTCTGGAACTCCCTACCTAAACCGCCCCCCCCACCCTCTCTGCCTCTCTACCTCTCTTTCCTCCTTCAAGATGCTCTTTAAAACCTACTTCTTTGACCAAGCTTTTGGTCACCGGCCCTAATTTCTCCTTATGTGGCTCAGTGTCAAATTCTTTGTCTCATAATACTCCTGTGAAGTGCCTTGGGATGTTTCACTACATTAAAGGCGCTATATAAATACAAGTTGATGTTGATATATGTATTAAGAAATGTCTTGGATGAAGAATGTTTATATTTACGGGGATGGGCAGTTCCACTTTCTCCACAGTTAACAGTAAAATCTTGGTGAGATTGGAGCTGTGCGGGACAAGCTGTCAGTGTGAATTTGTAATCTGAATTTTGTACATGTGGAAGGAAATGTGCAAATACAGTTTGATCTGCAAATGCAGTCATGTACAAATGTGTTAGTAGTGTTGACTCTTAAAAACTGGCAATTGCCAGTTAAAAGCATGTGCCCCCTGGGGGCTCATCCAATAGAGACTGTAAATTAATAAGTTTTAAATGAAACTTAATAAATCAAATTAAAAATGTTGTTTTGCGGTTGTGATGATATACTCCAGTCCCTCCGGTGCCCACCGGTCGTGGAAGGCTTTGAGCGTGCCGGTAGACACCGCCTGCTCCATCTCCAGGGACACCTGGGCGCAGATGTAGCTGTGGAAGAGAGGTATGCAGTCAGACCGATCGACCCCCGAGACCGCCCGCCGCCTGGACCTGTTGATAGATTAGCAGTGTCGATAGGCATGCTGTGACTGCAGTAAGTGGCAATGAACGGACACATGTATCTTCTTACTAGGCAGTCCCTCAGAGTCGAGGATGACTTGCTTCCACACTAAGATGAGTTCTCAGGTGACTGATGGGACCAATACGGGATCTACAGTCTCAGTCGCAGGTGGGGCAGACGGTGGTCGAAGGGACGGGTGGGTGGGGTGCTTGGGTTGCCGTGCGCCCCTTCCGCTGTTTACGCTTGGCTTCCGCTTGCTCCCGGCGAAGAGACTCGAGGTGTTCGGCACCTTCCCGGATGCTTCTCCTCCGCTTTGAGCGTTCTTGGGCCGGGGATTCCCGGGTGTCAGTGGGGATGTTGCACATTTCCAAGGAGGCTTTGAATTTGTCCTTGAAGATTTTCCTCTGCCCACCTGGGACTCGCTTGCCGCATTGGAGCTCCGAGTAGAGCGCTTGTTTTGGGAGTCTAGTATTGGGTATGCGGACGATGTGGCCCGTCCATCGGAGCTGATCGAGCGTGGTCAGTGTTTTGATGCTGGGGATGTTGGCCTGAACGAGAACACTGACATTGGTGTGCCTATCCTGTCAATAGATTTGCAGGATCTTGCAGAGGTGTATAGAGAGTGTACAGAGGAGATTTACGAGGATGTTGCTTGCACTGGAGAATTTTAGCTATGGGGAATGATTGGATAGGCTGGGTTTGTTTTCCTTGGAACAGGGGAGGCTGAGGAGAGAGCTGTATAAAATTATGAGCAGCCTAGATAGAATGGATAGGAGGGACATATTTTCCTTAGAAGAGGGGTCAACAACCAGGGGGCATAGATTTAAAGTAATTGGAAGGAGATTTAGAGGGGATTTGAGGTGAAATTTCCTCACCCAGAGAGTGGTGGGGGTCTGGAACTCACTGCCTGAAAGGGTGGTAGAGGCAGAAACCCTCACAACATTTAAAAAGTACTTGGGATGTGCACTTGAAGTGCAAAGACTACGGACCAAGAGCTGGAAAGTGGGATTGGGCTGGATAGCCCTTTGTTCGCTGGTGTGGACACGATGGCCCGAAATAGCCGCCTTCCGTGCTTTAAATTTCGATAATTCTATGATTTGCGTTTGGAGTGCCTGAGAGCTATTTTAATTTTGCATGAAATGCAGTTTTACGATTAATTGGCTCGCATCAGTGAAATGGTTAAACTTAATTAAACTTACTTTATTTGTTTGACGATGGTGCTCGTTCCTGATTCACCTGTACCTGAAACATTGAAAAGCAACAGTTAACACAACAAGAGGAAGAGGAGGCTGCTGTGGGAAAGGCTCCATACAGCCTTATGACTTCGACATAAAGAAGAAGTTGGAGCTGGGGAACTGGCTGGGACAGTGGGTTTGATACTAGCCTTTCGTCTCTGAGATGTGGCATTAAATTCAGCCATGGAGAATTTGGTGAAGTCTACTCTGTTTGCCGACTACAACAGCACTCTTGCCTCTGAGTCAGAGGGTTGTGTGTTCAAGTCCCACGCCAGAGACTTGAGCACAAAAATCTAGGCTGACACTCCAGTGCAGTGCTGAGGGAGTGCTGCACTGTCGGAGATGCCGTCTTTCGGAAGAGACATTAAACCGAGGCACCATCTGCCCTCCCAGATGGACATAGAAAGCCCCATGGCATTATTCTAAGAAGAGTTCTCCCCAGTGTCCTGGCCAATATTTATCCTTTAACCAACATCACTAAAAAACAGATTATCTGGTCATTACTACATTGCTGTTTGTGGGAGCTTGCTGTGCGCAAATTGGCTGCCGCGTTTCCTTCATTACAATAGCGACTACACTCCAAAAGTACTTCATTGGCTGTAAAGCTCCATCACCTGCAAGTTCCCCTCCAAATCACACACCATCCTGACTTGGAAATATATCGCCATTCCTTCGTCGTCGCTGGGTCAAAATCCTGAAACTCCCTCGCTCATTGCACTGTGGGAGCACCTTCACCACACGGACTGCAGCGGTTCAAGAAGGCGGCTCACCACCACCTTCTCAAGGGCAATTAGGGATGGGCAATAAATGCTGGCCTTGCCAGCGACGCCCACATCCCAGGAACAAATAAAAAAGCCCATTGTTGGGGCACAGTAGAGGGAGTTTTACTTTACATTAAGCTCTGCTGCATCTGATCCTTGAATGTTTGATGTTGACCCTGGGTGCTGGGAATGTGGAGATTTCCAATCCCCATCACTACCACTGTGTTGCCCCCTCTCCCAGGAGAGGGGATAAAGGAAAAGGGGGTGATGGTAGCAGAAGCTACACCATGCCAGAATGGGATGGACTCGATTCAGCAATTGGCCTTGAGCTGCCTTTCTTTTTTGTACGTACATTATGACTCCAACTAATGGCTTCAAAATTTGAATAATGATATCTGTATTGGTCTGAGGGACTTAGTAGATCTAAGCACGATCGTGTCATTAAAGCACTGATCACATTCGATCAGCTCCGCTGGGCAGGCCGCATAGTTTGCATGCCAGACTCGAGACTCCCACGCTCTACGCGGAGCTCCTTCACGGCAAACGAGCCAAAGGTGGGAAGCAGAAACGCTACAAGGACACCCTCAAAGCCTCTCTGATAAAGTGCGACATCCCCACTGACACCTGGGAATTCCTGGCCCAAGACCGCTCTAAGTGGAGGAAGTGCATCCGAGAGGGCGCTGAGCACCTCGAGTCTCAACACCGAGAGCATGCAGAAATCAAGCGCAGGCAGCGGAAAGAGCATACGGCAAACCAGGCCCACCCACCCCTTGCCTCAACAACTATCTGTCCCACCTGTGACAAAGTCTGTGGCTCTCGTATTGGACTGTATAGTCACCAAAGAACTCACTTCAGGAGTGGAAGCAAGTCTTCCTCGATTCCGAGGGACTGCCTCTGATGATGATGAGTGTCATTTATCCAATAGAAGTAGCTGACACAGTGCGAACTCGTCTAAAGCTGCAGCAAGTACTGAGGTGTCTGATAAACTTGGACAAATACTGAACCTATTCAAGATTTTTTTTTAAATGCCATTAAATATCATAATTGTTTCCTGTGATGGAAGAAAATAGGAATCGCAGGTTGTCAAAGAATGGAAGAGAAAGAATGGAAGAGCTCTCTGTGTCCCTCTCATTTAGCAGAGCTGTAAATAAAAGTGCTTGCCTTTATAAAAATCTAGGCTGACACTCCAGCAGAGTGCTGCACCATTGGAGGTGCCGTCTTTCAGATGAGACGTTAAACCGAGGCCCCGTCTGCTCTCCCAGGTGGACATAAAAGATCCCAAAGCACTACTTCGAAGAAGAGCAGGGGAGTTATCCCCGGTGTCCTGGCCAATATTTATCTTTCAATCAATATTACTAATAAAACAGATTATCTGGTCATTGTCACATTGCTGTTTGTGGGAGCTTGCTAATTGACTGCCACATTTTCCACATTATAAAAGTGACTACATTTCAAAAAGGACTTCATTGGCTGTAAAGTGCTTTGGGACATCCGGTGTTTATGAAAGACACGGCAGAAATGCAAGTCTTCTTTTCATTTTATATTGTGTTTCTCAGGAGATACTAACTTGCTTCTCGTTGTTTGAAATGCAGTCACTGTGGCTAAATACAGCAGGCTATTTGCATACAGCAGGGAAGCAGATTATCTGGCCTCCTGGATGTGACTTTCCTTCAGGAACTGGATCCTAAAGTGATTTCCTCCCCACCCATCCACAATCGGTGGAAGGTTTTCTTATTGTACACAGGGATGTTGAGCTTCAGTCAAAGAACGAGAACATTTCCCATCCTTTGGCTTTGCAAAGCTCATTGACGCACTTCTGTCGCCAAATCATGAGAGTGCATTTCTTGCACTTGTTGCCCAGATATGCGAACAAGCAGAAATACAGTGTGGATGAAAGAAGCTGGAGAAAAGGGTTCGTTGGCTGACATGTTTTGACTGCAAAGGGATGAGTTCCGTTGCCAAGCAATAACATCTCTCACTGTTATGTGCACAAAAACACACTTTTGTAAAGCTCATTTGCGGCACAGCATATTGCAAAAATACCCGAGCAATTCCTCCGCTTAGTAATATGCTTAAATTCAGCGGATTGTCACGTCTGATCTGAGGTCGTAGGCAGAAAGGTATACCTACCTGTTATTGTCCTCCCGTTTAATTGTAAAAATCCCTGTTCCCTGGGTACTGGGGCAAGTATGGTTAAAATTCCTTGGATATAGTGGCTAGCATAAGCCCTACCTCTAAAATTTAACAGCAGAGTCCTGGCTAATAACAGTGCCAATTTTCCACCCCTGTTTTAAGTTTGGCAGGTTTGCAGGAAAGCGAACTTGAAAGAAAAATGTCCTATAAAAATATGCAACTCTCCACTTTAAACATTAATCATTCAGCCCTGTCTCCCATTCCCATCACTGCATCTATTCCCATTTGATGGACAGTTGAACTGCTCTCAGGGCTCTACCTGATGCTCAGTGACTAGCCACTAGGTGGCAGGAGAGAGCGGAATTTCCTCGCTCCCTTTCTCATTTTCCTTCCTTTCCTGTGGTAAGAACAGAATATTTGGCGACGAAATGTGTCTGTCTACTAATTGTAACAAAATGATCAACTCAATTGGGTGAAATTCCTCTGCTTGTCGGTAATAAAATGGTTAACCATTTTCACAGCAAGCATTTTCTGGTTTTTAATATTTTAATTGGTAAGTGGAACTCGTTATTCCACTTTGATTTGCCCTAATAGTCGACAGCTGCATCATCCACAAAGTAAATAATCAATGCCATTCAGGGCAAAATAAACTTGTGTGCAGGAGTTCACCATACCCAGCACTGAATATGAAACATGGAGATATTTTGGCTTATTTTGCAAATGCTAATTTTTTGTTGTGCAAAATTCTGCAGTTTAGAAATGGGCCTGTACATGCAAAAAAAACCCCCTCTCTGCATATGTTCCACCTCTCACCATTAACCTGCTGCTGTTGTGGTGGATGGTTGGACGAGGGTGACTGCTATCTGCAACCAAAGCACAAAGGTAGGCCTCTATAAAGTTGCCCTTTCAGTTGTAAAGGGACAGAAAATCTCATGATTATTGAATGATTTAAGACCATTTGGGCTCCGTGCTTGATGCTGTTTGATGAGGCCTGCTGTCTCGCTGTAAATATTTGATTTGAGGGTTTTGTGCTTTCATGGAAATAAATGAATGCTTTCTGGTTCTTGTGCACCAGTGGATGTTTGCTCATCTTGCAATTCTGCTCTTGCCCATAGCTCTGACACCTCGGGTTCTCTTGGTGGAGGTGGAAACAACTCCTGAAATGTTTGTTCCTTTGGATTTTTCTATATTGTGTGTCACATAGAATTACACGGAATGTAACGCACAGCAAGAGGCCATTTGACCGAACTGGTCCATGCATGTGTTCCACCACACGAGCCTCCTTCCACTCCAATAAGTGTCTATTACATTACTTATTTGTTCCTCTGTTTATCCCATCTTTCCAACACTACGATCTTGGGCACCTCTGCATCTGGAGAGCTAGATCGGTAAATAATGGCATTGTGTGGGAGTTGATGTCAGATGATGGAACAGCAGGCTTGATCAGAAACGCTGTACAGTTCAGAAATGTTTGTAACCTATGCTGTGTATACCCCTCTCTCCTCCTTTTAAGATGCTCCTTTTAACATATCCCTCATTGTCCTAATAGCTCCTTTACGTGGCTCGGTGTTAAATTTTGTTTGACAACACTCCTGTGAACCACCCAGGGATATTTTACTACATCAAAGTCATAGATAATAAAATGAGGGACATTTCAGCAAGGGCGGAGGCCAATTCGCTCATTGCACTGGTGAACAGTTGTTGTTGTAATCCTGGTCACATCCCAGTGAGTCTGCACTTCCTTCATTGCGATTGTATCCCTTCTGTGATTGGATGCCCAAAACTGCACCCAACTCTCCAACTGGAGCCTCATGAAGGCTTTGTATTAGCTCAACATTACTTGCTTGCTTTTTGTATTCTGTTCTTCTAGATCATTGGCAAAGCAAGTATTCTATTCTTTAAGATAATTGTAAAATATCTAGAAGGGTGATTTTTTTTTTCTTGCATCTGTGCTTTAATATAAAACTCATGCCCTTCAAATAAATGGATTTTTTTAACATTAAAATGGAATTGGCTTCCCTCTGTACTCCTTTCAAGGCAAGCCAAAGAGTTTTACTGACTTCCCCGTGCTCAGTGTCAGCGCACATGTTCCTAACAGATATGCTGCAACAAATTCTGACGCATGTAGATAGTGTTTGTGTTCTGTCAGCACTTAAATCACTCACCAGTGCAGGTATAATGAACCAACCAGCCTCCTGTGCTGAAATCTCCCTAATTTTATGATCTATGTCGATTTTAAACAAAAAATGATTGTTGACCCAAGAAATGACTTGGTGATATTAGTAGATGTTCAGCGTGGTCGTGCTGTGTTGATTTACTGTTTTTGTGGAGGCTTTAATCCATTTGCAATGAATGGGTTAAGGCCTGAGTTCAAACAAGAAAAATGTCAAATATATTGTGTCCATCCCCTAATCCCAGCAGTCATTTCTAGATTTTGATTAACCTGTCATTAAAGATTGGATAGGCTGGGGTTGTTTTCTTTGGAACAGAGGAGGCTGAGGGGAGACCCCATTGAGGTGTATAAAATTATGAGGGGCCTCAATAGAGTGGATAGGAAGGACCTATTTCCCTTTGAAGAGGGGTCAACAACCAGAGGGCATAGATTTAAAGTAATTGGTAGGAGGTTTAGAAGGGATTTGAGGGGAAATTTCTTCACTCAGAGGGTCTGGAACTCACTGCCTGAAAGGGTGGTAGAGGCAGAAACCCTCGCCACATTTAAAAAGTACTTGGATGTGCACCTGAAGTGCCGTAACCTGCAGGGTTACGGACCAAGAGCTGGAAAGTGAGATTAGGCTGGATAGCTCTTGGTCGGCCGGCGCGGACACGATGGGCCGAATGGCCTCCTTCCGTGCTGTAAATTTCTATGATTCTATCCCTACCAATCTAACCATGGCACCTTGGCTAGGGTTGTGGACGGACTAGTTATAATTGTGTATCTGTTTCCATTGGAAGTTAGACTGGACTGGTGGGCGACCAAGTGATGAATGTGGATGCATCTCCGTTGCTGGACAAGTGGCAGAGGGGGACAGTTCAAGCCCTGGTGGTCTCGTTTGCAGGTATACTTTCGGTGAGATGATTAGTCGCAGGAGGGATTCTGTTTCTGATTCATGGTGGTCCCCGTCAGGAAGTGTCGGCTTTCTTTAACAAGTGGATTTGAAGGAAAGACGAGCTACAAATTGAGCATGCCAGATCCTCCTGCTCGGGTTTATGTGGGCTCCTGCTGCATTTGCTGATTAAATGTTTACTCCGGCTCTGAGCCGGCAAGTTAAGCTCTTCATTCCAAGCAATAATCTTCTTAGTGAATAAGAGGCTCATCTGACAAAGTCATGATGCCACGGCCCCCCCCCCGCCCCCCGTTGCACCTCCCATCCTTTTAATAAATTCCCTCGGATGTCTCTCCCTGCCTCCTGCTTCAGCTGGGATCAGCCTTAATAAAGTAGGACAGTTGTGCATTACTAACGGGGAACGATGACTTCGGCGACCACTTAGTGAGCTTATATACGCATGTCGATAATACTGTGATCTTGTTGGCTTCCAAAGATAGTCAAATGACAGGATGTTCTCTTCCTGCTACACACATAGCAAACAACTCCTGAATAGTGTACAGTCATCTGGTGGCACAATCTATTGCCTTTACCCTTTAGAGTGGTGCCAAGGCTCGGTAAAATTATATATTTTTTTTACTTGTTCCTGGGATGTAGGCGTCGCTGGCAAGGCCGGCATTTATTGCCCATCCCTAATTGCCCTTGAGAAAGTGGTGGTGAGCCGCCGCCTTGAACCGCTGCAGTCCGTGTGGCGAAGGTACTCCCACAGTGCTGCTAGGGAGGGAGTTCCAGGATTTTGACGCAGCGACGGTGAAGGAACGGCCGATATACTTCCAAGTCAGGATGGTGTGTGACTTGGAGGGGAACTTGGAGGTGTGGTGTTCCCATGCACCTGCTGCCCTCGTCCTTCTAGGTGGTAGAGGTCGCGGGTTTGGGAGGTGCTGCTGAAGCAGCCTTGGCGAGTTGCTGCAGTGTGTTTGTAGATGGTGCACACTGCAGCACTGTTTTTAATCAATCCAGATCAGCCATGATCTTATTGAATGGCGGAGCAGGCTCGAGGGGCTAGATGGCCTACTCCTGTTCATAATTCTTATGTTATTATGTTCAATCAGTGGCTGGTCCTACTAATGCTGTTTTTGGTAGAAGCTGCTGAGAATGTGTCCATATCCCAAACACTGTCCAGCTCTTTTCTTGTTTAGTTCTACGAGGACATTGGTAGTCCAACACAACCTCCAAGCAGGCATGTGAAGTCCTACTTTCAGGCCCAGCAAAAATAATTTGGTCATTCATGTATTTGTTCTAAAGTCTTTTAGCCAGTGTGTTCCCAGCTTTACCACAGCTGTCACAACAGTGCCAAACTTATGGTGGGATATTCAAAATGGTTGCCGATTTTCCCTCTAAGCTGCACGTGGCCATGCAGCTATCTGGAAGGTCATAGGCAGTCCCTCAATCGAGGAAGACTTGTTTCCACTCTAAAAGTGAGTTCTCAGGTGATTGTACAGTCCAATACGGGAATTACAGTCTCTGTCATAGGTGGGACAGGCAGTGATTGAAGGAAAGTCTGGTTTGCCACACACTCCTTCCGCTGCCTGCGCTTGTTTTCTGCATGCTCTCGGCGACGAGACTCGAGGTGCTCAGCGCCCTCCCGGATGCTCTTCCTCCACTTGGGGCGGTCTTTGGCCAGGGATTCCCAGGTGTCGGTGGGGGATGTTGTACTTTATCAAGGAGGCTTTGACGGTGTCCTTGAAAAGTTTCCTCTGCCCACCTGGGGCTTGCTTGCCGTGTAGGAGTTCTGAGTCCGGGAGTGCTTGCTTTGGGAGTCTTGTCGGGCATGTGGACAATATGGCCTGCCCAACGGAGCTGGTCGAGTGTGGTCAGGCCGCTCACAAGTTGCTCCTCTAAGGTACCGCGCGTGGGTGCAGCAAATTTAAAGGTACCACTCTAATGGGATAGGTCCTAGCTTCTGAAGCCTGTCTATCTTCATAACTGTCTCTCATCCACTAATTTACTACAGCCCTCTGAGATTGCTGAATTCCTCCAATTTTGGCTTCTTGCACATGCCTGATTTTTATTCACTCCACTGGTCCTTTCAGCTGCCTAGGCCCTAAGCTCTGAAATTCTCTTCCTAAATGTCATGTATCTTACATTATTATATATAACTGTATCCTAACATGCTATACATGACTGTAATAAGATATGACCTGTAACCACCAGCTTACCTTACCACCAGGGTTGCACTTGCAAGAGACAGGTATATAAGGACAGGTCTCAGGCAAGTGCAACATTCCAGAGCTGTGAAATAAAGGTGCAGGTCCAGAGTGACCTTGACTTCACTACATGCCTCGTGTGAATCTGTACTGAGGGGACAGGACTTTACAGTAAACCTCTCCGCCTTGCTACCTCTCTCCTCCTTTAATGCACTCCTTAATACCTACCTCATTGACCAACTGTCCTAATATCTCCTCATGTGGCTCGATGTTAAATTTTGTTTGCTAACAGTGTGGTGAAGCGCCTTGGGATGTTTTACCACATTAAAGGCACTATATAAATATAAGTTGTTATCCTGGTCACATCCCAGTGAGTCTGCATCTCCTTCATTGCTATTGTATCCCTTCTGTAATTGGATGCCCAAAACTGCACACAACACTCCAACTGTAGCCTCATGAAGGCTTTGTATGAGTTCAACATTACTTCCTTTTTGTAGTCTGTTTTTCTAGATCATTGGCAAAGCAAGTATTCTATTCTTTAAGATAATTGGCAAAATATCCAGAAGGGAGATTTTTGAAAAACGCAGCGAGTTATGATCTGGAATGCACTGCCTGAAAGGGTGTTCAAGTATCTTTCAATAGGAAGAATATGCTGGGCTGTGGGAAAAGAGCAGTGAAGTCGGAATAATTGGAACGCTCTTTCCATAGGTATGGTGGGCCGAATGGCCTCCTTCTGTCCAGATTATTATGTAAATGAGAAGCCCTAACATGACCCCTGTAGTGTATGAATAAAGAGTCTGACCAGATACTGTGAGCTCAAAGTAAAGTGTGACCGTAGTCTTTTATTGCAGGTCTCCAGAGTGCCTCTCCAGACTGTGAGGCCTCCGTAAGTACAGGTGCTCCCAAGGGATTGTGGGATCCCTTGGGACTCGAGGGGATGAGCCTTCTGGTGGTTAAACAAGGTATTTACAGGTTTACGTAAATAACAACCCCTGTAGAACACTTACCTTTCCATTCTGAGAAAATCCCCTACCCTTTCCTTTCTGTCCTCTAACCAACTCGCGTGTGTCGTTACATCTGCTAGAGGTCTCTTGTGCAACACCTTATCAAATGCTCCTTGAAAATCCCTATAATTACCATGCATTGGATGTCCTTTTATCTATCATCATAACCAAAGTTGCTCAAGCATGACCCGCCTTTTTGAAATCTGTGCTGACTGACTCTAATTAACTCTTGTTAGAAGCAAAGCACAGCGGACACTGGCAATTGGAAACACAAACCAACCGTTGGAAACACTCAGTCAGCACGGAACAGACAAGTAAACATTCCAGGCGCGGACCCTGTTTGAGAGGCAGTCAAGTATATCGAAACAAGAGGGCGGGAAATTTTATATCATGAACACACTGAGGAATCGTGAGTGGAATGATGTAGCAAATAATGGATAGTATTATTAAGGCATTAAAGTAACAAAGGGTGTGTAACTAGCAAAGTAAGTGAGGCTTACTTTCAGCTGCCCTTCCCATGGCTCCTTCCTGTGAGATGGAACACCTGACCATTCACCTCCTCCCACACTGTCAGCTGGGACTCCCCAGGCCAGCCACTTCCTTTGCTATTCACCCACCCTTTGTTTCTTTAATGTCGTAATTCTTCTATCCATTGATATTGATCTGTAACATTATTCTACTAGTATTCTTCTTTTATTTATATAATATGATTGTATTAATATAAGAGGAGACCTTATTGAGGTATATAAAATTATGAGGGGCCTAGATAGAGTGGATTTCCCTTAGCAGAGGAGTCAACAACCAGGGGGCATAGATTTAAAATAATTGGTCGGAGGATTTGAGGGGAAATGTCTTCACCCAGAGGGTGATGGGGGTCTGAAACTCTCTGCCTGAAAGGATGGTAAAGGCAGAAACCGTCACCACGTTTTTAAAAAGTACTTGGATATGTACTTGCAGTGCCGAAAGCTACAAGGCAAAAGACCAATTGCTGGAAAGTGGGATCAGGCTGGATAGCTCTCTGTCGGCTGGCATGGACACAATGGGCCGAAATGGCCTCCTCCCATGTGGTAAATTTCTGTGATTTTATGAATATGCCTGTCCACCTCTTATTTTTCAGTTTTGGTGAGACCGCACCCAAAACATTAACTAGTCTGTTTCCAGCATTTCCTGTTGTTTTAATTTCTGATCAACTCCTGTTTAGCCAAGCATTTAAGTCATTTTGTCCAATATTATAGACCATAGTACTTTACGAATAACTGATCTAACTGGCCTATAATTTACTGTCTAATCACGGTCTAGAGGGGTGGGTGGCGAATGTGTCATTTATCCTACATGGTTACTGCTTGTACTATTACAAGGTATGCCACCAGAGGGCACCGCAGTGGGTGACTTGTAGGTTACCTGTACAGGTGTGCCAGGCCTAGTATAAAAGGCAGGCCACCATGTGTGATCCCCACTCTGGAGTTGCATTAAATGGACTAAGGTCACTACAGTTCAAGCACAGCACACTGTCTCGTGGAGTCATTATTAGAGCATCTGAAGACATAACAAAATGAATACTCAAGAACTTCCAATTTTCTTAAAAGCCATTTCTCTCTCTTTCATTGTGAAATCTTATCAATGTTCCTGTACCACCTTCTTCCTGTCTGTTTCTAGTCAATGTACTTAAATTATTTAAATGTTGTCCATAGTTTTAATATAGTTTTACATCTTATTCAAAATTTATTCCAATTTTTAATAAATCCAATTCCATGCTCTTTACAGGATATTGCCAATCAAAGATTAAAACCGGCCATCCCATTGAAACACAATATTGTAATAGCTTCCGGTATAGGTATCCCGATACAGGTGCTTCTGTTGTGCAGCCACAGTCCCACTGATTATTGGGAGCTATGATTGTCTATTATCTGTATCATTTAGCACATCATTGACAGCTATTATTCTTTCCAGCTTTCTTCAACGTATTTTCCAGATTACCCATGATGTAGCTTGTGGTAAATACCAAAAGCATACGATTCACCCAATCTCCTCAACAAAATCCTTTCATGCCTGTGGTGTACCGATGGAATCCTCAGCAGTTATTTCTCTTGTATACTAACCACTCTTAATATTGTTGGAGAACGTTGGGGAAAAGAATTGCTTTGGTCTGGATGACATAGTAAACATGATCTTCGATGTCATTATGCACAGCGATCAAAGCAATTCTTCCCCTTTTGAGTTCTATAGCTCCTCATGACTTGTTTCCTCCCTTTTCATTGTCATATTCCTTCGTTCTCAAAATAAAGTTATTTACCATAGGCCTTTAAGAACTATTAGCATAGTGGTTATGCTACTGGACTAATGATCCAGAAACATGAATTCAAATCCCACCATGGCAACTGGGGAATTTAAATTCAGTTAATTTTAAAAAAATCTGGAATAAAAAGCTAGAATCAGTAATGGTGACCATGAAACTACTCAATTTGTCATTAAAAACCCATCTGGTTCACTAATGTCCTTTTTTAGGAAAGGAAATTTGCCGTCCTTACCCGGTCTGGCCCATATGTGACTCCAGACCCACAGCAATGTGGTTGACACTTAACTGCCCTCTGAAATGGCGGTTCACCACCACCTTCTCAAGGGCAATTAGAGATGGGCAATAAATGCTGGCCTTGCTGGCGACGCCCACATCCCGTGAACGAATACATTTCATTGTAACTATCATCCCATTATTCCCTTTTTGTTTTCCTTAAAATCTTTCGGGACATTCTCTCAATCTCCCTTCTTCTCTCTGAAGCACCTTCAGTTTCTGAGTTATCAGTAAACATTTTTTCCTTCCTCAATTTTGTTTCAGAGTAACTCCTCTTTTAAGTAATGCTATCTGTTCCTTCAACACATGCAATTCCCTGTATTTAAAGGACACAATGTTTCCCTTTCTGTTCTTGATCTGTGATCTACAATATTTGTAGACTTCTACACAATGCTTGCAACGCTTAATTTATCAATAATGAGGCACTATAATCTCATAGTGATATAATATCCTGTGGGAGTATATTAACTGAAACAGACGCAATTAACTCAGTTTAGTAAATACCTTCCAACTCCTTGAACCACTCGAGGCATTTTCCTGTGCCATTGGGAATAAGGCTCCAGGAAATTACTGCTTTATGTCCAAAAGTAGGTATTTAATTTTATTATAATGGGAAGTTATACCTATTAAAATTTACTCGGGCAGCTAGACATCATGCAGTCAGCCCTGGATTCAGTTTGCAGTCCAAGAGTTGAGGACAGGGACCCCAAAGACAACATAACCAAGCATTCATCCGACATAATTTCAACACTACATACCCAGCAACCTGGATTGCACATGTAGTTTAATACATGCAATGCCCTGAATGGTATTGTAATATTGGATGACATGGTTTGCATCTCTAGGGATGCATGAACATCAATCACTGTGTCCCTAATGGGGACAGCATAGTCTTGTTAACACTGGTCAAATTTCCTGTATATAAAAGACATTAATCGGGATGTATCCAGCATAAAAGATCAAGCCAACAGCAACTTGTATTTATATAGCGCCTTTTAATGTAGTGAAAAGTCCCAAGGCACTTCACAGGAGTATTGAGATAAAAAATTTGATGCTGAGCCGCATAAGGAGAAATTAGCGCAGGCTTGGTCAAAGAGGTATGCTTTAAAGCGTGTCTTGAAGGAGGAAAGAGAGGCAGAGAGGCAGAGAGGTTTAGACGGGGAGTTCCAGAGCTTAGGGCCTAGGCAACAGAAGGCACGGCCACCGATGGTTGAGCGATTTTATAATCCGGGATGCTCGAGGGCAGAATTAGAGGAGCGCAGATATCTCGGAGTGGTTGTGGGGCTGGAGGAGATTAGAGATAGGGAGGGGCGAGGCCATGGAGGGATTTGAAAATAAGGATGAGAATTTTGAAATCGAGGCGTTGCTTAACCGGAGGCCAATGTAGGTCAGCGAGCACAGGGGTGATGGGTGAGCGGGACTTGGTGCGAGTTAGGATATGGGCAGCCGGGGTTTCTGGCACAAGCGTGTTACCCCATGTAATTATGCTATGCCCGTCTACCGATCCCTGTGCCAGAACATATCTCTGCTCAATATAATGGCTAAGCCCTCATGCTTTCTGTTGTACCCAACAGGAAGAGCTGTGGCTAGGAAGCCATTGTGTCCATTGGGAGGTAATGTAGATGAGATTCACCAAGCCCATTGGGAGACACTATAGACAGGACAGTACTGTAATCATTAAAAGGTAACTATGTGGATGTCATTATACCCACTCCGGAGCCTTCCGCACATTATCTAGGCTGACACTCAAGTGCAGTAGTAAGGGAGTGCTGCACTGTCAGAGGTGATGACTTTCAGATGAGACGTTAAACCGAGGCCCATCTGCCTGCTCCGGTGGATAGAAAATATCCCACAGCCCTATTCAAAAAAGACCAGGGGAGTTCTCCCATTATTCTGGCCAACATTATCCCTCAACCAACATAATTAAAAACAGAATATCTAGTCATTTATCTCATTGCTGTTTGTGGGATTGCTGTGCACAAATTGGCTGCCGCATTGCTCTACATTCCAACAGTGACTACACTTCATTGGCTGTGAAGTGTTTTGGGACACCCTGAGGTCATGAAAGGTGCCAGATAAATGTAAATTATTTTACTTTCTTATACTAGGAGACACTACATGTGGATATCACGTTACCTATTTGCAGATACTGTGTGTGTTATATATGTAAACCTGTAAATACCTTGTTTAACCACCAGAGGGCGCTTCCCCTGAAGTCCCAAGGGATCCCAGAATCCCTTAGGAGTACCTGTACTTAAGGAGGCCTCATAGGCTGGAGAGGTACTCTGGAGACCTGCAATTAAAGACTAAGGTCACACTTTACTTTGAGCTCATAGTATCTGGTCAGACTCTTTATTCACACCTAACAGTATGTAGATGGTGCTGTGCCCATTGGATAGGGTAATACTATACCCATCTTGATGTACTGTAGTCTGGTAATCTTACAATTACTGGGAGATATTTCTATTGGTACAGGAGTGCACTCATTATACATGAAGGAGTCAATAGCACTATGTCATGGAACCTTTTTAGTTCCACATGAATAAGGCTTTGATTTAATATCTCATTAAAGGACAGTACTTCCCACAATGCAGCGCTTCCAGGGTAGTGCACTTCACTCTCAACCAAGATCCGTTTCCTAGTCCATGAAGTGGGACATGAAACCACAACCTTTGACTCCTATGAGAGCCTGCCAATTCTACACGCTTCAGGATAGCACCAGATCACACTGTACTATTGGGTATTAAGTAGCACGGAATGTACTGAGATGAGACAGCATGGTCAGTACTCCACACTTTTGGAGATGCTGCAATCCAGACAACACATGATACTATAATGACTAATACAATCGTTTCCATTTGAAGATATTACATTCTGGGTAGTAGCAAATGCAGAAGCTGTGGCAACCGGGATAGCATTGTACTGCACAGTCTATTAAAAGATACTAAAGTTAGTCAGCATTGTACTTTTAAAAAAAAAAATCCTTCTCGGGATGTGGGCATTGCTGGCAAGGCCGACATTTATTGCCCATCCCAAGTTTCTCTGTACAATGAGTGGTTTGCTAGGCCACTTCAGAGGGCTGTTAAGAACAATGTTCCCTCTAAGATCCAAAACTCAGCTGCCCGTGTCCTAACTTGCACCAAGTCCCGCTCACCCATCACCCCTATGCTCGCTGACCTACATTGGCTTCTGGCTAAGCAACGCCTCAATTTCAAAATTCTCTTCCTTATTTTTCAATCCTTCCATGGCCTCACCCTATCTCTGTAATCTCCTCCAGCCCCACAACCACCTCCTTCTCCCCCCCCCCCCCCGGCCCCACATCCCCACCGAGATGTCTGCGCTCCTCTAATTCTGCCCTCTTGAGCATCCCTAATTATAATCGCTCAACTATTGGTGGCCGTGCCTTCTGTTGCCTGGGCCCCAAGCTCTGGAGCTCCCTCCCTAAACCTTTCCGCCTCTCTACCTCTCTTTCCTCCTTCAAGGCGCTCCTTAAAACCTACCTCTTTGACTGATGGTTTGGTCACCTGCGCTAATTTCTCCTTGTGCGGCTCGGTGTCAAATTTTTTTATCTCATAACACTCCTGTGAAGCGCCTTGGGATGTTTCGCTACATTAAAGGCGCTATATAAATACAAATTATTGTTGTTGTAAGGTGCACGGCCGGGTAACAAATTTAAAGGGCCCGCGCAGAAATAAAAAGTTAGAGGGGCCATTAGTTAAGAGTCAGCCACATTGGTGGGGTACGGAAGTCACACAGGCCAGACCGGGTAAGGACGGCGGGTTTCCCTCCCTAAAGGGCATTCGTGAACCAATTGTGTTTTGTTTATTGTGGGGATCTGACAGCTTTACGGTTGGTCACTTTTACCAATACCAGTTCTTCATTTCTAAAAAATGTTTTTTCACTGAATTCAGTTTCTCCGACTGCCATGGTGGAATTTGAGCTCGCATCGAGATTCTACAGCTTTAGCTGTATGGGAGCAGCTGTTTCCTTCTAGTTTAATAACATGTTTACTGTTGTCCCTCCCTCGGTCTCGAGGAACGTGTTTAGTATTAATGCCTGGTCATGTTACTGTGCCTGTTCTTGCAGAGTATTTACAGTTTGTGTGGAAGTATTTATGATGCATTTTGCAATTAAATAGCGTTTGGCTTGGGGACCACGGCTGTTTGGTGTGAAAATAGCTGTGGCTATGTGAAAGAGTGAGGAAATATGATAAGGGGTTATGGGGAGCGGGCGGGGAAATAGAGCTGAGTCCATGACCAGATCAGCCATGATCTTATTGAATGGTGGAGCAGGCTCAAGGGGCCGTGTGGGCTACTCCTGTTCCTATTTCTTATGTTCTTATGCAGCGATATCAGTCCTCGAATCTGAAAACCATCGTCAAAATTTATTACTTTGCAATCACCATGTAAATTTAGGTGAAATATTTATTTTCGAAATTGGTCTTTTTTTCCAATTTTCTTTCCTGGAAGCTTTTGTTTTTAACTTAAAATGCACCGTGTAAGTATATGTACACTTCAATCCCTACTCCAGATGGGAGTGCTTTATTTACGCTTACACCACAGTGCAGCACTGAAGGAGTGCTGCAATGTTAGAGGTGCTGTCTTCCAGATGAGGCATTGAGCCCAGCCCCAGTCTGCTTGTTCAAGTTCGTTAAATATCCCATGGCACTGTTTTGGAAAAAGAACAGGGTGTCCTGACCAGCTTTCTTCTTTCAACCAACACCACCAAAAACAGACTAACGAGTTTTATTGCTGGTTGTGGGATCATGCCAGGAACAAAATGGGTGCCATGTATACCTACATTACAGCAGTCTCTTCCCTTCAATAGTAATTCATAGGATAGTTAAGCGCAGCAGGCCGCCATTCAGCCTATTGAATCTGCACCGTACATGAAATGTTTAGAGGCGTTTCGGAAAAGCACAATGTAAATGCAAGTCTTCCTGTGTGTTTGTATATCATATATCTATATACAGGCAACTCTCGATTATCCATACACGGATCCAATGGGAAACCGTTGTAATGGGATTTAAAATTCTGTTGCTAACAAGTGAAAAGACAGCTCCAAATAATTTGGAAAAATCGCCTTCCAAACACTGTGCTCATTTGTATTTGCTCATTCTCGCTCTCACACTCGCACATTCTCTCTCTCTCTCACTCGCACATTCTCACTCACTCACTCACCGTAAAAATCACCTTCCTCTGCCCTTGCTTTGCTTGTGTGCGCGCTGCTATAGCTGCTGTCTCTCGCGGCCGCCGCTGACGTTGGGAACAGGAGCAGAGCTGGCACCGGGTTCCAGGCATAGAACCTGTACATGCAGGCTGGTAATGTCCATCTTTTGTTACTGTTTGTAGCTGATTATATTGATTCATTAAAGTTTTAACTTTAAAATGTAGACTCACCCTAACGGAAAAATTGCTTACCCGGAATAGCCCAATCCCCGAGGGAGCTGGATAATCGAGAGTTGCCTGTATCTCCATATGTTACTGTGTAAAATTATTAATCGCTTCTCGGCCTTTTGGCTAAGATCTGCATAACTAACCTGACCAGCCACCATGACGTCCGGGTGGTTTCTCCCTGGTCAGGAAGGTATATGCTTACATTTTTGTAAAACAGGAGGTGGGTGGGATTGGTGACCCATCCACCTCCACGGAGGTGTGTGGGGGACCTGACCCATCCACCTCCATGGCACGAACCTGGTATTGCAGTACTTCCAGGAACGGTGCAGTGGCTCTAGGCCTTTTGGCTAAGAGCATTGGCGCAGAGTGATCCTTGACTGGTGCAGGGTGACCTCTGGCGTTTGACAAAGAATTGTAACGATTGGATAACGATTGGACATGAATTTAAAAAAAAAAAAAAAATTATTATCCTTTTGGCTAAGATCATGCATAACTAACCTGACCAGCCACCATGACCTCCGGGTGGTTTCTCCCTGGTCAGGAAGGTATATGCTTGCATTTTTGAAACAGGAGGTGGGTGGGGTGGGTTGACCCATCCACCTCCACGGAGGTGTGTGGGGGACCTGACCCATCCACCTCCATGGCACGAACCTGGTATTGCAGTACTTCCAGGAACGGTGCAGTGGCTCTAGGCCTTTTGGCTAAGAGCATTGGCGCAGAGTGATCCTTGGCATGTGCAAGGTGACCTCTGGCGTTTGTGATTTGACAAAGAATTGGAACGATTGGCTACGAATTTATAAATAAAAAAAAATAAATAAAAAAAAAATTATTATAAATTATACATTACCATTAGTGTTACTATATTTGTACCAGTAAGGTAAAGAAAGACTTGCATTTATATAGTGCCTTTCATGACTGTCGGACATCCCAAAGCGCTTTACAGCCAATGAAGTACTTTTTTGAGTGGTCACCGTTGCAATGTGGGAAACACAGCAGTGAATTTTGCACAGCAAGCTCCCACAAACAGCAATGTGATCATGACCAGATAATCTGTTTTTGTTATGTTGATTGAAGGATAAATATTGGCCCAGGACACTGGGCTCTTCTTCGAAATAGTACCATGGAATATTTTTCGGTCACCTGAGAGAGCAGAAGGGGGCCTCGGTTTAACGTCTCATTCGAAAGACATCACCTCCGACAGTGCAGCACTCCCTCAGCACTGCACTGGAGGGTCAGCCTAGATTTGCAAATGAATGGTATACAAATAAAAGCAGCACTGTTGACTGACTCATGAAAGTTCAAAATATTGGTTTAATGAGTCTTCCAATTGGTTTTACTGGATGAATTGGAGGTGGGCAAGTCAATCAGGAAATGGCACACACATCATGAAATTCATGCATTTATCCACATAAATTCCATCTGCCGTACCTCGGCCCACATGACTTGTTTAGATGCTATCGAACTTCCCTGTAATATATATGTCGACGGTCGGTGCCTTCCAAGTCGATGGTGCTTCAGCCCTATAAGTCAGTGCTGTGTACACCGACACACAGCTTCTGATAAAATCGCCCCAGAACATCCTGAATGTTTCTTGCAAACACGCGTGAATCTGTAGGGTTCTTCTGGCAAATGAGGGAAATTTGTGATCATGCGCGGAGGGTGGGAGAACATTGATTCTACAACTAGCTTGTCCTGGCATTTGACAACAGACCTGAGCTTTCTTTTCAATTTCTGAGCCCCTGCACTGTACGACAAGAGTTTACCATTTCCAGTGCCTGAATTATTACCACAAGCTGCTCTGACTGTGATTCGTAAATTAAAATTAGCAACAATCTGCTGGGTTATACTTGCATTTATAAAGCGCCTTTCATGACCATAGGATGCCTCAAAGCACTTTGCAGCTAATGAAGTACTTTTGGCGTGTAGTCACTGTTGTGATGTAGGAAACGCGGCAGCCAATTTGCGCACAGCAAGCTCCCACAAACAGCAATGTGATGACGACCAGATAAACTGTTTGTTATGTTGAATGAGGAATAAATATTGGCCAGGACACCAGGGATAACTCCCCTGCTCCTCTTCGAAGTGGTGCCATGGGATCTTTTACGTCCCCCGAGAGCACAGACGGGGCCTCTGACAGTGCGGCACATCCGAAAGACGGCACCTCTGACAGTGCGGCACTCCCTCAACACTGCACTGGGAGTGTCAGCCTAGATTTATGTGCTCAAAATCTCTGGAGTGGGACTTGAACCCACAACCTTCTGCTTCATGAGCCACAGCTGACACAGTCAGCAATTACCTTTTTATATGGCACAAAAATCAAGAACCAATTGTGACATCTTGTAGCTACCTCATTTCATATTTTATAATATCGGTAACATTTCTAAGAACATAAGCAATAGGAGCAGGAGTAGGCCATTTGGCCTCTCGAACCTGCTCTGCCATTCAATAAGATCATGGCTGCTCTGGTCTTGGGCTCAGTTCCACTTCCCTGCCCGCTCCCTATAACCCTTTATTCCCTTATCGCTCAAAAATTTATCTATTTCCATCTTAAATATATTCAATGACCCAGCCTCCACAGCTCTCTGGGGCAGATTATTCCACAGATTTAAAACCCTCTGAGAGAAGAAATTCCTCCTCATCTCAGTTTTAAATGGGCGACCCCTTATTCTGAAACTATGACCCCTAGTTCTAGATTCCCTCACGAGGGGAAACATCCTCTCTGCATCTACCTTGTCGAGCCCACTCAGTATCTTGTATATTTCAATAAGATCACCTCTCATTCTTCTAAACTCCAATGTGTATAGGCCCAACCTACTTAACCTTTCCTCATAAGTCAACCCTTTCATCTCGGGAATCAACCTAGTGAACCTTCTCTGAACTGCCTCCAATGCATAGAATAAATATATTTTATTACCTCTGAGGCTGAATCATATTACAATTCAAAATGTTGGAAAATACACCCAAAAATGGAGGGGAGGAAGTGTCTAACCCACTGTCCCAGGATATATTCCCCTTGCATTTTCTCTGTTCACATTTCCCCTTCAAAAACCTTTAGATACACCGCCATATAAAATGCATTTTGAGGACTCCACTTCCCTGCAGTACAAATGCTGCATATATTCGCAGGGAGCTTGCTTGGGGACTCTCCAGTGTGTCCAATGTAAACTTGGCGGAATATTGTCGGAAACCTCGGCCAGTTGTGCAGACGGGTTTGACGCTGATCTTCCGCCAAGTTTACATTGGACACACTGGAGAGTCCCCAAGCAAGCTCCCTGTGAATATATGCAGCCGAGCAGGAGAATCCCCACGGAAATTCCCAGCGATTGGGTATATCTGCGGCATAAGATTCAATAAGCCTTGCTTCTTGCCTATGATGTGAAAACAATCTTTTTACATTTTACTTTTCATGGACGGGGGAGGAAATGTGAAACACTGGTGAAAATCCTGGAATTCTATGTACAGTAAAGCAGTGGAACCCGGTCACAAGCTTTATATTCAGGGCTGCTTTTAGTTGATCTTTGAATTGTCAGTTTTTTTAAGAGATTTGACCTTGATGATATGGTCACACAGCATCATGTTGTCACCATTGCTAATCGTGCCTTTCTCTGGATGGTTGGTGAGTGCTGTAATCAACATCATAGGTGGTGTATATGCAGACTATGGATGCACTCGATGTGTAGTCACTGCGTGATTGCATAAGATGGAGACTTGTTTACCTGATGTACTATCAATAAGGTTTACACTGTGTACATACATGCTGGCACCACTAGAGAGTGCAACTGGTGGAGATCGGGGGTTCCCTGCTCTGGTGGCAGGGCCCTATACAAAAGGCTGCACACCATGTTGGTTGAGCATTCTGGAGTTTGGAATAAAGGACCAAGGTCACTACAGTTTGAGTACAACACATTGCCTCGTGGAGTCATTCATAAGTACATTATAGACATAACAATAGGCAGTCCCTCAGAATCGAGGAAGACTTGCTTCCACACTTAAAATGGTGGCTGAACAGTCCAAATATGAGAGCCACAGTCCCTGTCACAGGTGGGACAGATGGTCGTTGAGGGCAAGGGTAGGTGGGACAGGTTTGCCACACACTCATTCCGCTGACTGCGCTTGATTTCTGCATGTTCTCGGCGATGAGATTCGAGGTGCTCAGCACCCTCCCGGATGCACTTCCTCCACTTAGGGCGGTCTTTGGCCAGGGACTCCCAGGTGTCAGTGGGGATGTTGTACTTTTTCAGTAAACAATGCAAGATTCACAGCAGAAGCTTCATTAGTCACTACTCTCCTGACCAAGCCTAGCCCATCTTTGGCTCTCTATTGGCAAGACCCTTTTCAACCTGGCTAGCGAAGTCCATAAGCCTTTTATATCTTCTTTTGAACCCTTGGCGTTGAACTTTGTCGAAACCGTCTGAAAATCTAAGGGAATTGTTACCGGGTTTCCAAAATTCACTGACATTGTTAATCTCTCAAACAACTTCTGTAGACTTGAGGCTTCGCATGACCAGGACACAGCACAGATTCACCAGAATTATACCGGAGATTAAAGGGTTAAATTGTGAGGACAGGTTCCATCAACTCCGTTTGTATTCTGTTGCATTTAGCAGGTTGGGGGCTGAACTAATAGAAATATTTCCAATGATAAAGGGAATCGATAGGGTAGATACAGGGAAAATATTTCTTCTGGTGGGGGAACCTAGAACAAGTATCTAGTATAATCTTAAAATTAGAGATGGGCCATTGAGGAGTGAAATCAGGAAACACTTTTGCACATAAAGTAGAGGAAATCTGCAACTTGCTGCCCCAAAAAGCTGTGGATATTGAGTCATGAAGATTTCAATCGACCGAGACCGATAGATGTTTTGTTCGGTAAGGGTGTCAAGGGATATGGAGCAAAGTTGGGTAAATGGTGTTGAGGTGCAGATCAGTCATGATCTAATTGGATGATAGAACAGACTCGAGGGGTGGAATGGTTTCCTCCTGTTTCTATATTCCAGTATAAAATATTCTATGAAGCAAAAAAACAATTTTCCAAATAGAAATAACTCGCTTTGTTTGAATAGATTAGAGGGCGCAATGATCTGTACAGGCACTGCAAGGATCTGGCCATTTGGAGGGCATTGCCCTGTAATGTCATTGCTTTAAACTGGAGGCACTGACCTTATTGATCGATCTGGTCATGAAGAGGTTACTGAGCCCAGCCATGCTGAGAATCAACAAATATTAAGTTAAGGTGCTCAATGTAAGTTTTTCTTTAGCTGTGCAGGTTAACGATGCGTTATCAGATCATTCGTATCACTGCTAATTGTAAGAAATGTAATTACATAATGAAGGACAGATCATTTATGCGAGATGCCACAGGGGGAAAATAGCTGCTCCATTATCTGTAGCTGTATTTTGACTATATCTCATTAGTCACTGTTTCCAGAACACAGTGTTGGAGGGACAGCAGCAACATTCAGAATATTAAACTTGAAAGTACAAGCATGGAAGTTGTGAGCATTACTTGACTTGGATGCAAATTGTGTTCGGCATTTTTGTCAAACGAAATGTCCTAACTTGGCAAAATGTCAGAAAAAGTGACTTTTGCTTATAAGCTGTAGCAGCAGTGGGGTACAGGCCAAATGTAACCAACTAAGCAGATGGATGTAATGAGTAATCACCAGCAGGTTACTATAATGCCGCCAAACTGCAGCTGATCTCAATAGGAATTGGCAGATGAATAAAAAGACCCAAAGTCCATCTAGTTCGCCTTCTACCATCCTGGTAGTCACACGATACAACCATAATGGAATTGGACTAATCACAGCAATCAATCTCTCTCTCAATGAGTCTACAACAGACCCAGACATGATGCAACCCCCAGTGGTGGCGAGCTTTGAGATACCTATGTCCAAAGTCACTTGTTCCTTCCCAAGCACGCTATACTCACCATGTGTCATCCTCATATACCGGATCTCAAAATGCTATTTTCTGATCTCAAAATGACATTTTCTGAAAGAAATCTATCTCATTTGTTCTGCTAGACAATGGCCACGCTTTTCAACAGCACAATGTCAATATGTCATGTGCTGCCATTGTTTCAGTTGCCCTGCCCTGTTCTTCCAGAGTATACTTTATTTTTAAAAAAAGCATCATAAAAAATAAAGTAGGCACCTCACTAGTAAGAGAAGCACGAGATAAACACAATGCCGGTTATTGGCCATGGGGTCCACACAACAGAGGCTGCTAGGAATAAGACAGAGAACAGCATGTCAGCCTTGGATATAACAGAATGGAGGCCATCAGTCATGGGATAAATAGAACCCACAACTAACGGTGGGATAACTAGAACGGAGGCTGCCAGTTACTAGCAGCAACTCGCACTAAACAGAAGTCCTTAAAATCTTCAAATGTATTCTGTAACTGGGTTGATGACACTGTTAAAATAGCACAAACAAAATTTAACACACAAATATTAACTGGTGTGCTAAACGGATTCGAAATAACTTGTATTTAAATAGTGCCTGATCACTGATACCCACAGAGGAAATTAAACCACAGTATTTTTATTTAAGTGTGAGCTGTGGCTCAGTTGTTAGCACTCTTGCCTCTGAATCAAAAATTTCAAGTCAAACTCCCAGAGACTTGAGCACAAAAATCTAAGCTGACGCTCCAGTGTACTACTGTCTTTTGGAACAGGCACTAAACCAAGGCTGGGTCTGCCCCCTCGGGTAGATGTATAAGATCACCTGCCACTATTTTAAAGAATTGCAGGTGAGTTTGCCCCATATCAATATTTATCGCTCAACTATCACCTTGCTGATTGTGGGAGCTTGCAGCGTGCAAATTAGGTGCTGCACTTTCTACATTACAACAGTGACTACACTTCAAAAATACTTAATTGGCTGTAAAGCCCTTTGGGATGTCCTGAGGTCATGAAAAGAAAGTCTTGCATTTATATAGCGTCTTTCACGACCAGCAGGCATCTCAAAGCGCTTTACAGCCAATGAAGTACTTTTGGAGCGTAGTCACTGTGTAATGTGGGAAATGCGGCAGCCAATTTGTGCACAGCAAGCTCCCACAAACAGCAATGTAATAATGACCAGATAATCTGTTTTTTTTATGTTGATTGAGGAATAAATATTGGCCAGGACACCGGGGATAACTCCCTTGCTCTTCTTCGAAATAGTGCCATGGGATCTTTTAGGTCCACTTGAGAGAGCAGACGGGGCCTCAGTTTAACGTCTCATCCGAAAGATGGCACCTCCGACAGTGCAGCACTGCACTGGGAGTGTCAGCCTAGATTTTTGTGCTCAAGTCCCTGGAGTGGGACTGTGAACCCACAATCTTCTGACTCAGGAGCGAGAGTACTATCCACTGAGCCACAGCTGACACTGTATAATGTGAAAGGCGCTATATAAATGCAAGTTCTTTTTAATTACTCCTAGTTGGGTTTCATTCTTGCCCCATTTCCACCAGTTAGGTGGTTCCACAATTATAGATAATCATGTGTTGTGAATCGTGTGGCACATAGCATTGCAGTAATTGTATGTTATCGGATACCTCAGTAAACAGTATAACCAGCTGGTTAAAACAGCTACTTCAGCACTTGTCACAAATAATAATTTCTATGGTAAGGCAATTTGCTAACTCGTATATTCATTCAGCCGCCTTTAAAGGTTTGATTTAGCTATTTACCCTTTGTTATAATAACTTCAACTTCACAGAGAAAAATCAAAAAACGAATTTACTTTTGCATAATTATCGAAAGTGAAAGCTTTCATCGTTTTCTAAACAAACTGGCTTCCTTTTAAACTTGCTCAGATTACTTCCCAGCTGAATTACCGAGAAGCAAAAGCTTTACAGATCTGGCTTCCTTCTCTGCATTTTCCTGTAGTTTCTCTTCCAGTTCCTTTGACCTTTTGGCTGACTTCCTTGTCCTCTGCGCTCACTCTACTCCCCATCTGCGAATCTTTTGTTGCTTCCAGCGCAGTAGCGGATGGAAACCCTTCAGATGGAAAAAAATAAAAACCTATTTTTGCCGGCGAGCGGTTTGGGCCATAGCTTGGCCTTTGGTGCAGAGACGTGGGAGTATTCCACTCTAGTCGCTCAGTGTCCAAACACTCTCGCACTGCCAACGGAGCTTGCCTCTTTGCTCTTCTGACCGAACCTCTTAGTTGGGATTATAGAATTTGATCAACCACCTGAGCAGAGAAATCCAATTAAAACCAAGGACGCAGAAAGGTCGTAAATTGGATGTGTGATGTGGTCAGACTTTCAAACTCTCACTGGAAAAAAAAATTGAATTATCGATGGGGAAGGCCCACTGGAATTCATCCCTTTGGAACAATTCTAAATCCTACCAAGGTAGAATTTCTCGTGATTCCAGGAATTTCTGCCTCCACTAGTCTATCTGGGAGTCTATTCCATATATTGATCACTCTCTCTCTCTCTCTCTCTCTCTCTCTCTCTCTCAAGAACCTCTTGATACTGGTTCTAAAATTACCTTGGACTGGTTTGAACCTGTGACCCCTTCTGCAGTTGAATTTAAATCAATTAGTCCAGATGTACCCATTCCATGCCACTTACTATCCTATGTTCCTTTCTAAGCTGAAAATCCCAATTTCTCCAGTCTTTCCTCCTACCTCCGAGCTCTTGATGGGAAGGAATCAGGCTTGTCTCCTCACTGTCTCCCGTGCTTCAATGTCTCCCTTAGTCAACCAACACTGGAGGCAGTAGTCAAGGTGCAGTCTGACCACAGCACTATAAAATTTGATCAGTGCCTTCACTGTTTTATAGCTGTCATTCAACATCCTATTGGTATTCTTGATTGCTGCTTTGCCTGGACTGGACGTGATTATGGTCGAGTCTACTAAGGCTCCTAGGCGTTTCTCCGCCTCATCCTTGGGTATCTCAACATCACCCATGGAGTATGTGTGCTTCCCAGTTTTCCTTCCTATGTGAAGCACTTTATACTTTTCAGTATTATATTTCATCTGCCATTGTTCTGCCACTTACATATTTTGTCCAACTCATTGTCATTTCTGAGACAGCTACTTTCAATTCCATCGCCCCTCTTAGTTTGTAATCCTTTCCAAAGTTAGCCAGTTTGCATTAAGTTTCTGAATCCAGTTCATTTATGTAAATTGGAAACTATAGCGTTTCCCCTCTTCCCCCTCCCCGCCCTGCACCGACCCTGAGATAATTCCAGCGAAGACTCGTAGCCTTTAGCCAATTTCTGATACATGCTCTGGGCTTGCCCTGTGCCTCACAGATTTTGGCTTTTGAAATAAACTGAAATATTTATTTTTAATGGTCTTTGTCACCAGGAAAGTAATGTTCGTGTACTGCCATATATATAGAAAAGGCTGCAGATGGAATCCCTGTCACATGAAATACACAAAGACTGACATTGCTTCCTCATTGGAGAAGAGCATACTGGATATTTAGGTGCTTCTGCTGGAATGTGAATGACCAGCTTGACTACACCAGCAAAGGCATGCTGATCTAGGCTGACTTGAACAACCTACCACCAACCCGTCTCAAATATAGAAGCCCATTTTGGACTGTCCCCGAAGCACTTCAGCGATCGCCCCTCAGCCTCAGCCTCAGCCTTGATGACCAATGGAAATGTTTGGAAGAATTGCAACATATGGAATGGATTCCTTATAGAGGACCCCACAGTACAACCTGTAGGATCAAACCTTCCTCGCAAACAGTGGACAACCATCAACCGCCTCAGAACCGGTCACGGTCGATGCTGCCACCTTCTCCATAAGTGGAAGATTAAAGCCTCCCCATCATGTGACTGTGGAGCTCTTAATCAGACCCTGGAACACATCATTGAGCACCGCCCTCAGAGGGAATTCACAGGCAGCCTACAAGATATCCAGGTTGTTACATCGGAAGCTTTGGCCTGGATATCCAACTTGGATATTGACATTTGATTTGCTTTGCTACATCCATACGAAAGAAGACTAGGCAAAGGGTGATGGTCATTCACGTGAGTGCAAATTGTGATTCAGTCTGTTGTTGTGGTGTATGTAGCACTCAAATCACTGACTCTACACGGTCTGGTATTGTAGTAACTGCTGTGACCTTGGTCCTTTATTGTGTAACTCCAGAGTGCCTCTCGGGTGTGATGGGCAGCCTTTTATACTCTGTCTTTCAGCTACTTTCAGGTCTCCCACCACAGCGCCCTCTGTGGTGCACCATTGTACTTATACATTTAATGTACCTGGACAATACATAACATCTCACTCCCACCCCCCAGTTCCAAGAGCCATTGCCAGTAACCTCGGCCTTGTCCGTCCGGTTGATTTGTGAGTGTGAGTCCATGACCATCCGCTTCCCTCTTCCGCTCCCCCCCCATGTAGAGATTATGCTTGCGATCCAGTGCAAGCGTGTGGTATTAGTAGTCCTTACATGGGTGATGAAGTCACGAGTATAACCTCCAACAGAAAGCAGGTATACATGGATAGTACATTTGTATGGTACATATATTGTATAGTACAGATGTTATGTCAAAAGGTTCCAGGTACACTGAACAGTTATTAAATCCCAGCTCACTGGGTGAGGTACGGTGGCGGTCTGCTGCCCCTTTTTGCCCGAGGTAATGGGCTGCGCTGAGACCGGGTATCGCAACTAGTGCGTTGCCTCTGTTCTCAGTAGTCACCTTAGCGGCTCATCTGCAGCCGCTGAACCATTGCACGAATCACGTAAAATCGGAAATCGCCTTGGTCCATTAGGCATGTTAGTCACGGACCCCTTAACCATTTTACTTGTACCTCGTGGTATTAACTCTTTTCGTAAATCATTCATATCCACCATTTTAAACACAGTACCCATATAGCATCAAATTATTAACTCTTAGCCTAAACCACGTCATCATACAAATCACATTACTCAATTAGATTCGCTCTTGCCTTCCAAAGGTCTCTTTGTGGGGACCGCCAATGGTGTAAGGCCCTTTTTAAGGTTCCGGGTGCATTTCCCTTTTAAGACGCCATCTTGTGGTTCCCACGAAGCTTCCATTGGGCGCCACCATTTTAGTTGCTCTGCTTGTCTTTGTTCTGCTGAACTCTGCTTGAGCTCGCTGGCATGGTGTTTTAAGAAGAACTAGAAGGGGTAAAGAAGGAAGAAAGAAGAAAAACAGCCAAGAATGATTGAATCTTGAATCGTGGCAGAAATGGTTCTGTGGATTCGATCAGTCATAGTCCGTAAGTGCTGCCTAATCCGCTGCTCTGGCTCTTGTGCCCATCCGAATAGCTGTCGCGTTCTCCCGGGTCATACATGCCACTGCCGTAGCCTCCGCCGCCGCTGTAGCCTCCTCTCCTGCCGTTCCGGCCGCCGCCGTAGCCTCCTCTCTCGCCGCTGTAGCCTCAGCCGCCACTGTAGCCTCCCCTCCTGCCATTCCGACCTCCACCGTAGCCGCGACCACCGCCCGACTTTCTCTCCGCGTGGGCCCCCCCGATTTGTCGTCCATCGATGGATTTCTCGATCAACGCCTGCGCTTCCAGGGTCTGCTCTTTTGTGGAGGCTGAGGCTGCAGGGTTGCTTAATGTCAGGAGTTCTGGGCTGCTGTCGTCTGTCTGGGGATTTAGACTGCCGATGAACGGCTTCTTACTCCTCCAGCTCGGTCGGTGCTGCTCTTTAGGAACCCGGGGAACAGCAGTCTGTGGAGGAATGAAGTCTTTCCAGCTCCCACGGACCTTCCCCATCCACCTCCTGCCGAGAAGCGTCGGCCCATCGCCTGCAATGACCCACAAAGGTAAACCATGCGTCTCGCCCCCCCGTGAGATATCTGCACATCTGCTCTGCCAAGAACAGGTATCAGTTCCCTGGTGTAGGTACGCAGCTTCACCGTGATCGGGTCCAGCTTGGGTCGTGCAGCTGGGTTGACCCACAGTTTCTCAAAAGTTCTCTAACTCATCAGCGACGGACCCGATCCAGTGCCCACTTCCATACTCACAGGGACTCCGTTAATCTTGACTTCCATAATCACTGGGGCTGAATCATCGGTTCACGTATACAGTCCAAACGCCTCATCATCTTCTGCCTGCTCCTCGCTGAATGGTGGATCCTCTACCATCTCCTCAGCCAGACGGTGAGTCAGGTTTCTTTTGCACATACGCTGAAGGTGGTCTTTCGTGTGGCAGGTATTGCACGTATACGCCGCAAACCTGCACCGGTGAGCCCCATGGCTTCCTCCGCAGCGCCAGCATGGTGCTACTCGATTAGCTCCCCTTGGCGGATTCTGAGTTCCCAGACTCCGAGGTCCGTGCTCTCTGCCCTGGGCAGAGCCACGTTCTGCAGTTTTGTCCGTGGCGGGCGCTATCCTGTGGACAGTGCTTGCCGGGTTCGAGACTGTGTGGATCATCTGCTTGGTGCTGCACGTCGAGGTCATAAATGCCCTGCTGATGGTGATGGCTTGCTTCAGGGTGACTGTGGGTTCAGTGGATAGCAGCTTGTGAAGGAGGCCCTCATGGCCAATCCCCATAACAAAGACATCTCGCAACGCGTCGTCAAGGTGTGTGACAAAATCACATGGCGCCTCGAGTCTCCTAAGGTCCGCAGCATATTTGGTGACATCCTGGCCCTCAGGTCTGCAGTGGTGGTAGAATTTGTGCCGGGCCGTGAGGATGCTCTCCTTCAGTTTCAGTTGGTTATGAATGAGTGCAATCAGCTCCTCATATGACTTATCCCTGGCGCTCGCGGGTGCCAGCAAATCCCTGACGAGACAGAAAACCTCATCACCACAACTGGAAAGCAATATCGCCTTACGCTTCTCTCTCAGTGCGTCCGTGTTCCCCGTCAGGCCGTTTGCTGTGAAGTAGTACTTGAGCCTTTCCGTAAAGGCCTTCCAATCATTGCCCACCGTAAAATCCTTTAGCGAGCCCAGAGTAGCCACGGTTGCGTGAAGTTCGTCAGTGTTCTTGTCGCCAATGGTGTGTGTGTAGCACTCAAATCATTGACTCCACACAGTCTGGTGTTGTAGTAACTGCTGTGACCTTAGTCCTTTTTGTGTAATTCCAGAGTGCCCCTCAGGTGTGGTGGGCAGCCTTTTATACTCTGTCTTGCAGGTACTTTCAGGTCTCCCACCACAGCGCCCTCTGTGGCGCACCATTGTACTTGTGTATTGTCCAGGTACATTAAATGTATAACAGTTGTATAACAATAGAGGTTCTGTCAGTTCACCAGCTGAGAGATTATGCATCACAACATATCACATATCACATGTCACATCTGTCGAAGTACTGCTCAGTGCCTCCCCAGAGCAGTGAAGTTCGGATCAGGAACTCGATGAAAAGTGTAAGATTGAATCTCCGTTACTGTGGCAGTGATGCACTGATGCTCTAATGTAACGCCCCATCGCGTGACTACCCATTCAAATCTGCTTATTGGTGGACTTCACCCATTTGTTGGTCCCTTCCCACATTGGGACAAGGGCCAATGTTCCAGAGGTTTGGGGGTAAACTGTCATTGGTCATATGTGCAAGAGAATCCGAGATGTCTCTGTTTTCAGTAGCGAGTCATTCAAGCAAGTTCTGCCAGGTGTCCTCCCTACTGTTTTCCCATTTACAGTTTCCGCTCCCATCACCCCACCCCTGAATCTGCAGCATATGTGTGTTCCTCGTCCAACGGATTTGGACGAAGTTCCACAGCAGGATTGTTCCATGCAGCTGTATGTGACTACGGAACGCGGACTCTGATCGTTGCTCCTGGGATCCATGCTGACTGGGTTTATTGTTCCTGAGCACCCTTTCTGAGGAATAGCCACTAGAAAACAATCACGGTGGTCTTCCTTGGAAATCCACTGCGGAATTGTTGCCAGGACTGGAGAATTTTAGCTATGAGGAAAGATTGGATAGGCTGGGGTTGTTTTCATTGGAACATAGGAGGCTGAGGGGAGATTTAATTGAACTGTATAAAATGAGGGGCCTGGATAGAGTGGATAGGAAGGACCTATTTCCCTTAGCAGAGGGGACAATAACCAGGGGGCATAGATTTAAAGTAATTGGTAGAAGGATTAGAGGTAAGATGAGGAAAAAAAATGTCACCCAGAGGGCAGTGGGGGTCTGGAACTCACTGCCCTAAAGGATGATAGAGGCAGAAACCCTCATCACATTTAAAAAGTACTTGGATGTGCACTTAGAGTCATGACCTACAGGGCTACGGACCTAGTGCTGGAAGGTGAGATTAAACTGTGTAGCTCTTTTTTGACCAACATGGACACGATGGGCTGAATGGCCTCCTTCTGTTTCAATTTTCTATGATTCTATAATTTACTTGAATACTCGGATATAATGACGATTGTACAAAATGGACTAATAGTGGTCAATTGTTCTGGCAATACATATGGTGGTGTTAAGGGTCAGTGCGACTGTCTGAGGTTTGTGGGTTCAAGCCCCGCTCCATGTCTTCACAAAATCTAGACTGATACTTCAGCTCAGTGTGCAGGGAGTTCTGCATTGCTGGAGGTAGTTTATTTTTGGATGAGATGTTAAACCTCTACCTGTTCAGGTGGGCATAAACAATCCAGTGATGCTATTGGAAGAGGAGCAAGGGAGGACTCCCCATGTCATGGCCAACACCCATCACTCAAATAGAACAGCCAAAATTAATTGCTCATTTATCTCATTGCAGTTTCTGGGACCTTGCTGTGCACAAATTGCTGTTGCCCGCATAAGAAAATAAATTGTCTGTGGAGCATTTTTTGGGGAGGTCGTGAAAGGTCTTAAATAAATGCGAGACTCTTCTTTCTGAAGTGAGGCGGAGAGAAGTGTTCTATCTATCATTGCTTGTATCTCCTGTAATCACATGTGGTCAGTGGAGCGTATAAACAGCAGCATAACCGGGTGGGCACCTTTTTATTGAAGCCTAGGTCGCAGAGCCGACCAAAGACCAGTGAGTGCACTTGAGCAGCAAGAGTCAGTAGCTGGAGCACGAGTGCATCCCAAGAAAGCTTTTTGAACAAGCCCCCAAAGTTGGCCAAGCCTACCAAATTTGCTGCCTCCACACGCAACGACCCCCCCCCCTCCCCCCCACCTAAATACAATCCTCTTGGCGGAGCTTCTGCGCTCCGTTTTACACCCCGGAGCAGCGGCAGTGGCAGCGTGAGGTGTTCTGGTCGGGCAGTCAGCCTCCAGCGCCCCGCAACGATCCTCGGGTCCGGTTTTGCGGCGTTGCGGAGCAGCACCGCCACGGAAGAGCTGCGCCAGTGCACAATGCCCCTGGTCCGCGACACCGGCGTGAGTTTTGACTTCAGCCCGAGCCGTACGCCCCGAAGCGCGCCCCGCAGTGAATGCCTGGGAAACTGATAGCGACAACGGAGAGATGAAGTATTCCTAAAGTAAGTGGTGGTAAGTATGAAAGAACTCCACAAGACTGAGTACTGTGAGCTAAAACTGATGTGACCTCAGTCTCTTTAATACAGCTCCAGAGTGCCCAAGCAGGATGGCAGACAACCTTTTATACTCCCTTGCACGAGGTGTGCAGGTGACCCTTGGGCCTCCAACAGTTGCGCCCTCTGGTGGCAAGTCTTACACAGTTACAATGTTTACATACATAACTAGTGTGATTTGTTTATTTCGTTTAATTTTTTTGGTGATTTATGTTGTGGTGGCGTGGGCAATGTTTTGGGAATGTTTTTTTGTGGGGTTTTTTTTCTCCAGGCGTTGCCCTGCTCTATAGCTCGGTATTTTCCCATGCTAGCACCCAAGAGAAGTGTACAACGTCTCACTTAGCGCTGCGCCCCCCTGACTCCGGGCCCAACTGTTCGATGTTACTTCAGCGCAGACTGTTCCCGGGTGCAAACTTTACCGCCCCGAAATCATCAAAGCCGAAAATCCTGCCCGATACCTTGCAGCGAACCGTGAGCACAATGGCTGTGCAAGTGAGATCTGTGGCCCAGTCCCTTCCATGTAATCTTGTCAAGGGCTCAGCGTGAAACAGCTTAATGTGATGGTGCAGCGGCGGGGGTGGGGGGGAGGTGGAGAAGGCAAAGCCAGACTACTAAAGCTTAATGAGCTTTAACTGGGTGATGGAGAGAGCCTGATTAAAGAATTATATTCTCTTGCAAGCTTGCGGGGACTTTGTGCCCTTGGTAACCGTCGGATACAATCTTCGCTGCCTTCAGCATTAGCGGGCAGCTGTCAAAGCTTTTCGCAGTCAGAGAATTTTCTTTTCTCCCCTCCCCCCCCCCCTTAAAGTCAATCTTCTGTAAAACCTGTTCCCAGATGAACTTCGATGTTGGGACAGGGTCTGTGGAAGCAGTGGAGCCGAGAACATTCACCAGGTGGTTTATTACGGGAGCATTCTGAATTACTGGCTGAGCCAGAGAGAGGGAGGGGAGGGGGGCGATGGAGGAACCCTCCACCGTCTGAGCCAGAGGGGGGGGGGGGGGTGCAATCGAACCCTCCACCTTCTGAGCCAGAGGGGGGGATTCTGTCACTAAGTTCACTTCAGTGACCTCCTAGTGATTGTGTGTGAGCAACGGTAAGCACTTACAATTTAACACGGACTGCAAGCGACAACTGGGAGGCCCAAGGCCGGCTCGAAATTGGATGAGACGTTAAACCGAGGCCCCATCTGCTCTCTCAGGTGGATGTAAAAGATCTCCAGGTACTATTTTGAAGAAGAGCAGGAGAATTGTCCTGGCCAATATATATACCTTAATTAAAATCTTCAAAAAAAAATTATCTGGTTATTATCCCATGGCTGCCGCGTTTCCCACATTACAACAGTGACGACACTTCATTGGCTGTAAAGCGCTTTGGGACGTCCGGTGGTTGTGAAAGGCGCTATATAAATGCAAATCTTTCTTTTTCTTTGCTTATTGTACATAATGACCATATTCGAAACTACTAAATGGCAATTATTAAAAATAACAGATATTTGCATACTTTTCCCCATCAATTTTTAATCTTTTGCTGTATAGTCCTATCCACAAGCACCCCATTATCAAAGGCACGTGCTGAGCATCGCACTCCAGAATGGGAACTACAATAAATAACTTGCATCGCCCACGAGGGGGCAATAGATCCTTTAAAAATAAGAATTATTTGTACAATATATCGTAGAACCACAACCAGGGGGACACTGCATCAGTACAACAGGCACTTGGTGATAAACGCAGGCTGAAAATCTGCATACAATTACTGAAATTAAAACAATTAAATAAAAAACCAAGACAGGGCCAGTACAGCTTAATATACAATAGTTACAATGGGTAATTGACAGTGTGTATGAATTCAGTGCATATAACGCTAATCATTTGTAACACTCTTCCAGATAATTCCATGTTTTTGTGCTTAAAGAAATTTGAATTATTCAATAATTTGAATTTAGCATATTTGTAAACTGCAGTCAAATTGGGATTTTACTTCTAAAAATAATTTGGAATTTTCAGAATTTTAATGATATGACGTTGAATTAAGAGTTGATTTGGAGGTGGGAGGCAAATGATAAAGCTGTGGGCTGAAATCGTGCTGTCCAAGTGTCTGAGTCAGAAGGTTGTGGGTTCAAGTCTCACTCCAGGAACATGAGCTCAAAAATCCAGTCCGACACTCCAATGCAGTGCTGAGGGAGCGCTGCACTGTCAGAGGTGCCGTCGTTCGGATGAGACATTAAACCGATGCCCTCTGTTTTTCTCTCTCCACCGATGCTGTCTGACCTGCTGAGTATCTCGGACCTACTTGTAGCTTGCAGGTCAGATATAACCTCACCCTTGCCACGGCTCTCAACAGCACAAAGCTAGTGGGCCTCGGGCGGTTCATACGGGCAAAAGAAAAATAAAGATATTGGGAAGGGTGGTCAAAAGGAGGAGTTTCAAAGAGGGTCTTAAAGAAAGAGAGGGAGCTTAAAAAGGCAGAGTGTGGGTCTGCACAGTTGAAGGTAGAGGAACATTTTTTCCCCAACAACTAATTCAGCATTTATGCTGTATTGACTAGAGTTGAATGACAGTCTGTCCAGTTAGATAGAGAGTTGCACAAGGTTAAGAATAGATGAAGCTGATTTAAAGTTGTGCGGAATAGTATAGTTCCTTTGTGGCTGTGATGAAGAAAATGCCTCATCAGGTTAGTCACAGGCAAATAATACAAAACATGGATGAGGCCCATTCCAAGATTTGAGCACATAATCTAGGCTGATCGTTCAATTCAGCAGGAGTGCTGAATTGCTGGAAGTGACACATTTCGAAAGTCTGTTCGGGTAGACACGAAAGATCCATGGTACTTTTTTTTTTTGGAAGATGATGGTAAGCAGGGAGTTCGCCCAGTGTCCTGGCCAACATTCATAAAGAAATAGGAGCAGGAGTAGGCCACTTGGCCCCTCGAGACTGCTCCACCTTTCAAGAAGATCATGGCTGATCTGATCATGGACTCAGCTCCACTTCCCTGCCTGCTCCCCATAACCCTTTACTCCCTCATTGCTCAAAACTCTGTCCATCTCCGCCTTAAATATATTCAATGGCCCAGCCTCCACAGCTCTCTGGGGCAGAGAATTCCACAGATTTAAAACCCTCAGAAGAAATTCCTCCTCACCTCAGTTTTAAATGAGCAGTCCCTTATTGTGAGACTGTCCCCCAGTTTTAATTTCCCCTATGAGTGGAAATATCTCTCTGCATCCACCTTGTCTAGCTCCCTCATTATCTTATCTGTTTAAATAAAATCACTTCTCATTCTTCTGAACTCCAATGTGTATCGACCTATCTTCATAAGTCAACCCCCTCATCTCCAGAATCAAGGCTAACATTCCATTTGCCTTCCTGATTACTTGCTGTACCTGCATACTGACTTTGTGTCTCATGCACAAGGACCTCCAGGTCCCTCTGTACTGCAACACTTTGCAAATTTTCTCCATTTAAATTATAATTTGATTTTCCATTTTTTTTGTAAAAGTAGATAACCTCACATGTTCTCTCACTGTACTCCATCTGCCAAATTTTTGCCCACTCATTTAGCCTGTCTATATCCCTTTGCAGATTTTTGTGTCCTCTTCACAATTTGCTTTCTCATCCATCTTTGTATCATCAGCAAACTTGGCTACATTACACTCGGTCCCTTCATCCAAGTCACTAATATAGATTATAAATAGTTGAGGACCCAGCACCGATCCATGAGGCACCCCACTAGTCATTGTTTGCCAACATGAAAATGACCCATTTATCCCGACTCTCTGTTTGCTGTTAGTTAGCCAATCCTCTATCCATGCTAATATATTACCCCCAACCCCGTGAACTTTTATCTTGTGCAGTAACCTTTTATGTGGCACCTTGCCAAATGCCTTCTGGAAATCCAAATACATCATATCCATTGGTTCCCCCTTATCCACCCTACTCGTTACATCCTCAAAGAACTACAGCAAATTTGTCAAACATGATTTCCCTTTCGTAAAACCATGCTGACTCTGCTTGATTGAATTATGCTTTTCCAAATATCTCGCTACTGCTTTCTTAATAATGGACTCCAGCATTTTCCCAATGATTGATGTTAGGCTAACTGGTCTATAGTTTCTGCTTTTTGTCTGCCTCTTTTTTTAAATAAGGGCATTACATTTGCGGTTTTCCAATTCGCTGGGAGCACCCCAGAATCCAGGGAATTTTGGTAGATTGCAACCAATGCATCCACTATCTCTGCAGCCACTTATTTTAAGACCTTGTGATGTAAGCCATCAGGTCCAGGGGACTGTCCACCTTTAGTCCCATTATTTTACCGAGTACTACTTCATTAGTGATTGTATTATGTTCCTCCCTCCCTGTAGTCCCTTGATTATCCACTATTGGGGTGTTTTTAGCATCTTCTACCATGAAGACCGATACAAAATATTTGTTCAACGTCTCTGCCATTTCCCTGTTCTCCATTATTAATTCCCTGGTCTCATTCTCTCGAGGACCCAACATTTACTTTAGCCACTCGTTTCCTTTTTATGTACCTGTAGAAACTCGTACTATCCCTCAACCAGCATCACCAAAACAGGTGAACTGTTGAGTCATCTGTTTGTGGGATCTTACTGTGCATAATTTTGTTATCGTATTTGTCTTCAAAACAACCTGTTCCAAAGCCGTCTTCAGCTGTGAGGCGCTTTGGGATGTGCCAAGAACTTGCATTTCCTATCTTTCTTCGATAGTCAATCTTAATTTGCCTTTTTTGGGACAGGGAGCAACTTTTCCAAAACTTTCCCCAGGAGCCAAAATGTTTTTGGCAGAGTCCATGGTAACATGGATTGCATGTGACTTGTAGCTTTGGGTGTCCTGTAATCTACCGACCTCTGATGTCCAAGCTTCAATGAGAAAAAACATGTTTATATCTTCAGTGGTTTCTGGCCATCAATGTTCACCACGTCTCCGCAAACCATTTAAGGTTACTGCTGCACACACTAGCATGTTATCACAAGGGAGTTTTTCATGACCTGTTGATTCTCTCTTTGAGATGAGCCTTTGCTGAGTAACTCACACGACAACAGCTCTTTATGGAGTACGCTCAACATATCCAAGGAGCCCATCGTTCCTGTAATGCAGAGAGTGCAAATTGTTACTGACAAGTTAAATCCTCTGATTGTTCCTCATTTCTAAAAAAAGATCTCACTGTGGTGATCCCTTACCATGTCCAACACTGTAGCAGGAGTCCAAAGTGTTCATTAAGATTTTCCCCAAGGACCGTCTGGAAATGTTCTGAGTGAGTGGAATAAAAAGTGAGCATGAACTGGAACAAAAGAAACTTCAAGGTGGAAGATAAGGGTGGGAAACAAAGACCTTAACATATGAAATAGGAGCAGGAGTCGGCCATTCAATACAATCATGGCTGATCTTCTATCTCAACTCCACTTTGCTGCCCAAACCCCTTATCCCTTGATACCCTTAGGATCCAAAAATCTGTCAATCTCTGCCTTGAATATACTCACTGGGCATCCACAGCTCTCTCTAGTTGATGTACAGAGTCCCATTTGAAATGCATGAAATGTGGGGTGCTTTTTCTAGATGCCTACTTGAGATGATCGTGCCCGGAAATGCCATATTTCTCCCCCTCCCCCTCACCTAGGGTCAGAAGGGGCTAGCCACACAACCTGAGCAGTGAAAGAGACTGGCTTCCACCTGTAAATGCCACAATGGTATTGACCCAACCAGGATGCCACACTCCTACTCTCTCCAGCACAGAGCCCCGGCCAGCAATTAACTCGAACGTGGATAGCCGGCCCAAGTCCTGCCAGCTTACTTAATACGTGTGGGTGCGATAGCCATATACGAAGTGCTGTGCGCACAGTCATTGAGATCCACGGCGTGGCCCTAGAAAAAGTAAACCATTTCCCATACCTCGGGAGCCTCTTATCAACAAGAGCAGACATTGACGACGAGATTCAACACCGCCTCCAGTGTGCCAGCGCAGCCTTCGGCCGCCTGAGGAAAAGAGTGTTTGAAGACCAGGCCTTCAAATCCACCACCAAGCTGATGGTCTACAGGGCTGTAGTAATACCCACCCTCCTGTATGGCTCAGAAACATGGACCATGTACTGTAGACACCTCAAGTCTCTGGGGAAATACCACCAATGATATATCTGCAAGATCCTACAGATTCCCTGGGAGGACAGACGCGCCAACGTTAGCGTCCTCGACCAGGCCAACATCCCCAGCATTGAAGCACTGACCACACTTGATCAGCTCCGCTGGGCAGGCCACATAGTTCATATGCCAGACACGAGGCTCCCAAAGCAAGCGCTCAACTTGACACTCCTTCACGACAAAGCGAGCCAAAGGTGGGCAGAGGAAACATTACAAGGACACCCACAAAGCCTCCCTGATAAAGTGCAACATCCCCACCGACATCTGGGAGTCCCTGGCCAAAGACCGCCCTCAGTAGAGGAAGAGCATCCGGGAGAGCTCTGAGCACCTTGAGTTTCATTGCCAAGAGCATGCAGAAATCAAACGCAGGCAGCGGAAGGAGCTTGCGGCAAACCAGTCCCACCCACCCCTTTCCCTCAACGAGTATCTGTCCCACCTGTGACAGAGACTGTAATTCCCGTATTGGACTGTTCAGCCACCTGAGAACTCATTTTTAGAGTGGAAGCAAGTCTCCCTCGATTCCGAGGGACTGCCCATGATGATGATGCTGTGCGCACACCAGGCTAATCCCAACATCCTGTGTACCTAGCAGGGAACCGCGCTGGCAGCAGTGCACTTCCGTAATTTGCTTTGCGTCCATTTATAATCAGCATGCTGACACTTTCCCGCAATCCATTCCCTACCAGGACAGCTCCTTGGGGCGTGTGTGTGTGTGAGATCAGCCGTAATGTAAACTAATTGAACCTGATGCTTGGTTAAAGTTCAAAACAGAGTCATTAATCTGATGGAGCCATTATTGGTGTGTTATGAATGTTAAGACACCGAATCTGTCAGCAAAAAATGAGCTGAGACTAACACCCTTCAGTCGGGAACCCTCCCCAGTGGGATTCAATCTAATCCTCCAGACCCACACTAGATCCTGCAACAATGGAGTTAACAGCAGGTGTTCACCGAGAGGCCCAGAGATCATTACCAGCGCTCGCAGCTGCTGCAGAAGCTGTAGTACATCGGTCAGCGTTTCCTCGATCAGTGAGAGCCGCACACGGTCCGCCTCCACCATCTGCACTTCCATTCTCAGCATTTCCACTTCCTCCCCTTTCAGCTGGAGCTCCTTGGTCATTGAACAGGTCAACTGCAAAAACAAGGTACAATTCACATCGAGACCTTCGCGGCCTTTCTCGACCTCGGGAAATGGTGAGGGGGTCTCGACAGAGGAGACGGAGAGAAACTGTTCCCATTGGCTGAAGGGTCGAGAACCAGAGGACACACAGGTTTAAGGTGATTGGCAAAAGATCCAAAGGCGACATGAGAGAGAACTTTTACACGGGTGGTTGGGATCTGGAATGCACTACCTGAATGAATCTTTTCATCCTATCATGGAGTAAGTTGGCTAAATACCTGGAGGAAAAAAAAATTGCAGGGCTTCAAGGAAAAGGCGGGGGGGGAGTGGGACTAGCTGAAATGCTCTGGCAGAGAGCCAGCATAGGCTCGACGGGCTGAATGGTTACAGTACAGAAGGAGACCATTCTATGATTCCAGATCGTCCCAAAGCGCTTCACAACCAAGGAAGTACTTTTTGAAGAGTAGTCACTTGTAATGTAGGACACGCAGCAGCTAATTTGTGCACAGCAAGCACCCACAAACAGCACTGAGGGAATGACCAGATAAATCTATTTTTAATGATGTTGGTTGAGGATAAATATTGGCCAGGACACTATGGAGATCGCCCCTGCTATTCTTCAAAATAGTGCCCTGGCCTTCTCTGAGAGGGCAGATGTTCTGCATCTCATCCAAAAAACGGACAAACTGTCACAAGTACAGATTGTCTCCAATACAGTTCTGTGATTCCCTGTCCAAGTTATTCAACTTGTTTCTGATTTTCTCCCTTTCCCCTTTTTGAGATTTTCTCATGTCGTGCAATATACCCATTCAAGGCTTTGGCAGAGAATTTGCGCCTCCTGTAGGTTGCTGGGTGTAATGTATGAGAACATAAGAAATAGGAGCAGGAGTAGGCCATACGGCCCCTCGAGCCTGCTCCGCCATTCAATAAGATAATGGCTGATCCGATCATGGACTCAGCTCCACTTCCCCGCCTGCTCCCCATAACCCCTTATCCCCGTAATCGTTTAAGAACTGTCTATCTCTGTCTTAAATTTATTCAATGTCCCAGCTTCCACAGCTCTGTGAGGCAGCAAATGCCACAGATTTACAACCCTCAGAGAAGAAATTTCTCCTCATCTCTGTTTTAAATGGGTGGTCCCTTATTCTAAGATTATGCCCTCTAGTTCTAGTCTCCCCCATCAGTGGAAACATCCTCTCTGCATCCACCTTGTCAAGCCCCCTCATAATCTCATATGTTTCGATAAGATCACCTCTCATTCATTCTTCTGCATTCCAATGAACCCAACCTACTCAATTTTTCCTCATAAGTCAACCCTCTCATCCCCTCATCCCCAGAATCAACCTAGTGAACCTTCTCTGAACTGCCTCCAAAGCAAGTATATCCTTTCCAAAATATGGAAACCAAAACTGCACGCAGTTTTCCAGGTGTGACCTCACCAATACCTTATATAGCTGTAGTAAGACTTCCCTGCTTTTATACTCCATCCCCTTTGCAATAAAGGCCAAGATACCATTGGCCTTGCTGATCACTTGCTCTACCTGCATACTATCCTTTTGTGTTTCATGCACAAATACTCCCAGGTCCTGCTGTACTGCGGCACTTTGCAATCTTTCTCCATTTAAATAATAACTTGCTCTTTGATTTTTTTTCTGCCAAAGTGCATGACCTCACACTTTCCAACAGCTCACAGGCTTGTGGAGCTGTTGCATTGTGAGTGGCTTAACCAGTCATGTGATGTTCACAAGACTCTAAAACCCCAGTCAATGAGTCTTGGTTCTCCACGATGAGGCGTGCAGTTGTGAGCCTAGTGGATATGCCGGTCAGGTTCAGTTTGATAAACCTTTATTAATAAACCAGCTAGTTCTTTACAGCAAACGTGTAGTTGTGAATTCTTAAGCAAAGAACCCATGAAGAAAATACACTACACTGGGACACCAGTCTTGAGCTGCAATGCACCGCACTGTGTGCTCCAGCTCTCCGCTATGAGGGCAGGTCTGACCAACCGGGAGGAAATATGTGAGGCCACGACACTACAGGACACCCTCGTGCATCTCCTTGTGGAAGGTTATAGAGTCACAACAGTAAAAGTCTAGAATCCAGTGACCCCTCTGCCTCTGCCTGGGAAGCAGGATGAGCTTGTGGATAATTGCGAAGCAGGAGTGTGGGGAGAGGATCGGAGGCTTCTGCAGGATGGGGAATCGGAGCACTGAGTCAGCAGAACGAGGAAAGTAATGTGTCAACAGCATTTTTCCATTTATTTATTTTTTTGTCAGCCGTGGCTCAGTGGGTAGCACCCTTGTCTGAGTCAGAAGGTTGTGGGTTCAAGTCTCACTCCAGGGACTTAAGCACATAAATCTAGGCTGACACCTCCAGTGCAGAGCTGAGGGAGCGTGGCACTATCGAAGGTGCTGTCTTTCAGGTGAGGCGTTAAACCGAGGCCCCGTCTGCCCCCTCAGGTGGGTGTGAAAGATCCCATGGCACTGTTTTGAAGAAGAGCAGGGGAGTTATCCCCGATGCCCTGGCCAATATTTATCCCTCAATCAACACAACAAAAACAGATTATCTGGTCATTATCATGTTTGTGGGATCTTGCTGTTTGCAAATTGGCTGCTGCGTTTCCCACATTACAACAGTGACTACACTCCAAAAGTACTTCATTGGCTGCAAAGCACTTTGAGATGTCCAGTGGTCGTGAAAGGCGCTATATAAATGCAAGTCTTTCTTTCTTTCGTACTTTTCTTTAAAAAAAAACACACCAGATTCCTGTTCCCTGGGAATAGTGCCCTAATGGGAGCTACAGTCCCATGACTGGCTGGGATTGAATCCAATGCCTGTACTTTCTGGGAAGCAATTAGAATTTATTCCCAGAAACTAAGCCAGCTGTGCTTTGTGGGACTGGGGCATGTCTAGCAAGAGGGGAACGTAATGCAGAGACCATTTTGAACCTTGAGATTTAATACTAGTTACTAATGGTGTTGACCTAAGTTGTGCCAATGAGGCAGGAATTCAGGCGAGTAAAACTTGTTCAGTATGTGCTGAGTCCTGTCTAAGCGAGAGAGTTCGTCTGCCTGAACAACAACAACCACCACCACTTGCATTTCACACACAAACATCCCAAAATATTTCACTGAGGCGTGATCACATTTTGGATGTCGAGCAAAGAGGAGATATTGGCAGTGGTGACCAAAAGAGATGGGTTATGAGGGTGAAGAAATGGAGGGGTTTAGAAATGGAATTCCCTAGCGTGCGACTTAGGCAGCTGAAGGCACAGCCACCAACGGTGGAAAGGGACAGGTGGGGAGTGATGCATATGTGGCCAGAGTCAGTGGAATAGAGACCAGGAGATTATATGGCTAGAGGAGATGGGCAAGGTCATGAGGGATTATACACGTTGAGGTTGAGGTTGAAAAGGAGTGGTCAGTGCCTGAGGAGAGGGAATCATTTACAATGTCACCTAACATTGGAGCCAGGAAGAGAAGTTGGGTTGTCAGCAGTATAGTGGGGATGGGCTCAAGGGAGCAGTCATGGATTGGATAAGCTCAGAAAGGGCATTGGGGAGAAATGTGAGAGACAGGAAAATCAATAATAGATTATAAAAGTTTCCCCAATTTAAAAAGTTTCTAAAAGTTGTTGTTAATAATGTTTAAAAGTATTTCGGTTGAGAGTCTAAAATGCAAGTTTTAAAACTTGTCAGTCTCTGGCTCAGCTGCTGAGGTTGGGCCGCGCCTCCGGTCGATATCCTGCTGAAGGTGCCGGGTGTCGGTGGTCTGGGCGCGGCTGGTGTCCCTGGAGTCCCTCCTATCCCTGTGTCGCTGCCGGGCCGGAGCCCCCGCCTCTGCCACCCCCCCGGTGTCCCCGCCGGACCGGAGCCCCCGCTCTCCCGGTGTCCCCGCTGGGAATTCTAGAAAGGCGGTCTCCACCACCAGCCGGCTAAGGGTATCGCTTTGCCATGAGGTACGAGCGGAGCAGCCATTAATGTCATACTTCTGTCCCTGGCCGAAGGGACTCTGCACCGGCCGCTTCTGTCCCCGGCCGAAGGGACTTTTTAACAACTCTTAGAAACTTTTGAAATAAATTGGGAGCCTTTATCAACTTTTAATCTTTTAAAATAACTTTGGAAGTCACCTTCCTAATGCCTGCCCCCCAACCAAGCCTCGGGCCATCTACCATCAATGGCGCTACTCGGTGCCGAGCTTGCGGCCAACACTTTGCCGTAGGCAGTTAGGCTTATCGAGCTGTGCCTGGTCTCCAGTTGTCTTGGACCCCCTTGCCACTGGACCAAGACCTTGCTCGGCTAAGCCCTTGTGGTTGCCGGTGTGCAGCAGCCACCCCACATTAAAAGAATTCACGCACCAGCATCTTCCACTCTGTCAGTATGAAGTTCAGGACCTGGAACGTCAGGACCTTTGTGGACAATCCCAACAGCAACAGGCTAGAACGCCACACCGCCATAGTTGCCCGGGAACTCAGACGTTTTGACATTGACATCGCCGCCCTAAGCGAGACCCGGCAGGCAGGGGAAGGCCAGTTGAAGGAACATGGTGGAGGCTACACCACCTTCTGGAAAGGGAAACCAGAGGCAGAACGGCGCCTTCATGGATTCGGCTTTGCCGTCAAGAATGAGCTGATCAACCACCTCAAAGACTCCCCCTGTGGGGTCAACGAACGCCTCATGACTCTCCGTATCACCCTATCTCAGAACCAATGTGCCACAGTCATCAGTGCGTACGCCCCCACACTCTGCAGCGGATGAGGCTAAAGAGGGTTTTTATTCCAAACTCGAGACATCCTTGTCCCATGTCCCCACAGGTGACAAATTGATCTTTCTGGGTAATTTTAATGCCCGGGTTGGCAAAGACACAGCCCTCTGGGGAGGCTGAATTGGCAGAGAGGGGGTCGGGAAAGCCAATTCCAGCGGTACCCTACTCCTGACAAAATGTCTAGAACATGAACTCCTCATTACCAACACCCTGTTCTGCCAGAGGGACAAATACAAGGCATCGTGGCAACACCTTCGCTCCAAACACTGGCACCTGCTCGACTATGTCATCGTCCAGGGATCGCAAGGATGTGCGCATCACCCGCGCCATGACGACGACTGATGGACGGACCATCACCCAATCCAATCCATCATCAACATTAACATTGCCCCAAAGCTGAGGGGACAGCAGAAGCAGTCTGCAAAAAAGTTAATGCTGGGGCACTTAGAGACCCAGCTAAGAGAGCCCTATACAGCCAGCGCCTCACAGCCAATCTGGCATGCCTTGATGACCCTGAGATATAGAATGCCCACAGCGCTTGGTCTGCCCTCCAAGTCTCTATAACCAGTGCCTGTGAAGAGACACTTGGTTACTCAACCAGAAAACATCAGGACTGGTTTGATGAAAATGATCAGGAGATCGCAAGCACAAAGCATTTTTGAGCCTCAAGCAACAGCCCAACTCGAGAGCTGCAAAACATTAGACAGCTCAAGGCTCAGGTCCAACAAAAAACTCGGGACCTAAAGAACAGGTGGGATGGAGAAAGCACAGGAGATACAACAACTGGCCGACAGCCACGATATGCGAGGATTCTTCACTGCAGTCAAGGCCACTTATGGTCCAAACTCCCAAGGCCCCACCCCACTCCTAGCCAAGAACGGGGAAATACTCATCAAGGACACTGAGGCTGTCAGGGCCTGATGGAAGGAGCACTTTGAAGATCTCCTCAATCAAGATTCTGCCTTTGACTCGAGTGTTCTCGACTCCATCCCGCAACATGCCACCCGCCACCAACTCAGTGAAACTCCAACGTTGCACGAGGTCGGCAAAGCCATAAAACAGCTTAAGAATAAGAAGGCTACGGGTGCGGATGGAATCCCTGCTGATGCATTAAAATATGGCGGAGAGGCGCTATTGGTGAGGATACATAACCTCATCTCTCTCATCTGGAGGGTGGAGAACATGCCGGGAGAGCTCAGAAACGCAGTGATTGTGACCATCTTTAAAAAAAGGGGACAAGTCCAACTGCGGCAACTAAGGGGAATCTCCCTGCTATCAGCCACTGGCAAAATTGTCACTCGAGTTCTCAGTCGTTTTCTCCTTGTGGCCGAGGAGCTCCTCCTGGAATCACAATGTGGATTTCGTCGCCTACGGGGCACAACAGACATGATCTTTGCAGCGCGCCAGTTGCAGGAAAAATACAGGGAGCAGCGCCAGCCCTTACACATGGCCTTTTTCGATCTTACAAAGGCCTTTGACACTGTCAACCGTGAGGGTCTATGGAGCGTCCTCCTCCATTTCGGATGTCCCCAAAAGTTTGTCAACATCCTTCGCCTGCTCCAAGATGACATGCAGGCCGTGATCCTTACCAACGGATCCATTACAGACCCAATCCACATCCGGACCGGGGTCAAACAGGGCTGCGTTATCGCTCCAACCCTCTTCTCAATCTTCCTCACCGCCATGTTCCACCTCACAATCAACAAGCTCCCCGCTGGAGTGGAATTAAACTACTCCAGGCCAGGTCCAAGATCACCCGAACCTCTGACATTGAGCTGCAGTATGCAGATGATGCCTGTGTCTGTGCACATTCAGAGGCTGAAATCCAGGATATAGTCAATGTATTCACTGAGGCATATGAAAGCATGGGCCTTACGCTTAACATCGGTAAGACAAAGGTTCTTCACCAGCCTGTCATCATCACACAGCACTGCCCTCCAATCAAGATCCACGACACGGCCCTCGACCATGTGGACCATTTGCCATACCTCAGGAGCCTCTTATCAACAAAGGCAGACATTGATGCAGAGATTCAGCATCGCCTCCAGTGTGCCAGTGCAGCCTTCGGCCGCCTGCGGAAAAGAGTGTTTGAAGTCCAGGCCCTCAAATCTACCACCAAACTCATGGTCTACAGGGCTGTAGTAATACCCGCCCTCTTGTATGGGTCTGAGGCATGGACGATGTACAAAAGGCACCTCAAATCGCTGGAGATATATCACTCCAAGATCCTTCAAATCTCCTGCAAGGTCAGGCGCACCAACATCAGTGTCCTCGACCAGGCTAACATCCCCAGTATTGAAGCACTGACCACACTCGATCAACTTCGCTGGACAGGCCACATAGTACGCATGCCAGATACGAGACTCACTAAGCAAATGCTTTATGTGGAGTTCCTTCATGGTAAATGAGTCAAAGGAGGACAGCGGAAACGTGATAAGGACACCCTCAAAGCCTCCCTAGTAAAGTGCGACATCACCACTGACACCTGGGAGACCCTGGCCGAAGACCGCCCGAAGTGGAGAAAGTCCATCCAGGAGGGCATTGAGCTCTTTGAGGCTCGACGCAAGGAGCATGAAGAGGCCAGGCAGCGGAAGGAGCGCGCAGCAAACCAGCCCTTCCCCCGACTAATGATTGTCCCACCTGTAACAGGATCTAGTGGCTCTCGTATCGGAGTGTTCAGCCATCAACGGACTCACTTTGGGAGTGGAAGCAAGCCCTCCTCGATTCCGAGGGACTGCCTAAGATGATGAGAGACAGGAGTTCGGGACTGGGGCAGGAGTAAGGTTTGGCTCGGGGGCTAGGGCAGGTGGAAGGTTTGGCTCGGGGACTAGGACAAGGGGAAGGTTTAGCTTGGGGACTAGGGCAGGAGGGTTGTTTGGCTTGGGGACTTGTGCAGGGGGAAGGTTTGGCTTGGGGACTTGTGCAGGGGGAAGGTTTGGCTTGGGGACTTGTGCAGGGGGAAGGTTTGGCTTGGGGACTAGGTCAGGGGGAAAATTTGGCTTGGTGGACAAGGGGATGAGGCTGAGGGAGATGAATGGATGGTTCTATCTTGATGACCAAGGTCCTCGTACTTATTTGCATAAAATTAATGATCACATTGGTTCAATTTGTGGATGAATTAACTGCACAGATAGCTATTAACGGATATGATGTAATTGGGATCACATGGCTCCAGGGTGACCAAGGCTGGGAACTCAACATCCAGGGGTATTCAATATTCAGGAATGATAGACAGAAAGGAAAAGGAGGTGGGTTAACGTTGCTGGTTAAAGAGGAAATTAATGCAATAGTAAGGAAGGACATTAGCTTGGATGATGTGGAATCTGTATTGGTAGAGCTGCAGAACACCAAAGGGCAGAAAACGCTAGTGGGGGTTGTGTACAGACCACCAAACAGTAGTAGTGAGGTTGGGGATGGCATCAAACAGGAAATTAGGGATGCATGCAATAAAGGTACTGCAGTTATCATGGGTGACTCTAATCTACATATAGATTGGGCTAACCAAACTGGTAGCAATATGGTGGAGGAGGATTTCCTGGAGTTTATAAGCGGTGGTTTTCGAGAGCAATATGGCGAGGAACCAACTAGAGGGCTGACCATCCTAAACTGGGTGTTATGTAACGAGAGAGGATTAATTAGCAATCTTGTTGTCCGAGGCCTCTTGGGGAAGAGTAGCCATAATATGGTAGAATTTTTCATTTAAGATGGAGAGCGACACAGTTAATTCAGAGATTAGGGTCCTGAACTTAAAGGTAACTTCGATGGTATGAGATGTGAATCGACTAGGAAAGACTGGCAAATGATACTTAAAGGGTTGACAATGGATAGGCAATGGCAGAAATGTAAAGATCACATGGATGAACTTCAACAATTGTACATCCTTGTCTGGCGTAAAAATAAAATGGGGAAGGTGGCTCAACTGTGGCTAACAAGGGAAATTAGGGATAGTGATAAAACTAATGAAGAGGCATATAAATTGGCCAGAAAAAGAAGCAAACCTGAGGACTGGGAGAAATTTAGAATTCAGCAGAGGAGGACGTAGCATTTAATTAGGAGGGGGAAATAGAGTACGAGAGGAAGCTTGCTGGGAACATAAAAACTGACTGCAAAAGCTTCTATAGATATGTGAAGAGAAAAAGATTAGTGAAGACAAATGTAGGTCCCTTGCAGTCAGAATCAGGTGATTTTATAACGGGGAACAAAGAAATGGCAGACCAATTGAACAAATACTTTGGTTCTGTCTTCACTAAGGAAGACACAAATAACCATCCAGAAATACTAGGGGACCAAGGGTCTAGCGAGGAGGAGGAACTGAAGGAAATCCTTATTAGTCAGGAAATTGTGTTAGGGAAATTAATGGGATTGAAGGCCGATAAATCCCCAGGGCCTGATAGTCTGCATCCCAGAGTACTTAAGGAAGTGGCCCTAGAAATAATGGATGTATTTGTGGTCATTTTCCAACATTCTATAGATTCTGGATCAATTCCTATGGATTGGAGGGTAGCTAATGTAACCCCACTTTTTAAAAAAGGAGGGAGAGAGAAAACAGTGAATTATAGACCGGTTAGCCTGACATAGATAGTGGGGAAAATGTTGGAATCAATTATTAAAAATGCAATAGCAGCGCGTTTGGAAAGCAGTGACTGGATCGGTCCAAGTCAGCATGGATTTATGAAAGAGAAATCATGCTTGACAAATCTTCTAGAATTTTTTGAGGATGTAACGTAGAGTGGACAAGGGCGAACCAGTGGATGTGGTGTATTTGGACTTTCAAATTGCTTTTGACAAGGTCCCACACAAGAGATTAGTGTGCAAAATTAAAGCATATGGTATTGGGGGTAATCTATTGATGTGGATAGAGAACTGGTTGCAGAAAGGCAGCAAAGAGTAGGAATAAACGGGTCCTTTTCAGAATGGCAGGCAGTGATTAGTGGGGTACCGCAAGGTTCAGTGCTGGGACCCCAGCTATTTACAATATACATTAATTATTTGGATGAAGGAATTGAATGTAATATCTCCAAGTTTGCAGATGACACTAAGCTGGGTAGCAGTGTGAGCTGTGAGGAGGATGCTAAGAGGCTGCAGGCTGACTTGGATAGGTTACGTGAGTGAGCAAATGCATGGCAGGCGCAGTATAATGTAGATAAATGTGAGGTTATCCACTTTGGTGGCAAAAACAGGAAGGCAGGATATTATCTGAATGGTGACAGATTAGGAAAAAGGGAGATGCAACGAGACCTGGGTGTCATGGTACATCAGTCATTGAAAGTTGGCATGCAGGTACAGCAGGCAAATGGCATGTTGGCCTTCATAGCGAGAGGATTTGAGTATAGAAGCAGGGAGGTCTTACTGCAGTTGTACAGGGCCTTGGTGAGGCCACACCTTGAATATTGTGTACAGTTTTGGTCTCCTAATCTGAGGAAGGACATTCTTGCTATTGAGGGAGTGCACCGAAGATTCACCAGACTGATTCCCGGGATGGCAGGACTGACATATGAAGAAAGGCTGGATCGACTAGACTTATATTCACTGGAATTTAGAAGAATGAGAGGGGATCTCATAGAAACATATAAAATTCTGACGGGATTGGACAGGTTAGATGCAGGAAGAATGTTCCCGTTGTTGGGGAAGTCCAGAACCAGGGGTCACAGTCTAAGGATAAGAGGTAAGCCATTTAAGATCGAGTTGAGGAGAAACTTCTTCACTCAGAGAATTGTGAACCTGTGGAATTCTCTACCACAGAAAGTTGTTGAAGCCAGTTTGTTAGATATATTCAAAAGGGAGTTAGATGTAGCCCTTACGGCTAAAGGGATCAAGGGGTATAGAGAGAAAGCAGGAATGGGGTATTGAAGTTGCAAGATCAGCCATGAATGATGGTGCAGGCTCGAAGGGCCGAACAGCTTACTCCACCTATTTTTTATTTTTCTATGTTTAATTAGCTGATTTTTGTATTTCTAATCTCAACGTATGCTCCTTGATTCGAAACAAAAAACAAATCCCTAATGGTCTGGTTCAGAAGAGCAAGGCGATAATTGGATTGGTCGGCTAGATGGCCCAATGGTGGTCCTCTGCCTGAAATACGTTGTTCTGTAAAATTCAAATTCTCGTGTTTAAATCCCTCATCCCTAGTTCTATAACCTTCTCCAGCCCAACAAATACGTGGATACAGTAACATAGTGGTTATGTTGCTGGACTAGTAATCCAGAGACCTGGACTAATGATCGGAGACAAGAGTTCAAATCCCACCATGGCAGCTGGGGAATTTAAATTCAGTTAATTAAATAAATCTCTGGAATTAAAAAGCTAGTATCAGTAATGGTGACCGTGAAACTACCGGATTGTCATTAAAAACCCATCGGGTTCACTAATGTCCTTTTCAGGAAGGAAATCTGCCGCCCTTACCCAGTCTGGCCTATATGTGACTCCAGACCCACAGCAATGTGGTTGGCTCTATAACGGCCCTCCGAGATGGGCTAGTGGGCCGCTCCGTTGCTTAGCCTTGCCAGCGACACCCACGTCCCATGAATGAATGAAAAAAAAACTAATGTCCGAACTCTCTCTCTCTCTCTCTCTTGGACTTGTGCATCTCCTTCACCCCTTTGCTTCATTATTGGCAGCCGTGCTTTCAGCCACCTCGGCTCCATGCTCTGGAATTTCCTCACTAAACCCCTTGGCCTCCTCCTGCTTTAAGACCCTCCTTAAAGCCAACGACTGGTTTTAGTCCTAATATCTGCCTCTTTGACTTGACATTTATTTTTGATTGCTCCTTTTATGAAGGGTCGAGGGATATTTTTCTACACTACCAGCACGATATAAAAGCACATTTTTGTTTTGTGTCTGTCTTTCAGTTGCCAACCCTGTGCCCTGAGCTTTCAACTGATGGTTGAAATTCTTGATGTTTTCTGACATTCTTCACAAACCGTTCAAATATAGGAATGGAAGAGTTTGTCATAGAGATCCCTCTGTGAAACTGATTCTCTGTTTTACTCAGTTGAAGTTGTATTAAGGTATTCAATTATTAATTCACCTCATTCTTTTAAGCCTTTCCAGCAGCAACATGTACAATTTCCTGGCCAGCAGAATAAGCAAAGCACTCACAGATATTGGCCAATGTTGTTTTACAACTACCAGAAGGAGATGGAAGGGAGCAGACAAAGAAATCATGACTCATTTTCCCTCTGAACCACCAACAACAACTTATATTTATAAAGTGCCTCATTGAATATATTTAAGGTGGAGATAGACAGATTTTTGAGCAAGAAGGGAGAAAGGGTTATGGGGAGCGGGCAGGGAAGTGGAGCTGAGTCCATGATCAGATCAGCCATGATATTGAATGGTGGAGCAGGGCCTACTCCTGCACCTATTTCTTAGGTTCTTATGTTCTTAACATAGTGAACTGTCCCAAGGCGCTTCACAGGAGTATTATGAGATAAAAGAATTTGACACCAAGCTGCATGTGTAGAAATTAGCGCAGGTGACCAAAAGCTTGGTGAGAGGTAGGTTTTAAGGAGCATCTTGAAGGAGGAAAGAGAGGTGGAGAGGTTATGCAGGGAGTTCCAGAGCTTGGGGCCTAGGCAACTAGTCAACCACCATCATAAAATCCAAAATGAAAAATAACCTTCAGCCTATTGAAGCCCACATCTCTATTACTCTAACTCACCCATTCAAGCATCCACTATCTTTCTGATTTTTACTAATGTTTTTTTATTCATTCTTTGAATGCGGCAATCGCTGTTAATGCCCATAGCTAGTTGCCCATGAAGAGGCGGTGGTGGTTGCCACCTTCTTGAATCTACTTTGTTGAGTAGATTGGGCCTTTACTCTCTGGAGTTTAGAGGAATGAGAGGGGATCTCACTGAAACCTTCAAGATTCTGAGGGGGATTGACAGGGTAGAGGCTAAGAGGTTGTGTCTGCCAGTTAGGGAGTCTAGAACCAGGGGATATAGTCTCAGGATAGGGGCTTTTTTGAAATTAATAACCTCTGGGTTCTATGCCCCTTTCACTGTTCCTTCTGGAGGTGCAGCAGATGTCCCGCTGCAGGACAACTATTTTCCCTCCTCTTCTATTCAACCTGTAGACTCTCGAATCTCGAAAAAGGGGCCTCATTCAGTTGGAGTCCCTCCTTATGGCGACAAGCCTGTCCTGCCCAAATAATGGCCCCCAACCAATTAAAATGGGTCGGGGTCACGGCACCAGATGAAAATCCACACCCCAACTGTCCGCCAGTGGGTAGATCGGCCAAAGAGGAATATTCAGCCTTGTGTTTCTCTAGTCTCTCTCTCCATCGCGCATTCGCTTTAAGGCTAGGATCAGTTCCGTCGCTGTTCTCTCTACCCTCTGTCTTTGTACGTTCTTTTTGTGGTGATCAGAATTGAACACAACACCACAAATGAACACAAGTGCGTCTTTCTTCAGCATCCTGCCCTGATGACGCACCCTGGTTAGCAAAGCATCATGCTGTGCCTCTGAACATTCGAATTGTGACTTCCAGATCTTATCTTCTACGCTCAATTCGAGAGCTAAGAGACATTGCTTCAAATGCACTCAAACTACAGAAAATTCAATGACACTTTATTAAAAAAAAAGCTAAATTGAAAGTGTTATGTCTGTAAACTTTACCAATGTGTAAGACTTGCCGCCAGGGAGCACACCTGTGGGAATTAAGGGTTATGGGGAGCGGGCGGGTAAGTGGAGCTGAGTCCACGGCCAGATCAGCCATGATCTTTTTGAATGGCGGAGCAGGCTCGAGGGGCTAGATGGCCTACTCCTGTTCCTAATTCTTATTATGTAGACCCAAGGGCCACCTGCACACCCTGGGCAAGAAGGTATAAAAGGCAGTCTACCATGCTGCTTCTGCACTCTGGAGTTACATTAAAGAGACCAAAGTCACAACAGCTTGAGCTTACAATATACAGTCTTGTGGAGTTATTCTGAACATAACAGAAAGTACTTGCTTTCAAGAACCATGTAACAAGCCAAGGTTATTTCCCACAGTATAGACACTATCCCAGTGAAACAGGGACCGAAAAATTACCCATAAACTTTGACTCTTGCGGAGGAGGGTAAGAAGGAAAAGTGAATACATTTTATCACTGTAATAGAGCTTCCCCTAGTGGACCACTGAAGTACTGTAATTACTGATGTAAATATAATGGGGTCATGTGGCAAGGTCACATGATGATGGTTTGTGAGTTGAGAGCCATCTTGTAGTGTGTTGGTGATGTCATAAGGATATATCACAGTGACCAATGTAAAAAAAAAAAAAATCTGTAATTTTGGGATTTGCATTACTTTGGCGGAGTTTCTTGATCATTGTCCATACCTTCTCTATCTCCATCTGGAGCTCTGCCTCTCGTTTCTCCGTGTTCTTTAGCTGTGCTGTGAGTTCCCCTTCTCTTGTGGGGGAGGCCATGGCACCATTCTTCTTGGCACAGCTGCAATTGTGAGACAGCAGTCTTTGTAACATGGTACTGTGGCACCTATTGGATTGGAGGAGAATTTAAAATCAATCCCAAGGAAAGGTAGCAACCCTCGTAAATCTGCCAAACCATCAATATCCCCACACCGCTGATGCTTGTTAATGGGAGTGCAGTTAATAGTAAGCGAAGGATTAACAAGGAGATTGTATAAACACTAGGAAACGATGCAGAGTTAAGTAGGCTCAATGTTTTTTCTAATATATATAAATATATATATATTACACACACACACACACACACACGTCCTTTCATGGGATCTCAGGACATCCCAAAGCGATTTACAGCCAATTTTTTTTTTTTTTTAAGTGTAGCCACCGCTATAATGCAAGAAACACAACAGCCAAATTGCGCATAGCAAGCTCCCACAAACAGCAATGTGATAATACCCAGATAATCTGTTTCAGTCATTGACCTGAAACGTTAACTCTCTTTCTCTCTCCACAGATGCTGCCTGACCTGCTGAGTATTTCCAGCATTTTCTCTTTCAATTTCAGATTTTCAGCATCCGCAGTACTTTAATTTTGAATCTGTTTTTAGCGATGTTGGTTAAGGGATAAATATTGGACAGAGCACTAGGGAGAGCTCCCCTGCTCTTCGAAATAGCGCCGCGGGATCTTTTACGTCCACCTGAGAAGGAGGGCGGGGCTTTATCTTGTTCCTGAACTGTTGAGCGCTATTGATTGGTGCCATCAAATATGGGCGGTGACAAATAGTCTCAGGATAAGGGGCCAGCCTTTTAAGACTGATGACGATGAATTTCTTCACTCTGAGGGTTGTGAATCTCTGGACTTCTCTGCCTTAAAGGTCTGTGGATGCTCAGTCGTTGAATATATTCAAGGCTTAAATCGATAGGTTTTTGGATTCCAGAGGAACTGAGGGATATGAAGATAGGACGAGAAAGTGGAGTTAAGGTTGAAGATCAGCCATGATATTGAATGGCGGAGCAGACCTGAGGGGTCATGTGGCCGACTCCTGCTCCTATTTCTTGTATTCTTAAATGCGACAATTTTCCTTCTGTCAAGTGCATTGTTGTAATTTTCCGATAAGTCGGAGATATTTACCACGTGTGTCAAGAGTGCTTCTTGAGATTTACTGCCTCTACCTTGCAATTGTGGTTTGAGAGGGAGTTGGGAGAAGATGGCTGGGGAGTTAATTAGCTCGGTGTAACATTATAAACTGTTTATGAAGCAATGCCGTGTCTTACAGCAGCAAACTGCAGACTAGTGTTTAAAGCAAAGTGGGATACGACTGAAACCCATGTGGAACCGCAGCGGAGAAATGTTGGGAAATAAGGGGACGAAATTCCCCAGCGCCCCGATTGGGGGTGGTAACCTGTTCGGGACAGGACTTCCTGCACCCGGTGCAGCGTTTAGGGTTAGGTGCCCCCGCAACTGAATTGGGCTTTAGCAACCCTCAAAGGAAGTGAAGCGTAATCTCATAAGAATTAGGAACAGGAGTAGGCCATCTAGCCCCTTGAGCCTGCTCCGCCATTCAATAAGATCATGGCTGATCTGGCCGTGGACTCAGCTCCACTTACCCGTCCGCTCCCCATAACCCTTAATTCCCTTATTGGTTAAAAATCTATCTATCTGTGACTTGAATACATTCAATGAGCTAGCCTCAACTGCTTCCTTGGGCAGAGAATTCCACAGATTCACAACCCTCTGGGAGAAGAAATTCCTTCTCAACTCAGTTTTAAATTGGCTCCCCCGTATTTTGAGGCTGTGCCCCCTAGTTCTAGTCTCCTCGACCAGTGGAAACAACCTCTCCGCCTCTATCTTGTCTATCCCTTTCATTATTTTCTATAAGATCACACATCATCCTTCTAAACTCCAATGAGCAAAGACTCAGTCTACTCAATCTATCCTCCATAAGGTAACCCCCTCATCTCCGGAATCAGCCTAGTGAATCGTCTCTGTACCCCCTCCAAAGCTAGTATATCCTTCCTTAAGTAAGGTGACCAAAACTGCACGCAGTACTCCAGGTGCGGCCTCACCAATACCCTGTACAGTTGCAGCAGGACCTCCCTGCTTTTGTACTCCATCCCTCTCGCAATGAAGGCCAACATTCCATTCGCCTTCCTGATTACCTGCTGCACCTGCAAACTAACTTTTTGGGATTCATGCACAAGGAGCAGCGGGGGGGGGGGGAGGAACACCCACCCTCGCCTCTTGCTGTGGAGCTGGAGCACTTGGAGAGCCTGGGATTTCCTATGGCCTGGTCTCTCCTTGTTCCCCGGTTCCTGGGGCGGAGGGGGAACCCCTTCCGCTGTCATTTCCCGACCCAGCACCATTTTTAAAAGAGCCCAGTGGGGACTCCTCTGCCGACGATCCTGGGGGTGGGATCGGGGCAGAGCCAGGGCCGGTTGGAGCGGCCGGTTCATTTGCCGTACCTTGTGCGGTCGATGGGCCGGCTGCTGGCGGCCACCTCCCGGAGGAGGACGGGGACTCGGTGGGGGACGCGGGTGAAGACCTAGAGACCACCGCCAGCGAGGCGGTGGATCTGCTCGCGGCCGCCGCCGAGACCATCCTCATTCCTGCAAAGGAACTCCGGGACTTTTTGGCCCAGAGCCGGGGTCGCTGCAACCAAGCCCGACTGGCCCTGGAAAAATGGTCCGAGCCAGAGCTGATCAAGGGGTCCGTCCGCGCCGCCGTCAAAACCTTGGCCGCGGGCGGGCCCTTGACAAAGGCGCAACACCTTGAGCTGCGCGAGCTCGAGGGACTCCTCGCTGGGCTGCGGAGGGAGCGGAGTTCAACAAAAGACTCCGCTCCCTCCCCCATAATAGGTTAAGGTAGAGGTTGCACTATGCTTTTGCCATGAAGATAACCATAGCCAGCCTCAACATCAACGGCGGCAGAGGGGCACGCCGTAGATTTGATAATTTTTCGCTCCTGCGGGAGGGGAAATATGCGGTGTGCTTCCTGCAAGAAACCCACACCGTTCCGGGAGACGAAGCCACGTGGCTCCTGGAATGGCAAGGAGAGGTCCGCATGAGCCACCTCACCGCCATTTCTAGTGGGGTGGCCATCTTGCTGGGCCCGCATTTTCAGCCGGAGATCTTGGGGGTCGAGGAGCCCGTGCCAGGCCGCTTGCTGCACGTAACGGTTCACCTGGGGGACGTGCCGCTCCATCTCGTGAACGTGTACGCCCCTCAGCCCGGCCCGCAGCAAACGCGCTTTTTTGAAGAGGTGTCCGCTCTTCTTGGCTCCGTCGACGTCGGCGACTGCATTGTCCTCGGGGGGGATTTTAACTGCACCCTCGAGGCGAGGGACCGCTCCGGTGCCCCGCAGTGCATGACGGCGATGGAGAAGTTGAGGGACCTGGTCGGGTCCTTCGACTTGGTGGACGTCTGGCGAAATCTCCACCCCGACTCCAGCGCCTTTACTTGGGTGAGGCCTGGAGTTGGATGGTCTAGAGTCAACCGCCTTTACGTGTCTCGGGCGTACGTTTCCTGCGTCCCGGCGGCCTCCATGCGGCCGGTGCCGTGTTCGGACCACCACCTGGTGTGGGCGGAGCTCGCTTCGCTCCGCGCGAGGACGGGGTCCGCGTACTGGCACTTTAACAACCGGCTGCTGGAGGACGTGCGGTTCCAGGACTCGTTCCGTCGATTCTGGTCCGACTGGAGAAGGAAGCAGGGGGGCTTCCCCTCCTTGAGGCTATGGTGGGACGTGGGCAAGGCTCACGTCCGCGTCTTCTGTCAAGAGTACGCGAGGGGGTCGACCAAGAGGCGGGCGGCCAGAGTCGGGCGCCTAGAAAAAGAGGTGCTCGACGTGGAAGCCCGTCTCGGTCAAGTCGTCCAGGACCCGGCCCTGCGGACGGTGTACGAAGCGAAGAAGGCCGCGCTGAAGGACCTGCAGCTCGTCGGGTCCCGAGGCGCGTTCGTGAGGTCGCGGATCCGGTTCCTGCGGGATCTGGACCGCGGCTCCCCCTTCTTCTACTCGCTGGAAAAAAGGCAGAGTGTCCGTAAGCAGCTCTTGACGCTGCTGGCCGACGACGGCTCTCTCGTCTCGGATCCGGAGGGCGTCAACAACAGGACCCGTGAATATTACGGGGCTCTGTTCTCTCCGGATCCGTCCAGCGAAGAAGCGCGTAGAGTTTTGTGGGAGGACCTGCCGAAGGTCAGCCCGGAGGGCGCCGAAAATCTGGAAGCTCCGCTAAGCCTGGCGGAGCTGACCGGTGCCCTCGCCCGGCTCTCGAGGGGAAAATCCCCGGGGCTGGACGGGCTGACCGTGGAGTTCCACAGGGCATTCTGGGACGTCCTGGGGGGCGACTACGCGCGGGTCCTGGGGGAAAGTCTGGCGACCGGGGAGATGCCCCTCTCTTGGCGCAGGGCAGTCATCGTCCTGCTGCCTAAGAAGGGCGATCTCCGCCTCCTTAAGAACTGGCGCCCGGTCTCCCTCCTCAGCACGGACTACAAAATCTTCGCCAGGGCGATGTCTGCTCGCCTTGGTGCCGTGCTGGACCACATGATCCACCCCGACCAGTCCTACATGGTCCCAGGCCGGACAATCCACGATAACATCCATCTGGTCCGGGACCTCATCCATTGTTCCCAGGAGGCTGGTCTGTCGGTCGCCTTCCTATCCCTCGACCAAGAGAAGGCGTTCGACAGGGTGGATCACGACTATCTGCTCGGAACTCTGCGCGCTTTCGGGTTCGGGACGCATTTCGTCGCCCGGATCCGACTTTTGTACGCCGCCGCGGAGTGTCTGATTAAGGTTAACGGGTCCTTGACGGCGCCCCTTCGCTTTAGGAGAGGGGTGCGCCAGGGATGCCCCATGTCCGGCCAGTTATACGCCGTTTGCGTGGAGCCTTTCCTGCGCCTCTTGCGGACGAGGTTGACGGGACTGGCTCTGCAAGGGCCGGGCGTGGAGGTCGTCCTCTCGGCTTACGCCGATGACGTGCTCCTCGCGGTAGAGGATCCCGCTGACCTGCGGAGGATGCGTGAGTGCCAGGAGATTTACTCGGCCGCGTCCTCCGCCAGGATCAACTGGGAGAAATGTTCCGGACTCCTGGTGGGTCAGTGGCGGGTGGACTCCCTGCCGGAGGAGCTCAGGCCTTTTGCCTGGAGCACGACCCATCTCCTCTATCTGGGAGTCTACCTTAGCCCCGACGAGGGAGCCTGGCCGGCGAACTGGCAGGAGCTGGAGGCCAAGGTCGCCGCTCGCCTAGGGCGCTGGACAGGACTGCTCCGAGTGCTGTCCTATAGGGGTCGAGCGCTAGTCATAAACCAGCTGGTGGCCGCAATGTTGTGGTACCGGCTGGTCACTTTGACCCCTCCCCCTGCGTTTGTCGCCAAGATACAGAAGAAGCTGGTGGACTTCTTCTGGAACAACAGGAAGCACTGGGTCTCTGCCGCGGTCTTGAGTCTCCCGCTTGAGGAGGGCGGTCAGTCGTTGGTGTGCGTCAGCGCCCAGCTCGCGACTTTCCGTCTTCAGACCCTGCAGAGATACCTTTACGTCGAGTCCCCTCCTAGGTGGTGCGCTCTGGCGAGGTATTTCTTCCGCCAGCAGCGCGACCTCAATTATGACACGCAGCTCCTGTTTGTGAACTTGGGGGGTGCCAGGACCGCCCTCCGGGAGCTGCCTGTCTTTTACAGGGAACTCATCAGGGTCTGGAACAAAGTCTCCACCAAGCGCAGCTCTCCGCCGGCTGGAGTGGCGGCCGTCCTGCAGGAGCCGCTGCTCGGGAATCCGTACCTCCACGGCCGAGGTTTCATGTGGCGGTCGGAAGAGAGGGCTGTGGCTGGTGAGGTGACCAGAGTCAGGGACCTGCTCGATGGCGGAGGAGCGGGCTGGATGGCGCCAGACACGCTGGCGCGGCGCCTAAATTCTGCCAACGTCCGCCACGCGGCCGATGCCATCGAGTCGCTAAAAACAGCTCTGGGCCCTGACTCCGTTAGGTGCATCGAGGAGGCTCAAGCACGTGGGGAGATCCCGTCCGAACTGACCCCCGTCCGGACGGAATTCCTCATCGGCGCCAAACCCCGGAACCTCCCTCGGGGGCCGGCGCCTCACAACTTGAGCCGCCTCGGGGAAATCCCCTCCGTGCCTTTCAGTTCCGCGCGGAGGGGTTTCCTGTACGGGCTGCTCCTGCACACCCTCAACTTTGCCATCCTCGCCGGCCGTCCGGACACGCCATGGCGTACCATCTTGCCGTCCGGAGGAGGCGGGGTTCCCCGATGGAGGGCACTCTACGCAGGGGTCCTCCCACTATTCATCGGGGACTTGGCCTGGAGGGTGGTGCATGGAGCAGTGCCGTGCAACAAATTTTTAAGCCGGTTCATGGACTCCCAGGCCGCCTGCAATTTCTGCGGTCTGGAGGAGTCCGTGTTCCATGTTTTTATTGAGTGCACAAGGTTGCAGCCCCTGTTCCATTATTTGAAGGGGCTGCTCCTGAAATTCTGGCTGCACTTCAGTCCCACTCTCCTGATCTTTGGGCACCCTGTGCGGAGGGGAGCGGGTAGGTCCGAGGGCCTCCTCGTAGGACTGCTCCTGGGCACGGCCAAGGGTGCCATCAGCCGGTCCAGGCAGCGGGCGGTCGAGGGGGTCGTTCAACCTGACTGCCTGCCTCTCTTCCGCTCTTACATCCGGTCCAGGGTGTCCTTGGAGATGGAGCACGCGGTGTCCACCGGTACGCTCGCGGCCTTCCGCGAGAGGTGGGCACCGGAGGGACTGGAGTGCATCATCACGCCCGGCAACCAAATTTTAATTTGATTTTACGTTTTAAAGTTTAATTTGTTTTCATTGCCGGTGCTTTTAGTGTCCCCCTCCCCTTTTATAGGGGGCACTGGAAAAATTTGATTTTAGCGCCCCAAAAAAAACCAAAAACCAAAAAAAAAAAAAAAAGCCTTGAAAATGTCTGCTGTGTCACCCAGGTCGGGTGGCATGGTTTTAATGTTTATGTTTTTGCAGGTAAACTCAAAAGAGTTTCATGCACAAGGACCCCCAGGTCCCTCTGCACCGCAGCATGTTGTAATTTCTCCCCATTCAAATAATATTCCCTTTTACTGTTTTATTTTCCCAAGGTGGATGACCTCACACTTTCCGACATTGTCCTCCACTTCCTTTAGGGGCAGAACCCGGGGCGCTACTGGGGCGAGTACTACAGCGCCACGCGGAGCATCCAGGTCGCGCTGAGGTGCTTCAATGCCTCTCCCCTTCGCTTAAGGGTGCGCGCTCTGTAGGGCAGTGTGGGACCGGGCCTGCACCCAAAACAGGAGTGCCAGGCTGCACGATGGTGGCCTGTGCCACGCAGAACCACAGGTAATGCAGCCGACCGGAGAGTTGGCAAAACATCTAAGATAGTGGCGTGGGGTGCTGGCGCCCTTCTCTTTAACGCAAAGCTGGCGTTGACATCCACTCACGTGAATCCCGCGGACCACGGGGCAATTTCCGCTGTGGGGTGGAAAGGGGTCAGCGCGCAGCGATGTAGGGTTGCTGTGCGCGCGTTCGCTGGATGCGCGGCTGCCTGGGGCACTACCCGCAGGGTGCAGCACTGCCATGGCAGCTCCTCTACAAACTCTTCTGCAAACTCCTGGGCAATTTCCTGGGAGCTAGTAGCGCTCCCACCCCTGGGCAAAAGTTTTCTTCCGCCCCACGGGCCTCTAAAAAGGGGGCAATTTCGCCCCCTAAGTATCTAGAACAAAATCCTGGTGGGGAGAAACGAAGGGTGCACAAACACAGGCCCAATGGGTCCATGTCAGTGTTTATGCTCCTCATGAACCTCCTCCCACCTTACTTCATCTCACCCTATCAAAGAATTTGCAGATATCACCAGTTTGAATTTGCCGTCATTTCCCAGCGATTATTCCTTCTTTATCTCTGAAATTTTGATCCTAATTATTTTCATTCTTACTGCCATGTTAGTCCTCCACTAACTTCTTCATAGATAAGAAAATAAATAAATACCTTTACAACTGCACCAATGCTGCAGGGTAATGGTCCGAGCGCGTGCAGGCGGGTGAGGAACCTCTCCCTTCAGTGACGCCTAACAAAATCGTGCGCAGCCCAATAAGCACTGGGGGGGCATGCAAGGTTCACTGCCGCCAACACGTTACTATGGGGAAACTATCTCGGTGTAAGCATTGCCTGAAGCCTGGCCTGACAGTGAAGCAGAACGGGGCGAGAATCCCCAGGGGGAGGGAGTGTTACTCGGGTCAGGTCGCGTCTTCACACAGGTTGAGCAATGTTGTGTTCATTCTCTATTTATTTGTTACAGCTCACTGGACAGGCATTCGGACCCTGCGGGAGCTATTCACATTTGCTGTACTCATGCTGGTTTGGCGACACCATTTTGGGTTGTATAAAAGCACAGTTAAGTTACTTTTCTCCTGGCTCAGTTTGTCAGTTATTTAAGCGTGCACAACAAGCAGCAAAGTCAACACAAGACCCGTAGGTCATGGTTGTCCTCTTCTGTGGTCCCCATTCATTCTAATGGATGGAAAATTGTGGGCTGGAGAGCACAAAGTCATGGCTGGAGTGCAATACCCCCTGAGAGAAATGTCCTGGGGTGCTTTTAAATATGAGCTGACCGATGTGGAAACTTCACGCTCTCTGGCATCAAGTACTTTTCAGGCAGCTCTCCTTTCAGTCAGATGGTCTTCAACTGCAGAAAAACACATTTCTGTTTGGTTGAGATGTGCCTTGATAATTCCAAATTAGTACTCCACAAAATAAACCCAGAGTAAAAGAAAGACTTGCATTTATATAGCGCCTTTCACGACCACCAGATGTCTCAAAGCGCTTTACAGCCAATGAAGTACTTTTGGAGTGTAGTCACTGTTGCAGTATGTGAAACGCAGCAGCAAATTTGCGCACAGCAAGCTCCCACAAGCAGCAATGTGATAATGACCAGATCATCTCGTTTTTTTGTTATGTTGATTGGGGGATAAATATTGGCCAGGACACCGGGGATAACTCCCCTGCTCTTCTTTGAAATAGTGGCATGGGATCTTTTACATCCACACGAGAGGGCTGACGGGGCCTCGGTTTAATGTCTCATCGAAAAGACAGCATCTCCAACAGTGCAGCGCTCCCTCAACACTACAGTGTCAGCCTAGATTTATGTGCTCAAGTTCCTGGAGTGGGACTTGAACCCACAACCTTCTGACTCCGAGGCAAGTGTGCGAGCCACTGAGCCACAGCTGACACATGCAGTGGGTAAAAGACTGCTTTTAAAGCGCTAAAGTGAACCTCTCCACCCACTACATGCGGGCTGGGCTGCAAGTGATCTTCTGGTCCCTGTACATTCCAATCTTCCTGATGCTAACTTCAAAATAGTTCTTGTCCTCTTCATTCAAAATTGTTTCACTCAAATTCTCTGAAATTCAAATGTTAGCATAGAAGGAGGCTGACTAGTGTTTTTCCTGGATATATTGGTGAGAACCTTACTCACCCTTCTCCACTGTAGCTCTCTCTGTTCACTTCCATCATCTGACCGCACTGTTCCTCGGCACAGCTCTCTTCCTCCTCGTCCAATGCAGCTCGTCCCTCAACTGTTCTCAGTAAACGCTCCTCCTCTGCGGGGAGAAACGGGTTAGAGCAGGTGCTGTCTGATGTCGAATCAGACTTGACCATTTATATCCTGTACAGACTTCAACAGCTGGTCCTGCAGCTGCTACACATCCTACACTGGCTGATTATAAGACCATCAGAAATAGGAGCAGGAGTAGGCCATTTGGCCCCTTGAGTCTGCTCCGCCATTCAATAAGATCATGGCTGATCCGATCATGGATTCGGGTCCACCTCCCTGTCCGCTCCCATAACCCTTCCTCCCTTATCGCTCAAAAATCTGTCTATCTCCACCTTAAATATATTCAATGACACAGCTTCCACAGCTCTCTGGGGCAGAGAATACCACAAATTTACGACCCTCAGAAAAAATTTCTCCTCATCTCCGTTCTAAATGGGTGACCCCTTATCCTGTTCAAACTTTAACAGCTGGTCCAGTAGCTGCTACATATCCTATCCTGGCGGATTCTGTCATAACATCAATCGGCTGGTTCTGATACAATCTCATCCAGGTGAATAAAGTGCAAGACCTGATAACTTCCAGCTAAAATTATATCATCTTAAACTTAATTGAGATGTATAAAGGGGGCGGGGGTGGGGTTGGGGGGTGGAGCTAGATAGAGTGGATAGTAATGACCTAATTCCCTTTAGCAGAGGGGTCAATAACCAGATTTAAAGTAATGGGTAGAAGGATTAGAGGGGAGTTGAGGAGAATGGTTTTCACCCAGAGGGTTGTCGGGATCTGGAACTCGTCACATTTAAACAATACTTGGATGTGCAGTTGAAATTCCGTGACCTTATAGGGCTACGGACCAAGAGCTGGAAAGTGGGATTAGGCTGGATAGCTCTTGGTCGGCTGGCACAGACACAATGGGCCGAATGGCCTCTTTCTGTGTTGTATATTTCTATAATTTTATATTGTCAGGTACACACAGTTCCACAACTGGTGGTGTTGGCGTTCTGTGGTGAGTCAATAAAGAGGCATTATTCAACTGGCCAGTGACTTGATTTTGTTAATTTGTTCCCTTGTGATGGAACTCTCCACTAACCCTCCCACCCTTCCCCCTCTCCCTCCCTCCCTCAAAGAAGAAATAAGTAGCAGACTGGCTGAATGGTAACAACATTTATTCAGATAGACAGAAAGGAAAAGGAGGTAGGGTAACGTTGCTGGTTAAAGAGGAAATTAATGCAATAGTAAGAAAGGACATTAGCTTGTATGATGTGGAATCGGTATGGGTAGAGCTGCGGAATACCAAAGGGCAGAAAACGCTGGTGGGAGTAGTGTACAGACCACCAAACAGTAGTAGTGAGGTTGGGGACAGCATCAAACAAGAAATTAGGAATGCGTGCAACAAAGGTACAGCAGTTATCATGGGCGACTTTAATCTACATATAGATTGGGCTAACTAAACTGGTAGCAATACGGTAGAGGAGGATTTCCTGGAGTGTATTAGGGATGGTTTTCTAGACCAATATGTCGAGGAATCAACTAGAGGGCTGGCCATCCTAGACTGGGTGATGTGTAATGAGAAAAGACAAATTAGCAATCTTGTTGTGCGAAGCCCCTTGGGGAAGAGTGACCATAATATGGTAGAATTCTTTATTAAGATGGAGAGTGACACAGTTAATTCATAGACGAGGGTCCTGAACTTAAGGAAAGGTAACTTCGATGGTATGAGACGTGAATTGGCTAGAATAGACTGGCGAACGATACTTAAAGGGTTGACGATGGATATGCAATGGGAAACATTTAAAGATCACATGGATGAACTTCAACAATTGTACATCCCTTTCTGGAGTAAAAATAAAACGGGAAAGGTGGCTCAAACGTGGCTAACAAGGGAAATTAAGGATAGTGTTAAATCCAAGGAAGAGGCATATAAATTGACCAGAAAAAGCAGCAAACCTGAGGACTGGAGAAATTTAGAATTCAGCAGAGGAGGACAAAGGGTTTAATTAGGAGGGGGGAAATAGAGTATGAGAGGAAGCTTGCTGGGAACATAAAAACTGACTGCAAAAGCTTCTATAGATATGTAAAGAGAAAAAGATTAGTGAAGACAAACGTCGGTCCCTTGCAGTCAGAATCAGGTGAATTTATAATGGGGAACAACGAAATGGCAGATCAGTTGAACAAATACTTCGGTTCTGTCTTCACGAAGGAAGACACAAATAACCTTCCGGAAATACTAGGGGACTGAGGGTCTAGTGAGCAGGAGGAACTGAAGGAAATCCTTATTAGGTGTGAAACTGTGTTGGGGAAATTGATGGGATTGAAGGCCGATAAATCCCCAGGGCCTGATAGTCTGCATCCCAGAGTACTTAAGGAAGTGGCCCTAGAAATAGTAGATGCATTGGTGATCATTTTCCAACAGTCTATCGAATCTGGATCAGTTACTATGGACTGGAGGGTAGTTAATGTAACACCACTTTTTTAAAAAGGAGGGAGAGAAAACGGGTAATTATAGACCGGTTAGCCTGACATCAGTAGTGGGGAAACTGTTGGAATCAATTATTAAGGATGAAATAGCAGCGCATTTGGAAAGCAGTGACAGGGTCAGTCCAAGACAGCATGGATTTATGAAAGGGAAATCATGCTTGACAAATCTTCTAGAATTTTTTGAGGATGTAACTAGGAGAGTGGACAAGGAAAAACCAGTGGATGTGGTGTATTTGGACTTTCAAAAAGCTTTTGACAATGTCCCACACAAGAGATTGATGTGCAAAATTAAAGCACATGGTATTGCGGGTAATGTACTGATGTGGATAGAGAACTGGTTGGCAGACAGGAAGCAGAGTCGGGATAAATGGGTCCTTTTCAGAATGGCAGGCAGTGACTAGTGGGGTGCCGCAGGGCTTAGTGCTAGGACCCCAGCTATTTACAATATACATTAATGATTTAGATGAAGGAATTGAGTGTAATTTCTCCAAGTTTGCAGATGACACTAATCTGGGTGGCGGTGTGAGCTGTGAGGAAGATGCTAAGAGGCTGCAGGGTGACTTGGACAGGTTAGCTGAGTGGGCAAATACATGGCAGGTGCAGTATAATGTGGATAAATGTGAGGTTATCCACTTTTGTGGCAAAAACACGAAGGCAGAATATTATCTGAATGGTGACAGATTAGGAAAAGGGGAGGTGCAAGGAGACCTAGGTGTCATGGTACATCAGTCATTGAAAGTTGGCACGTAGGTACAGCAGGCGGTGAAGAAGGCAAATGGTATGTTGGCCTTCATAGCTAGAGGATTTGAGTATAGGAGCAGGGATGTCTTACTACATTTGTACAGGGCCTTGGTGAGGCTTCACCTGGAATATTGTGTTCAGTTTTGGTCTCCTAATCTGAGGAAGGACGTTCTTGCTATTGAGGGAGTGCAGCGAAGGTTCACCAGACTGATTCCCGGGATGCAGGACTGACATATGAGGAGAGACTGGATCGACTGGGCCTGTATTCACTGGAGTTTAGAAGAATGAGAGGGGATCTCATAGAAACGTATAAAATTCTGACGGGACTAGACAGGTTAGATGCAGGAAGAATGTTCCCGATGTTGGGGAAGTCCAGAACCAGGGGACACAGTCTAAGGATAAAGGGTAAGCCATTTAGGACTGAGATGAGGAGAAACTTCTTCACTCAGAGAGTTGTTAACCTGTGGAATTCTGTACCGCAGGGAGTTGTTGATGCCAGTTCATTGGATATATTCAAGAGGGAGTTAGATATGGCCCTTACGGCTAAAGGGATCAAGGGGTATGGAGAGAAAGCAGGAAAGGGGTACTGGGATGAATGATCAGCCATGATCTTATTGAATGGTGGTGCAGGCTTGAAGGGCCGAATGGCCTACTCCTGCACCTATTTTCTATGTTTCTATGTTTCTATCTGAGCTTTGTAATCCCCCAAAATTGTTCAATGAGTAGCTGAGCCCTCTGGATAAGGTCGCAGATTCAATCCCCGGTTTGTGCTGAATGTAATAATATAATTACTTAATCATCCCTGCAAGAGGTGTGTGCACACCTGGTTGTCAAATGAGGCCACAATTGTTTCATGTGATAAAACTCATGATGAATAGCCTGCCAAGACACACACTCCAGGCTTCTGTATAACTAACGGTCACGTGACTATTGTACCAGAGGGCAATTGGCAACTGTGAACAGAGAGAACACCTTGGCGTTGAAGACTAAGAGGAGAAATTAGCAGAGAAAATTACTGAGAAGGAAAAATCAAGGCAATTTGGATCCGTTATATTTTATGAGGATCTCCCAGAGGACCTAGCTTGTTTGGCACTGGACATCACTCTCCTGGTGTGATAATGCAGTTGATGTAACTGGGGGATTCTGCAATCCAGCATTCCCAGTGAAGAATGGCACTTGCATGGGGCACGGGTAAGGAAATTGCAGGTTTACAGTGCATGTTTCTATCCATTAATTGAATCTCCTGAGTTCGTATATATTTTCATCCTAGTACAATAGTTTAACTTAGGAAGCAACCTTGTCCAGGATTAACCCAGTCATGAATAACACAAGGTTAAAGGGAATCCTCCAGAGAACACTTGAGCACATCTACTAAAACAATACATACAGCATTAATGAACAGAAATAATTAAGTTGGACAAAATATGTTTATAAATATCAAGTGTCACTTGTAGAAACAATGCCCTTTTGCCCTGTTATTGTATCAACTAGGTGGATTGGGTCACTGGTCCTTGTGGGTGAGGGCTCCAAAACTAGGGGTCCTAAATATAAGGTAGTTACTAATAAATCCAATAAGGAATTCAGGAGATACTACTTTACCCAGAGAGTGAGCAGAATGTGGAACTCGCTACCACAGGGAGTAGTTGAGTCAAAAAGCATGGATGCATTTAAGCGAAAGCGAGATAAGTAGGAGAGGGAGAAGGGAACAGAAGGATATTCTGATAGTGTGGGAGGAGGATCATGTGGAGCATGTTGGGCCGAATGGCCTGTTTCGGTGCTGTTAATGGTCCTCATGGCTCCTGTTACAACTCGTTCAACTGAATGACTGCGATGATCTCCACAAATCGCTGTTGTATTGTGCACTTAAAAATGGAATCAATACCTTTTCAATCATTTTATCTGACGGCAGGTTTTTTTTCCTCAAAAATTGACATTACCTTGATTACAGGAAGGGTGTCCATCCTGCCAGCTGCAATATTCCCTGCTTTCTGAGGAGCATTCTGCTTTCCCAGTCGGTGATCCCCGTGCTTGTTGGTGGGAGGGACTCCCGTTGCTCTGGTTAGAGCCGCAATATTTCTGGAAGAGCTGAGAGTGGTTCAGCGAGGTTGGGGCCTTTTTGCCTTGACCCTCTTGCGATCTTCATTTTAAAAACAAATGAAGGCATGTGTCAGTATTATTTCTATTCGTTCATGGGATGTGGGCGTCGCTGACGAGGTCAGCATTTATTGCCCATCCCTAATTGCCCTCGAGTAGTTGGTGGTGGTGGTGAGCCACTTTCTTGATTACAATTGAGTGGGAGAGGGCAATTAAGAGTCAACAACATGACACTGGGTCTGGAATCACATATATAGGTCAGACCGGGTAAGGATGTCAGATTTCTTTCTATAAAGGACATTAATGAACCAGGTGGGTTTTTACGACAATCCGTTTCTTTTATGGTCATTATTACTGATCCTGATCACCATTACTGATCCTAACAGCTCCCATTTATAGAACCAACGGATTTCCCAATTAATCCCCATATCTGACGAGCTTTTTGGAGAGGAAGAGGCAGAGGTATTCTACGTCCATCTGCCTGTACCCTCACATCTGCATCAATGAACAGTGGTGCACATGTCACTGAAGATTAAAGCGTTCAGAGGTTCCGATCCATAGTTTGTGACTTCACACCCAATGGCGTAGATATTTTTCAAACTGTAATGCTGCACAGTCCTTTGGAATCACTCCAATCATGTTCTGTTGTGCTTTCATAAAATGGTTACAGGACAGAAGGAAGCCATTCGGCCCGTCGAGCCTGTGCCAGCTCTCTGCAAGAGCACCTCAGCTAGTCCCACTCCGCCGCCCTTTCCTCGTAGCCTTGCAAATTTTTTTCTTTCAATTATATTAGTTATACAGGGTATTGGTGAGGCCACACCTGGAATACTGCGTGCAGTTTTGGTTTCCATATTTACGAAAGGATATACTTGCTTTGGAGGCAGTTCAGAGAAGGTTCACTAGGTTGATTCCGGGGATGAAGGGGTTGACTTATGAGGAAAGGTTGAGTAGGTTGGGCCTCTACTCATTGGAATTCAGAAGAATGAGAGGTGATCTTATGAAAACGTATAAGATTATGAGGGGGCTTGGCAAGATGGATGCAGAGAGGATGTTTCCACTGATGGGAGAGACTAGAACTATAGGGCATAATCTTAGAATAAGAGGCCACTCATTTAAAACTGAGATGAGGAGAAAGTTCTTCTCTCAGATGGTTGTAAATCTGTGGAATTCGCTGCCTGAGAGAGTTGTGGAAGCTGGGACATTGACTAAATTTAAGACCGAAATGGACAGTTTCTTACCGATAAGGGGTTATGGGGAGCGGGCACGGAAGTGGACCTGAGTCCATGATCGGATCAGCCATGATCGTATTAAATGGCGGAGCAGGCCCGAAGAGCGGTATGGCTGCCTCCTGCTCCTATTTCTTATGTTCTTATGTACTTGACAGAACATGTGCCAGAATGATCCATTTGCCAGCTTGGCTTAATTGGCCACATCCACCAACTACATTGGCAGACATTGTTGCATCTAGCTTACAACAACCGGGGAGTGGGGGGGGCGATGGTCTTCACAGAATCTGGGTCAGCAGAGAGACACCATGCAGAGCTTGTACCATCTATTGCAAGGAAACCTGCAGCAAGATCTGGTATAGCCTCTCGCCTCAGAGTCAGAAGGTTGTGGGTTCAAGTCTCACTCCAAGGATTTGAGCCTTCGCAAATCTGGGCTGACACTGAAGTGCAGTGCTGAGGGAGCGCTGCACTGTCGGAGGTGTCATCCTTCAGATGCGATGTTAAACTGAGACCACATCAGCTCGCTTAGGTGGATGTAAAAGATCCCATGGCACTATTTCGAAGAAGAGCAGGGAAGTTATCCCGAGTGTCCTGGCCAATAGTTATCCCTCAATCAACATAACAAAAAAAACAGATTATCTGCTCATTATCACATTGCTGTTTGTGGGAGCTTGCTTGTGAGCAAATTGGCTACCGCGTTTCCCAAATTACAGCAGTGACTACACTCAAGTACTTCATTGGCTGTAAAGCGCTTTGTGATGTCCGGTGGTCAAGAAAGGCGCTATATAAATCCAAGTCTTTCTTTCTGCAATCTGCACAGTAATCGCTTCACTTTTTGATGAAACACCCAGGAAGTGTGATAGGGAACTGTCAAAAGGTGGGAGAGGGATGTGGGGTTTGGATGGTTGGTGAGGTCTTCTGTTCATACTAACTGTCTCATTCATCTCTTCATTTACATCATGCGGATACGGATGGTCTGGAGGTTAGTCATGTTTCCCGCATTATTTCAGGATCTGCATGGGTACTTGTGCCTTCGTCTATCTTGGCGTCAGGTGGTCATGAAAGGCGCTATATAAATGCAAGTCTTTCTTTCTATAACCAGTGTCCGTAAGGGTCCGCTGTATCCTCCAGTGTGCTTCCACCTCTTCCCAGCCCCGCTGCAATGCTGACCTTTGATAATGGGGCTCGCCCTCCCTGCAGCCACCTCAGACAGTGTCACTTCCGCTCCGGCTGCCCCCAAACAGGGATCAGGTGCTGGGCTGATCCATCACTTGCTTTCAGACTCATGCCTGCATATTGTTTGTCTGTTCCCTTCATTTTTTGCTAGTCCCTTTTCCAGTTCTCCTCTTTCAGCATCAGGAATGATTACCAATGGGTTGAGTTACCATTTAAGTCCTCCTATTTTGCAACTACCCTTTAATTATCCGCACTCTCTTTAATTTTCACAAACGCCACAACTTTCTGTTCCCTGCTCCAGCACAAATCTGTACCTGGAGCTGTGAAGAATTATGCAAATGAGCTGGCCCAGGAAAGTTGTAAATAATTTGCACATTACCATTCCGGCAAGATATATACCATGTCCTGAACTGAATTGCTCCAGTACACATACACACATTAGGGCATTTGTGTTTAGTTTGCAAGATTTTAAGATAAGTTAGGATGATGAAGAAGGCTCTTCACCCCAATGAACTCATCCTTTGAAAATACCACGCCTTATGTCTTCCTACTATAGCTTCTAGCTGCCTCTTAAATGATTCCTGATCTTAACCACTCTTCCTGCAAACTGTTCCAACTATTGACTACCTTCTGTGTAAAGAAACTGGGTGCTTCGGAAACTATTTGCAACTTTCCTGGGCCAGCTCATTTACATAGTTCTTCACCACTCCAGGAGCAGCTTTGGGCTGGGTATTAGCTGTGGCTCAGTGGGTAGCATGCTCACTTCCTGAGTCAGAAGGTTGTGGGTTCAACATCCCACCCCAGGGATTTGAGCACATAAATCTAGGCTGACACTCCAGTACAGTGCTGAAGGAGCACTGTGCTGTCTTACAGACAAGACATTAAACCGAGGTCCTGTCTGCCTTCTCGGGTGGACATAAAATATCCTATTTTGAAGAAGAACAGGGAAATTATCCCCGGTGCCTGACCAATATTTATCCCTCAATCATAACGAAAACAGTTTATCTGGTCATTATCACATTGCTGTTTGTGGGAGCTTGCTGTGTGCAAATTGGCTGCCGCGTTTCCCACATTACAATAGTGACTACACTCAAAGTATTTCTTTGGCTGTAAAGTGCTTTGAGATGTCCAGAGGTTGTAAAAAGTGCTATATAAATGTAAGTTTTTCTTTTACTTGCATATATATGTACCGCCCAGGTATCCTCAGAACAATAATATTCCTTTGTCTATGTAGGAATTATTTCACTGACATAATGTCACACACGGCCAGAGATGTCAATAAACAATAATTGTGTGTTCTCGTGCCAATGACTCTGATTACCCAATAGCGTAGCTATTTTCTCTCATCGCTCCCTCGTGGAGACTGGAGGAAAATATTTCATTTTGATTCCATCGCTATTGCCTTGTGAAGTGAGCAATACACTTGCGTATCTATTGTGTATCTCGGCTGTCTGATTGTGCTGACTGAGCAAATGATCTATGTTCCCCTAATGAAGTGTTATAGGTTGCTGTGGTTTCACTCTAATAAACAACAGTTTGGCGACAGCTGATGGCAGCAAAACCTGTTGCAAAACACTCGGCAAGTCCAAACCACTTCATTCATCTTAAAAACAAAACATGATCTCACTGTGGGCACAGTGATTGTTCATGCGGTTATGAAGAAATCATGACAATTTTATCAGCTGATTTGTCCATAAGATGGATCATAATTTTGACTGACTGAAAATGAGCCCCTTTCTATCTGCCGCAGACTTTCCACACCCCACTTCACTCAATTCATCCCATTCTGTTATGCTCCTCTCCATTACACTTTATCCCTCAACATGATGTCACTAATAAAACAGATTATCTGGGCATTATCACATTGCTGTTTGTGAGGCTTTGCTGTGTGCAATTTGGCTGTTGCGTTTCCTATATTACAACAGTAACTACACTTCAATAGTGATTTAATTGGGATGTTGTAAAACGCACTATATAAATGCAAGCTCTTTTCTTTTATCAATTTAACTTCATTCCATTTCACTGCACTGAACTTCTCTCCTCCCCACTCCATCGGAGTGAATTTGTGTGTGAGGTTCTCCTGCTCATTCATTTTTTTTAAATTCAGTCATAGGATGTGAGCATCGTTGGTAAGACCAGCATTTATTGCCCCTTCCTAATTGTCCTCGAAGGTGGTGGAGGTGAGCCACCGCCTTGAAACAATTGGCTTGTTAAGCCATTTCAGAGTTACGAGTCAACCACATTGTCTGGAGTCTGGAGTCACATATATGCATAAGGACAGCAGGGTTCCTGCCCTAATGGACATTAATGAACCAGATGGGTTTTTATGACAATCCAGTCGTTCCATGGTCATCATTACTAGCTTTTTATTCCAGATTAATTTAATGAACTAAATTTAAATTCCACAACTGCCATGGTGAGATTTGAACCCCTATACTTCAGATCATTAGTCCAACCCTCTGGATTACTAGTACAGTAACATAACCACTATGCTACCGTCCCCTGTGTACCAAACCTAGTTGTAGCATTATATGTTGACAATTACACGACAAGTATAAATTGAAAGATCATGTATCTTACAATATATATTAATCATAATAAATATTGCATTATTTTATTACACACCATGCAATAAAAATGGATCATGATCTGATTTCTGTCTTATAATTTTCCTGTGAAACATCTTAGGACGTTTTACTACATGAAAGGTGCTATATAAATGCAAGTTGTCGTGGGAATCGGATGGAGTAGGAACACAGATATGAGCAGAGACTAACTGCCTTTGAAATTATACTGAGCAAATACTAGCAAACAAATTCATATCCAATTCATTGTGTTCTCTACCTTTTAAGTGTTGGCCCGTTAATACAAGATCGCACTATGTACTGTTCCTGTACTCTCCCTTTCCTGTTATTTTCGGGAGAAGACGGCACTTGTACAAGTAATAAAATGCATTGCTTTTAACGAGCGTTGTTATTCCCTTCCGCCCTTTAAATAAACAAGAAGGGTACTATTGAGTCAATAATAAGGAAACATGCCTTCAGGCAAGAAGAATCAAATACTCCTTGGTCCTGAACATGACACAAACTCAATAGTATGGATCTTAGCACTGCAAAAGCAGTCAAGCAAAGATTACTTAGTAAAGTTTGTACACGTTACAACACTAGCCAGTGCTCAATATTCGTTTATAGGTACACTGAGCTGTGGTGTTCAAACACTAGAATGTAATCTCAGGACTTAAGGTACAATATTTGTCAATGTCTGGTCTAGCCAGCAGTACGATCCAGTGCTCCAAACTCTATTTGCTCGGATAAGAATACGAGATGCACTGTATACACACACCTGTCTCAGAAACCTCTGTGTGTAGATGGAAAAGGGACTAAAAACAAAGCCACTGGTGTACGGATCAATGGTTGAGAGGTTAGTCTGTCAAATGAGCCTTTTGCCTTTAAGGAGCAGTAGTTGGTGAAGGTTCATCTAGCTAACAAGGGTGAATGTCTGCCTTGGAGGTCTAAGTAGGTCTAAGTTCACACACAATCATAAAGTCTTGGCAGTGATCAGTATTCAGATGGGAACGTGCCCATCAATCCTGGCAGAATCTACATTTACAAGGAATATAAACATTAGATTCACAGTCGGCGATTGCCTATTTAAATGAAGGAATCAGTGGGAACCAGAGACTGGAAACAAAACAGCCACTTTAATCATTGCCGTCTCTCGGGCAGAGCGATGACACAGCTGGTATTCAGAAAGATGGCACAGTTGGCATTTCAAGGCTCTGTGCCATGTTCCAGCAAGCGATGGGATTCTACCTGCAATTTCCCACATGGTCAGCAAACACAGCAGATAGATTTAAACCTCCACGCCCTGCACCATGGGCATGCCGTGGCTGCAGTGTGTCCTAGCCTGCAGGATGCACTGTAGCACCTCCCAAACTGCCCCCAACTGGAAGGACCAGGGCAGCAGGTCCATATCCAGCTTTCCCTCCCAAGTCACACACCATCTCGACTTGCGCATCGATCGCCGTTCCTTCGTCGTCCTGGGTCAAAATCCTGGAACTCCCGCACTGAGGGGAGGCACCTTCACCACGCGGACTTTAGCGGTTCAGTCAGAAGGCCCACCACCACTTTCTCCAGCAACTTGAGATGGTCAATAAATGTCGGTCTTGTCAGCGAGCCTCCCACCCTCCCATCCCGAGCATGAATTTTAAAGGGGCATTTCTCCTGGACCTTCCTTTCAGTGAATCATAACCGCGTTATACTTTAGCACACCTGCACTAGAAATCTCAAAAGCGAGAACTCTGCCCTCTGGTGCCTGCAGAGACATAGCGGATCCCTTTCCATGCCCCTGGCTGTTGTCTGTCATCGCAGGTAGAAGCAGATGGGGCTGGCTGCAGATGATTCAAACCAAATAGATATTTTGAATCTTTATTGCCAAAACTTTCATCCCAACAGTCTGGGCTGGATTTCCAACCAAACCCCATCATTTTAAAGTCCATATACGACTCGTGTGTGGTGTGTGTGTATAAAACCAGCTACTTGCTCCAGGCCCCCCGTCTGCTCTCTCAGGTGGATGTAAAAGATCCCACGACACTATTTCGAAGAAGAACAGGGGAGTGAGTTCTCCCCAGTGTCCTGGCCAATATTTATCCCTCAATTAGTATCACTAAAAGATGATTATCTGGTCATGATCACAGTGCTGTTGGTGGGAGCTTGCTGTGCGCGAATTGGCTGTCGCGTCTCCCACATTACAACAGTGACTACATTTCAAAAAGTACTTCATTGGCTGTAAAGCGCTTTGGAACGTCCAGTGGTCGTAAATGGCGCTATATAAATGCAAGTATTTTTCTCCTAAAGGCAAAAATTCATGAATGGATATGATTATTTTCATAATTCATCATTTTTGTAATGTATAATGTAAGTTTGTGTGTTTGAACTGTTTCCATCCCACACATCACTGACCTGTATCGCTCCAGCTCCTGTACTCTGCTCTGTAACTCGGGGACCTGCTTTGCTTGGCTTTCCAGCTCTTTGACTTTCTCCAGAGCTCCCAGGAGAGCTGTGCTGGCACGCTCTGCTTTCTTCCTGATCTGGGCATTGCCAGCTTTGAGTGCCGCGATGGACTGTTCCCACTGCACCAGCAATCCATGGGCTTCCCTCAGTTCCTCCTCCAGCTCCTGGTTGAAGCGCATGGCCTCGTCGATCTGTCCATCCCTGGAGGACCTGACCAACTCCAGCTCCCGGACCAGGCTCTTGAACCCTCTGCAGGTCTGCTTGAGCTCCCCGGCCACGGCTACCCTCTCCCTCTCCTCCTTCTTCTTGGTCTTCGTCCAGCTCTGGGGGTCCAGCCCGCTCCCGGTGTAGACCTTCTGCAAGCCCACTTGCAGAGCCAAGCACCGAGCATCGCTTCCCTGCAGAGCACCCCTGAGATCTTCCACTAGCTCCCTCAGACTGGCGTTCTCCAACTCCAGCGAGTTGGGGCAAGGGGTCTTGTGTTCCCGCTTGAGGATGGAGTTGGACCTCCGGCATAGCTCTGCGCCATGACCGGGACCTTGGCTCCCCACCCAACCCTTGGAGAGGTCGAACGAGACGCACTTCTTCCTCCTCCTCCTGCGGGGGCATCTCAGCCTGATCTGCCTCTCGATGTGCTCCGTCTCCTTGCCCACCGGCAGGCGCTCGGGGTTGCGCTCGGACCGCTGGTGGAAGTGCTCGCACAGCCGGGCGTGGAACTGCCTGAAGTTGACCACCTCGGGCAGCTCGGCCACCAGCGGCTGACCTTCCTCGCCGGGGTCCAGCAGATCCAGCACCGAGCAGAGCAGCCGAAAGTCCTCCCCCGAGATCAGCCCGTCCCCCTCGTAGTTGAGATGGTGGAAGATCTCCTGCAGATACTGGTCGACACCGGTGGCCAGGACCACGATCTCGTTGTCCACTTGGCCACTCTCCGGGCCGAAGTGATGGGACAAGGTGCTGACCAGCCAGGCTGTCCTGCGGACTGGCCGGGCCACCAGCTCCGAGCAGCCCAGCATAGCCACAGAAGAAGAACCCACCAGATATTTCTTCAATGGGGAAAAAAAAAGTATCATTCAAAGTTTTTAAAAAAAATTAAATTCTCAGATTATTTTTTGAAATCCCAAAATTTTGTGCCCGCGATCAATAAATTTCGATTTGGAATCTTCCAAAATGTTGTCACAAACTCATCAGTTCTGTTGGCCGCACGCTTGGAAAGTTGATAAAACTCCTGAGCCAAGTTTTTAAAGTTGAAGTCCTTGCAATTTTTTTTAAACGAAATTTTCGCCTTTTTGCAACCACAACCGCCGAGACTGCGGGCTGGCCCCCCGCTGGTTTTCCTGCTGCCTGTTCGGCTGTCGCTGTAAATATTCGCTGGAAGTGTTTGATTAGAGTCCCATTTCCTGACAACGCGCCTCGGAGGACTGGCTGGCAGTGCGATGCCGAGCTGAAACCGTGAAGGGTGTAAACGAGATGGAGAGAGGCGGTTTCCCCTGGGGTCCTAGTGCTGTATATAAATATATAGCTCTCTCTTCCTGGCACACAGCCAATTTGCGGTAAGGTTGACTTGAAGTAAGTGCCGAGCAAACCCGATCTTTACACAGTCTGCAGTGATGCCGAGTTTCCACCCTTACCCCATTTGCTTTAATTACTCTACAAATAAGCTGGGATGAACCTGGGAATGTTTATCAGTATGTACACAAGAATAAGGAGGTACATTATACTACAATTGTGACCTTTGATCCCACACAATAATATTACACAATAAATGGTGGGACACTGAAGTGTAGAGGAACAGGGGGACCTTGGAGTGCATGTCCACAGATCCCTGAAAGTAGCAGGACAGGCAGATAGGGTGCTTAAGAAGGCATTCAGGAGCCGTGCCTTTATTGGCCGGGGCAAATAATACAAGAGCAGGGAGGTTATGCTTGAACTGTATAACGCACTAGTTAGGTCACCGCAACAGTACTGCGTACAGTTCTGGTCACCACATTACAGGAAATATGTGATTGCACTGGAGAGGGTACAGAGGAGATTTACGAGGATGTTGCCTGGACTGGAGAATTTTAGCTATGAGGAAAGATTGGATAGGTTGGGTTTGTTTTCTTTGGAACAGAGGAGGCTGACGGGAGACCTAATTAAAGGTGTATAAAATGACGAGGGGCCTGGATAGAATGGATAGGAAGGACCTATTTCCCTTGGCAGAGGGGTCAATAACCAGGGGGCTTAGATTTAAAGTAATTGGTAGGAGGTTTAGAGGGGATTTGAGGAGAAATGTTTTCACCCAGAGGGTGGTGGGGGTCTGGAACTCTGCCTGAAAGGATGGTAGAGGCAGAAACCCTTGTAGCATTTCTAAAATAATTGTATGTGCACTTGAAGTGCCGTAATCTACAGGGCTACGGACCAAGAGCTGGAAAGTGGGATTAGGCTGGGTAGCTGTTTGTCGGCCGGCACGGACACGATGGGCCGAAATGGTCTCTTTCTATGCTGTAAATTTCTATGATTCCATGAACTGCTTGCTTCACTCCACCTAAAGACACAATCAGTTCCCATCATTGAAGGGTGTCAAAATGTTTACCCAAGTAGGACATAATCATGCAGTTGCAGGTCTGAATATCGAAGGATAGGCTGCCGTTCCTCTCCCAATGGGATGGCGAATGTGGGAGGGAGTCTTGCTAAATCGCAAGGTATCCCGCTTGCCCCTGAGGCCATCTGCCACGATGGGGTTGATTCTGTGATCCGACACTTCCAGCATCGTGTTTGGATTGATCAGCTGGTCATGCATTTCTGACGCCATTTCATCAAGAACCGCAACAAAAAGAAGTTTCCTCTGTATAGCGCCTTTTAATTTAGTAGAACTTCACAATTTGCTTCACGAGACTGTAATCAGACAAAAATTGACACCAAGCCAAAGAAGCAGGCATTAGGACAAGTGACCAATAGCTTGGTCAAATAGGTAGGTTTTAAGGAGGAGAGACAGGCAGAGAGGTTTAGGGAGGGAATTCCAGAGCTTGGGGCCTAGACAACTGAAGGTACGGCCACCAATGGTGGAGCGAAGGAAATCGGAGTTGCGCAAGCGGCCGGAATTGGGGGAAATGTAGAGTTCTCTGAGTGTTGTAGAGCTGGAGGAGGTATAGAGATAGAAAGGGATGAGGCCATGGAAAGATTTGAACACCAGGATGAGAAATTTAAATTTGAGGCGTTGCTGGACCAAGAGTCAATATAGGTCAGCGGGCACAGGGGTGATGGGTGAGCGAGACTTGAGGAGAGTCAGGATGCGGGCAGCAGATCTTTAGAGGAGCTGAGTTTTACAAAGGGTGGAAGATGGGAAGTCGACCAGGAGAGCTTTGGAACAGTCAAGTCTGGAGGTAACACAAACATGGATGAGGGTTTCAGCAGCAGATGGGCTGAGGCAAGGGCGGAGACGGGCGATATGTGGTCAGAAACTCGGCTAAGGGCGAAATAAGACGTAGAGGTTTATCAACTCTACCTCATTCACAAAGTTGCAACATCAGAATGAGATGACCAGTTGGCTAGAAAGCTATGAATGTTTACATAAAATTTAGTGAACATTCATATTTCAGGTGTATAAATCCCCTATGTTGGGCCATTGGATTTTTATAGGGGTGGGGGGGGGGAGGTTGGTTAATCCACAGGATCTTATACAATGGAAATAGAGAAGTTTATGTTTCAGTCAGACCAAACTACACATTGGGAAATAAACATATGTATTTCCATAGAGCTTTGATCATAAGTGGAATGTAATGTTTAATTATACAAATTGTATATAACATAAGAATTAGGAACAGGAGTAGCCCCTCGAGCCTGCTCCACCATTCAACAAGATCATGGCTGATCTGGCCGTGGACTCAGCTCCACTTACCCCCCCCCCCCCGCTCCCCATAACCCTTAATTCCCTTATTGGTTAAAAATCTATCGATCTGTGATTTGAATACATTCAATGAGCTAGCCTCAACTGCTTCCTTGGGCAAAGAATTCCACAGATTCACAACCCTCTGGGCGAAGAAATACCTTCTCAACTTAAATTGGCTCCCCCGTATTTTGAGTCTGTGCCCCCTAGTTCAAGTCTCCCCGACCAGTGAAAACGACCTCTCTGCCTCTATCTTGTCTATCCCTTTCGTTATTTTAAATGTTTCTCTAAGATCACCCATCATCCTTCTGAACCCCAACGAGTAAAGACCCAGTCTACTCAATCTATCATCATAAGGTAACCCCCCCATCTGCGGAATCAGAATAGTGAATCGTCTCTGTACCCCCTCCAAGGCTAGTATATCCTTCCTTAAGTAAGGTGACCAAAACTGCAAGCAGTACTCCAGGTGCGGCCTCACCAATACCCTGTACAGTTGCAGCAGGACCTCCCTGCTTTTATACTCCATCCCTCTCGCAATGAAGGCCAACATTCCATTCGCTTTCCTGATTACCTGCTGCACCTGAAAACCAACTTTTTGGGATTCATGCGTTTCATGCACAAGGACCCCCAGGTCCCTCTGCACCGCAGCATGTTGTAATTGCTCCCCATTCAAATAATATTCCCTTTTACTGTTTTTTTTTCTAAGGTGGATTGTATTCCATCTGCCAAACCTTAGCCCATTCGCTTAACCTATTTAAATCTCTTTGCAGCCTCTCTGTGTCCTCTACACAACCCGCTTTCCCACTAATCTTTGTGTCATCTGCAAATTTTGTTACACTACACTCCGTCCCCTCTTCCAGGTCATCTATGTATATTGTAAACAGTTGTGGTCCCAGCACCGATCCCTGTGGCACACCACTAACCACCGATTTCCAACCTGAAAAGGACCCATTTATCCCGACTCTCTGCTTTCTGTTAGCCAGCCAATTCTTGATCCATGCTAATACATTTCCTCTGACTCTGTGTACCTTTATCTTCTGCAGTAACTTTTGTGTGGCACCTTATTGAATGCCTTTTAGAAATCTAAATACACCACATCCATCGGTACACCTCTATCCACCATGCTCGTTATATCCTCAAAGAATTCCAGTAAATTAGTTAAACATGATCTCCCCTTCATGAATCCATGTTGCGCCTGCTTGATTGCACTATTCCCATCTAGATGTCCTGCTATTTCTTCCTTAATGATAGCTTCAAGCATTTTCCCCACTACAGATCTTAAACTAACCGGCCTATAGTTACCTGCCTTTTGTCTGCCCCCTTTTTTAAACAGAGGCGTTACATTAGCTGCTTTCCAATCCGCTGGTACCTCCCCAGAGTCCAGAGAATTTTGGTAGATTATAACAAATACATCTGCTATAATTTCTGCCATCTCTTTTAATACCCTGGGATGCATTTCATCAGGACCAGGGGACTTGTTACCTTGAGTCCCATTAGCCTGTCCAGCACTACCTCCCTAGTGATAGTGATTGTCTCAAGGTCCTCCCTTCCCACATTCCCGTGACCAGCAATTTTTGGCATGGTTTCTGTGTCTTCCACTGTGAAGACTGAAGCAAAATAATTGTTTAAGGTCTCAGCCAGTTCCACATTTCCCATTATTAAATCCCCCTTCTCATCTTCTAAGGGACCAACATTTACTTTAGTCACTCTCTTCCGTTTTATATATCGGTAAAAGCTTTTACTATTTGTTTTTATGTTTTGCGCAAGTTTACTTTTGTAATCTATCTTTCCTTTCTTTATTGCTTTCTTAGTCATTCTTTGCTGTCGTTTAAAATTTTCCAAATCTTCTAGTTTCCCAGTAACCTTGGCCACCTTAAATTGGTTTTTAATTTGATACTCTCCTTTATTTCCTTGGTTATCCACGGCTGGTTATCCCTTCTCTTACCACCCTTCTTTTTCACTGGAATATATTTTTGTTGAGCACTATGAAAGAGCTCCTTAAAAGTCCTCCACTGTTCCTCAATTGTGCCACCGTTTAGTCTGTGTTCCTAGTCTACTTTAGCTAACTCTGCCCGCATCCCACTGTAGTCCCTTTTGTTTAAGCATAGTACGCTTGTTTGAGACACTACTTCCTCACCCTCAATCTGTATTACAAATTCAACCATACTGTGATCACTAATTCCGAGAGGATCTTTTACTAGAAGATCGTTTATTATTCCTGTCTCATTACACAGGACCAGATCTAAGATAGCTTGCTCCCTTGTAGGTTCTGTAACATACTGTTCTAAGAAACAATCCCGAATGCATTCTATGAATTCCACCTCCAGGCTACCCCGTGTGATTTGATTTGACCAATCGATATGTAGGTTAAAATCCCCCATGATTACTGCTGTTCCTTTTTCACATGCCTCCATTATTTCCTTGATTATTGTCCGCCCCACTGTGAAGTTATTATTTGGGGGCCTATAAACTACGCCCACCAGTGACTTTTTCCCCTTACTATCTCTAATCTCCACCCACAATGATTCAACATTTTGTTCATTCGAGCCAATGTCATCTCTCACAACTGCCGTGATATCATCCTTTATTAACAGAGCTATCCCACCTCCTTTCCCTTCTTGTCTATCCTTCCGAATTGTCAGATACCCCTGTATGTTTAATTACCAGTCTTGGCCACCCTGCAACCACGTTTCTGTAATGGCCACCAAATCATACCCATTTGTAATGATTTGTGCCGTCAACTCATTTACTTTATTTCAAATGCTGCGTGTGTTTAGGTAGAGTGTTCTACTACTAGTTTTTAAATCATAATTTTTAGTTTTGACCCCTCCTGCAGCCCCTTTATATTCATACATATTGTCCCTTCATATCACCTTGTGGTTTACACTTACCCCAGTGCTACTCTGCTCTGTTGCCTCCTGCCTTTTGCATTCTTTCTTGGGGTCCTGTTCATCTGCGCTCTCACCCACTCTAACTAGCTCAGAGCCCTCTCCTTGCTTCAGAATACTCCTCGCATTGAGGCACCGAGCTTTCAGGCTTGCCTTTTTATTAGACTTTGACCCTTTAGAATTTTGCTGTATAGTGGCCCTTTTTGTTTTTTGCCTTCGGTTTCTCTGCCCTCCACTTTTACTCATCTCCTTTCTGTCTTTTGCTTCTGTCTCCATTTTGTTTCCCTCTGTCTCCCTGCATTGGTTCCCATCCCCCTGCCATATTAGTTTAACTCCTCCCCAACAGCACTCGCAACCACTCCCCCGAGCACATTGATTCCGCTCCTGCCTAGGTGCAGACCATCCGGTTTGTACTGGTCCCACCTCCCCCAGAACTGGTTCCAATGCCCCAGGAATTTGAATCCCTCCCTGCTGCACCACTGCTCAAGCCACGTATTCATCTGAGCTATCCTGCGATTCCTACTCTGACTAACACGTAGCACTGGTAGCAATCCCGAGATTACTACTTTTGAGGTCCTACGTTTTAATTTAGCTCCTAGTTCCTTAAATTCATCTCGTAGGACCTCATCCCATTTTTTTTACCTATGTCGTTGGTACCAATGTGCACCATGACAACTGGCTGTTCTCCCTCCCTTTTCAGAATGTCCTGCACCCGCTCTGAGACATCCTTGACCCTTGCACCAGGGAGGCAACATACCATCCTGGAGTCTCGGTTGCAGCCGCAGAAACGCCTATCTATTCCACTTACAATTGAATCCCCTATCACTATCGCTCTCCCACTCTTTTTCCTGCCCTCTTGTGCAACAGAGCCAGCCACGGTGCCATGAACTTGGCTGCTGCTGCCCTTCCCTGATGAGTCATCCCCCTCAACAGTATTCAAAGCAGTGTATCTGTTTTGTAGGGGAATGACCGCAGGGGACCCCTGCACTACCTTCCTTGCACTGCTCTTCCTGCTGGTCTTCCATTCCCTAGCTGGCTGTGGACCCTTCACCTGCGGTAAGACCAACTCACTACACGTGCTATTCACGTCATTCTCAGCATCGTGGATGCTCCAGAGTGAATCCACCCTCAGCTCCAATTCTGCAACTTGGTCCGTCAGGAGCTGGAGGCGGATACACTTCCTGCACATGTAGTCGTCAGGGACACCGGAAGTGTTCCTGAGTTCCCACATGGTACAGGAGGAGCATATCACGTGACCGAGCTCTCCTGCCATGACTTAACCCTTAGATACACTTAAATTGGCAACAGCAATGTTAACGGGTTACTTACTGATATAAAAAAGAAAAAGAAAAGCTACTCACCAATCACCAGCCAATCACTTACCCCTTTGGCTGTGACGTCACCTTTTGATTGTTTTCTACTTTTTTGCTTTTTCTCCCGGCTGGAGCTGTACAAGCTGGGTCTTTATAGGCCTCTCCAACGCACACTGCTCCCGCCTCTCGCCAACTGCATTATGTAGGATTAACACAATGTATGAAATAATTGGTGTGTAGAAAGGCTATAGACTATTTGGTAAGAAGAAAAACTTGCATTTATATGGTGCCTTACATGATCTCAGGATGTCTGAAATTGCTTCACAGACAATGAAGTACTTTTTCACACCACTATTGTAATGTAGAGAAACATAGCATCCAATGTGTGCTCAGCAAAATCCCATAAACAGCAATCCGATCACTGACTGGATAATCTTTCCTAGCGATGTTGGATGAGGTATAAATATTGGCCAGGATTTTCAGAATTCCCCAGCTCTTATTCGAATAGTGCTATAGGATTGTTTATGTATGCCCAGTGTAATATATAATGTACAGTTTGTATAAGCTGTGATTTACATAGTGAAATTATGTTTGTAAGATATGTGGTGTACCATTTGTAAAGCAGTGTGTGTTTTATGTAATATGCAGCATTGGGAATTATGTATGTAGAAACATAGGAACATAGAAAATAGGTGCAGGAGTAGGACATTCAGCCCTTCGAGCCTGCACCACCATTCAATAAGATCATGGCTGATCTTTCACCTCAGTACCCCTTTCCTGCTTTCTCTCCATACTCCTTGATCCCTTTAGCAGTCAGGGCCATATCTAACTCCCTCTTGAATATATCTAACGAACTAGCGTCAACAACTCTCTGCGGTAGAGGTTAACAACTCTCTGAGTGAAGAAGTTTCTCCTCATCTTAGTCCTAAATGGCTTAGCCCTTATCCTTAGACTGTGACCCCTAGTTCTGGACTTCCCCAACATCGGGAACATTCTAACCTGTCCAATCCCATCAGAATTTTATATGTTTCTATGAGATCACCTCTCATTCTTCTAAATTCCAGTGAATACAGTCCCAGCCGATCCAGCAATGTTTTACATATGTTGTATCTAATGGATGTTATAACATGCATTAGGTCTTCTATATAACATCAAATGAATATTGTGTGTATAATAATATAGTCTCACTAATTCAGTAACTCTGACAAATCGACTCTTAATAATACCAGTCATGTGATGGCATACCAGGTCAACAACAACTTGCACTTATATACCTTTTTTAGCATAGTAAAATGTCCCAAGGACTTCGCAGAAGCGTAATCAGACAAAGAAGGAGTTATTGGGACATGTGACTCAAAGCTTGGTCAAGGAGGTTTGCTTTAAGGAATGTCTCCAAGGAGGAGATGGAGGTGGAGAGTCGAAGAGATTTAGGGAGGGAATTCCAGAGTTTAAGGACCGGGCAGCTGAAGGCATGGCCACCAATGGCCGGGCATAGAAAGTTAGGGATGCACAAGAGGCCAGTGTTGGAAGAACACAGAGTTAAGAACATAAGAACATAAGAAATAGGAACAGGAGTAGGCCATGCGGCCCCTCGAGCCTGCTCCGCCATTCAATAAGATCATGGCTGATCTGATCATGGACTCAGCTCCACCTACCTGCCTGCTCCCCATAACCCCGTATCTCTTTATCATTTAAGAAACTGTCTATTTCTGTCTTAAATTTATTCAATGTCCAAGCTTCCACAGCTCTCTGAGGCAGCGAATTCCACAGATAGAAGAAGAAATTCTGAGAGAAGAAATTCCTCCTCATCTCAGTTTTAAATGGGCGGCCTCTTATTCTAAGATCATGCCCTCTAGCTCTAGTCTCCCCCATCAGGGGAAACATCCTCTCTGCATCCACCTTGTCACGCCCCCTCATAATCTTATACGTTTCGATAAGATCACCTCTCATTCTTCTGAATTCCAATGAGTAGAGGCCCAACCTACTCAAACTTTCCTCATAAGTCAACCCCCTCATCTCCGGAATCAACCTAGTGAACCTTCTCTGAACTGCCTCCAAAGCAAGTATATCCTTTGGTAAATTATGGAAACCAAAATTGCATGCAGTATTCCAGGTGTGGCCTCACCAATGCCCTGTATAGTTGTAGCAAGACTTCCCTGCTTTTATACTCCATCCCCTTTGCAATAAAGGCCAAGATTCCATTGGCCTTCCTGATCACTTGCTGTACCTGCATACTATCCTTTTGTGTTTCATGTACAAGTACCCCCAGGTCCCGCTGTACTGCAGCACTTTGCAATCTTTCTCCATTTAAATAATAACTTACTCTTTGATTTTTTTTCTGCCAAAGTGCATGACCTCGCACTTACCAACATTATACTCCATCTGCCAAATTTTTGCCCACTCACTTAGCCTGTCTATGTCCTTTTGCAGATTTTTTGTGTCCTCCTCACACATTGCTTTTCCTCCCATCTTTGTATCATCAGCAAACTTGGCTACGTTACACTCAATCTCTTTTTCTCAGTCGTTAATATAGATTGTAAATAGTTGGGATCCCAGCACTGTTCTTGAAAGGTTGTGGGGCTGGAGAAACTTAGAGATGGGGAGTGGTGAGGCTATGGAGGGATTTTAACATCGAGGCGTTACTGGACCAGCAGCCAATCAGCAAGCACAGGGGTGATGGGTGAATGGAATTTGAATGATTATCTTTTTTACTTAATGTCGAGCACATCATTCAGAGCACAATCCCACCACACATGTAATTATAGAATATCAAAAATACTGTTTGTTTCAGTTTCCATTGTCACTATATCTTCTCAACTTAACCTGTAATTCACTCCCAGCCAATCATTATCCTACATTTATATCTTCCCCACTTCACATACTTTATCCAAACCCCTGAGATAAGCTACTCTATGCCTTGATTTTTTTTAAATAAATATGTTGAACACAAGCTTAAATCAGTTTTGTTATATATGCAGACTATAGATATACTCTCTGTGTAGTCACTGTATAGTTGCATAAGATGGAGACTTGGTACCTGATGTACTATCAATAAGGTTTACACTGTGTATATACTATGCTGGCACCACTAGAGGGTGCAACTGGTGGAAACCGGGGTTTCCTGCTCCTGTGGCAGAGGCTGTCCAACAGAGGGCACTGTGGTGGGAGACCTGAGGGTCATCTGCATAGGTGTGCAGGGCCCAGTATAAAAGGCTTCCCACCATGCTTGTGCCTCACTCTGGAGTTACGAATAAAGGACCAGGGTCACTACAATTTGAGTACAACACATTGCCTCGTGGAGTCATTTATAAGTGCATTACAGACATAACAAGTTTAGAAATTACTTCAATTTGAGAAACATGGATTTGTACATGATGGCACTGTAGACGGTGAATTGGAGTTTTTGTATGGGCCCACTAAGCCACAAAAACAATTGTCCCTCTCACTCCCAGCAGAGCCGACGATGCCATCCGCATCACATCAGTGTTTCCCAACCTTTCTCTTGATCCATCCCAGACCACTCAACTAGATCGCTCTGTCTGTCTGTCTCTCGCTCGCTCGCTCTCTCTCTCTGTCTGTCTCAACAAGTTGTGAATGTGTGTGTGTGACTCTCTCTCTCTGTCTCAACATGGTGTGTCTCTGTCTGTCTTAACAAGGTGTGTGTGCCTCTCTGTCTCAACAAGATGTCTTAACATGGTGTCTCTCTATCTCAACAAGGTCACTCATGTATATGTGTGTATGTGTGTATGCATGTGTATATATATGTGTGTGTGTGTATATATATATATATTATATGTGTGTATAATATGTGTGTGTATGTATATATGTGTATATATATCCCCCTCCTTTCATTAGGTGAGGAACTGTCATGGTAGGTGTATATTAAGGAGCCTTTTTGCTGGAATGCAATTATCTAGAATTTGTTAGATAGAAGGCGATTGGGAATAACATTGAAATGGGGATAAATATTTTCTATATTATCATCATCATAGGCAGTCCCATGCCAAAAAGGGATGAGTTTACAGGTGTTTCAATGAAGAACCTAATATTCCAGGTCCCGACCTACATCTTGAAGGGTGGAAAATGCCTGTGCGTGGATTTTTTTAACGTGGGGTGACCGTTGCACACCAGCCACCACACGGGCTTGACAGAGCTAGGTCTTGGTCCAGTGGCAAGGGTTAACCAAGATGACTGGAGACCAGCTCTGCTGCACGGACCTAGTGCACACACACACACATTGTGCAGCAGATCACTCACGCCTCCCCTGGGCCCCGATCACGTCCCTGTACACGTCCCTGTATGAACTCTTGCCATTCCTTCGCCCCAACCTCGCCGCTCCAGCTGAACCTGCCCGTAGCGATCTGGATTTTGTTGATGTCCAATCCAGTCGCCCTCTTCACAGCCATCTCCCTGTTGCAGCAGCTCGGGCTGCTCCCTGCAGTGGCATGCCACCGCATGTTGCTCCCTCTAATGGTCCCGACCTGCTGATGGTCTTACATAATACGACTGATAAATAATAGTCACTTAGAAAGGAGAAACCCACAATGACATAAACACCCAAACAAGGAGAGCGAAAAAAAAATGACTGACTGACTTGACAACTGAAACGAGAATAGTGACTGCAACAATATGACAAATTGTTAGATTATCACCGCATCTATGTTCTTTTATTATCTTCTTTTCCTTTGTAAATGATTGCTAATTTACAAAAACAAAAACCACAAGATGCTAGGGGACAAGCAAAACATTTTAATGATTTAGATCAGATATGTTTGATAGCTTTGAAATAAAAGTATTAGCTGCTTAAGTAAAGTCTGTTATTCCGTCTGGAAAGAAAGGTGGTGTACACTCCACATTCCTTCACAATGAATTTCAGAATGACTCCTAGTTCCTAAATTGAACCTCAGACAGATATCTCCTCTCTGATACAATCCCCAGTCATATCAGCTGTCCTGTGCACCCACTGACTAATCATTTGGCAGAAATCTAATCCGTAGGAAGAAAAGAACACACCTGGATTGCAGATAAAGTTTCTCCTCCGCAGTATGCATCATTTACCTTCTGCTCTCTTAAGACAATGCTGTGGCAGGAAGTACAGTAGTAGAAATATTTGGTGTCTCTTTTCTCTTTGTCGTCGTGACAGTTTTTGTCTTTCAGTCATCCTTTTTAATCTCCAGTATGCAACAATTAAATAAACCCACATCCTGTGTCCACCGACACAAAGGAGAACACCCAATCTGTGCACAAGAGTCCTATACACACTATTACACCTGGGTACCAACACCTGGGAGCAGGCAGGGAAGTGGAGTTGAGGCCAAGATCAGATCAGCCATGATCTTATTGAATGACTGATTAGGCTCGAGCAGCCGAATGGCCGACTCTTGCTCCTATTTCTTAAGGTCTTATGTATTATCCCGCAAACAAAATTATAAGGGGGACATGCAGCCTGTGCCTTATGCACACACACTGGGCCCAAAGATTCGAAGTGGTGAGTATAGGCATAGGGGGTCTAATGCCAGAGGATGACAGAAGAATTGGTCCCCACTTGAGTTTCTACCTCTAAAATAGACTGACCATGTATCCAGCTATCAACTGCACGAGTAACTATGTTTCCTTAATTGTTAGGCAAAATTGACGGCAGTTCTATCTTGGGGGGGCCCATGTCTACTAAAAACTCGATTGAGACTTCACCGACTGCTTTCCGAGGAGACCTTTGTGTCGCAGCCTGGACTGTATTTGAACTCCAGTCCCAGAGGTGAAAGGTGCCACTTGGTTGAGGTACTGGAGGGCGATGAGGACCAACAGACTAGGAAAAAGTCACCACCTTGGGAACGGTGGGCATAGTGGTTATGTTACTGGACTAGTAATCCAGAGACCTGGACTAATGATTTATAGAATGAGTTCAAATCCCACTATGGTAGCTGGGGAATATAAATTCAGTTAATTAAATAAATCGGGGGGGAGCTAATGTCAGGAATAGTGACCATGAAACTACCCATTTGGTTCACTAATGTCCTTACCTGAAAACTGCTGTCCTTACCTGGGCTGGCCTATATGTGACTCCAGACCCACAGCAATGTGGTTGATTCTTTCTGCCCTCTGAAATGGCCTAATGAGCCACTCAGTTGTACCAAACCACTACACCTTCACCACACGGATTGTAACAGTTCTAGAAGTCGGCTCATCACCACCTTCTCCAGAGCAATTAATAATGGGAAATAAATGCTGGCCTTGCCAGCGACACCCACATCCTGTGAATGAATTTGAAAAAACTACTGTGCTACCCAGTTCCATGGTGTACTCAGTCAAACATAGCAACTCTCAGTGGTAGAGTGGCACAGAAATTAATTTAGCCACCCTGTTTTATTCTGACACTCTAATTTGCTGGGCATGCTTGCAATGGGTCTTCCGCTTTTATTTTGCGAGGTAGGCTGCCTTTTGTGCAATGCTAATCTACCTCAGTGAAGGTATAAACTGATACAGCAACAGGAGCATTTAAGAAATTGAGAATAATGAGCATTTTTGAAAAGAGACTACTTTGTTGTCTCGCATCTAATGCCTTATGGCAAAGTATATGAATGCATTCCAATTTTATCAACACAGTTAAAACAATTCTTTGTATCTCACATTTCTTATTGGCTATCTTATAACTGGTCCTTTCAGGCATATTCATTTAGACAAAGAACTGACTCCACAATGAACTCTTACAGGAACGTTGCTACTGAACTCTGAATAGATGACTTGCAATCTTAAAAAAGAAAAGAAGGACTTGCATTTATATAGCACCTTCCATGACCACGGGACATCTGAAAGCACTTTACAGCCAATGAAGTACTTTTGGAGTGTAGTCACTGTTGTAATATGGGAAACGTGGCAGCCAATGCACACAGCAAGCTCCCACAAACAGCAATGTGATAATGACCAAATCTTACAAATATTAATGATCTTAATTCTGTGATACTGGTAAATCTAGACATAAGACCAGAAACACAAGCAAATCTAAATGTGGACTTGAATAGCTGCTAATTTTAGCAAGGACTATTTGTCTTTGCCATTGTTGAGGTCAATGGAGATTTTAGTGGCTCCTTTCTGGCTCATGTTTTGATTTTCATTGGAACCATTTACATTAAACCAAAGCTAGTTTCCTCTTCAATGGTGATTTTATTTCCTCTCTCCAATTTTCCCTTCTCCTCCTCCTCTCCATAACTTTCCTGAAGACGGCGAACCCTTTCGGGTATGTGGGTCCTCGTTGCCCTCCAGTACCTCAACCAAGTGGCCATTATTCCTGTGTGTGATAGTGAGTGTCCGCAGGCCATTTGACATCATAGCCCAGCCCTGCCTGGTCACCTCCCAAAGTCCATACCCACATGCACTCCTACCAACAATACTGGCAATCCACCCCTCCCTACACTAGGGATGCTGCAGCCAATTGCTCAGCAAACATTGGCTATTGAACAGGCCTGTGTGGCTCAAGGGAAGTACCTTTACCTTTAGGCCAACGCCCAAAGGTCCTGAGAAGTTCATTTCAGGACTCTGTATCCATCAGTCTCGAACAGGGTCTTCTGGCACACTTGCATGACTACCAGCTAACAATTTTCTATTGCTTATTCTCAAAAGTTTAGCATCTAAAAACAATTCCCCTTCTACCATAGGCCCTTGTGGGTGAGAAATCTTTTGCGGGCACACAATCTCCCTATTCCGGCTTGGAAATCACATTCCAGTAAATATCGAGGCCTAATTTATAAATCTTACAGCAGAGAAGTAGACATTCAGCCTGTAATGTATTTGCTTCATGGGTTCTTTGCTTAAGAATTCATAGCAACATATTGTCATTAAAAACTAGTTGGTTTATTAACAAAGGTTTAACAATCACGCTACACATTACTAGTTCATTCACTAGGCTCACGAGTTGGCCTGGACCCAACTGGCTGGGGTTTTATTGAGTCTTGTGAACATCACGTGGCTGGCTAAGCCACTCACAATGCAACAGCTCTACAAACCTGTGAGCATGCTCACCAGTGCATCCATTACACAGCCCATCATGTCTATACGGGCTCTTTGAAAGAGCTATCCAATTCATCCTACTCCCCTGTCCTTTCCCCATGGCCCTGCAAATTTCTCCCCTTTAAGAATATATCCAATTCTCTTTCGGAAGTTAGTATTGAATTTGCTTCCTCCACACTTTCAGTCAGCGCATTCCCGATCATAACAACTTGCTTCTGCTGATCAGAGGACCGAGTCAAAAATCCATTCAATCTCGTAATTTTTTACAAAAGTGAGCCTTCTATTTGGGAAGTTTATGCACCTTGCCATTGTTGGCTTGCCATTGCTTCGTTCGGTTGGTGCTATAATGTATCTACATAAGGTCTGCCCACCAACAAGGGGCACTACCGTCGGAGGTCCTAGGGTTTTAAGGTCACTTGTGCTGGGCCCGGTATATAACCTGAACTTCACCTTTGTATCTTCATTTCTGGAAACCATTAAAGACTAACCAGGTTACACCTCGTCACTGGCTCACAGTACGGAGTTCATTGTATGATTTCATACACCACAGGTGCCTTGCTGGATGTCACGGTTCAGCTGCTCCTGGGCATTCCTGCTTACCACTTGCACCTTCTGGCTCTTTCCAGCTGCATTGGGTTTCAATTAGCTGTTCCCATCCGTACATGGTGGGATGCTTTTCGTCTTTACACCTGAGCTTAAGCATCATCTGGACAGGTTGCAGAAAGGAAAATCTCTGTGCTCTGTTCAGGTGATACTACATGCCCAGGTATGAAAAATGAAAGTCTACCCCAGTGAGATACTAACTTGCCTGTCTTTGCTCCCAGCTGCGAAGGATCCTCTCTGGCTATTGCTGTGTGGATACCATTGCTCCTGGCTGCATGCACTGGTTATATACAGATACAGATTAAAGTGTAAGACAGTTGATGAGCAGTGGTGGTCATTTAAGGAGATATTCCATAACGCTCAACAAAAATATAGTCCAATGAGAAGGAAAGACTTGAAGAGAAGGGTTAACCATCCGTGGATAACTAAGGAAATAAAGGATGGTATCAAATTGAAAACAAGGGCATACAAAGTGGCCAAGATTAGTGGGAGGCCAGAGGATTGGGAAACTTTTAATAACCAGCAAAGAACAACTAAAAAAATAATAGAGAGGGAAGATAGATTATGAAAGTAAACTAGTAAGAAATATAAAAACAGATAGTAAGAGCTTCTACAGGTATATAAAAAGGAAGAAAGTGGCTAAAGTAAATGTTAGTCCCTTAGAGGATGAGGCGGGGGAATTAATAATGGGGAACAGGGAAATGGCTGAGACTTTGAACAAATATTTTGTATCGGTCTTCAAGGTAGGAGACACTAAAAACATCCCAATAGTGGATAATGAAGGGGCTATAGGGAGGGAGGAACTTAAAACAATCACCGCCACTAAAGAAGTAGTACTCGATAAAATAATGGCACTAAAGGCGGACAAGGCCCCTGGACCTGATGCCTTACATCCTAGGGTCTTAAAAGAAGTAGCTGCAGAGATATGGATGCATTGGTTATAATCTACCAAAATTCCCTGGATTCTGCAAAGGTCGCAGCAGATTGGAAAACCACAAATGTAATGCCCCTATTTTTAAAAAAAGGAGGCAGACAGAAAGCAGGAAACTACAGAACAGTTAGCTCAACATCTCTCGTTGGGAAAATGCTGGCATTCATTATTAAGGAATCAGAAGCAGGACGTTTAGAAAAGCATAATTCAGTCAAGCAGAGTCAGCATGGTTTTATGAAAGGGAAATCAAGTTTGACAAATTTGCTGGAGTTCTATGAGGATGTAACGAGCAGGGTGGATAAGGGGGAACCAGTGGATGTGGTGTATTTGGATTTCTAGAAGGCATTCAATAAGGTGCCACATAAAAGGATACTGCACAAGATAAAAGTTCATGGGGTTGGGGGTAATATATTAGCATGGATAGAGGATTGGTTAACTAACAAAAGAGAGTTGGGATAAATGGGTCATTTTCCGGTCGGCAAACAGTAACTAGTGGAGTGCCGCAGGGATCAGTGCTGGGGCCTCAACTATTTACAACCTTTATTAATGATTTTTTGGATGAAGGGACTGAGTGTAATGTAGCCAAATTTGCTGCTGGTACAAAGATGGGTGGGAAAGCAAGTTGTGATGAGGACAAAACAAATCTGCAAAGGGATATAGACAGGCTAAGTGATTGGGCAAAAATTTGGCAGATGGAGTATAATGTGGGAAAGTGTGAGGTTATCCACTTTGGCAGAAAAAAATAAAAAATAAAATTATTATTTAAGTGGAGAAAATTTACAAAATGCTGCAGTACAGAGGGACCTGGGGGGGGTCCTTGTGCATGAAACACAAAAAGTTAGTATGCAGGTACAGCAAATAATCAGGAAGGCAAATTAAATGTTGGCCTTTATTGCAAGGGGGATGGAGTATAAAAGCAGAGCAGTGTTGCTACAACTGTATAAGGTATTGGTGAGGCCACACCTGGAGTACTGTGTACAGTTTTGGTTTCCGTATTTAAGGAAGGATATACTTACATTGGAGGCAATTCAGAGATGGTCCACTCGGTTTATTCCAGAGATGAGGGGGTTGACTGATGAAGAAAGGTTGGGCCTATACTCATTGGAATTTGAGAGAATGAGAGTTGATCCTATTGAAACATACAAAATAATGAGTGGGCTTGACAAAGTGGATGCAGAGAGGTTTCCACTCATGGGGGAATCTAGAACTAGGGGGCACAGTTTCAGAATAAGGGGTCACCCATTTAAAACGGAGAAGAGGAGGAATTAATTCTCTGAGGGTTGTAAATCTGCGAAATTCTCTGCTCCAGAGAGCTGTGGAGGCTGGGTCATTGAATATATTTAACGTGGAGATAGGCAGATTGTTGAGTGAAGGGTTATGGGGAATGGGCAGGGAAGTGGAGTTGAGCCCAAAATCTGATCAGCCATGATCTCATTGAATGGTGGAGCAGGCTCGAGGGGCCAAATGGCCTACTCCTGCTCCTATTTCTCATGTTCTTTTGTTCTTATAGCTGCCTACATTTAGTTGTTTATGAATATCCATGGGTTGTATTTAGTTGCCTTTATATGTTGGTGGCTGTTGTGGTCGGAATCATCCCTTATATTCTTTGCTGTTTCTGATCATTCCTGACTTGAATAGTTCCAGTTAATTTCACCCTGTTATAACTCACTTACAAGGCCACAACTGGCACTGGAAACATGAAATAATTGTACAGGACCATTAGTTGTAGATTTCCAATAACACTCTCCTTCTCCCAATGCAACCCAATTACATTCCTCCACCAGACTAGTTCATAGAAACATAGAAACATAGAAACATAGAAAATAGGTGCAGGAGTAGGCCATTCGGCCCTTCGAGCCTGCACCGCCATTCAATGAGTTCATGGCTGAACATGCAACCTCTTTCTCGCCATACCCCTTGATCCCCCTAGTAGTAAGGACTATATCTAACTCCTTTTTGAATATATTTAGTGAATTGGCCTCAACAACTTTCTGTGGTAGAGAATTCCACAGGTTCACCACTCTCTGGGTGAAGAAGTTTCTCCTCATCTCAGTCCTAAATGGCTTACCCCTTATCCTTAGACTGTGACCCCTGGTTCTGGACTTATCCAACATTGGGAACATTCTTCCTGCATCTAACCTGTCTAAACCCGTCAGAATTTTAAACGTTTTTATGAGATCCTCTCTCATTCTTCTGAACTCCAGTGAATACAAGCCCAGTTGATCCCGTCTTTCTTGATATGTCAGTCCCGCCATCCCGGGAATCAGTCTGGTGAACCTTCGCTGCACTCCCTCAATAGCAAGAATGTCCTTCCTCAAGTTAGGAGACCAAAACTGTATACAATACTCCAGGTCTGGCCTCACCAAGGCCCTGTACAACTGTAGTAACACCTCCCTGCCCCTGTACTCAAATCCCCTCGCTATGAAGGCCAACATGCCATTTGCTTTCTTAACCGCCTGCTGTACCTGCATGCCAACCTTCAATGACTGATGTACCATGACACCCAGGTCTCGTTGCACCTCCCCTTTTCCTAATCTGTCACCATTCAGATAATAGTCTGTCTCTCTGTTTTTACCACCAACGTGGATAACCTCACATTTATCCACATTATACTTCATCTGCCATGCATTTGCCCACTCACCTAACCTATCCAAGTCACTCTGCAGCCTCATAGCATCCTCCTCGCAGCTCACACTGCCACCCAACTTAGTGTCATCCGCAAATTTGGAGATACCCTCGTCCAAATCATTAATGTACAATGTAAACAGCTGGGGCCCCAGCACAGAACCTTGCGGTACGCCACTAGTCACTGCCTGCCATTCTGAAAAGTACCCATTTACTCCTACTCTTTGCTTCCTGTCTGACAACCAGTTCTCAATCCATGTCAGCACACTACCCCCAATCCCATGTGATTTAACTTTGCACATTAATCTCTTGTGTGGGACCTTGTCGAAATCACCAGCACCCTCCCTCACCCCGCCCTGCCATGTAATCCAATCATATGCTCTCTCTCAACAAAAGTCTCCTCCTCCAGAATAATCCCGTCATATCACTCCACTCCAACTCAGTCCAATCATACTCTTCACCTTGGATACAACGCAGTCACACTCATCCCACTGCAGATCCCATTCCTATCTCAATTAGACAATTTCTACAATATAGATAAAGAATCATAGATTTTTACATCAATTGTTTGTTGGAACATTCTAAAACCAATCCCATTGTATTTCTCTCCTTCAAATGCTTAGATAAAATGGTTTCCACCTCAATCACTCCAGCTGATAAAACATTCCATGCTGTAAGAACCCTATGCATCAATAAATTTCTCCTTCTTCTCCTCATTTTTTGGTGAGGATTTTAAATTGATGATTGCTTATCACTGTCTTCCCAAGTAGTCTTTCCATAGTCACCCGATCAAAACACTAATTAATTTTAAAAAACCTCTATAAAATCTTCTCTTGGCTCCAGTGGAATTAGTTCCAGTAACTTAAGTCTTTGCTCATAAATAGAGTTTCCCATTCCTGGCATCATCCCACTGAACCGTCTCTGTGGTGCTCATATAACCATGTACCCAAACCTGTGCACAATATTCTAACTGTGATTTAACTGCTGCCTGGTACACATTTACCATAACCTCTCTACTTTTGTACTCCATGCCCCGAGTTATAAATCCAAAATGGTCGTGATTTTTTTTAACCTTATTTACCTGGACTTACAAAGAATTATATATTTGAAACCTAAGGTGGTTGTGTTCCTCCAAACCCTTCAGCATCATTCCATTGAGTTTAAACTTCTCTCCCTTGTTTTCTCCTCCTCCCCCCCCCCCCCCCTCATCCCGCAACCCCCACTTAACATTTCTCTGCTTTAAATTGCATCTGTCTTTTATTTGTGGTTTCCTGATGTCTTTACAACCTTTCCTGCTATTTACCAAACCCTCTACTTTTGTTTCATCAGCAATTTTTGATATGCTTCCCATGCCTTTGTCAAGAAATCGAGGTAAAGAGAACTAAAGTTAACCCAGCATTGACTCCTGTCCACCACTGCTAACCATTCTACAATCTGAGCAACACCTACTCACCCTAACTCTGTTTCCTGTCTATCAACTAACTTTCTATGCATACCGCAACATTCTCATACCGTACATCTGAACAAGCCTCCTGCGCAACACCTTATTACATAGTAACATAAGGCCCAAGTTTCGGCTCGAGTTGCTCCTATTTTTTTGGAGCAACTAGTTTAGTATGGAATATCTTAGAAATTGCAATTCTCGGCATTTAGTTTGCTTCAGTCTAGTTAGTTAGAATAGTTTCGTTTTAGTACAGTTTTTTTCAAAAGGGGGCGTTACCAGCCACTTACGCCTGTTTTGGAAGTTTAGGCAGTGAAAAGTTACTCCAAACTAACTTAGAACGGAGTAAATGTCAATTTTTGTACGGTCAGAAAAACCTTGCCTACACTTTATAAATTAGGCGCAGGTAGCGAGAGATAGGGGGAGGAAGGGAAGTTAGGGGATTTTACAAAGCATTAAACACTTCACTTTTAGCAAGAAAGAGCCATCATTAATAATAAATGATAAATAAATCAATAAATCAACCAATAAATCAAACAATCAATAAATAAAAAATTTAAAATTTCCACTCACCTACTGCAGCACTGGGAGCCCTCCAACAGCCGGCTGAAGAGCTGGTCGGGCGGGCCCTGGCGCTGACGAGATGCTCGGGTGGGCCCCACCACCGAGGAGGAGTTCGGGCGGGGCCTGCCACCGAGGAGCTGCTGATCGGGCAGGCCCCGCCGCCGAGGAGATAAGGGCAGGCAGGCCACTTGGCCCGGGATGGGGCGACGTCCCTTCGGCCAGGGATAGGCTCACCCGGAGACAGGACGCGCTGAGAGGGTCAGGAGCCACTGCGCATGCGCGCAGCTGCCGGCACTCTTTTTGGCGCAGGGCTGTAGCTCCGCCCCCAGCTGCTTGTGTTGCGCTGCGTTGACTGTGAAATTAGTCTGCTGGACTTGGAGAATCGCGAGGTAAGTTTTAGGCGCTTTTTTTATTCTAAAAAATAGGCGGGCCTCTTGGTGTGCGCCGTTCTGGGAGGACATCCAAAACTTGGGCCCATATGGTTTACAGCTCAGACAGAGGCCAATCCGCCCAACAGATCCATGCCGGTGCTGTGCTCCATACGAGCCTCCTCCTAAACTGCTTCATCTAACCTCCTTAACATTTCCTTCTATTCCTTTCTCCCTGCTGTGTTTATCTAACTTCCCCTTAAATGCATCTATGCTAGTCGCTTTAACTACTGTGGTAGCAAGTTTCATGTTCTAACCAATCTGTGGACAAAGAAGTTTCTCCTGAATTCCCTATTGGGTTTATTAGTGCCTATCTTATATTTATGGCCTCTAGTTCTGCTCTACTCCACAGGTGGAAACATTTTCCTCCAACTATTTTAACTAAAACTATAAATCAAGTGCTCCCCTCCCCTTAAAATGGGGCACTAGAACCGACAAAATCACAAATTAAACTTTGGCCGTTGAACAAATCAAATTAAAATTTGGTTGGCAGGGGTGATGCACTCCAGTCCTTCCGGCGCCCACCTCTCACGGAAGGTCCAGGTGGACACCGCGTGCTCCATCTCCAGGGACACCCTGGCTCGAACATAACCGCGGAAGAGAGGCAGGCAGTCGGGCTGAACGACCCCCTCGACTAGGTTATCTCTCAGTTTTCTCTTTTCTAGAGAAAAGAGTCCCAGCCTTTTCAATCTTTCCCGATGGGTACAACTTCTCTGTTCTAGTATCATCCTAGCAAATCTTTTTTGCACCTTTACAGTGTCTCTACATCCTTTTTATAATATGGAGACCAGAACTCCAAGTGTGGTCTAACCAAGGTTCTGTACAAGTTTAATATAATTTCTCTGCTTCTCAATTCGATCCCCCTAGAAATGAACTGCAGTGCTTTATTTTATGGTCTTATTGACCTGCATTGCTACTTTTAGTGACTTTTCTATCTGTACCTCCAGATCCCACTGCTTCTCTACCCCATTCAGACACTTATTTTCCAAGGAATATGTGACCACCTTATTCTTCCTACCAAAATGTACCACCTCACACTTGGCTATATTGACATTCATTTGTAATTACACGCCCATTCTGCAAGTTTATTAATATCTTCCTGTATTTTGTGGCAGACTTCCTCTGTATTAACTATAGCCTCCAATTTGGCGTCGTCTGCTAATTTTGAAATCGTACTTCCAATTCCTGAGCCCAAATTGTTTAGGTAACAGTGAACAACAGTGGTCCCAGCACTGATCCTTGTGGAACACCTTTTGCCAAATTATTGAATGCTCTTTGAAAATCCGCGTAGAGTACATCTAATTTCCGCTATCTATACAGTCAGTGACGTCTTCAAAAATCTGTATTAAATTTATCAAGCATGATTTTCTTGTTATATAAGTTCATGCTGGCTGTCTTTGATTATCTCATGCGTCTCTAAATGCTCAGCAATTTGCTTTGGAATTATAGAATCTAAATATGTGCTTATAATTGACGTTGGACTAACTGGTCCATACTTGCTTTTAGCTTCTCTCCCAATTTGAACAGGAGTGTAACACTGGCTGCATTCCAAACCTACAAAATGCATAAGGAGGGCTGAATGATTGCGGTCAGAGACTTTGGTATCTCCTCTTTCGTGTTCTTCATTAGCCTAGGGTGCAGCCATCAGGGTCCACTGACTAATCCACCTTCAGCTCTGCTCATTTTTTTCTGTTATTAACAGTTATCTCGAACAATCTTTGCCACATCTTTCCACTTACATTCTCGCTGCCACTGCCATTTGTAAAAAAAACATTGCAAAATATTTATTTAACTTATCTATAATAGTTTCATACTCCATAACTAAATTCCCCCTTCATCCCTGAATTATCCCTCTCTCTAACTATTCTTGTCCTTTTAACCTGCTTATAAAAATCCCTACTATTTCCTTTTTATATGATCTGTCTTTTTTTCGGCCTTTTAATGTCCCTGATTACCTTTAACTACACTTGCTATATTCTTTAATATCATTATTATATTTCAGTTTTGTTTTAATATTTCTATTGATCCATCAAACCTAATCCTTTCCTAGAACTCCATATAGCAATCTATATTGTTGGAAATCCATCCATATCATATTTAAAGATTCCCCACTGCTGATCCATCCATCATTCTGTTTGCTAACTTTTCTGCCCAATTAATTTGCCAGGGGGGCAATTTTAACCTAACCTGCCCCCCGGGAAACTGACAAGATTGGGTGCAATGTTAGTTTTACACTCCACCTGATTTTACTGTCCATTGGAGAGTAATATTGGGCAGGGTGTAAAACCGGTGTTCCACCCGATCCTGTGGGTTAAAATTACCCCTAATCTCACGAAACTTTTCCTTGGCTTTCACTCCCCATTTTCTTTTTCCATGTTCACATTATACCTGACCATGTTGTACAGGGAATGGTAGCATAGTGGTTATGTTACTGGGCTAGTAATCCAGAGTTCTGGACTAATGATCCAGAGACATGAGGTCAAATCCCACCACGGCAGCTGGGTGAATTTAGATTCAAATAATTAAATTAATTTGGAAAGGAAAGCTAGTATCAGTGATGGTGCCCATGAAACTGCCGGATTGTTGTAAAAACGCATTTGGTTCACTAATATCCTTTAGGGAAGGAAATCCTGCCATCCTTACCCCAGTCTGGCCTATATGTGACTCTAGACCCACAGCAATGTTTGCTCTGAAATGGGCTTAACAAACCAATCAGTTGTCAAGAAGACAAACTACTCAAGGGCAGTTAGGGATGGGCAATAAATGCTGGCCTTGCCAGCGATGCCCACATCCTGTGAATGAATATATATAAAAGTTGCTATTTCTCAATCATTCTCCTACCATCATGTTAGCTAGTTGTCCCACTTCATTTACTGAACTCAATCAAACTGTTGTACTCGATGCATGCCGATCTAGGATGCAATTTTGAGTGCATTGTAAAAAGCATTCCCACTTTCACCACATGCACTATCTGCAGCCTAGCCTACCTTGGGACAGTTAAAATTTACCTTTCCCTCATTCTCTCTCGGCATATACCACACCTTTCCAATCCATTAAACATTTCCACCTCCTCACCCTCCCAAAGCACCACAAGCAATGTGTTTTTCTTAAGCATTTCCACAAACATTTATTATTCTTTATCCTGTTTCTCAGCCAGTTGTTACAGATGTGCGCACATGTCTGTGGTGGGGCAGAGACGTGGGGCTGTGCTTAGTTGACCAGGGAATTAACTTAAAAGGGGTTGGGTTTAAGAGAATAATCAATTGGGTGTGGCGAAAACACTGCTACCTTTGATTCTAAGCAAGAAACCAGAGTGTTCTTTGATCCCCGACTTTTAATAATTAACCAACTGTCAAACCTTAACCAATGCTGTCAGTACCACAGCCATTGTATCACTTCACTGGCTGCCGTGCAGCCCTACAACACAAGGCAGTCATCTAATCGCTGCAGTCTAGTGCTGTTCCGTGTTTGATGTTTATGGGGCATTGTAAAGTTTCTTTACCTCTGTTGATATTTTAGTTGAGTATTAAAGCTCCTGTTAAACGCTAATAGCCACAAGTGACACCAGAGCTTTCTTTAAAGTGTTCATTCTATTTGGAGAGAGCGTTGTAACATTTTGAAGGTGGGTTTATAAATCGCGATGGTGTTTGGTGTCCTTTGCTTTACATCGAAATACCCTGAAGCAGCCCTCTAGGGAAATCAAAATGAGGTTCAAATTGTATAATCAGACCAAATTCTAAGCAGTACAAACCTCTTTGAATTGGAAGTAGAATTGAACAAATACATTTTGGTTCCCTTGCGCGGCAAAGGAGGGGGAGCGGGTCTCAAACTTTCTATCTGAATAAAGCAAGACTTCTGCAATTTTTTTTAAAAGGAGCAAAATAAAAGATGAAGTATTTTTCTGACTAGGGCCAGAGTGATCTCCTGCGTTCGTTTTGATTGCCCAAAGGGGTTGAAGAGGAATTTCCTAGATTTCCCATTCCCCCCTCCCATTGGCCTGGGTTTTTAATCTGTTTTTTCATCTCTCCCAGGAGATCACATGGTTTTTGGGTGAGGTGGGGAGTGTATATATTGTGATTGTGTGGGACGTGCTGGATGGACCAGAGGGTATTTTTAGTGCGTCATTGTTCATATATTTGCATGGCCCCGTAATGAGCCTGACTAGGCTTTTGGCTCCGGACGGCTCAACTGTGGGCGAGCCAACGACAGGCATTGCTCAGTGTATAGAAACATAGAAACATAGAAAATAGGTGCAGGAGTAGGCCATTCGGCCCTTCTAGCCTGCACCGCCATTCAATGAGTTCATGGCTGAACATGCAACTTCAGTACCCCATTCCTGCTTTCTCACCATACCCCTTGATTCCCCTAGTAGTAAGGACTTCATCTAACTCCTTTTTGAATATATTTAGTGAATTGGCCTCAACAACTTTCTGTGGTAGAGAATTCCACAGGTTCACCACTCTCTGGGTGAAGAAATTCCTCCTCATCTCGGTCCTAAATGGCTTCCCCCTTATCCTTAGACTGTGTCCCCTGGTTCTGGACTTCCCCAATCATTGTCTTTCTGTAATATACTTATACGGTCCTCGTATAAAGAAAAAAGAAAGACTTGTATTTATATAGCACCTTTCACGACCACCAGACAGCTCAAAGCACTTTACAGAGAATGAAGTATTTTTGGAGTGTAGTCCACTGTTGTAATGTGGGAAACGCGGCAGCCAACTTGTGCACAGCAAGCTCCCACAAACAGCAATGTGATAATGACCAGATAATCTGTTTTTTTTTGTTATGCTGACTGAGGGATAAATATTGGCTCTTTTTCAAAATAGTGCTGAGGGATCTTTTATGCCCACCTGAGAGAGCAAATATGGGCCTCGGTTCAACTTTTCATCTGAAAGACGACACCTCCAACAGTGCAGCGCACCCTCAGCACTGCACTGGGAGTGTCAGCCAAGATTTAATGTGCTGATGTCGGACTTGAACCCACAACCTTCTGACTCAGAGGCTAGAGCACTAACCACTGAGCGACGGCTGACTCGCTAGCCAATCAGTCGGTTCAATGGAAGTGTAGTTTTATCTGAATTAATATTCTTTCTAATAATTGTGGCTACCAATATCACGAGCAGACAGGTCTGCAATCTATTACATATTAGAATGGGTTCCCATCCACTGAAATAAAACTGCCAAGATCAGAAATGATAAAACTCACTTCTTTTAGTCACCTTGAGAGTCAATGGCAGTGATAGCTTCCACATTTTGCATTAAGAAAAATGCTTTGACATTGTACACTTGGAACTAAATGAACGTTGAACACCTTAACAGTCATAAGTAAGATTAGATCTTCATCTGGCTGGGCCAGATTCAAAGGCCTGTTCATTGAATAACAGCACAGATCTCCGTTCATTACGAGTACGGTAGCATGGTGGTTATGTTACTGGGCTAATAATCCCGAGGCTGGGACTAATGATCTAGAGACAAGAGTTCAAATCCCACCATGGAAGCTGGGGAATTTAAATTCAGTTACTTCAATAAATCTGGACAGTAATGGTGACCATGAAACTACTGGATTGTCGTAAAAACCCATGTGGTTCACTAATGTCCTTTAGGGAAGGAAATCTGCCGTCCTATCCTGGTCTGGCCTACATGTGTCTCCAGACCTACAGCAATGTGGTTGACTCTTAAATAGCCTAGCAAGCCGCTCAGTTGTCAAGAAGATGGCTCACCAACACCTTCTCCAGGGCAATTTAGGATGGCTCAGTGGTGCCCACATCCTGTTAATGAATAAAAAAACCCAGAAGGACACAATTGGGCCCATCGTGCCTGAGCTGGCTCTTTGATAGAGCGATCCAATTAGACCCAGTCCCCAGCTCTTTCGCCATAGCCCTGTTCTAATGACATTGTCAAATTGCACACATTTGGCTGGATTTTCGGCTCCCTTGCACTTCTAGTAGCGCCCCGGAGGGGAGGAAAAGGTTGTTTTTAGGTGTAACAGTGGGCGTCCGGATTTTAACATCCGGTCGGTAAATTCAGCTCAGGGTTTGCGGCGATGCAAAAACTTACTGCCCTGCCCTCTAGTATCAGTGAGATGATGACATCAATGCAACACTCCACTAGCGCCCCGGATGCAAAATTGGGCCCTAAACGCCCCATTATACGCCCATTCTGGGAAACGCCTTAAAATCCAGGCATTCCCACAGTTCAGTAGGTGGTATTTGCAGTGTATGTAACTCATCGCAGGCCACATTGACTGCAACATTTGTGCACAGCACGCTATATGAAGCTCCGTCTTGAAAGCGGCACTTTTATCTGCTATTCATTGAAAGAATTTAATGGGGGCATTACTAGTTCACCAGCGTATCATCCTCCATGCTATTTCTAGGCCACGTCGAGATACAACAAGGGTTCTTGGCCATGTCGGACCATGCTTGAGGAGAGGCCAAACATGTTTAGGGAGTTGGGCTTGCCCACCGCTGGTTTACAGGCACCAATGCTCATACCTCCAGCTCTCTGAAGAGCAGTGTGTGAGATGGCTGCGCTTCCAAAAGGAAATGCTGACAGAGATATGCCATCTCCTACAGGCAGACCCATACCTGGACCGCTCTGGAGGCAAACTTCAATACTCCCCTCAACAGGTTTCCGAATTCATTGTCATGTGCTGCATATTGCACAGCTTGGCCATCATGAGGGGCCAGGCTTTGCCAGGGATTGCAGGCCCACCTCAGGAGGAGGAGGATGATGAGTGATAGAGAATTCAAACAGGCTGCATACAGACAGCAGACAGTCTGTGAGAATTCACAGACCCCCAGTCAGAGCTGCTACGTGAGTGGGAGCATGTTGCATTAAGTCATCAATCAACCTGACATTTTAGGACCTTTGGTAGCGAGCCAATTAAAGGTTAACAGAATATCAATTGAGCCAATAAGGTCAAAGAAGGCGCGTTCTTTTCAGTAAACTGAGCCAGGTCTAAGAACAGCCATTTTGGCCATGTGGTCTCAGTAAGACAAAGGAACTGGCAATCAACCAGAAGCTTGTTGTTGCTGCCAGAATAAAAGTTATGTTAAAACTACAACCGGAGTTCGCATTTCATTGAAAATTAAGAGATCTAACAATTTTGGCATCACGAACAGGATCGCTGAGGGAAGAAACTGAATTTTGGTCATCGGATCTACATACTGAGGTAAGGACTCCTCTTTATAAAAGTCCTCGGTCAAAAGTCTAAATTCGCCTCTCCTTCTACGCGATTCCAAAAGCCTCCGGTTTGCGAACCCTCCAGTTGGTAGTCGGCTCGAGCTTCCATAGACGTCTAACTTCGGCGGTGTGTTAGTTAATTAATCACCGACCCACTGATCGGCTGGAAAGCCTACGACTCGAGACCCCAGTAAAGAAATTAGTATTATGGCAGCAGGAGATAAGAGCAAAGAATTGCCTACAACTGTTAAAGGTGGGCAGGCACTACCTGAGGTTTCGATAGATGAAATCCTCCAACAGTTGAAAGAATACATAGAGCAACAATTCGACTTATTTAAAACCTGTATTAAGATCGAACAAAAGTACGGAACCTCCAAAGGACAATGGTCCGTGAACGAGATTAAAAGGGTCTGGGGAAAAACGACCCGTATGAAAAATAAAGAGCGAATCAGATGGTCCCTAACTGTTATGGGACAGATCCGACAGCGGAATGAAATTATAAAGTGTTCCCAACATGATCGAGAACTGACCAGTACAAAGGACCAATTGCAAGCTGTTTGTGCACAGCTGCGACAGAAAAAACTTGAACTTGAAAAGTCGGAAGCGGAAGTTAAAGATCTTAAAGGTGAAATTAAAGAATGGAAAAAATCATTAGGTCAAGAGACAATAATAGGAAAAGGAAAATGTATTGGTCAATTCCCAGGGTACCCATGTTTGGATAAATTAAAAGCGCAAACCCGAGGACACGACCGAGGAATAGATATGGATTCTGAATCCTCTGACGATACAGGGTCGGAGGATGAAGAATTAGGAGTGCGCTTTGCCCCGTTTAAAAAAAGACGAGTTGCAGTCAAATCAGAAGAGACTGCGGGTGAGGGCGGAACCAAAAAAACGAGGAAAAGGGTGTATGCAGAATACTTATTTCATGATCCGGCAGACCCAGAGAAAATTGATAAATGGTCCAAGGAATTGCCCAATCCAAAGAAAGTGGGAGTGAAAACGTGGGACCAATTGGACCGCTTAAGAAATATATATCAACTTCATCCCTGGGACGGAGTGCAAACTTTGACCACAATGGTTCCAAAAACACAAGGAAGAAAATTACACGACAAGGTAGAAGAAGCTTTGGGGCAGGATGAGCAAGAATTAAACGCAGGATGGGAGGCGATTAAACACTGGCTGCAAGCCTTCAGTCCAGCGAAGACAGACTGGGGAAAAATTGCAGCCTGCCAACAGAAAGGAACAGAGGAGGTCCTGGAGTATGACGAGCGGTTTAGATGCACGTGGCTAGAACATTCGAGTATGAATAATACGGATGAGGAAATGGATGAACAAGTGTTTGGACCCCTGAAAGCAGCTTTCGTGGCAGGTCTAAAGCCAGAACTGTCCAAAATGCTTAAGGTAGTGTTACCGGACTGGGAAGGAAGAGGAACTACCTTTGCAGCATTGGTGGATCGATGTAACCAATTAGATCGGGATATGGGAGCTAAAGTCCGAGCTGTACAGGCTATGGGATGGAAATCCCAGGATTCCGATAAACAGTCATTAGGAAAATTACCCGGAAAATGTCATTATTGTGGGAAAGAAAGTCACTGGGCCAAGACGTGCAGGGCAAAACAGAAAGGTCACGGCCGGGGAAGAGGACGCAGCCAGGAATACAATTCAGCCAACAAACCAGGCTTGTCACAAGATAATGACCTCATAGAAGCATTTAAGCGACTGACAATACAACAACAGAAGGAGTTACTTGGGATAGCAAAAAACGATTAGAGCCCACCCTGAACCCTCTCCTCGCACTAATACAACAAAGGAGAGATGGGCTATATATAACTGTGAGGGTGGGCGATAAGGATGTGGACTATCTTTTAGACATGGGGCGGAATTAACATGCTTACCCCTACAATATGGAGACTTTTTGCCGTTGGATGGTAGGGCATGTACAGCCTATGGAGTAGGGGGCCATAAAATGGAAATTAAAAGGACAACACTGGTACTTATAGGGCTGGGTCCACATGAACTAACCACGCCGGTCTGGATAGGCCCAGTAGATCAACCCCTTTTGGGAATGGACGTTCTAATCCAAGTAGATTCATCGTTGCATTTCAAGGGTGGTCAGGTGACATGGTCAATTGGAACTTTGAAGAAAGAAGAATTGAAGGAACACCCCCGATATGGGCTAAAGATAAGAACGATTGTGGCCTACTCCAGATGGAGCCTGCGGCATTTACCGGGACCAAACCTCCATGCACTAAACAGTATCCCATCAGTCCAACTGCCATCGCGGGAATCTTACCGGTTATTCAGCAATTGGAGAAACAAGGGGTGCTTATTAAAATGCATAGATCCTCCAATAGCCCCGTGTTGCCGGTACAGAAATCTAATGAGACTTGCCGTTTGACTGTCGATTATAGGAAAGCTAACCAGTGTATTGATCAAAAAGCTCCTTTGGTCACAGATCCCTCCACCATTTTTAATGCCCTCAAACCGGAACATAAATATTTCTCAGTTATAGATATGGCCAACAGATTTTGGTCGGTGCCTCTGGCACCGGAGGTTCGACAGTGGTTTGCTTTCACGGTCCAAGGACAACATTATACTTGGACCCGGTTACCGCAGGGTTTCCACAACAGCCCTACGGTATTCCACATGGCTTTACAAAGCCATTTGCGAGAATTACCTCCCTTGTCATCCACAGTCATCCAATATGTAGACGATATCCTGCTAGCTTCAAACACGGAAGAACAGCATGAATAAGATTTACGAGCTTTGCTGGACCACCTTTGGCTGAAAGGACATAAAGCCAGCGTCGACAAAGCACAAATATCCCAAGAAGAGATTGTATACCTGGGACAAAAGATTTCACAAGGAAAGAGAGAACTTACCCAGGATAGAACTGCAGCCATTCGGGCTGCGAAAAAACCCACCAGGAACTTAATTGAGGAACTAAGGTCTTTTTTGGGATTGTGTAACTTTAACAGAAATTGGATTGACTCCTTCACACAACTTGCTCAGCCATTGAATGATATTTTAAAGGGGAAACGTGCCTCTAAAGAAGCCATCACCCTCACTAAGGAACAGCAAGAGGCCTTCCTGAGTTTGAAAAAGGCTTTGTGTTCGGCACTGGCTCTGGGAATCCCCGACAGTGGAAAGCCATTTACCCTGTTTGTCCATGAGAAAGAAGGATATATGACAGCTATACTGACACAAGAACATGGGGATCGGCAAAGACCTATCAGCTATTATTCGGCAAAACTGGATGCGGTAGCCCTCGGATGGGGAAGTTGCCTAAGGGCCATGGAAGCTACATGTCGAGCGGTAATGACCACTGCGGGTCTAGTCCTCGACCAAAAGCTGATTGTCAAGTGTCCCCACACAGTACAAGCTTTGGTGTCTATGAATAGAATGTCTCAGGTGACGGCAGCTAGATGGACCCGCTGGACAGCAGTTTTGGAAGCTCCTAATCTCCATATTGTCCGGGCCAGCCCGGTTAATCCCGCATCTATGCTCCCGATGTCAGAATCGAGGGAGCAAGAGGGGGGAGAATGTGAAGAGCATGACTGCGTGGAGATTTTAAAAGAAACAGAAGAAGCAGCCTTAGCAGCAGAGGAGCCTCTGCACAATCCAGACCTCATCCTGTTTACAGATGGTTCCTCCTTTGTTGACAATGGTACCAGAAAAGCAGGATGGGCAGTTACAACCTTATATGAGGTAGTGGCAAAAGGATGTTTACCCTCAGGAACGTCAGCACAACAGGCCGAGTTATGGGCCCTGTCAGAAGCATGTCGAATAGCAGAAGGACAGACAGCTAATGTCTACACAGATTCGGGTTATGCTTTTGGAGTCGCTCACGACTTTGATCTGTTATGGCGGAAAAGGGGATTCCTCACTGCTGCTGGTACACCTATCCGAAATGGAAAAGAAGTCCAAGACTTACTAGAGGCTATACAATTACCTCAGGAAGTGTCCATCCTGAAGTGTAAGGCCCATACCAAGGAAAGTACCACGGAAGCACAGGGAAATGCCCTAGCCGACCAAACAGCTAAAGATGCCGCCTCACAGGGCACTCCCCCAGAAGAACCAACACAGATGTGCAGATTGAAAGCACTCAGGACTCTGACACGAGACCTTCAAACAATGCAAGGCGAGTGCTCCCGAGAGGAAAAATGGACAAGGATTGAGGCAGGAATTAAGATATGTGAAGATGGTGTCTGGAGACAAAGAGTTACTGACAAGCCAGTCGCGCCACAAGCGCTTATGCCTTTTTTAGCCCAACAGATCCACTCGTGGGGACACTTGGCCTCACAACAGATGATGGCACAGTTCCAGAAAAGCTGGTGGGGTCGGGGATTTAAAAAACAAGCCCAGTTGGTAGCAGACCGCTGTGTGGTCTGCCAGAAAAATAATTCTGGACCATCACGGTAATGCCCCAACTGAGGCCCCCTGCCCCTGTCGGACCATTCCAGCATTTGCAGGTTGATTATATATCTCTTCCTTCATGCCAAGGATACACTAACATTCTTGTCATGGTCGACAGATTCTCTAGATGGGTAGAAGCTGTCCCAACTAAAAGAGCCACAGCCAATCACACTGCAAAGGTCTTGTGTAAGGATTACATTCCCCGATGGGGAGTCCCGAGTAGCATTGACTCAGATCAGGGAACACACTTCACAGGTGCTGTCTGCCAAGAAGTCTGTAGGCCACTGAACATTACGTGGGATTTACACTGTCCTTATCATCCACAATCATCAGGACAAGTAGAACGAATGAATCGAACTCTGAAACAACGGCTTGCCAAATATCACCAAGAAGGAACACCATGGCCCCAGGCACTATGTAGCATTAGGGCAACCCCAAACAGAACTACAGGTCTAAGCCCATTTGAAATGATAACAGGAAGACCCATGTCGCTGCCAGGAACTATTGATTTATGGAAAGCTGATGTTCACTTAATGAGTGACACTTTGTTATCATACTGTCAGAACCTAACCAATGCTATTAGTTCTGTTTACCGACAGGTATCGGCAGCTTGGGGTAATCCACCCGAAGGAGGACATGACATAATCCCGGGAGTCTGGGTCTATGTGAAAAAGTTGCATAAAGAACCTTTGGGTGCCAAGTGGCAGGGACCTTATCAAGTGGTATTGACCACCCAGGCAGCTGTTAAAGTCCAAGGAAAGAAAGCCTGGATCCACGCCTCACACGTTAAACGAGCACCCGTAACTGAAGCTGAAATCTAATAAGGACAATTACTTTTTGCCAAAATTTATAAATTTACTGTTTTACTGACTGTAGGTATTTTAGGCATAAGCCTACTTCTTACTAGCCGACCCTCTGCACCAAAGGGAAATAGTAGGGTAGCCAGGGAATTACATGTAAATACCTTTTTATATATGTCATACATTTATGCCAAACAAGGTAACATTTCTAGTTGTTGGGTATGTGCGCATATTCTTATTCACTCAAAGGGAGCGATTCCCTTGAGGCCAGTTCCCTTGAATATCTTGGAAATGGCTTAGTGGATAATTAATCAAAACAAAACAGGCAATGCGTTTCAGGATACGGAAAACTGGGCACGTAAATGGAAGTCAGCAGGTTACAATCTGACTACCTTTGAAGTGGTACAATAATTCCAAAAGGCCCCCATTTTTTGTTATCACTAATACAATGGGAATAGGAAGACCGGGGGAATTGGTCTGTCTGATTAGAAACATCAAAGGAGGCCAAAATATTGGGTATAGTAACTGCTCCTGGAATTATAATATAATCAAGCCAAGGAACTGTCCAAACTGGGTGGATGTGGGAGTTTTTAACGTAACGGGGATTCTGAATAAAACAGATGGAAAAGCCTGGACAGGCCCTGGAGTGTTGCTGACAAAGAAACAGCTAACATTCATTGCCTATAATGGCACCTATTGGCTGTGTGGCCACAAGGCCTACCGTTGGTTGCCTCAGAATTGGACGGGAGCCTGCTATCTAGCCTATATTGTGCCATATATGTATCATATAAAGTCACTGTCAACATTTACACTGTCCTAAGAGAGCTATCACAGAAACAGAGAGGTTCTTTGTCATTCTGACCCCCAGGTATGGGACCGCCAGACTGGCAAGGGAATCCATTAACATGGCATCCGTTGTGGAACGGGTAGCCAATGATACCTCAGAGGCCCGAGTTAAAATCAATGCAGAAATGGTAGCAATCCGCACAGTAGCCCTACAGAATAGACTGGCCCTTGATTATATCCTGGCTGAAAAGGGAGGTACTTGCGCCCTACTCGGAACTGAGTGTTGCACATATATCCCAGATAGCTCCGAAGAAATTACCCACTTAGCGGAGCATATCCAAAAGGAGGTAGAAAAACTTAAGCAACCCCCATTATTCACTTTGTGGAGCGGAGCCACTGAATGGCTAGGTTCAATAGGAACTTCATTGGTGGAAGGTTTAATTCTATTTGTTGTAATTATTTTACTTTTATATTGTTTGTTTATGTTGATTAAATGTTGTTGCGACCAGGCGGCTGTAGCTGCTGTCCCGCAGGTGAGACACCTTGCAGGTCCCATCAGACCGTCTGTACGTGGCACAGGGGTATGTTATGCTTAAGGGAAGGTTGTTTACTGGTTGAATTAAGATACTGATTTGGATTAAATTGGAATAAGGTTAATTAACCTACTAAAACCAGACTTCCATTGTGGCCACGATGGAATTTGGGTTGGTGTAAATTTGAATGGAAGCTACTAGTCCGGACATGTGGCGAAACACATCAACAAATTTTAGAAGGAAACTCTATTAACATGTATGAAATTATTTTGTAGAATGTTTAACCAGTGATACCTGATGTTTTATGATTCAGTTTGTGAAAGAATCAAAGGGGGGATTGATAGAGAATTCAAACAGGCTGCATACAGACAGTCTGTGAGAATTCACAGACCCCCAGTCAGAGTTGCTACGTGAGTGGGAGCATGTTGCATTAAGTCATCAATCAACTTGACATTTTAGGACCTTTGGTAGCGAGCCAATTAAAGGTTAACAGAATATCAATTGAGCCAATAAAGTCAAAGAAGGCGCGTTCATTTCTGTAAACTGAGCCAGGTATAAGAACAGCCATTTTGGCCATGTGGTCTCAGTAAGGCAAAGGAACTGGCAATCAGCCAGAAGCTTGTTGCTGCTGCCAGAATAAAAGTTATGTTAAAACTACAACCAGAGTTCGCATTTCATTGAAAATTAAGAGATCTAACAATGAGGCCCCCATTGGCTTGCCACACCATCCACGGGGGAGACAGCGTGGAGATGCTGCAGGACCAAGTGTCGCACGTCGCCAGCTCATAATGGACCAGTTCTCCTAAATGAAGGAAACTGAGGGATCGAGCTAATAGTGGACACGCTATGTGCCCCCATAAAGGTCCATCTCCGGTGAACGTTGGAATGATGCACAAGACACCAATGACAAAGGATCAAACAGACATTTGACTGCAACAAAGTAACTTAAACCCCCCCACCAACAGAAAACCATACAATAGACAACGTTATGTGGGGCACTGAACAACAATGAAGTGCATTAAATCAAAAAAACTATTTACAAGCATAATCAACAAAAATCAGGGCATCTGCACAACCTTGTCTTGCACATTATTCTGACTTATTGCACAGTTGACAACTCTATCCTTCTCTAACGCCTCTCCACTGTTGTCCAGCTCGGTGGGACTGCACTTGCCTGGTTCTATTCTTATCTATCTAATCGTAGCCAGAGAATCACCTGCAACGGCTTCTCTTTCCACCCCCGCATCGTTACCTCTGGTGTCCCCCAAGGATTTATCCTTGGCCCCCTCCTATTTCTCATCTACATGTTGCCCCTTGGCGACATTTTCCGGAAACACAGCGTCAGTTTCCACATGTACGCTGATGACACCCAGCTCTACCTCACTATCACTTCTCTAGACCTCTCCATGGTCTCTAAATTGTCAGACTGCTTGTCCGACGATGAGCAGAAGTGTTCTTCAATTGAATATTGGAAAGACCAAAACCATTGTTTTTGGTCCCCGCCACAATCTCCATTCCCTAGACACTGACTCCATCCCTCTCCCCAACTCCTGTCTGAGGTTGAAGCAGATTGTTGGCAACTTTGGTGTCATATTTGACCTTGAGATGAGCTTTCGACCACACATCTGCAGCATAACTAAGACCACCTACTTCCACCTCCATAACATCGCCTGTCTCCGCCCTTGCATCAGCTCATCCGCTGCTGAAGCCCTCATCCATGCCTTTGTTACCTCCAGACTTGACTATTCCAATGCATACCTGGCTAGCCTCCCACATTCTACACTATGTAAACTAGAGGTGATCCAAAACTCGGCTGCCCGTGTCCTAACTCGCACCCAAGTCCTGCTCACCCATCATCCCTGTGCTCGCTGACCTACATTGGCTTCCGTTTAAAAAATCTCATCCTTACTTTCAAATCCCCTCCATGGCCTCGCCCCTCCCTATCTCTGTAATCTCCTCCAGCCTCACGACCCCCTGAGATGTCTGCACTCCTCTAATTCTTCCCTCCTGAGCATCCCTAATTGTAATCGCTCAACCATTGGTGGCCGTGCCTTCTGTTGCCTGGGCCCTGAGCTCTGGAACTCCCTCCCTAAACCTCTCCGTCTCTCTACCTCTCTTTCCTCCTTTAAGACACTCCTTAAAACTATCTCTTTGACCAAGCGTTTGGTCAGCTGCGCTAATTTCTACTTATGTGGCTCGGTGTCAAATGTTTATCACAATACTCCTGTGAGGCGCTATATAAATACAAGTTGTTATTTAACACTGTGATTTTCACGGCAGGGGTACAAAAACTTCCTGGTGTAATGCCTGATTTTGTGCCACGATCGTGGAACCTTATTTTTTGCCGAATTTTGCAGACGAGGGCGCAGACTTTTTCCAGGTGGTATTGGGACCGCCTCGCCACCATTACCACCCCGAAATATTAAAAGCCGCAAATCGAGCCCATTGTGTTCCCTGCTGTTAATATTTACAAAGTCAGGAAACCAAACTAAGATGAATAAAGCGGTCTGCATTACCAAGCAGCAATAATGACAGCTCCACTGAGACCTGGCAATGAACTTGGATCTGTATTAATAAAATACCAGCAGAAAAGAATGATAAATTGAAGCTAGTTCTGACTTGTGTGTAGAATGTGCCAAGAACTGTGTTCATTCACTGAGGAATGAAGCCTATTTTCTTTTTGCATACAGACCATACATTCCAGCATGGCTATATCAGACAGTTTATGTGTATTTACAGGTTTGAAGGTAGACTTCCAGCATATAAAATGTTAAATAACACAATGGAGCTGAAGTGATTTTTATTTTGTCTCTGGTTGTATCAGGCTGCCAAAACAAACTGTTCCAGATTGTTTCTTCCCCATGCACAACACTGCTCTCTGCAGTTCACCATCAGCTTGGGCGAGACTGTGCATTTCAGCCCTCACTACTCGGATGTACCAGCTGTCCCATTGCAGTGCCTCGCGTTTTACTGTACCTGCGTTGGAGAGATGTGAAGAGAGGCAGATGGGAAAGTATCGGTCAAAGAAGGTTTCTTGGAGATAATTCAGCATCAATACCTATAGAATCATAGAAGTTTACAGCACGGAAGGAGGCCAATTCGGCCCATTGTTGGCCGGCATGGACACAAAGAACTAATCCCACTTTCCAGCTCTTGGTCCGTAGCCCTGTAGGTTACGGCACTTCAGGTGCACATCCAAGTACTTTTTAAATGTGGTGAGGGTTTCTGCCTCTACCACCCTTTCAGGCAGTGAGTTCCAGACCTTCACCGCCCTCTGGGTGAAAAAAATTCCCCTCAAATCCCCTCTAAACCTCTTACCAATTACTTTACATTTATAAATTACTTTAAATCTATCTCTGTGGGAAGGAATTGAGAGGTTTATTCCATCAAATCTTTTCTGGGGTCACCGTTTGTAACAGATTATTCAATTTTTTTAATTCTTTTATTTTTATTTATTTGTATATATTTTTATATTATTTTTTATTTGTTTTATTTTATTTTTTAATTTTATTTGTTTTTATTTATTTTTTAATTTTTTTATATTTATATTTATATAATGGTGGCGATGAAACTACCGGATTGTCATAAAAACCCAACTGGTTAACTAACACCCACATTCCGTGAACAAATAAAACAAACTACCTCAGGATATCATAAGCGCTTTACAGCCAATGAAGTACTTTTGAAGTGTAGTCACTGTTGTAATGTAGCAAACGTGACAGCCAATTTGTGCACAGCAAGCTCCCACAAGCAGCAGTGTGATAAGGATCAGATAATCTGGGGGTTTTTTTAGATCCGAAAGACGATACTTCCGACAGTGCAGCGCTTTCTCAGTACTGCACTGGAGTGTCAGCCTAGATTCTTGTGCTCCGATCTCTGAGCATTGCTATTCATACTCAGCATTGTACATTTCGGTAGCTCTACTGAAGTTATTCTTTGGAAGGAAGCTTAGGAAAAAACAGGATGGGTGAGTCAGGGATTTGTTGAACATTGGATTTAGGCAATATTTCAGCAATATGTAATCCTTGGTAAAGTGTTTAGGTGGGCAGGGTGAAGTGGGTCCTAATCATTCATCAAGACTCAGATCGCTGGATTTTTGCTCGATGAGGGTATCGAGGGATATGGAGCAAAGGCAGGTAATTGGAATTGATGCATCGATCAGTCATGGTCTCATTGAATAACGGAGCAGGCGCGAGGGGCTGAATGGCTTCCTCCTGTTCCCAAATGTTCCTATCAGTTAATCCTAGGGTCCCTTTGGCTGTGGTGGGGTCAGGGCTTAAGGAAGTCTGTGGGGAAGGATGAGGTGGAATAGGCTACCGGAAAGATTCCTGGTCCTATCCTAACCTCAGGATGGAGATGTGTTATTTTGCATATGTGGTGTCAGCCGTTGCTCACTGGGTAGCACTCAGATGCCATGGTTCAAGTCTCACTCCAGGGACTTAGAAACATAGAAACATAGAAAATAGGTGCAGGCGTAGGCCATTCGGCCCTTCGAGCCTGCACCACCATTCAATGAGTTCATGGCTGAATATGCAACTTCAGTACCCCATTCCTGCTTTCTCAAGAACAAAAGTCTAAACTGACACTCCCAGTGCTGTGCTGAGGGAGCGCTGCATTGTCGGAGGTGTCGTCTTTCAGATGAGACGTTAAACCGAGGCCCCGTCTGCCCTTTCAGGTGGACGTAAAAGATCCCACGGCACTATTTCAAAGAGTAGGGGAGTTATCCCCAATTAACACCGCTAAAAAGCAAATTATTTGGTCATTGTCATGCTGCTGTTTGTGGGATCTTGCTGTGTGCAAATTGGCTGGTTCCCACATTACAACAGTGACTACACTTCAAAAATACTTCATTGACTGTAAAGCACTTTGGGATGTCCTGAGTTTGTGCAAGGCTTCTATAGAAAAGCAAGTCTTTGCATTAAGGTGCATATTTTGGGAAGTGAGTGTTAAATGTATTGACATATCACCATAAAGCGTTTGTGCTTCAAGTTCTACAGTATTGCTTGTTACCCACCCCCCTCACTCCCCCGCCCCCCTTCACCCCCGCACCCCTGTACCCCAGCAGTAAGTTCCATTCTCCAATCAGAGAAAGTGCACAATAATTGACTAACAAGCTCAGTGAGCTGGTAATGATCTGATTACATGAGAAGAGTAAGCTTGGAACAGACGGAAACAGGCCATTCGGCACATCAGGCCCACTCTTTCCACAGTCCATGCTTGGCTACCTCAAACCAGTTAGTTTCATTCTCTGTAAATTACAATCCCATCGGATTTGGTCTTCGTTAATTTGATTGAGTTATTTGAGTTGGTCAAATCTCTGGTCCGTGTATACTATATCCCATCTGTCCTAATTTACTTACTTGCTTCATCCAAAAACAGAATCGCAAATGAGATCATTATTAATCCTAGAGTCCAGCCATAGGGGCAGAGCACGAATAGATTTCAGTATGTAGAAGCTATTAGTCACAAAAAGAAGTTATAATGCCTTAAAGCAACCATAGCATTCATGATGGGTCATGTCATTGGTAAGTTTAAACTGGATTAATATCAAACTAATGTCAACTTATTTTGGAGTTTGCACACAATGTTCTTCTTCTGTTGCTATCGCCTGAATAGATCACGGTTGATTTAACTTTGCTTCGCAAATTCACAATTGTCTCCGGGCAGTTTATGCCAGGATACATATTTGTAATTGAAATGTGACTGAATTACATTAGAATAGATCTCTCCCACTGTGGCCAGGGCCATGCCTCCTGCCGCAGGCTGTTCTAAACTTCCTTCATCCACAGCCAGACCATGAATCAGTTTTGTCTTCCTTTGTGTGAAGATTGATGTGTCCTTTTGTGTTGCCAGGTTACGCAGAATGCAGCAAGGTAAGAAACATTTTGGGAAATTTCTGGGGATTACTACAGACCCCCCCCCACCCCCACCCCCCACTCCTCTCAAAGTCGCCCAAGCATTCTCAAGGTCTTAATAATGGCTCGCATGGACTATAGCTCTAACAATATTCCACCAGTGTTTGTGGGTAATACAAAGGCAATCTCACTTCAGGCCAAAATTTGGATCCTCAAGAAAAAAAACAATAATGAGAGATTGAGTAGACTAGGTCTATATTCGCTAGAACTTGGAAGAATGAGAGGTGATCAAATTGAAACATATAAAGTTCTTTCAGGGGCTAGACAGGGTTAATGCTGAGAAATATTTGCCCTGCCTGGGCAATCCAGAACACGGGGTCACAGTCTCAGAACAAGGGGTCGGCCATTTCGGACTGAAATGAGAAATGTCTTCACTCAGAGGATTGTGAATCTTTGGAATTCTCTATCACAGAGGGCTGTGGCAGCTCAGTTGTTGAGTATATTGAAGACAGAGGTCGATAAAGTTTTGGGAATCCAGGGATATGGGGATCAGCCAGGAAAGTGGAGTTGAAGTAGAGGATCAGCCATGATCTTGTTGAATGGGGGGGCAGGCTCGAGGGGCAAAATGGCCTACTCCTGCTCGTATTTCTTATGTTCTTATGTTCTTCTTATGGTCTTTGACAATGAAAAGAAACCAGCCTAAGGATGAAGGAACTCGAGTAATTTTTAGTGACCTGGAGGATTATAGACTGCAAATTACATACTACAAGGAATGGAAGCCGTTATGTTTGTTTCCATGGGATTAGACTAACAGTTTCTCCATCATCCAAATAAGGACATAAGAACATAATATTGCAACTTATCTCATCCTCAGGATGTCCCAAAATGCATCACAACCAATGTACTTTGTGCAACAAATGCCCCGGACAATTTGCACACAGCAACTGAAAGAATGACCAATTCATCTGTTTTTGATGGTGCTGGTTCGTAGCTGAAAGCAACAGATCGTAGTGTTCAGTTTCAGGATTTGTCCACCAGAGAGAGAGATCAGCATTAACAGCCCCTTCCAAACCTTCAGCCCAACTCAATCAGGTACCCAACAGAGTAAGAATTATCAGTGCTCAGAGAAACGAGGTTTCCTGGGCCTGGTAGGCTGGATTGCCATGGCTCACTGACCGCCTATGGCCTACGGGTCATAGTTTGGGCATTTTGAGGGAAGAGTTTCCATTGACACCATTGGTGGAGCGTCTCGCACTGCTTAACCATTGGTGGCCGTGCCTTCAGCTGCCTGGGCCCCAAGCTCTGGACTCCCTCCCTAAACCACTCCGCCACTCTCTGTCTCTCTCTTTTCCCCTTCAAGACGTTCCTTAAAACCTACCTCCCTTGACCTCCTTGACTTTAGGTCACCTGCCCTAAGTTCTCCTTGTGCAGCTCAGTGTCTGTCATGTATGTACTTTTGGGATCACTAGCCACTAGATGGCGTCACTGTTGAAGGCAATTGGTCCGCACGCACGTGTGTGCAGCCCAAGTATAAAAGGCCAGCCATTTTGTATATTAGTCACTTTGGGCCTTAATAAAGCAGAGCCAAGGTCATACCTCTTGGAGTTAAACAGTACTCAGTCTAACAGTTATTGCATACACAACAGTGTCAAATTTATTTGTTTTGTCTTATAACACTCCTGTGAAGTGCCTTGGGACATTTTACTACGTTAAAGGCGCTATATAAATACAAGTTGTTGTTGTAGGAGGCTCATTGGAAAATTACAGGTGCATTTCTCATCAATGTCGATGGATGAATAACCATGAGCAAAGCACTGTTCAATTTTCCGATGTCACTCACTGTGCGTGTATGAGGCCCTTGAGGTATTTGAACTACCGCTCCTTAATAAAACGGCCCATGTCTCCTAAGACCCTTTTGGGTAAAGGCCAATAACTCCTAAGACCCTTTTGGGTAAACTGTGTGTGACCTGTGATCCAAATCTTACAGCCCCATTCCCTGAAAACTTCCACCCATCAGATCTAAAGATGTTTTTTTTTGCCCCGAAAACTTTTTTTGGTATGGAATCCAAGGTGTCTGCCAGCCAGCCAGCAAGGCTTTGAAAGGTTTATTCCACAATGACCTTGCATACACTGCAGTCAATTATAATCAGATTTCGAACCTCATTTCTAGGCGTCCCAGTCATACATTTGCCAAGAATGGTGAATTGTACGAGCTCAACCATGGCCACAACAGTTTAACAATCTCCTCAACAGAATGCATTCCAAGTGCGATTTATCGGTCCGTAAACTGGTTTGATTTTTTTTTTTCTTTACTCTGACCACAATCAGTTTTTCATTTCTAACCCTTGGGTTGATTAAGGAAAGTGCTGAGTTTCTGAGTATGTGATATGGGAGCCGACATTTCGCCAATGGGATTGTAAATTGTTTTACAGCACCATCAAACTTGTAAAAGCTTTATATGTAGTTTGTGTCTTCATTTAATTCTTATCCCTGCACTCGCTACAATGCCAAATTAACAGTTTGCCGCTTATTTTATGCAATGACTACCTTTTAAACAAAATCAGGAACTGCAACTCAACAGCAATTCCCCCTCAATTTTAAACAGCTTAAATCACGAAAGAAAGACTTACATTTATACAACGCCTTTCACCACCACTGGACGTCTGAAAGCGCTTTACAGCCAATTAAGTACTTTTTGGAGCGTATTCACTGTTGTAATGTGGGCATAATAATTGAATAATGAAACAGACCAGAATTGAGCCTTCCAGATTGAGCCAGGTGTCGGTTCTGATCCGCAGATTGTGCCAAAGTAACCGGTGTCAGTCAGGGTGATGGTAGCGATGCTGCTATGTAAATGCAAGCTGTTGTTGGTGTTGTAATTGGCCTCAGTACTCAGGGCTACAGAGGGGAAAGGTCAGTCAAGGTTCTCACTGATGACTATCCAATGACTCCTGCTGTAATGTCAGAATGCGTAAATGTTGGGTTCAACTATCTTGCCCCCCGTGATGGAACATTTACTCTTAGATTTTCCAATTGGCCCTATTTTAATGTTGACAGTAACTCATTTAAAGTACAGACAGTTTTACAATAATGCTGCTCGGTAAATCTAAGCAAGAAAGACTTGCATTTATATAGCGACTTTCACGACCACCAGACGTCTCAAAGCGTTTTACAGCCAATGAAGCACTTTTTGGAGTGTAGTTACTGTTGTAAGGTGGGAAATGCGGCAGCAAATTTTGGCACAGCAAGCTCCCACAAACAGCAATGTGATAATGACCAGTTCATCTGTTTTTAGTGATGTTGATTGAGGGATAAATCCCCTGCTCTTCTTTGAAATAGTGCCATGGGATCTTTTACGTCCACCTGTGAGAGCAGATGAGGCCTCGGTTTAACATTTCATCCAAAAGATGGTACCTCAGACAGGTCAGCGCTCCCTCAGCACTGCACTGGAGTATCAGCCTAGATATCTGTGTTCATCTGGAATGGGCCTTGAACCCACAACCTTCTGACTCAGGCGAGGGTGCTACCCACTGAGCCACGGCTGACTCTGGGTTTCAATGTCTATGTTCAGACAAAACATTGGCCACTTAATGAGCTATAGGTCAGCCAATGGTGTTGATGCAACAATTCCATTGCGATCCCTTGAACACATCCTCTCAGCTGAAGTTGGAGTTTGTTTGTTGTCTTTAGCCCAACCTTCCTCGCCACCCTACCAGTGGGAAGAATTTTCCTTTTAAGGGGCCCGTTGAAACATTTTTAACTTGACTGAAACATTGCCTACCTTGCATTTCTGTAGCGCCTTTCATGACCTCAGGTCGTCCCAAAGCGATTTTCAGCCAATGAAGTACTGAAGTGTAGTCACTGTTGTAATGTGGGAAACGCGGCAGCCAATTAGCGCACAGCAAGGTGCCATAAACAGCAATGAGAAGAAAATCTGTTTTAATAGCAGCGTTGATTGAGGGATAAATATTGGCCCAGGATGCTGGAGATAATTCCCCTGCTCTTCTTCAAAATGGTGCCATGGGATCTTTTGCATCATAAAGTGGCCAATGTTTTGTCTGAACATAGACATTGAAACACAGAGTCAGCCATGGCTGAGAGCAGACAGGGCCTCGGTTTAATGTCTCATCCGAGAGACGGCACCTCCAACATTGCAATACTCCCTCAGCACTGCACTGGAGGGTCAGCCTAGAGTTTTGCATTCAAGTGCTTGGAGTGGGACTTGAACCCACAACCTTCTGACTCAGAGACGAGAGTGCTAACTACTGAGCCACAACTGGATATAAATAGAAAGTGAGGCTAGAACACAGACCTCATTCACCAAACCACCAACCTCCTGTATTAGAAAAAGGAACTGCAACAGAGGTAGAATTATATAGCGCCATTCACGACCACCAGACATCCACAGCCGCCAATCTGTGCACAGCAAGCTCCCACAAACAGCAACGTGATAATGATTAGATAATCTGTTTTTTAGTGATGTTGATTGAGGGATAGGTATTGGCCAGAATACTGTAGAGTAAATGGTGTCAGAACGTGCATTGTTTTACACGAACAAAGTACACGTGCCATCGGAGCTGAATGACGGGCCACATTGTCCGCAGGCCCGACACGAGACTCCCTAAACACACGCTCTACTCAGAGCTCCAACACAGCAAGCGAGCCCCAGGTGGGCAGAGGAAACGCTTCAAGGACACCCTCAAAATCCCCTTTTAAAAAGTTCAACATCCCCACCGACACCTGGGAATCCCGGGCCCAAGACCGCTCAAAATGCAGGAGAAGCATTCGGGGAGGCGCCGAACATCTCGAGTCTCTTCGCCAGGAGCACTTGGAAGCCAAGAGCAAACAGCGGAAGGAGCGCACGACAACCCAAGCCCCCCACCCACCCGTCCCTTCAACCACCGTCTGCCCCACCTGTGCCAGAGACTGTAGGTCCCACATTAGCCTCACCAGTCACCTGAGAACTCATGTTATTGTGGAAGCAAGTCTTCCTCGACTCCGAGGGACTGCCTAAGAAGATAAATGCAAGGGGTGTGAATGAATTTACATAATTCACATTCAAGGCGAAAGTGGGTGAATTTACATATTACATGTGTGAGGGGTAAGTGAGTCCATTTAAAAGAGTTAACACCAAAGCCACCACACGATGTAAAATCCAGACTATTAGATTAGATTTAATTTTATGCATCTCTGACAGTGCTTTAAAGGGAAATTTTAGCCTCCGAACACCTCCTGTTTAACACACTGAGTGCCCCAAACTCTCTCTCCCAGTGTTCATTTATTGTGTATAAACCCAACTACATAGAAAAGACCAGACTCAAAGGCAATTTTTTCTCTAACAGCTTTGGAGAGATCAGATTACAATATAACATGCAATCTACACTGCACCTGGCTGATCCAATTAGGATAATCTCTGCTCAAAGGATGCTAAATGTTCGGCATCATTTAAGAAAGTACAAGAGGCAGAATCCGAGCTTTCCAAAGTGACTGGTGTCAAGAGTGAGCCTCGACTCGATGGCAGAACAGTCACCTTTCCGTCCGAACACTGAGCTTGTGTCTCACGCCAGCACATTACTGTATAATTCAGGCTGAAGCTTTAGTCCAGTACCAGAAGCAATGCTGCATTGTTGGAGGTGTCGTCTGTCAGATGAGCTGTTAAACCGATACCCCATTGACCTGCTTGGGTGACTGTTAAAGATTAAGTAATAGAGTTTTCATTTTGAGCAATTCCAGCGCAAATGCCGCCCAAAACTACACCTGCTTTGAAAATTGTTTTTGCCCCATCAGCCCCCCACCCCACGGATTTCCGCTCAAACTCATTTGCATATCGCCATGAATCCGCGCAATCGGGCAGCGTTTTAAAACGTAATATTTTTTCTTTTAATTTAGCTGTACAAAATATTCCTTGATACACTTAAGAGTGGTAACTTGGTAAAGTTTGATTTAATACAGCTGAAAATGGGTTTATCACAAAATAAGCATTTTGAATCAATGTTTATAAAACTAGTGCAAAAGTTCGCAGAAACTCGAGTTACACTGAACACAATTTGCGTTTAAAGCTCTGTGTTCTTTTGTGCCCGTTATACCGATTGTGCTGAAAAAACCAGCACCATCAAGTGGAAATTCCAGGCCCGCATGTTGAGGAGCTGGGAAGTTCTCCCGGTGTCCTGGTCAACATTTATCCCTCAACCAGCACACGTCTCATTGCTGTTTGTGGGACCTTGCTGTGCGCAAACTGGCTGCCACATTTACCTACATTACAACAGTAACTACACTTTAAAAGTAGATCATTGGCTGTGAAACACTTTGGGACGTTCCAAGGAGGTGAAAGATGCTATATAAATGCAAGTTATTTTTTCGTTCTTTTTTCAAACTATAATTGGATGCTGAGATTTTATGTACCAGAAGGATAAGCTTTAAATGGGCCACTTTATTAGAAATAGAAAGTAAATCAGCAGCTACTAGTCCACTCACAGTGATGGAACTAGAGATTACAATGTGCCAATCTACCTAGCCACCCAACAGTTGTAGAGACAGCAACACTCCACATTCACCTACTGTATTAGAAACAGAGACAGTATCACTGCTAGTAACCACCATAACATTCACTACAATAAAAGAATGATCTGCATTTATATAGCGCCTTTCACAACCTCAGGACATCGCAAAGTGCTTCACAGCCAATGAAGTACTTTTGGAGTGTAGTCACTGTTGCAATGTAGGAAACGCAGCTGCCAATTTGTGCACAACAAGCTCCCACAAACAGCAATGTGATAACCAGATAATCTGTTTTTATTGTGCTGTTGATTGAGAGATAAGTATTGGCCAGGACACTGGGGATCACTCCCCTGCTCTTCTTCGAAATAGTGCCACGGGATCTTTTACATCCACCTGAGAGAGCAGACAGGACCTCTGTTTAATGTCTCATCCGAAAGATGGGACCTCCGACAGTGTAGCATTCCTTCAGCACTGCACAGGAGTGTCAGAATAGACTTTTGTGCTCAAGTCTCCAAAATGGGACTTGAACCCACAACCTTCTGACTCAAAGGCGAGTGTGTTAACCACGGAACCACAGCTGGACACAAACCGAAAGGGAGGCTACAACACAGACCGCACTCACCAAACCACCGACCACACTGTATTAGAAAGATGGACTGCAACAGAGGCAGAATCCAATAACCCACACTCACCACATTAGAAATAAAGTCCATGCCACAATCAGCAACCATCAACCACAATAGAGACAGGAACCCATCACAATTTTACAGCAGATTTTCACTATTGCATATGTTAGATTTTAACATTTTCCCCGATTCCCATGAATGTTGAAACTGCACAAGAATCTTCTTCCTGTGAAGATGAAGATACAACATTCTCCTCATCTCCCAACTACCTAGCATTTGTGCACCAGAACTTTATTATTTAAAAAAAACTATAAGTGCCACTATTTTGCTTCTTAGCTGTGGCCCAGTGGGTAACACACTCGCCTCTGAGTCAGAAGGTTGTGGGTTCAAGTCCCACTCCAGGGACTTGAGCACTTAAATCTAGGCTGACACTCCAGTGCAGTGCTGGAGGAACGCTGCACTGTCGGAGGTGCCGTCTTTCGGATGAAATGATAAACCGAGGCCCTGTCTGCTCTCTCAGGTGGACGTAAAAGATCTCATGGCACTATTTCACTACGTAAACTTGAGGTCATCCAAAACTCAGCAACCTGTGTCCTAACTTGCACCAAGTCACAATCACCCATTGCCCCTGTGCTTTCAGATCTAAATTGGGTCTCTGTTAAACTACATCTCGATTTCAAAATTCTCATCCTTGTTTACTAAGCACTCCATGGCCTTTCCCCTCCCTATCTCTGTAATTTTTTTCAGCCTCACAACCTCACAAGATACCTGCGCTCCTCAAATGCTGCCCTCTTGAACAACCCTCAGTACAACTGCTCACCCATTGGTGGCCGTGCCTTCTGTTGCTTGGGCCCCAAGCTCTGGAACTCCCTCCCTAAATCTCTCCGCCTCTCTACCTGTGTTTCCTCTTTTTTAAGACATTCCTTAAAACCTACCTCTTTAACCAAGCTTTTGGTCATCTGCCTTAATTTCTTCTTTTGTGGTTTGGTGTCAAATTTATCTGGTTTGTCTTGTGAAGCGCCTTGGGATGTTTTTACTATGTTAAAGGCGCTATATATAAATAAAAGTTTATTGTTATTTTTTTTTAAATTATTATTATTTTGAAGAAGAGTAGGGGAGTTATCCCCAGTGACCTGGCCAACAATCAACATAACAAAACAGATTATCTGGTCATTAGCACATTGCTATTTGTGGGAGCTTGCTGTGCACAAATTGGCTGCCACGTTTTCCACATTACAACAGTGACTACACTTCAAAAGTACTTCATTAGCTGTAAAGCGCTTTGAAATGCCCGGCGCTGTATAAATGCAAGTCTATTCTTTCTTTGGAGAGGCTTAGAAAGATTGAGTGCTGAGGGCAACTTGCCATTTACATGTTCAGCTCGTTTCTGGCAATCAAATCAAGGCTTTTAGAAACATAGAAACATAGAAAATAGGTGCAAGAATAGGCCATTCGGCCCTTCGAGTCTGCACCACCATTCATGGCTGATCATGCAACTTCACTACCCCTTTCCTGCATTCTCTCCATACCCCTTAATCCCTTTAGCCGTAAGGGCCACATCTAACTCCCCTTTGAATATATCTAACGAACTGGCCTCAACAACTTTCTGTGATAGAGAATTCTGCAGGTTCACAACTCTCTGAGTGAAGAAGTTTCTCCTCATCTCGGTCCTAAATGGCTTATCCCTTATCCTTAAACTATGACCCCTGGACTTCCCCAACATTGGGAACATTCTTCCTGCATCTAACCTGTCCAATCCCGTCAGAATTTTATATGTTTTTGTGAGATCCCCTCTCATCCTTCTAAATTCCAGTGAATATAAGTCTAGTCGATCCAGTCTTTCTTCATTGGTCAGTCCTGCCATCCCGGAAATCAGACTGGTGAACCTTCGCTGCACTCCCTCAATAGCAAGAATATCCTTCCTCAGATTAGGAGATCAAAACTGTACACAATACTCAAGGTGTGGCCTCACCAAGGCCCTGTACAACTGTAGCAACACCTCCCTGCTCCTATACTACTTGCTGTACCTGCATGCCAACTTTCAATGACTGATGTACCATGACACCCAGGTCTCGTTGCACCTCCCCTTTTCCTAATCTGTCACTATTCAGATAATATTCTGCCTCCCTGTTTTTGCCACCAAAGTGGATAACCTCACATTTATCCACATTATACTGCATCTGCCATGCATTTGCCCACTCACCTAACCTGTCCAAGTCATGCTCTAGCCTCTTAGCGTGCTCCTCATAGCTCATACTGCCACCCTGCTTAGTGTCATCTGCAAACTTGGAGATATTACATTCAATTCCTTCGTCCAAATCATTGATGTATGTTGTAAATAGCTGGGGTCACAGCACTGAGCCCTGTGGCACCCCACTAGTCACTGCCTGCCATTCTGAAAAGGACACGTTTATTCCCACTCTTTGCTTCCTGTCTGCCAACCAGTTCTCTATCCACGTCAGTACATTACCCCCAATATCATGTGCTTTCATTTTGCACACTAATCTCTTGTGTGGGACCTTGCCAAAAGCTTTTTGAAAGTCCAAATACACCACATCCACTGGTTCTCCCTTGTCCATTCTACTAGTTATATCCTCAAAAAATTTCCGCTAAGTTGAAATTTCAATATAAGCTTATAGATGAGGGGTTTGAGGAAAACCACCTCATCTCTCAATTAGACACTTTACAGCCTTCTGGACTGAACATCGAGTTCAACAATTTCAGACCATAACCTCTGCCCCCACTTGTTCGGATGGCAGTTGTTGATGATTCTGCCATTCCCATTTACATCTCCTCGAGACCCATCTTTTGCTTCTTTACTGGTCCCATTACCGTCTCCTTTTGCCTTGCACCATCATCCCTTGTATCATTTCATCACTCCTATCTTCCACCCTATCACTGACCTTCCCCTTTTTGCTTCTCCCTGCCCTCCCCACTTTCCCTGCCCCTGGCACTTGCTTAAAACCTGTTACTTCTCTAACTTTTTTCCAGTTCTGTCGAAAGGTCATCGACCTGGAACGTTGACTCTGTTTCTCTCTCCACAGATTCTGCCCGATCTGCTGAGTATTTCCAGCATTTTCTGTTTTTATTCTATATTCCAATTGTTAGTTGAAGCTCTTTCATGTGCTTTGTGTGTTCTGAGATTTCCTCCTGGCCTTTCTTGTGGATAAAAGGCTAAAAGACAGAGTTAAGCTGAGCCATGTGGAAGCTATTTATTGAGCTGAACCACCAGTGATGTCTTTCTTCGAGCAGTAATCTAGCAAATGTGGTCAAACAAACAGCCTCATGTTTACTATCATAAGCGTGAGGCTTATTGGAAACCACATTTCTTTGAACAAACTGCTTGCTTCACATCAGGGACAAAGTACACACACACACAAGATTATCACAAAAACTGGAAGCTTCACATCTTATCAGCAGGAAAGATTCAAGCCTCCTTTGCACAGAACAATATCATCCCCCTAGATCTGAGGGTGGAGGCGCGAAGCCTTGAGACAAACCAAAATATAAAAGCAATGGATTTAGATTTCAATCTGATGGAAAGAAATCTTTTCACGATCTCTGTTGCTTCTCCTATTTTATGAAGGTCCAATTGCAAGAGCGTTTTGTTGATACCAATCTATTGCATATCGGAATTCATCCATGTGGTAAATGGTCCGAACTAGTGATGACAAGGCAGAATGGGTGTGGTAACATAATACCAGTCAGGGAAATAAACACCGGTCTTTCTGTTGTGCAATTAAGTGCCTAATCTGACTTTACTTACTTGCTTGAGATGATCCATTGAGGATCAGAATTATACATGCATAACTAGATAAAAACCACACTAGTCCCTGGTATTGCATTGCTCGGGTATATTTCTGCACCAGTTCCTGTACTGTATGCTGGAAAGTTGCATGTGCCTGTGATAGAGGAACCAGTACTTAAGCATGTATCAAGGTGGCTTTGAGGGTGTCCTTGAAGCGTTTCCTCTGCCCAGCTAGGGCTTGCTTTCCGTGTAGGGGTTCCGAGTCGACACTTTCTTGGGGAGTCTCGTGTCAGGCATGCGGACGATGTGGCCCGCCCAACAGAGCTGGTCGAGTGTGGTCAGTGCTTCGACGGTGGGGATGTTGATAACCTGGGAATCCTTGGCCTGAGACCGCCCTAAGTGGAGAAAGAGCATCCGGGGGGGCGCTGAGCACCTCAAGCCTCGTCGCCGAGAGCATGCAGAAAACATGCGCAGGCAGCGGAAGGGGTTTGCGGCAAACCAGACTCCCCACCCACCCTTTCCTCCAACCACTGTCTGTCCCATCTTTGACAGAGACTGTAATTCCCGTATTCCACGCAGCCACCTAAGAACTCACTCTTAGAGTGGAATCGAGTCTTCTCAATTTCGAGGGACTGCCTATGACGATGACTTAAGCATATTAGTCACGACAGAATAGAATCATAGGGGCTGAAATTGCCCCTTTCAGTGAAAGCCTTGGCCGCCTCAGTTGGTATGGAGTTGCCGACATATCATAAATTGCCCTCCATTTGTTTTCCAGCGGTGCTCGTCACAGCACCGCCCGTGTTCCCGCCCCGTCGGACACGCACCAACCCCCCCCACCGACCTGGCGACCCCTTTCCGACCCATGTGGGAAATTGCCCCGCGGGAATGGATCAGCCGCCGGTTGGTGCCCCCGACAGCTTTCCCCGGCGGGAAGCTGCCAGTGGCTGGGCAGCGCATCCGCCCTTAAAGGGGAGGGCGCACTGCCGCGGCCGCCATTTTATTTTAATTGTCAGCTGACTCTGGGGTCGGCTCGGCAAAGCCACCCACAGGTTCGGCTGGGCCGCCAACAGGCAGGCTGGCACCCCCGCTGGCCCGGCCAAAACCCTCCCTGGTGGCCCAGTGGGCCAAAGTTTTATCACCGCGCAGGCTCTCACCTTCAAGGTCACTCTGCACCGCCCCCAACTTCCGCCCCTCAGTTGTAGTCACCGCCCCCATTATGATCGAACATTAACAGATCGCAACAACTTGCTGCGTTAAAAAAAAATTCTCATCTCCCCCTATGGTTCTTATGCCAATTGTCTTAAATTTGCGTCCTCTGGTTACCGAACTCTCCTGCCAGTGGAAACAGTTTCTCCTTAATTACCCTAACAAAATCCTTCATAATTTTAAAACAAAAATAAAGTTCAAATTGTTGATAAAAAATACATGTTCTTCTGACAGGATCCAGCCTTTGGCCCCATGTAATCGATATGCTTTATTAAAATTTATTAACTCACAGTGATGCTGGTGGTCATGTTCTTACCATCTCCGGAGTGTGTACAGTAGCTGTAGACATTATAAACATCTGTAAAACCTTGTGTGTAAAATGGCGCACAATTCCTCTACGGTTCTGTGGTACTCTCGGTCTACCTTCTACTCCAGGAGTTGCACCTTCCTCAGACACAATGTGCAGATGCCACATGCCTGTGTACAAACATTACTAGTCAAAAAAGAAAGAGAGACAGGACTTGTATTTATATAGAGCTTTTCGCAACCTCAGTGACGTACTTTTTTTGAAGTGTAGTCACTGCTGTAATGTAGGAAATGCAGCAACCAGTTGGTGCACAAGTGAGATCACACAAACAGCAATGAGATAATGACCCGATAATCTTGTTTTGGTGAATGTTGGTTGAGGGATAAATATTGCCCAGGAGAACTCCCCTACTCCTCTTCGAATAGTGCCAAGGGATCTTTTTCGTCCACCTGAGAGAGCAGACATTGGTTCAACATGGTCTTGGTTTGTGATCAGCCATAATTTTATTGAATGGCTGGAGCAGGCTCGAGCGGCCATATGGCCTCGTCCTGCTGCTATGTCTTATGTTCTTAACATCTCATCCGGAAGACCTAGGGACAGAAATTGGGGGCATTTGCACCTCCCAAATGGCCTTGCGAACGGGCGCGACACCGCTAAATTCGGCAGGAGCTTCGTGGTGGTGCTGGGGCGTGCGTCCCGATCTCCAGCACCCGGAGATCGGGACGTCATCGCTGTGTGCATCGCCCCGTGAGCACCCCGGACCCTAGATTGGGTATCTCCCCCCTGAAGCTGCTCCGGGCGATGAGAGCGACAGCTCCAGGGGACGCGTACCTAGCGGCCGGCCGCTGACGGAGCGAGATTTAAAGGGGAGGTGGATGACTGCTGCCGAGTTTAGCTTCCCATTCTCGTCGCACTTTGGTCACGAGGTCTGTGCCGATCGCGCGGCAGCCCCGCTCCCCGGTGGTCCAGGTAGGTGGGTTCCAATCCTACAGAATATGCAGCGTGGGCCCCTCCCCTTAATTCGGGGAAGAGCCCCTCGTACACGGCAACGCTATGCGGCCCAGAGCGTAGCGCTCCCGAGCCGTGCGTCCCGCTCCCGCCCCAGGAAGGAAGTGGAGCGCTTGATTTAGCGGTAACCCAAATTTAGCGAGCGGGGCAAGACTTCTGCGCCTGGCGCAAAATGTCCTGCCTCCCGGATATTACCGCCTCCAAACATAGCGATACCCAATTTCTAGACCCTAATGTTCCAAAGAGGGAGTGAAGACCTCGTGTAGACATCAGGTGAAGCAGGATTAGAGAGAGGGGATCATAAGAACGTAAGAAATAGGGGCCATAAGGCCCCTCAAGACTGCTCCGCCATTCAATAATATCATGGCTGATCTGATCATGGACTCAGCTCCACTTCCCTGCTCGCTCCCCACAGTCACAATCAGTCATAAGAAATAGGAACAGGAGTACGCCATCCGGTTCTTTGCGTCTGCTTCGCCATTCAATGAGATCATGGAGCTGGGGTAGCACTGTTAATAAAGGATGAGATCAGTGCATTAGGGAGAAATGATTTTGGCTCAGAAGATCAAGATGTTGACTGTTTGGATGGAGATGAGGGAATAATAAGGGAAAAAAGTTGCTGGTAAGCGTAGTCTATAGGTCCCCTAACTAGCTACACTGTTGGAAGAAGTATAAATCAAGAAATAATGGAGGCTTGTAATAAAGGAACGACAATAATCATGGGCAAGTTTAACCTTCATATTGATTGGACAAAGCAAATTGGCCAGGGTAGCCTTGAGTATATCTGGGATAGTTTCCTTGAACAGTACATTGCAGAACCAACCAGGGAGCAGGTTATCTTAGATCTGGTACTGTGTAATGAGACAGGATTAATAAATGAACTCATAGTAAAGGATCCTCTAGGAATGAGTGACCACAACATAGTTGAATTTCAAATTCAGTTGGAGGGTGAGAAAGTTGGATCTCAAACCAGTGTCCTAAGCTTAAATAAAGGAGACTACAAAGGTATGAGGGCAGAGTTGGCTAAAGTGGACTGCGACAATAGATTAAGGTTGTCGTCATCATCAATGATAGACCTAAAATTCCAGGTCCTGAACTAAATCGTGAAGGGTGGAAGATGCCTGTGCATGGGGTTTTTTAACGTGTGATGGCCATTGCACACCAGCCACCACATGGGCTTGACAGAGCTAGGTCTTGGTCCAGTGGCAAGGATTAACCAAGACGACTGGAGACCAGCTCTGCTGCACGGACCTAGTGCGCTCACATATCGCAGTGTGGGCTGGCCCGTGCTGCCCCTGGGCCCTCGTCTCTTCTGGGCCCCAAACTCGTGCCTCTCCTGGGTCCTACTAGATTAAAGTATGGGACAGTTGATGAGCAATGGCAGACATTTAAGGAGATATTTCATAACTCGCAACAAAAATATATCCCAATGAGAAAGAAAGACTTGAAGAGAAGGGATAACCATCCGTGGCTCACTAAGGAAATAAGGGATGGTGTCAAATTGAAAACAAAGGCATACAATGTGGCCAAGACTAGTGGGAGGCCAGAGGATTAGAAAACTTTTAAAAGCCAGCAAAGAACGACTAAAAAAATGAAAGAGAGGGAAGATAGATTGAGAGTAAACTAGTACGAAATATAAAAACAGATAGTAAGAGTTTCTACAGGTACATAAAAAGGAAAAGAGTGGTTAAAGTAAATGTTGGTCCCCTAGTGGATGAGGCTGGGGAATTAATAATGGAGAACAGGGAAATGGCAGAGATGTTGAACAAATATTTTGTATCGGTCTTCACGGTAGAAGACACTAAGAACATCCCAATAGTAGATAATCAAGGGGCTATAGGGAGGGAGGAACTTAATACAATCATTATCAATAATGAAGCATCACTCGGTAAAATAATGGGACTAAAGGCGGACAAGACCCCTGGACCTGATGGTTTACATCCTAGGGTCTTAAAAGAAGTGGATGCAGAGATAGTGGATATATTGGTTATAATCTACCAAAATTCCTTGGATTCTGAGGCAGTCCCAGCGGATTGGAAAACCGCAAATGTAACGCCACTATTTAAAAAAGGAGGCAGACAAAAAGCAGGAAACTATAGACAGTTAGCTTAACATCTGTCGTTGGGGAAAATGCTGGAGTCCATTATTAAGGAAGCAGTAGCGGGACATTTGGAAAAGCATAATTCAATCAAGCAGAGTCAGCGTGGTTTTATGAAAGGGAAATCATGTTTGACAAATTTGCTGGAGTTCTTTGAGGATGTAACAAGCAGGGTGGATAAGGGGGAACCAGTGGATGTGGTGTATTTGGATTTCCAGAAGGCACATAAGAGGTTACTGCACAAGATAAAAGTTCACTGGGTTAGGGTAATATATTAGCATGGATAAAGGATTGGCTAACTAACAGAAAACAGAGAGTTGGGATAAATGGGTAATTTTCCGATAGGCAAACAGTGACTAATGGGGTGCCTCATGGATCGGTGCAGGGTCCTCAACTCTTTACAATCTATATTAATGACTTGGATGAAGGGACTGAGTGTAATGTAGTCAAGTTTGCTGATGATACAAAGATGAGTGGGAAAGCAAACAGGGCTAAGTGATTGGGCAAAAATTTGGCAGATGGAGTATAATGTGGGAAAATGTGAGGTCATCCACTTTGGCAGCTAAAATAGAAAATCAAATTATAATTTAAATGGAGAAAAATTATAAAGTGCTGCAGTACAGAGGGACCTGGAGGTCCTTATGCATGAAACACAGTTAGTATGCAGGTACAGCAAGTAATCAGGAAGGCAAATGGGATGTTGGCCTTTATTGCAAGGGGGATAGAGTATAAAAGCAGAGAAGTCCTGCTACAACTGTACAGGATATTGGTGAGACCAAACCTGGAGCACTGCGAACAGTTTCGGTCTCCATATTTAAGGAAGGATATACTTGCATTGGAGGCTGTTCAGAGAAAGTTTACTAGGTTGATTCCAGAGATTAGTGGGTTGACTTATGAATATAGGTTGAGTAGATTGGGCCTATACTCATTGGAATTCAGAAGAATTCTTATCTTATCTTATTGAAACATGTAAGATAATTAGGGGGCTCGACAAGGTGGATGCAGAGAGGATATTTCCACTCATAGGGGAAACTAAAACTAGGGGACATAGTCTCAGAATAAGGGGCCACCCATTTAAAACTGAGATGAGGAGGAATTTCTTCTCTGAGAATTGTAAATCTATGGAATTCTCTGCCCCAGACAGCTGTGGAGGCTGGGTCATTGAATATATTTAAGGCGGAGATCGTCAGATTTTTGAGCGATAAGGGAGTAAAGAGTTATGGGGAGCGGGCAGGAAAGTGGAGCTTATTGAATGGTGGAGCAGGCTCGAGGGGCCAGGTGGCCTTCTCCTGCTCCTATTTCTTATGTTCTTATGGCTGATCTTCTACCTCAACTCCACATTTCCGGCCTATCCCCATACCCTTCGATTCCCTTAATATCCAAAAAAAAAAGCCCCCATTTAAAATGATAGATTCTATCCTTATTTTTAATATAATATGTCTATTTTACACTATTATTCATAGTTAACTAGCATAATTTGGGAAGCAGAGGAGTAGAATTGGTTGGGGATGAATTTTTCTGCTAATCTGAGGATAGGAGAGTTGCAAAATTGCAGCGCAACAGCACCACCACTTATGGGAAGGTGTAATTACAGCATGACAACTTTGGTAGGTAGTTTCAATTATAAACATGGATATAGGAACTGGAGAGTGTTCGAAAAGAGCAGATTCTTAACAAGCCTCCAGTTCTGACGAAGGGTCATCGACCTGAAACGTTAACTCTGCTTCCTCTCCACAGGTGCTGCCTGGCCTGCTGAGATTTCCTGCATTTTCTGGATTTATTAGTGATTATCTTATATTTATGGCTCCTCATTCTCGTCTCCCCCACAAGTGAAAGCAGCTTCTCTACCTCTACCCTATCAAACCCTTTCATCATCTTAGAGACCTCTATCAGCTCACCCCTCAGCCTTCTCGTCTCTAGGGAAAAGAGACACCAGCATGTTCAGTCCTTCCTGATAGTTATAACCTCTTCAGTTCTGGTATCATTCTAGTAAATCTTTTTTGCAACTTCTCCAGTGTCTCTGTATCCTTTTTATAATATGGAGACCAGAGCTGTGCACCGTGTGGTCTAACCAAAGTTCGATACAAGCTTAACATAACTTCTCTGCTTTTCAATTCTATTCCTCTGGAAATGAACAGCGCTTTATTTGCTCTTTTTTAAGGCCTTATTAACCTGTGTCGCTACTTTGAGATTTGTGTACCTGTACCCCCAGATCCCTGTGCTCCTCTACCCCATTTAGACTCTTAGGGGTCAAAATTGCTTATGGCCGTTTTTGAGGCGGTGTCACCGCCTTGGTGCTGATTTTAGTGCCGGGCGTTTGCCGCAGTCTCAAAGTCCTAAATTCAGTTTTTACGGCCAAAGAGCAGCGCTAAAAAGTGGCCTTGCACACCCGTCCTCGGGCGGGAGCTCAGGAGGCCGACTGAATTTCCGGACGGGAGGGTGCCACCATGTCACACAGCACTGCCCCCCAGTCATCTAGATCCACGGAGTGGCCCTGGACAACGTGGACCACTTTCCATACCTCGGGAGCCTATTATCAGAAAAGGCAGACATCGACAGCGAGGTTCAACACCGCCTCCAGTGCGCCAGCGCAGCCTTCGGCCGCCTGAGGAAGCGAGTGTTCGAAGATCAGGCCCTCAAATCTGCCACCAAGCTTATGGTCTACAGGGCTGTAGTAATACCCGCCCTCCTGTATGGCTCAGAGACGTGGACCATATACAGTAGACACCTCAAATCGCTGGAGAAATACCACCAATGATGTCTCCGCAAGATCCTGCAAATGCCCTGGGAGGACAGACACACCAATGTCAGTGCTCTCGATCAGGCCAACATCCCCAATATCGAAGCACTGACCACACTCGGTCAGCTCCGTTGGGCGGGCCACATTGTCCGCTTGCCCGGCACAAGACTCCCAAAGCAAGCGCTCTACTCGGAACTCCTACACGGCAAGCGAGCCCCAGGTGGGCAGCAGAAATGTTTTAAGGACACCCTCAAAGCCTCCCTGATAAAGTGCAACATCCCCCACCGACACCTGGGAATCCCTGGCCAGAGACCGCCCTAAGTGGAGGAAGTGCATCCGGGAGGGCGCTGAGCACCTCGAGTCTTGGCGCCAAGAGCATGCAGAAATCAAGCGCAGGCAGCGGAAGGAGCGTGCGGCAAACCTTTCCTTCAACGACTATCTGTCCCACCTGTGACAGACACTGTAATTCCAATATTGGACTGTACAGTCACCTGAGAACTCACTTTTAGAGAGGAAGGAAGCCTCCTCTATTTCGAGGGACTGCCTATGAATGAATGGATGGGGAAAAAAAAGAACTAAAACTTCTCCGATCCACACACACACTCTTCAAACTAATGAAAACTTGCAGAGATTAATAAAGAGAAAAACGTACCTTCCTTTCTGGGCAATTGCGCCCGAGATCCGCTCTTGTCCGACCACTTTTTCCTGCCTGTATGGGCGGTCGCCTCCTGTTACGGCAGCCGTACAAAGAAAAAGCAGCGACAGAGACGTCAAAGAGCTGCTGTACGCTGGATGATGTCACCATGCGGGGGCATTAGCCGGTGCAGCGTTATCTCTTGGCACCTCTGCCAAAGAGCCGACTGAATTTAGGACGAGGCGACGACGACGCTCATCGTCGAAGGTCGGCCTTTGCCGCCCATTAGCCGTCTAGCACTGGTGCTAACGGGCTGCTTTATAAAGCGAATTTCATCCCCTTATTTTCCAAGGAGTCTGTGGCCTCCTTATTCTTGCTACCACAATGTGCCAACTCCTAGTCTGAAACTACTGTGCTGCTCTGTTTGCAGGTGAAGATTTCTCAGAACGAGCAGGGTTAACTGGGTACAGATGGCCGGTGGTTTAAAAAACACAGCATGGGAGCCGGTGATGTGGGTGGTTGCAGTTCCGAGGTCGGGACGGAGGAGTGGCGAGAGTTCATAGAGGGACGTGATCGGGGCCCGGGAGAGGCGTGAGTTCGGGGCCCAGAAGAGGCGAGGGCCCAGGGGCAGCACGGGCCCAGCCCACACTGCGATATGTGTGCGTGCTCGGTCCGTGCAGCAGAGCTGGTCTCCAGTCGTCTTGGTTAACCCTTGCCACTGGACCAAGACCTCGCTCTGTCAAGCCCGTGTGGTGGCTGGTGTGCAACGGCCAACACATGTTAAAAAAATCCACCCACAGGCATCTTCCACCCTTCAGGATGTAGTTCTGGACCTGGAATATTAGGTCCTTCATTGAAACACCTGTGAACTCATCCCTTTTTGGCATGGAAGCAAGTCATCCTCACTTCAAGGGACTGCCTATGATGATGATGATGGTCACCCGTTCCTTTTTTATTGACTCTAACAGCCCATTGTGCCTGTGCCTCCTCCTGTCCTCAGAATAGCAGGACTCCAATTGTCAGGTAACAGCAATGAGCGGCTTGTTTCTGACTTACCTAAACCACTGAGCCTATTTCCCTCTTATGCTAACTGTGTCAGTAGTATATGTAATTGTTCATATTAAATCCCTGAATATAACCAGCAGTAAATGAATGCTTTAAATCAAGCAGTCGCTGCCTGGATCAGGAAACTGCTCTGACAGGGACCTGGGTTTATTCTGGCCTCACATTCATCCTCCTGCACATTTTCCTCGTGACCTATGCAAAGGAAATAAAACCATTTCTTCACAAAATACTTTTGGAAAGTTAATGGTCTATGTCGCCCCCTGCAGCTGGATGTGACTACAGCTGGAATTTTGTTCTGCTTCTGATTAACTTTCACGCAGTTGGAGTTTAACCTGACAAAAGAGTAATTGGTATTATCAGTGGGGCTGTCAGTGAGGTTAAGCTATTGATGAGGGATAATTCGGGGTTATCGCTGAGGGATAACAAGGGGCTATGAATGAAGAATAATAGAGAATACTGATTAGGGAAAATGGGATTCTTAGTGTTGAATATTAGGGAACTAACTAGGGGTAATTGTGATTATTGAGGGATAATAAGGGTTTATTAATGAGGAATAATGGCTATCATAATGGGAATTATTAATGTGGTTAAAAAGGATTATCAAACGGGAATAATGTGAGCTTTAATGAAGATAACGAGAGTGATCAATGGGAAATTTTGTGGGGGTGGTTATCAATGAAGAATATTTATATATGTGAAAAAAAACTCTCGTGCTCATCCTGAGTTTGTGTTACCTTGATACTGATTTTTCAACCAGTGAAATCAATTTTCACCGTTAATCCTCTCATTTTGAGTGAAGATTGCTTTCGTTGGCTGGCAAATAAGTAACAAGGTAGTACAAACTCAGGATGATCACTCAAGTTTACCTCTGTGGATACGGAGGCAGAGACAGCAATGTCGTGGGAAAGAGAATCGTGTAAATATTTGAAAAAGAAAATCACATAAAGGATACATAAAATGAATTGAGGTAGGTAGAAGAAAAAAAAAGACTTACATTTATATAGTGCCTTTCACGACCACCGGACGTCTCGAAGCGATTTACAGTCAATGAAGTACTTTTGGAGTGTAGTCACTGTTGTAATGTGGGAAGAGTTAGCATCCACACAGCACAGATAGGCCAAATGGCCGCCTTCTGTGTTGTAACTTTGATTCTTCAAGCCTTCTATACTTGGAGACATGGAAAGGTTGCCTTCTTATCTCTCGGATTCTCCAAAACAGATGTTGACTACTTAACATTTCCACTCCACGCTGATGGAGGTCCAAATGATTCGGGCTTTGGAAGGACGCACCAGACTGGGTTGCTCTAAATACTCTCAGTGACTTTAGCAGCCAAAAACATATTGGCTTTCATTGCAGTTACCATTGCCTCAAGCTTTTTGTTAACACTAAACATGAGAGAAACAGGAGCTCACCGTTCCAAGAAAATACTTGAACCTTTCCGAGCAGCGATCTAATGGGTGTAAAACCGCACAGAAAAAAGGATAAAACAAGCCAATTGCCAGGGACTGAGGCAAAAGACAATGGGGGAGATATTGGGCGCTAACGACTTTGCGACTAGTGCACCGCCACTAACGACTCCTAAATGCTGCGGGAGTTTAACAGCGGCTCTACGGCATTGCGCCCGAATATCCTGCGTCCGGAGATCGTGATGTCATCGGCGTGCGCATCATTCTGGCATCGTGATTGGGTACCGCCCACTGGAGCTGCGGCGGGCGATGACAGCGACAGTTGCAGGGGACGCGCACCGGGCGGGCGGCCACTGGCGGGGCGGAATTTAAAGGGAAGGTGACCGGCAGCGGCTGTACAAAAACTTCCCGCTCCGGTGCCGCTTTGGACGCGGGGCCCGTGCCGCGACCGTTCAGCCCGGCGCTCGGCTTGAATGTCGGGCTGATCGGGCGGCACCCCCGCTCCCCGATGGTCCGCGTAGGCGGGTTCCTATTATGCAGAGTGTGCAGCTTGGGCCCTTCCCTTTAATTCGAGGGAAGAGACTCTCCTACGCGGCAGTGTGACGTAACCCGGTGCGCAGCGCTCCCGCCCCAAGAAGGGAGGTAACCCCAATTTAACGCGAGAGGCAAGACTTCTGCGCCGGGCGTAAAGTCTCGCGCCAAGCGCGTGTCACCGTCACCAATTTCTACACCAGTGGGTCTTACTGGATGGATTCTTCGTAATGGATTAATTACATATTATAATGTGGTTCCTGGACGGCAAAAAAATGCGCAATTACAGAAGGAATGAAAAGCTAGGGAAGGTGCAACAATTCCAATTCGAATCTTAATGAAAAAAGCTAGTCAGCTATTTATTTCAGTGTTTTCCCCTCCTGCCAGCAGCAAGCTGATAACACAGCCGGTATTCTATTGTAGATGCTGGTTCAGTAGGAGCAGGATAGAAACATAGCAGACTTTCTTCACCAGGGATCTAGCTTGGTGTTACCTAACCATTACCTCTTGATTCAACATGTTTTCTTTCCACGCTTTGCAATCTTTAAGCAGTGCCCCTAAGTTTAGGGTTCCTAAGCCTGTAGTAGAAGGGAGATAATGGTCCTGAAATCCCGGCTTCCCTGAGTCTGTATGGAGTGTGTACGGGCGCGGGAAGGCATCGCAAAAGCCGGTTTTCAGCGTGCGATGCGCATTCGTGTCAAGTTCTGGCTTAACTGATCACACGCATCTAGGCAGCAAGAACATTTGCATGGGCAAGATTGCGGTATTTGCCCAGCGAATGACCTTAAAACTCTTGCGCCTGATAAAAGCCTACTTTTACCAGCGTAAGAGTTTTAAAACATCTAACAAACATATAAAAATAAAATTTAAAAACACATTTCTCTATTTAAAAACCCTGCCCACTTATTACAAAAAAAATCAGAAAAATATATATTTTTTCTAAAACCTTTATAAACTTTAATTTCAATTAATTTCAATTATGTGAGATGCATTTTTTATTTTTTATGTTGAGTTTAGTGCGTTTGGGTTCTTTTTTCTCATTAATAGCAATGAGAACTGGTAGATACGGAGTTCCCATTGCTAGTAATGAGAATACTGCACCTGATTGGTTGAGCAGTCACACGTGACTGCACCTTCTGCGTGGGAACCTGGAGGACGGGAGCGCGCTCTGCAGCGCGGGAAGAGAAGGCCTCCCCACTGGAATCCCACGCTCCTCCGGGACCACCAGGTACCTTCGTAAAAATTCTTTGGTTAGGGGCGTTCGTCCGAAAGAAGCCTCTGACCGGGATTTCAGGGCCAATGAGTCCAGCAGTGTTGAAGTTTTAGAAAAGAGTGGATTAGAATCTGTTCCAGTACAATGAATTGTTACTGTTCTAAGAGATGGATGTGCTGAGAAGCTGTTGGCAATAGGGGACAAGATATGTCCTGTGATTCAGGTGCTGATCAAATTTAATTTGAAACCTTGATAACTTTCATATCCTAAGACCCAGTAGTAGGAAAAATAGACAGGAATTCTGGAAAAAAATAACTTTTGGGAGGGGGCGCGGGGTGGGGGCGGGGAGGAATCTAATTCCCTCTTTTAGTGCACTGTTTAATAGAAACATAGAAAATAGGTGCAGGAGTAGGCCAATTTTAAAAGGCTTAAAAGGAAAAGTTCATTTATACGAGTGGTAAAACAATGCTTGATTATTTCAGTGAATAAACAGCCATCTTATACAGATACTGAGGGGAATACAATGGCTTTCTGGTTCTGCACCACCATTCAATGAGTTCATGGCTGAACATACAACTTCAGTACCCCATTCCTGCTTTCTCGCCATACCCCTTGATTCCCCAAGTAGTAAGGACTACATCTAACTCCTTTTTGAATATATTTAGTGAATTGACCTCAACAACTTTCTGTGGTAGAGAATTCCACAGGTTCACCACTCTCTGGTTGAAGAAGTTTCTCCTCATCTCGGTCCTAAATGGCTTACCCCTTATCCTTAGACTGTGATCCCTGGTTCTGGACTTCCCCAACATTGGGAACATTCTTCCTGCATCTAACCTGTCTAAACCCGTCAGAATTTTAAACGTTTCTATGAGATCCCCTCTCATTCTTCTGAACTCCAGTGAATACAAGCCCAGTTGATCCAGTCTTTCTTGATATGTCAGTCCCGCCATCCCGGAAATCAGTCTGGTGAACCTTCGCTGCACTCCCTCAATAGCAAGAATGTCCTTCCTCAAGTTAGGAGACCAAAACTGTACACAATACTCCAGGTGTGGCCTCACCAAGGCCCTGTACAACTGTAGCAACACCTCCCTGCCCCTGTACTCAAATCCCCTCGCTATGAAGGCCAACATGCCATTTGCTTTCTTAACCACCTGCTGTACCTGCATGCCAACCTTCAATTACTGATGTACCATGACACCCAGGTCTCATTGCACCTCCCCTTTTCCTAATTTGTCACCATTGTTCACTGGTCCCTGCCCAGTGTTCACTGGGCAGGGACTCCCCCACTCCCTAATGTGTCTATGGTGACTTTCTGTCTCTGCTATTTTAATGCTACAGCTAATCCAAGGGTTAACAACTTTTGTGCTAAATGGTAGAAAATTAAGTTGATGCCAAAAATAGTGCACACAGGTAATTAAACACCATCACGTGTGATTTAGAAATTTCTAGGCACTACAAAAGCACACTTTCTGGTCCAAAATCTAGGTATCACATATGCCACATATCCACGGCATAACTAAAACTACCTATTTCCACCGTAACATCGCCCGTCTCCACCCCTGCCACAGCTCATCCGCTGCTGAAGCCCTCATCCGTGCCTTTGTTGCCTCTAGACTTGACTACTCCAACGCACTCCTGGCTGGCCTCCCACATTCTACCCTACGTAAACTTGAGGTCATCTAAAACTCGGCTGCCCGTGTCCTAACTTGCACCAAGTCCCGCTCACCCATCACCCCCTGTGCTCGCAGACCTACATTGCATCCCGGTTAAGCAATGCCTCGCTTTCAAAATTCTCATCCTTGTTTTGAAATCTCTCTAGGGCCTCGCCCATCCATTTCTCTGTAATCTCCTCCAGCCTCACAACCCCCCCCCCGAGATGTCTGTGTTCCTCAAATCCTGCCCTCTTGAGTATCCCTGATTATAATCACTCAACCACTGGTGGCTGTGCCTTCAGCTGCCTGGGCCCCAAGCTCTCGAACTCCCTGCCTAAACTTCTCCGTATCTCTATCTCTTTTTCCTCCTTTAAGACGCTCCTTAAAACCTACCTCTTTAACCAAGCTTTTGGTCACCTGCCTTAACTGCTTCTAGAGCGGCTTGGTATTGAATTTATTTGCTTTGTCTTAAAACACTCCTGTCAAGTGCCTTGGGACATTTTACTACATTAAAGACACTATATAAATACAAGTTGTTGTTGTTATTTCAACCCTAGATACCATTGGCCTGAAATACAGTGTGTTAAGCAGGATTAGGAGTTGCTTGAGTACATGTGAGGCTTGTTTGCAGCATGTTAACCAGGTTGATGAGGTACTTGAGCATGTATGGGGCTAGATTGCAGTTTGTTAACCACAATTTCTATGTGTTTGAGAAAGGTGAACATTACGGTGTTAAGAATCTTCCGGCAGGTAAAATCTCGTTGCCTAAAATTTCCAGTAAATCATTTCCCTCATATGGTCACTAGAGGGGGTATTTTAATGACGATTTACTGAAATCCTCTTCTGTTTCCCAGAATTTTAGTAATTTTTCAGAAATGGAAGTATTGGACTCAAGTTTCAGCTGTCCCGCAGAATGGTGCACCTCCGAGAGACCCGCCTGTTTTGTAGAAGTAAAAGCGCGCCTAAAACATACCTCGCAATTCTCGGTGTTCAGCAGGCCTGTTTAGTAGTCGGCGCGGCGCAGCCCAAGCAGGTAGGGGCGGAGCTACAGCCCTGTGCCGAAAAAGAGTGCCGACAGCTGCGCGCATGCGGAGTGGAGTCTGTGCGCATGCGCAGTAGTTCCTGGCCCTCCCAGCGCGCCCTGTCTCCGGGTGACCCTATCCCTGGCCGAAGGGATGTTGCGATGTTCGCCCCCCCCCCCCCCCCCCCCCATCCCGGGCTGAGTGGCCTGCCTATCTCACCGTCCCTCGCCTCACCTCAGCGCCACTGCCCTTACCTCGCGGCCTCCTTGCCGGCCCGCCCGAACACCACCTTGGTGGTGGGGCCCGCCCGACCAGCAGCTCTCCCCGGTGGTGGGCCTCACCCAAACACCTCGGCGGCGGGGCCCCCCGACCAGCTCTTTGGCGGGGCCCGCCCGAACTCCTCCCCAGTGGCGGGCCCCGCTCGAACACCTCCCCGCCTGACCAACTCTTCGGCAGGCAGGGCTGCGTGTGCTGTTGGAGGGCTCCTGGTGCTCCTGAATGGCTAGGTGCTGCAGTAGGTGAGTAGAAACTTTTAATTTTTTATTTATTGATTTATTATTTTTTTGATTTATTGGTTGATTTATTGATTTATTTATCATTTATTATTGATGGTGGCTCTTTATTGCTAAAAGTGAAGCATTTAATGCTTTGGAAAATCCCCTAACTTCCCTCTAACTTCCCTTCCCCTCCCCCACCCCCCCCACCTCCTCCCCAGCAACCCCCCCCCCCAATCTCTGGCTACCTGCGCCTACTTTCTAAAGTGTATGCAAGGTTTTTCTGAGCATACAAAAGTCTACACCTACTCCGTTCTAAGTTAGTTTGGAGTAATTTTCGCTGCCTAAACTTGCAAAACAGTCGTAAGTGGCTGGTAACGCCTCCTTTTGAAAAAAAAACTTAACTAAAACAAAACTAAACTAACTCACTAGAACTGGAGCAAACTAAATGCCGAGAATTGCAATTTCTAAGATACTCCAAGCTAAACTCGTTGCTCCAAAAAAATAGGAGCAACTCGAGCCGAAACTTGGGCCTATTGTGTGGAGTATTATTTTGTTGTAATGGATTGAAACACCCCTCTTTCTTAACTATGATGAACATAAATGTGTCTGATTTGCTCATAAAAAGGTGAGGAAAACAGCAACTTGTATTTATATAGTGCATTTAACATAGTGAAATGTCCCAAGGCGTTTCACAGGAGTTTCATGCGGCAGAAATTTGACACCGAGCCGCATAAGTAGAAATTAGCGCAGGTGACCAAAAGCTTGGTCAAAGAGTTAGGTTTTAAGGAGGAAAGAGAGGTAGAGAGGTGGAGAGGTTTAGGCAGGGAGTTCCAGAGTTTGGGGCCCAGGCAACAGAAGGCACGGCCACCAATGATTGGGTGATTATAATCAGGGATGCTCAGGAGGGCAGAATTAGAGGAGCGCAGACATCTCGGGGGAGGGGCTGTGGGGCTGGAGGAGACTACAGAGATAGGGAGGGGCGAGGGCCATGGAGGAGATTACAGAGATAGGGAGAGGCGAGGGCCATGGAGGAGATTACAGAGATAGGGAGGGGCGAGGGCCATGGAGGAGATTACAGAGATAGGGAGGGGCGAGGGCCATGGAGGAGATTACAGAGATAGGGAGGGGCGAGGGCCATGGAGGAGATTACAGAGATAGGGAGGGGCGAGGGCCATGGAGGAGATTACAGAGATAGGGAGGGGCGAGGGCCATGGAGGAGATTACAGAGATAGGGAGGGGCGAGGGCCATGGAGGAGATTACAGAGATAGGGAGGGGCGAGGGCCATGGAGGAGATTACAGAGATAGGGAGGGGCGAGGGCCATGGAGGAGATTACAGAGATAGGGAGGGGCGAGGGCCATGGAGGAGATTACAGAGATAGGGAGGGGCGAGGGCCATGGAGGAGATTACAGAGATAGGGAGGGGCGAGGGCCATGGAGGAGATTACAGAGATAGGGAGGGGCGAAGGCCATGGAGGAGATTACAGAGATAGGGAGGGGCGAGGGCCATGGAGGAGATTACAGAGATAGGGAGGGGCGAGGGTCATGGCAGCATTTGAAAAGCAGAATGAGAATTTTGAAATCGAGGTGTTGCTGAACCAGGAGCCATGGGTGAACGGGACCGGGTGCGAGTTGGGACACGAGGAAAGGACATTTTTTTTCCACTTTTGAATACTCCCAGTTCAGCCATAGCACAGGTCATCTATAAGCATACTTGCCTCTGCACTCTCCAAACAATACCTCTTGATGGCGATCTCAAGGAAGCAACTACTGTTGCACAGAATGGCATACTCCATTTACCTTTGCCGATTTTAACTGGGGCTGCCAATTTAGCGACAATTTGTCACAATGTTAAAACTCATGGGGCAAGGGAGGGGTCCCCCACGACCTGTGGAAACTCTGACACCCAATAGCGTGCTTCCCAACTGCCACACAAGGGTGCCCTGTCCGGACCGGTGACGTCAGAGCTGTAGCTAGTGGAATCGAGGAATGGGGTGATGGATAAACACCAATGTTCGATTTTAAGCTGCGTGATTACTGGACTGGAGAAAGTTACAAAAATAAAGAAGGCACCTTAAACACAAAGTTTGTAATTTTAAATTGGAGGTGTTGGAGGATGAAGAGCCAAAGTAGGTCTGCAAAGATGTACTCATCTTTTGAATGCTTTCATGGATCATGGAATTATGGCTGGTTTTGAATAAAAATAAGAAAGAAAGACTTGCATTTATATAGCATCTTTCACGATAACACCTCAGTTAATGATGGAGTGTAGGCTCTATTGTAATGTTGGAAACGCGGCAGCCAATTTGTGCACAGCAAGCTCCCACAAGCAGCAATGTGATAATGACCAGACAATCTGTTTTTGTTGTGTTGATTGAGGAATAAATATTGACCAGGACACTGAGGTTAACTCCCCTGCTCTTTGAAAAAGTGCCGTGGGATCTTTTATGTCCACCTGAAAAAGCAGCCGAGGGCCTTGGTTTAATATCTCATCCGAAAGACAGCACCTCCGACAGTGCAGCGTTCCCTCAGCACTGCACTGGGAGTGTCAGCCTTGATTGTTGTGCTCACGTCTCTGGAGTGGGACTTGAACCCACAACCTTATGACTCAGGTGAATATGCTGCCCACTGAGCCACAGCTGACACTTGATAACTTGAAGGGATCGTTTTTGACTTTGCACTCGGGGTGGGTGGTGTGCTCACCTGCTGGAAGCACATATCGGAAATCTGGGCACCAAAAGCACGCGTATTTCTGACCAATTCTTTAAATAAAGAACTTGCATTTATATCGCGCCTTGCCCCAAAACCCTTTACAGCCAATGAAGTACTTTTGAAGTGTAGTCACTGTTGTAATGCAGGAAACGCTGGCAGACAATTTACGCACAGCAAGCTCCCACAAACAGCAATGTGATAATGACCAGATAATATGTTTTAGTGATTTTGGTTGAGGGATTAATGTTGGCCAGGATACCGGGGAGATCTCCCTTGCTCTTCTTTGAATAGTACCACGGGATCATTTACCTACACCTGAGAAGGCAGACGGGGTGTCGGTACAAAGCCTCATCCCAAAGACAGAATCCAACACTGCAGCACTCCCCCAGTACTGCGCTGAAGTGTTTGCCTGGATCTCGAGCTCAAGTCTCTGGAGTGGAGCTTGCGTGCCGTGTGTGTCCGAATTTTTAAGATTTGTTCCTGGTGGATGAGGCTCCCGACCAGAAGTGCAAAGTTGGAAAATAACCCCACAGCGTCAGATTAATATTCTTGAAGCTTTACCGACATGGTTATTCATCTGGCTCAGAAAATGAAGTCACCTGGATCGCATGCTGTCACTGCAGAATGAATCTGGTCTGTTTGAGCCAAGATAGCTTTTCTTGAGACCGTATAGACAGCGAGTATTACTGCAATCTGGCAGGTAGCTTCCGGGCAATAAGCATCACGCAGTGAGCAGCTGAACAGGACGGTGGGAGGTGCTACAGAGAGTGAACATTATAGCAGGCCCATTGCAGACAACTACTCATCACAGGCAGTCCCTCGGAATCGAAGAAGACTTGCTTCCACTCTAAAAATGAATCCTTCGGTGACTGAACAGTCCAATATGGGAACCACAGTCGCTGTCACTGGTGGGACAGATAGTCGTTAAGGGAAAGGGTGGGTGGGGAGTCTGGTTTGCCGCACGCTCCTTCCGCTGCCTGCGCTTGATTTCTGCATGCTCTCGGCATGAGACCCGAGGTGCTCAGCGCCCTCCCGGATGCACTTACTCCACTTAGGGCGGTCTTGGGCCAGGGACTCCCAGGTGTCAGTGGGGATATTGCACTCTATCAGGGAGGCTTTGAGGGTGTCCTTGTAACATTTTCTCTGCCCACCTTTGGCTCATTTGGCATGAAGGAGTTCCGAGTAGAGCGCTTGCTTTGGGAGTCTCGTGTCTGGCATGCGAACAATGTGGCCCGCCCAGCGGAGCTGATCAAGTGTGGTCAGTGCTTCGATGCAGACAACTATTATAGCAGACTTGGAGGATGAGTTGCAGAGACTGAACATTGCAGAGGCCACTAGAAGGCAATGCAGACAGCAAGATTTCGAGAAGACTTCCAGTGGGTTAGTCAACAGGTGTCGAGAAAAGAGTGGACCAGATTGTGACTATTAGGCTTGTTTTGTAGGATCCTATTCAGATAAAGATTGTAACTGCTGGAATGTATTTGCTTCATTAGTTCTTTGCTTAAGAATTCATAGCAACGCTTTGCTATTAAGAACTAGTTGATTTATTAGCAAAGGTATAACAATCACACTACACATTCCCAGCTCATCCACCAGGCTCACAACCACCTGCCTCATCATGGATCCCCCGAACACAACTGGCTGGGGTTTTATTGAGTCTTGTGAACATCATGTGACTGGCTAAGCCACTCGCAACTCCAGAGCTCTACAACTATTTTAAAGTAACGTTAATACAAGTGCCCCCCCTTTTTTTTTAAGGGCACCAAAAACCATAAATTAACCATAAACCATTGAAGGGAACCTTGTCAAATCAAATTAAATGTACATTTGTTTGGCGGGGGTGGTGATGCACTTCAGTCCCTCCAGTGCCCACCTCTCGTGGAAGGCCGCGAGCGTACCGGTGGACACCGCGGGCTCCATCTCCAGGGACACCCTGGCGCGAATGTAACCGCGGAAGAGAGGCAGGCAGTCAGGCTGAACGACCCCCTCGACCACCCATTGCCTGAACCGGTTAATGGCCACCTTGGCCAGGCACAGGAGCAGTCCTACGAGAAGGCCCTCCAACCTGCCCGCTCCCTTCCGCACAGGGTGCCCAAAGATCAGTGTTGCAGCGGGGAGTGAGGCAAAATGTGCAGGAGTGAAGCCAACAGGAAGATTTGGGGGTTTTTTTGTTGGAGAAAGTGTGGAGAGGGCTCATTGCAGCTCATTTATTGGCAATGGCGATTTATAGCAGGCTTGTATGAGAAGATTACAACTGAAAGCAATGTTAAAGTCTTGTAGGAGATAACGCTCATCACGTGTCAACATGAAGGTTGGCCAAAGTATGTTGACTGAAGTAGCAATGATTGCAGGTTTGGTATTCAGTTTCTGTCACGTTAGTAGAAAGATTTATCCTTTTAGATGTAATGAAATTATATCAATTGTGTATGTTTTGGCTTAGGGCCATGTCCTGTTTACTTGGTCTGAGAGAGAAACCCAACTCCATTTGAAAACAGGTAGCAGTAATGGCTTGCTCAAATACGTGATCATCTGCCGAGAGTTAGGAACCGCGGGTTGTTGTATTTCTGAATTTGTGATATTACTTATCTTGACTGCAACAGCAACAACTTATACAGGTTGAGCGGCCGAAATCCGGAAACCTCGGGACCGAAGCCGTTCCGGATTCTGGGTATTTCCGGATTTTGGAACGTCTTTGCCTGGGCCGAAGTAGGTGGGGTTGGGCAGTCGAGGTAAGGGGGAGAGGGGGGGGGAGCCGGGGCCGGGGCGAAGTCGGGCTGGGACGAGATTGGGCCGCCGAGGGCCAGGGCGAAGGTGGGCCGCAGAGGGCTGGGGCGAGGGAGGGCCACCGAGGGCCGGGGCGAGGGAGGGCCGCCGAGGGCCGGGGCGAGGGAGGGCCGCCGAGGGCCGGGGCGAGGTAGGTCCGGGGGGAGGTTGGGCCGCCGAGGGCCGGGGCGAGGGAGGGCCGCCGAGGGCCGGGGCGAGGGAGGGCCGCCGAGGGCCGGGGCGAGGTCGGGCCGCTGAGGGTCAGGGCGAGGGAGGGCCGCCGAGGGCCGGGGCGAGGGAGGGCCGCCGAGGGCCGGGGCGAGGGAGGGCTGCCGAGGGCCAGGGCGAGGTAGGTCCGGGGGGAGGTTGGGCCGCCGAGGGCCGGGGCGAGGGAGGGCCGCCGAGGGCCGGGGCGAGGGAGGGCCGCCGAGGGCCGGGGCGAGGGAGGGCCGCTGAGGGTCAGGGCGAGGGAGGGCCGCCGAGGGCCGGGGCGAGGGAGGGCCAGGGCGAGGGAGGGCCGCCGAGTGCCGGGGCGAGGTAGGTCCGGGGGGAGGTTGGGCCGCTGAAGGACGGGGCAAAGTCGGGTCGCCGAGGCGGGGGGATTCCGGACTTCGGAACATTCCGAATTTTGGAACTCCAGATTTCGGACGCCCAACCTGTATTTATATAGCGCCTTTAACATAGTAAAATGTCCCAAGGCGCTTCACAGGGACGTTATCAAACAACATTTGACACCTAGCCACATAAGGACAGATGAGGTAGGTTTTAAGGAGCATCTTAAAGGCGGAAAGAGAGGTTTAGGGAGGGAATTTCAGAGCTTGGGATCTTGGCAGCTGAAGGCACAGACGCCAACGGCTGAGCGATTTACAATCGGGAATGCTCAAGAGGCCAGAATTGGAGGAGTGCAGACATCTCAGGGGGTTGTGGGGCTGAAGGAGATTAAAGAGATCGGGAGGGGCGAGGCCATGAAGGGATTTGAAAACAAGGGTGAGAATTTTAAAATCGAGATGTTGCTTAACTGGGAGCCAATGTAGGTCAGTGAGCACAGGGGTGATGGGTGAATGGGTCTTGGTGCGAGTTAGGGCATAAGCAGCAGAATTTTGGATCACCAAGTATTTCCCAGAAAGCTGACATTACTATTAATGACGTGCTTTGAGGATGTCACAAGTGAAGTTAGTGTTCATATTATGTGTCAAAACAAGAATAACACCATACATCTGAAAGGGCAGAATGTTGCAGTTTAGCAAGGAGGAACAGTGGCATTTCCTTTTGGAGTCGATGGTTGAACATAACAAAAGATTTAGGAGCAGGAAGAGGCCACACGGCCCCTCGAGCCTGCTCTACCATTCAATAAGATCATGGCTGATCTTTGGCCTCAACTCCACTTTCCCGGCCGATCCCCATATCCCTTGATTCTCTTTGTCTCCAAAAATCTATCGATCTCAGTCTTGAATATAGTCGAGGAATGAGCGTCCACAGCTCTCTGAGATAGCTCTGGCCAATTTCCTACCCTGCGATGAGTTGCCCACTTGGCGGCCGATGGTGGTAACGGGTGGGTGGTGTGGCCTCTCCACTGACTTCGCGCCTGTTCAAGGCAGAAGTCGAAGGTTGCCCCCTATGTGTTTAGATGCCCCGAGTAGTTTTATTTGATGCAGCATGAATTAGACAGGCTTAGGGCCAGAAATTGATGGTGGTTACAGGCCGAGATGTCAGGTAGGCCAGTCGAGCAAATGCAACAATTCATATCCCTCAAGTCTGACCATCAGTTATCATTTTTATTTACCTTTGATAGCTTCACCCTTAGTCCTCGTCACCTATCGAGGTTTGTGGTCTCATTATGTCCCCTGATCCTAACTGAAGTCCTGATCCATTGCTAAGGATGGCTCCAAGAAACTTCTTTTCCTCTCTCATTCCAAATACATTTTTTTCCCTTTAATGAGCATAAACTGTCTCAGGCCCAAGTCTTTTCTGACCCCCACCTGGAAATAATTTTCTAGCCCTTCTCGTTCACTCATAGAAAGAACACAAGAATAACTTTGACATCAAATGGACAATACCTCTCTCACGTCCAGCATCTCCCCATCACAGCTTCTTGGGTTTCTCTATTTCATTGATACTGCGATGATCATTTATCCCCTGATCTTCCTTCTCTTGTTTTTCCTAAGCTCGTAATACACCTTACCACATCCTTATCCTTCTTGTATCCTTGCCTTGTTGAAATCAAAATTCATTGCACCGTAACAGATTCTAATCCATTCTTTTCTAAGACTTCAACACTGCGGGACTCATCTCTCTAATTCATCATCATCATAGGCAGTCCCTCGAAATCGAGGGAGACTTGCTTCCACTCCAAAAGTGAGGTCTCAGGTGATTGAACAGGCCAATACGGGAATTACAGTCTCTGTCGCAGGTGGGACAGACAGTCGTTGGAGGAAAGGGTGGATGGGGAGTCTGGTTTGCCGCATGCTCCTTCCACTGCCTGCGCTTGTTTTCTGCATGGTCTCGGCGACGAGACTTGAGGAACTCAGTGCCCTCCCGGATGCGCCTCCTCCACCTCGGGCAATCTTTAGCCAGGGATTCCTAGGTGTCGGTGGGGATGTTGCACTTTATCAGGGAGGCTTTGAGGGTGCCCTCTGCCCACCTGGGGCTCGCTTGCCGTGTAGGAGTTCTGCGTAGATCGCTTGCTTTGGGAGTCTTGTGTCTGGCACGCGGACAATGTGGCGCGCCCAATGGAACTGGTTGAGTGTGGTCAGTGCTTCGATGCTGGGGATGTTGGCCTGATCGAGAGCACTGACATTGGTGCATCTGTCCTCCCAGGGGATTTGCAGGATCTTGCGGAGACATCGTTGGTGGTATTTCTCCAGCGATTTGAGGTGTCTGCTGTATATGGTCCGTGTCTCTGAGCCGTACAGGAGGGCGGGTATCACTACAGCCCTGTAGACCATAAGCTTGGTGCCAGATTTGAGGGCCTGGTCTTTGAAAACTCTCTTCCTATTTCATTGTGACTTCAACACTGCGGGACTCCTCTCTCTGACTATGCTTCCTCTACAGGCTTAGGAAACCTAAACTTAGGGCACTGCTTAAAGATTGCACAGGAAAGAAAACATGTTCAATCAAGAGTTAATGGTTAGGTAACATCAAGCTAGCTCCTTAATGAAGTAAGTCTGCTATTTTTCTGTCCTGCTCCTACTGAACCAGCAGCTACAATAGAATACTGGCTGTGTTATCAGCTTGCTACTGGCAGGAAGGGAAGAAATGAAATAAATAGCTTATTGTTTTGTTCATTAAAATTCAAATTGGAATGGTTGTGCCTGCCCTAGCTTTTCATTCCTTCTGTAATTGTGCATTTTTCATTTAAATGGAGCAACAGTTTCCAAGATTGAATCAAATTGCCTTCCACGAACCACATTATAATATGTAACTAATCCACTAGGAAGAACCCATCCAGTGAGTCCCATTGACCTAGAAATTTGAGTCAGTTGTGGGACGCAAATGACTTTGTGACCCGGGCGTGGCGCCGTTAACGACTCCCGCTAAATTTGGCGGCGGCAATGCGAACATCATCACCGTGTGCCGCGCCCCAAACCCTAAATTTGGTATCATCTCCTGAAGCTGCGCTTCCTGTCGGGTGGGCGTCAATTCCAATTTCTTGCGAGAGGCACGACTTCTGCACCTGGCGTGAAGTCTCGCCCCTCGAACGTTACCACTCCCGTACCAAATTTTTTCCCGATTTATCCTTTGCCTCAATCCCTGGCAATTGGCTTGTTTAATCCTTTCTTGTGTGCGGTTTTACACTGATTAGATCATTGCTTAGAAAGGTTTATGTATTTTCTTGGAATGTTTAGTTCTTGTTTCTCTCACGTTGAGTAAACAACAGCTTGAGGCAACAGTAACTGCAATGAAACCCAATATATTTGGCTGCTAAAGTCACTGAGAGCAACCCAGTCTGGTGCGTCCTTCCAAAGTCTGAATCATTTGGACTTCCGTCAGTGTGGAGTGGAAATGTTAGTTTCGGGGAAATCCGAGAGATAAGAAGGCAACCTTTCCATTTCTCTAAGTACAGAAGGCATGAAGAATCAAAGTTACAACACAGAAGGAGGCCATTTGGCACATCTGTGCTGTGCGGATGCTAGCTCTTCAACTGGATCTATCTACTGCAATTCATTTCCTGTATCCTTTCAAATGTTTTTCTTCTTCAAAATATTTACACAACGATGTTGTCTCTGCCTCAGTAACCAAGTGGTAAAGGATTCCATTTTCGAATAAACCTCTTGTGAAATAAATCTTTGAACTTTCACCTTTGTTTGGCGAGTGATTATTTTGAGTGTGTGTTACCTTGTTACTGATTTGCCAAGCAATCTTCACCATTAATCCTCTCAAAAAGTTTTGTGTTTTTGAAAACCTCTTTTATCTCCCTATAATGTTTTCTGATCCACTGAAAAAAGGCACTTTTTTTCATTCCTGGTATCAACCCAGTTAATCTTCACTGTACTCCTTCTGTGGCTCCAATATCTTTCCTATAATAGGGGCCCAAAACTGTGCACAGTTCTCCAATAGTGCCCTAACCAATATCAGCATCACTTTCTTGTTTTTTTTTAATACAAGCCAAACCAGCTCTTCTTCGAAATAGTGCCATGGATCTTTTATGTCCACCTGAGAGAGCAAACGGGGCATCAGTTTGACATCTCATAGGATTAAAAGAAAGACATGCGTTTATATAGCGCCTCTCAAAGCGGTTTACAGCCAATGAAGTATTTTTTGGAATATAGTCACTGTTGCTCCACAGGATGTACGACTCAGAAACAGGCCATTCGGCCCAACCAGTCCATGCCGGCGTTTATGCTCCACTCGAGCCTCCTCCCGTCTTTCCTCATCTAACTCTATCAGCATAACCCTCTATTCCCTTCTCCCTCATATACTTGTCTAGCCTCCCCTTAAATGCATCCATACTATTCGCTTCAACCACTCCCTATGGCAGCGAGTCCCACATTCTCACCACTCTCTGGGTAACAAAGTTTCTTCTGAATTCTCTACTGGATTTCTTGGTGACTATCTTATATTGATGGCCTCTAATTATGCTCTTCCCCACAAGTGGAAACATTCTCTCTATATCCATTCTATCAAAACCTTTCATGATTTAAAAGATATCTATTTGGTCACTCCTTCACTTTACAAGAGAAAATAGACCCAGCCTGTTCATCCTTTCCTGGTATGTAAACCCTCGCATTTGTGGTATCATCCTTGTAAATATTCCCTGAACCCTCTCCATTGCATCTATATATCCTTCTTATAATATGGCGCCCAGAACTGTACGCAGTGCTCCAAGTGTGGTCTAACCAAGGTTCAATACAGGTCTAGCATGGCTTAACTACTTTTCAATTCTATCCCTCCAGAAATAAACTCTAGTGCGTTGTTTTCTTTTTCTTATGGCCTTGTTAACCTGTGTCGCAACCCTTAGTGATTTGTATATTTGTACTTATTTTCCGTGCAAAAGACGTCACCCCCGGCAGGGTGGCACTCCCCATTGTTGCCCTAAAGTGTCAGACTAGATTATGTGCTCAAGTTACTGGAGTGGGGCTTGAACTTGTAGTCAGACTTCAGTAAGAACGCATTCAACTTAAAGTAAGCCGACAGTTAAAGACTGTACTGTGCAGACAGTTTTGTAAATTTACCCACCTCGTATGAACCTGATGACCATGGCTCCGCCAAGTCTGGAGTGGTTGCCTCACCCTTTTGAAATGCTATTGTCAACTTTGTTGCGGGAGTGAAGAACCCATTATAGACCCGAAATTCCCCATCAAAAACACTAGGGGGCTGAAATTGCCCCCCCCCCCCCCGCCGCCCCCACGTGAAATTGGGCGCACGCACCCCGTCGCAATGGTTTTTACCGCAGCTGTGGTTGAGGTTGCCTCTTGAGCGAAATTCCACTCTTTGTTATTTTTTAACATTCGGATCTGGAAGTCGCTCTTAATGGGGGAAGTGAGTACACGAGAGGGACGGATACGTGGCAACACCTGAGGGGCAGGAGTTTGGGGGGCGGTGCGGAGTGACCGCTGTGATGACATCATCACGGCACCACGTCACCACGGCTCTCTCCCTCACTTAAAGGGGAGAGCCTCCATGATTTTAAAACTTTGGCCCACTGGGCTACCAGGGGGGTTTTCGGCCAGGCTGCCTGTTGGCGGCCCGGCCGAGCCCGGGGGGCATGATTGTCAGCCCGACAAAAAAAACACGCCGGCAGCAGCAGTGCACCCTCCCCTTTAAGGGAGGCATTAGCCTCGTTGGACCTCGGGGGGGGGGGGGGGAACAGGTTTTGGCACCACCCGGCAGACCGAAGATTTTCAGAGCGGAATTTCACCGTCTGGAGGGTAGATCGACGGTGCGTACGGTGATGAGACGCTGAACACGGATCGGCGGCGATATGTGTGGGGAGGAGGGGGTGTTGGGGCACCGCTGGGAAACCTCGGAAAGGCAATTGGGCTATCGGCAGCCATTCCACGAAAAGTCGGCCGCCACGCCACTCCACAGCGTGGCCGCCGATTTGCGTTGGTAACAGGCCTTAAGGAGAAGGAGCAATTTCGGCCCCTTGCTGTGCTAAAGGTTGACCAATCAAAAAGCTGGAGACCCAAAACTTGCCACCAAGAACACTTTGGGGCTGAAATTGCCCCCCCTCCATAAGCTCCACTGCTGCCTCCACGAGGTGGGAATGGAGCGGACAGGCCTCACTGACCAGGGCAGACGGATGGGCCCACCCGACCGAAATTGCACCGGGCCGGAAGCGGCAGGAACGAGTTTCCGCACTGCCCGTTTTCCCGCCGCGTCTGGCACGCGCCGAACCCCCCCACCGACCTGTGATGACCCCCACACCGCCCCCCCCTGCGTGGTATTGCCCTGTGGGAGCGATACCGCCACTGGTCGGTGCCACCGATAGCTTTCCCCAGTTTGACCAGTGAACACACCACGGGCTAGATTTTTCAAAAAAGGATTAAATATCCCTTTGCTTACTGAAAAAAATGACAGCTCAGCATTATTTTTCTGTGGTTAAAGTACATTTTAATTAGTGGGAAAGCCATAAACCACCCGACGATGGCACACCCTTAATGATGCCATTTCGACACTTCTTAAACTGCTAAATTAGCAACTAACCAAGTACAGCCCACAGACAATGTGGAAATCCAGCCATTGAGTACGCAATACCTGAACTGAACAGCTCCACAAAAGTGGAGATGAGGCAAATTTCACTGCAGGGTCCTTCACAATTGGCACGACTACCAATAAAAGTATACTTGGAATAGGATGTACCGTTTGCAAGGCTCTCACTGCGTAAGGTAGAACAATAGGGCAAAGCTTGTGTGTGAATTCAGCAACACTATCACGGCAAGCGAGTTCCAGGTGGGCAGAGGAAACGCTTGAAGGACACCCTCAAAGCCTCCCTGATAAAGTGCAACATCCCCACCGACACCTGGGAATCCCTGGCCAAAGACCGCTCAAAATGGAGGAGAAGCATCTGGGAAAGCGCCAAACACTTCGGGTCTCTTCGCCGGGATCACGTGGAGCACACGACAACCCAAGCACCCCACCCGTACCTTCAACCACCATCTGCCCCACCTGTGACAGAGACTGTAAGAATTCATAGCAACACATTGCTATGAAGAACTAGTTGGTTTATTAACAAACGTTTAACAATCACACTACACATTACCAGTTCACACTACACATTACACTAGGCTCACAACTGCATACCTCATCGTGGATAAGCTAGACCCAACTGACTGAGGTTTTATTGGCTAAGCCACTCACAATGCAACAGCTCAGTTAGACTTTCCACTATGATCGCTAGCGCCCAAAAATGGCGATATTTCCGACCTTAGTGCTTTTTTTATTTTTCGGGATCGCTGGAATATCGTCCACTAGTTTCGCCTTTTTAACTTGGGCGATGGCCTTAGCAATGTGAAATGGACGATTGTGATATATTCAGTTGTGCAAGGCTGGCGTCCATAACAACGGCCATTCTGCGCATGTGCGTTTTATTTCAGGCAAATAACTTTTCCCGTGATTCGGGAGGTCAGGGGTCATCTGCGCAGAAAGCAAGTGGAGGAAGAGAGAGAAGGAATCTTTTCAACGAGGTAATTTTTGAAGGAGCTGTGAAGAATCTACGTGAGGGAGATGTCTCACGAGGAGTCGGGAGAGAGTCTGGAGGGGGTTGCAGGGAGAAGGAGGGCGAAAGCCTTCTCAGAAGAAGCTAATGAAGCCTTAGTGCACGAGATCGAGACTCGGTGGGCGTGAGAAACCTCCACCCTGGATTTACCAAAAAATATGGACGTATATCGCCACTCTTGTCTCACCTGTGGCCCACGATAGGCATGAGGCAGACCAGTGCCGCAAGTGCTGGAACAGCTTTGTTGTATCGGCAAGAGTAAGTATTAAATTATTAAATTTATAATTGTAATGATGCACTGACTCATTAATTAGAATGTAAATCTGCCGGATTGTAACTAAGCCAGGTAATCTTGGGTAGAAATTTGGATTGGGGTCGGAACCTGCGCCCTGTAAGTCTAATTTTGCTGAGATGCCTTAAACTTAATCGACAGTATTAATTATTATTTAAAGGCTTTGATCAAAAATTGGGGCCAAAGGAATGACTGGAAACAGACAAACTGTAAACACTAGGCATTTCTACCATTTTAGTTTAGAAGGAAAATTATTAAATTATATCGCTGCTTGTGTGCTGTGAGCAGCTCTTTAACTTGGGCACCGTCTCTTTTTTGATTAAGTTGGTGGATGGGGCACGACTGAGCACTGAGGGGGCCACTCAGCTTTGCCCCGACTGTGTGAGTCTGTCCGGCTGCTGTTAATCACACAGTGACCCAGCCTGGACTGGGGGAGAGCTGCCCTGGCTCACTGTCTGCCCTGGGACACTTTGGGACATTAGCTCCGGCCACACGCCACACGGAGGTCTCCGAGCACAGCCCAGGGTCACGATGCCCCCTCTCTTTATGGTCCTGTCATTGCCGAGCTCACCAGCAGTCCTGATTTCCACCCCCCCCCACCTCCGGGAACCTCCATCGATTCCAATAAACCACCTCCCTCCCCTCAGGCACTGAATGGCACGGCCCGTGGATGGGGCCTTTCCTGGAGATTGTACGCGAGATGTTTTGTGTCGAGCATTATTTGCTAAGCACGATCTTATTAAATATTTTCTCTAAACATAGATGTTATAACCATGCATCCATTGTGGATACAAACCGTATTAGCATATAACGTTAACGTTAACGATGAATAGCATGTGGGGTGACTAATTGTGGATTACAATATCTGTTGTGTTTCTGTAATAGTACCGGGTCAATTAGCTTATGCCATGTTCTTGTCACTTTTGCAGAGGAAATTATCTAAGAATCAGGTGATATGGAGGCGGATCGGAGGAGGACCTGCTAACCTCCATCCTCTCGCTGATCTGGAGGAGCGTGCCGCGGCATTAGTGGGCACCCATAATCGTTCTGTCACCCGTGGTGGTGCAGATCCCGTTGTTGCGCCACGTGAGTAATAAATAAAGCAGTGGTAAACCAGTGGTAATTTAAAGTAATTTAATGCCATTCGATTATAATATATGAATGATGTAATGTTATGCATGCAACTTCTGTACTCTTCTGTACTCTCATGTTAATCATATGTAACACTACTACATTTATTGCAGTAGTGTTGCTCCTCGTACATATGCCAGCATAGCGCAAAGCACGCTCATGTCTCCCCTTCTCTTCTACTAACCTCAATTATGTTTTCCAGTTCCCCAGACTCCCCAGGTGCAAAGAGAGGCCCCTGCAGCAACACCATTACCCCTGAAGGTCATGCTCACCATGGGTGAAGAAGAACATACAACCGAGGAGGAGGAGGAGGATGCTGAGCCGAAAATCTCAGCTGTGGTACCTGCGGCCATGTCATTCTCAACGGATGAAGTAGCGGTGCCAAGCGACTTGCAGAAGGCCACTCCGAGTCGTCCAGTGCCCACGCCGACCCCGCGGAGGATGAGTTGGCGAGGTAGGCACGCGCTGCGACGGGCAGATGTTAACGAGGGCATGGTGTCACTGTGGAACAGTGAAAGAACAGCTCCGCAGGTCGGGCTATAAAAGAGCTGGAGTGGTATACCTCTTCAACCTCTAGTGCGAGCTGCTCCAAGTATGTGATGATTTTGAGATGGGCGACTGGGTGACGTCATCAAAACCCTGGTCGCTGTTTTGGTGCGTAGGTAGGAACATCGGCAGGGGCCAGGTACAGAGGAGTGGGAAGGTCGGGGCGGATGAGCGGCGAGTGTTTGTGGCGAGATGCGGTGAATGTTTATGGTGGAGGAGCGGCGAGAGATTGTGGCGGAGGTGCGACAGATGAGGGCACGGGGCCCAGAAGAGCCGAGGGCTCAGGGGCAGCACGGGCCAGCCCACATTGCGATATGTGTGTGCGCACTAGGTCCGTGTAGCAGAGCAGGTCTCCAGTCATCCTGGTTAACCCTTGCCACTGGATAAAGGCCTAGCTCTGTCAAGCCCGTGTGGTGGCTGATGTGCAACGGTCACCACACGTTAAAAATATCCACGCATAGGCATCTTCCACCCCCTCAATTGGAGTTCAGGACTGGAACATCGGGTCCTTCATCAAAACACTTGTGAATTCATGGAAGCAAGTCATCCTCGTTCGAGGGACCGCCTATGAGGGTCACTGTAGAGGGCGAGCATTGACATAGGTCAAGAGCTCCTCCAGGCACTTGGTGGGTTGACTGGCAACATTGCCACACTGCCAGAATAACGGAGGGCATGGGGCAGATGGTTGCGGCAATGGGGCGAACGACCGACTCTGCCAATGCCTTGCGGCACGCGATAATTTCGGGATACAGCACCCCAAGGTGCTGTACCACCATTGTTGTCCTCTCCTGAGAGCTAGGTTATGCAACATGCAGCACACCACAATGAACTCAGTGACCTGGTCAGGGTGGTATTGTAGGTTACCTCCTGTGTGGTCCAGGCATCTGAAGCGCTGCTTCAGAACTCGTCTTTTCGACGATATTGCGCGTGACTTTATGGCTTTCGTTGTACCACTTCTCGGTTTCTGTCTGGGGCTTACACAGGGGGGTCATGAGCCAGCTGGCAAGGCCATATTCTTTATCTTCCAGCATCCAACCGTGACCTTGTGGCTGACTCCTAAACAGGTGAGAGACAATACTCTCACGCAAGATGTGCACATCATGGATGCTCCCTGGAAAATTTGCATTTACTGCCATGATTATTTGCTTGTGGTCGACAACGAGCTGCACATTCAGGGAGTGTTCCGAAACACCTCTGCATCCCTGTAAAGGCGCTCGCAGGGCGATGTGCGTACAGTCTATTCTTCCCTGCACCTTGGGGAAGTTTATAATTCTCGAGAATCCCAGAGCCCTCTCACTCTGTGCCTCCCTGGTCATAGGGAAGTTTATAAAGTCCATCTTGCGTGCATAAAGGGCTTCAGTCACCTGTTGAATGCAGCAATGTGTGGCGGTGTTGAGAGATACTGCAAATGTCACCAGCTGAGGCCTGAAAGGAGCCCGATGCGTAGAAGGAAAGTGCCGCAGTGGGCAGTGCGGTCCTGATGGTGCTGGTAGGCTGAAGATCTCTCTTAATGAACTGGCATAGCTCACTGATGACCTCCTTTCGCAATCGCAGACTTCTAACGCACATGTTATCGGACAAGTCTGGGTATGATCACTTATCCCTGTGAATGCGATGGGTGTAATGTCGTCTTCATGTGAGCAGTTTGCCACCTCTTTGATTGGGCACATAATGCTCTTCAATGAACCTTCTCCCACCTCTATTCTGCAGCATGTGAGTGGTTAGCAATACTGGTTGAGAATTATAGGCCCCATCATTATGAATCACCTAAATGCCCTAATCTGTCTTCTTAAATTGTCCTCAACAAATACAGTGATTAGATGATTGGCAAGATTCAAAAATGCCCTTAAAATCACTCACGAATTACTTCTCCTCCTAACCACTTCAAACAGCCTTTTATTAAAGATCCTCCGTGGAGTCCATACTGCCGAGTTAAGGTCAGGTGAGTGCAGCTTTTCTTGAGCTTTTTGGGTCAGAGATCATTTGGGCGAATTATGGGCGAAATGCCGACAGCAGCACTCGACGATAATCGGGCGCTAGTTTCCATTATAACCAGTATTCTGGGCCTTGCACGAGGATCATGTCATATTTAATTTTTTTTTAAATAGGCCGGGCAATGCAACTCATTCCTGTATGCCGAAAGTTGCGCCGGTGATAAATGGGCGACAATCGGCCGCTAGTTTCTATTTTTTTCATCAAATATGGGCGGTAGCCTGAATTTCGGCGCTAAATGGGCGATGATGTGCCGAAAGTCTAGCCCCGGATTTCCTACCCAGCCCTGACATCCCGCTTCACCCCGCTCTCCCACCCCCAAATCTTCGGGGAATCCCCAGCCTACCCCGCTCTTTGGGGAATCCCCAGCCCTGGCATTTCCTCCCCCAAAACCTTCAGGGAATCCCCATCACCGGTCTGCCCCGCTTGATCACTGGCCTCTCTCTCTCTCTCTCTCTCTCTCTCTCTCCCCCCCCCCCACTGCGGTTCCCGGTAAACCCCTCCAGCCACCGACTGCCGGGGATTGTTCCCACGGGACCCCAGCAGCAGCCAAACGTACGCCCTGCTGGCCAGGCTGTGAATCCGGCCGGGTGTCGGGCGGGACTTTGCGGAATGTTATTTAAATGAGGCCCTGCCGTTAAGATCGGCGGAGCCACCACATCCCTGAACTTTCCGGGCTTATCGCCCTCTACCGTTGTGGCTCCGTGGGTGGTACTCTCACCTCTGAGTCAGGAGGTTGTGGGTTCAAGTCTCACTCCAGAGTCTTGAGCACAAAAATCTAGGCTGACGCTCCCAGTGCAGTGCTGAGGGAGTGCCGCACTGTCGGAGGCGCCGTTTTTCGGATGAAACTTTGAACCGACACTCTGTCTGCCTGCAATGGTGGATATAAAAGATCCCGTGCCACTATTTCGAGGAAGAGCAGGGGAGTTATCCCTGGTCAATATTTATCCCTCAATCAACATAGCAGATTATTTGGTCATTATCACATTGCTGTTTGTGGGAGCTTGCTGTGCGTAAAATGGCTGCCGTGGATGTCTGGTGGTCGTGAATGGCGCTATATAAATGCAAGTCTTTCTTTCTTTTACCAGGCTCCCCCGTATCCGTCTAGCCTCCCTGTTAATATCAAGGCCTTGTGTGTTTGAAGGGGCAATGTCTTTTTTTAACTTTCTTATTGAAAAAAAAAGTAAACGGAGCTATTTTTGTCAACTTGATGTTATGTACAAATGATCCAATGATCTGTTTGGAGGCAAAAAGAATAAGCAGAGGGCTTTCCAAATGGTTTTCATGGAGATAATGCCCCTTTAAAATTCCTGTACAGGTTGCATATAAAAATAATTGAGCAGGGTGTGTTTTCCCAGATGTACTGCAGTATTATCACCCACTCACTATAAGAATAGACATTCTGGTTTTTTGAGTCTTTAGATTTTCTTAACCAATCACTCACTTTTCATCTCTCATCAGATGGGAGAGCTGTAGTGAAGTGAAACCTGCAGTGAGCCAAGAACAAGTTAAATCCGCGCTGTTGCGAGATAAAAAGCCTTGCCAGGTTTGCCTTTGTGTTGTTGTGACATTCCAAAGATGTTCAAAGAATTTAACGGCCACAGAGAAATATTCAGTAGGGCTTGAACCACGACCCTCCCTCCTGCCCTACCCCATCATATCCTGCTTCCTGCTTGGTTTTGGATTTGGCAAGAGGCACAGACCTACAGGGGCGAAAGCACACTAAATTGATGGTCACGAGGTTCAGCACAGCTGCTGCCAACTCTGGTTTGCCCTTTCCCTGACAGCTCAACGTACAATACCCACAACAACTTGTATTTATATAGCGCCTTTGAAATAGTGGCGTGTGGCGGCCCCGACGTGCGTGGGAACATCAACGGCAGGCCGGGGTCTTAAAAGGAGCGTACCACTCCAGGGAGCAGCGTGTGCTGGTGCAGGAGGGCGATGGCTGTGAAGAGGGCAACTGGATTGGACGTCACCATAACCCAGGTCGCTGATTGGAGCGTGGGCAAGTACAGCAGGAGCGGCGAGGTCGGGGCCCAGGAGAGGCGAGGGCCCAGGGACAGCACGGGCCCAGCCCACACTGCGATATGTGTGCGCACTCGGTCCGTGCAGCAGAGTTGGTCTCCAGTTGTATTGGTTAAATCTTGCCACTGGACCAAGACCAGGCTCTGTCAAGCCCGTGTGGTGGCTGGTGTGCAACGGCCGCTGCACGTTAAAAAAATCCACGCACAGGCATCTTCCGCCCTTCAATATGCCGTTCGGCATCTGGAATATTAGGTCCTTCGTTGAAACACCTGTGAACTCATCCCTTTTTGGTGTGGAAGCAAGTCATCCTCGATTCGAGGGATCGCCTAAGAAGAATGTAGTGAAATGTCCCAAGAGAAGTATTATACGATAAAAATTTGACACTGAGCTGCATAAGTAAAAATTAGCGCAGGTGCTTGGTCACAGAGGTAGGTTTTAAGGAGCGTCTTGAAGGAGGAAAGAGAGGTAAAGAGGCGGAGAGTTTAGGCAGGGAATTCCAGAGCTTGGGACCCAGGCAACAGAAGCTGCATTGTAAAGCTTACTGAACCTTCCCCCACACTGAGACCTGGGCTCTGAACATATCTTAAAAACTAATATGCCTCTACTTATCGATAGAATAACTCCACAAGGCCTAGTGCTGTACTTGAACTGCTGTGACCTTAGTCTCTTTATTGTAACCCAGAGTGAGGCAGCAACGTGGTGACCAGCCTTTTATACATCTCCTGCCTGGGCCTCCCACAGTTGCACCCTCTAGTGGTACCAGCATAGTATATACAGAGTATATATATATATGACAACATTCCCCCCCCCCTCCCAAAGTCTTTGATGCGAGCTAGTTACAGGTTGAGGCGATCCGGAACTCTGCACTCCCTGGTTGATCGTCTGTCACTTCTAGCATGGGTGAGTTGGTTGGGCCACTGCTGTCTTGCAGCCCTGTCGGTCTGACTGGACTGTTGGAGATGGTGGGATCATACTCATGATTGGCAGCTAGGTCTGTTGCTGATTGGGTGTGTGTAGGTGGATCGTTGAAGGTAAGGTCCTCTCCCGGTAGTTCCTGGTTACCTATAAATCATAATTTGGTCTGGTCCAAATGCTTTCTGCACGTTTGTCCATTACGCAGTTTGACAAAAAACACTCTATTCCCCTCCTTGGCTAAAACAGTGCCAGCAACCCATTTGCGACCATGACCATGATTCAATACAAACACCGGGTCGTTTACATTGATGTCGCTTGATACAGCCGCACGATCATGGTACATGTTTTGCCTGGTTTCCACCTGATCGTTGAGGTCAAGGTGGACTAAGGAGAGCCTGGTTTGGGTGCACGTTTCATCAGTAACTCCGCTGGGGAGACCCCGGTAAGCGAGTGTGGTCGTGTCCTGTAATTGATCAGCAACTGGGATAGGTGGGCTTGTAAGGAGTCTTCCATGACGCGTTTCAAGCTCTGCTTTATGGTTTGGATTTCCCGCTTCGTTTGGCCTTTGGGTGCGGGCTTGAACAGGGCAGACCTGACATGCTTGATGCCATTGCGGGTCATGAATTCATTGAAGTCTGAGCTGGTGAAACACGGACCATTGTCACTGACTAGAATGTCGGGCAAGCCATGGGTGGCGAACGTGCCCTGAGGTTTTCAATGGTGGTGGTGGACGTGCTGGATGCCATCGTTACACATTCGATCCACTTAGAGTAGGCGTCTACTAAACGAAGAACATTTTTCCTAGAAAGGGGCCCGCATAATCTACATGGATCCTGGACCATGGTTTTGAGGGCCAGGACCACAGACAAAGTGGAGCCTCCCTGGGGGCATTGCTCAATTGTGAGCAAGTGTTACACTGGCACACGCACGACTCCAAGTTCGAGTCAAAGCCGAGCCACCAGACGTGGGACCTGGCGATAGCCTTCATTATGACTATGCCTGGGTGGGCACTGTGTAGGTCACATATGAAGGTTGCCCTGCCTTTTTTTGGCAGGATGACGCGGTTGCCCCATGAGAGGCAATCCAATTGGATGGACATTTCGTCTTTACGACGATGAAACGGCTTTATCTCGTCTTGCACTTCTCTTGGGACCGCTGACCAGCCCCCATTGAGGACCCAACTTTTTACAAGAGATAACACGGGGTCCTGGTTGGTCCAGGTCCTAATCTGGTGGGCCGTTACGGTTGACCCTTCGCTGTCGAAGACATCCATGAACAGGCACAGGTCTGCGGGCTGCGCCATTTCCACCCCGGTGGTGGGCAACGGTAGCTGACTGAGGGCATCGGCGCAAATCTCAGTGCCTGGCCTGTGGTGGATCGTATAATCGTAGGCTGACAGTGTTAGTGCCCATTTTTGGATTTGCAACGAAGCATTGGTGTTTATGCCTTTGCTTTCCGAAAACAGTGAGATTAGGGGCTTGTGGCTGGTTTCTAACTTGAACCTGAGTCCGAACAAATACTGGTGCATTTTTTTAATCCCATAGCCACAGGCCAAAGCTTCCTTCTCAACCATACTGTAGGCTCTTTCGGCCTTGGACAGACTTCTAGACGCACATGCAACCAGTTGGAGTTTGCCCGCTACATTTGCTTGCTGTAAAACACACCCAACACCGAACGACGACAAATCACATGCTAAAACTAGACATTTGCCTGGGTCATACAACACAAGCAACTTGTTCGAACACAGCAAGTTCCTGGCCTTTTGAAGGTGGCCACTTGATTTTGACCCCAAACCCAGTCGTCTCTCTTGTGTAGCAACTTGTGCAACGGTTCGAGCAAGGTGCTCAACCCTGGAAGAAAGTTACCGAAATAGTTGAGGAGTCCCAGGAACGAGTGCAGCTCCGTTACATTTCGTGGTCTGGGTGCATTCTTGATGGCCTCTGTCTTCGAATCCATGGGCCTGATGCCGTCTGCCGCAATCTTCCTCCCCAGGAATTCTACCTCTGGCACCAGGAAGACACACTTGGATCATTTCAACCAGAGTCTGACTCTGTTTAATCGGCTTAAAACCTCTTGCAGGTTGTGCAGGTGTTCGGTGATGTCGCGACAAGTGATTAAGATGTCATCCTGAAATACAACGGTGCGTGGAACCGATTTCAACAGACTCTCCATGTTCCTTTGGAAGATGGCTGCAGCCGAGTGGATCCCGAACGGGCACCTGTGATACAAAAACAGTCCCCTGTGTGTGTGTTAATACACGTTAATTTTTTCGACGACTCAGCCAGCTCCTGGGTCATGTAAGCGGAGGTTAGATACAGCTTGGTGAACGTCTTTCCTCCTGTTAATGTCGCAAAGAGATCATCGGCTTTGGGTAGCTGGTACTGGTCCTGTAATGAAACTCGGTTGATCGTTACCTTGTAGTCCCCGTAGATTCTGACCGTGCTATCGCTCTTAAGTACCGGAACAATCGGGCTGACCCACTCGTTGAATTCGACTGGTGATATGATTCCCTCGCGTTGAAGTCTGTCCAATTCGATCTACACTTTCTCCCTCATCATGTAAGGGACTGCTCGAGCCTTGTGATGAACAGGCCGTACCTTGGGGACCAAGTGGATCTGCACTTTGGCGCCTGTGAATTTGCTGATGGCTGGTTCAAATAGGGATGGGAACTTGCTCAGCACTTGAGCACAGGAAGCATCGTCACTGAAGATAGTGCTTTGACGTCTTCCCAGTTCCACCGAATCTTCTGCCAAGCAGCGTTGGCCCGTCGCCTGGTACAACCCACAGTGGCAATTCGTGTATCTCTCCATCATAGGATACCTTTACGTTCGCACTGCCGATAACTGGAATCAGTTCCTTGGTGTAAGTGCGCAGCTTTGTCTGAATCGGGCTCAGATTGAGTCTTTGTTCTTTGTTGCCCCACAGCCTCTCAAATGCCTTCTGGCTCATAAGTGACTAACTCGTCCCCGTGTCCAACTCCATGGAAACAGGAATGCCATTTGTCTTGACTTTCATCATCATGGGGGGACTTTTGGTAGTGAAGGTGTGCACCCCGTGCACTGCTTCCTCAGGCTGAGTCGCCTCTCTAGCTTGTACTTTATGATCCTTGCTGGATCGGAAACCTCCTGCCGACTCCTCTGCCACGTTTTGAGTCGCAGTTCTTCTGCACATTTGCTGTGGGTGGCCCTTTTGGCCACAGCCTTTGCGCACAGACGGATCCAATGGTTACAGCCGCAACGCCAGCATGTTAAACGATTCACATTTACACCCCTTGGCGGACTCTGAGTCGGACTAATTCTTTGATCAACAGTTATTTTCTGCACAGTACTTGCCAGTGAGTTTTGATTCTGGGAGAATCTCACTGTTAAGGTTCATGAACACCTGGCTTAAGGAGATGATCCACTTCACGTCCCGTCCCGTCCCGTCGCGAAAACGTCCCGCAACACATTGTTGAGGAGTTCGCCAAATTCGCACGGTTCCGCGAGCCTTCATAGGTCTGCGACATATTCCATATATTCGGTACGGTGTTGTGTGTAGAAACGATACCTGGCCAGCGAAACCCGAGTAAAGGCTTCACCCTCTGTAAACTTTTCTAACCTACCAACGGCAGCCATCTCTACGTGTAAGTCCGTGATCTGTTCTCGTCGCCAGTTAATGTGTCTCTACTTATCTGTAGAATAACTCCACAAGGCCTAGTGTTGTGCTTGAACTGCTGTGACCTTAGTCTCTTTATTGTAACCCAGAGTGAAGAAGCAATGTGGTGACCAGTCTTTTATACAGCTGCTGCCTGGGCCTCCCACAGTTGCACCCTCTAGTGGTACCAGCATAGTATGTACAGAGTATACATATATGACAAAAACAGTAAAAGATAAACCATTGCATTGAGGGCAAAACTGGCAAGGCTTTTTAATCTCTCAACAGCGCGGATTTAATTTGTTCTCGACTAACAGAAGGTTTCACTTCACTACAGCTCTCCCATCTGACGAGTGTGGTTCTTGGTTTGGATCCACTCGAAGCAGCATGAACATTTGTTGGATCAACTTGAGTGCTGCTCATTGACAATTATTCATTGTAAGAAGAGATAGACAGAAGAAAAAACACGAAACAGAAGTGTGGGTGTGCAGAAACTATGCTACTCAATGGTACGAGTAGTTGCAGTGGAATCTCCATTCTACACCAGAATGGAGGGTGCCCACTTGTTGAATAACAGAAATTGGGGGATAATCAAGAGTCTATAAATAGAATCATAGAAATTTACAGAAGGAGGCCAATTTGGCCCATCGTGTCCGTGCCGGCCGACCAAGAGCTATCCAGACTAATCCCACTTTCCAGCTCTTGGTCCGTAGCCCTGTAGGTTACGGCACTTCAAGTGCATATCCCACTACTTTTTGGATGTGATGAGGGTTCCTTCCTCTTTCACGCAGAGAGTTCCAGACCCCCACTGCCCTCTGGGTGAATTTTTTCCCCCTCAAATCCAATCTAGACCAATCACTTTAAATCTATGCTCCCCAATTGTTGACCTTTCTGCTCAGGGAACGAGGTCCGTCCTATCCACTCTATCCAAGCCCCTCATCATTTTATACACCTCAATCAGATCTCACCTCAGCCTCCTCTGTTGCAAAGAAAGCAGGGTGTGGCTCTCCTATTTGCAACAGCATTGGCCACTGGGTCCATCTCTACTCACCGCTGTCACCCTTGAGTTGTGTGAGTGGTAGCAGGTTTCCCAGGTGGGGAGGATGTACCCAGCGCCTATTCCATTCAAAGCTTGAACACCCCAATGCCCAGACTATTTGGACTCGTACCGTTAGGAAACCTCAACCATCCCAAACTTGAAAGCTTTGGTTTTACATAAGAAGATAAGGAATAGGAGCAGGAGTAGGCCATTCGGCCCCTCGAGCCTGCTCCGCCATTCAATAAGATCATGGCTGATCTTCTACCTCAACTCCATTTTCCTGTACTGTCCCCATATCCCTTGATTCCTTTAATATCCAAAACTCTATATCGATCTCTGTCTTGAATATACTCAATGATTGAGCCTCCAAAGCCCTCTGGGGTAGAGAATTCCAAAGATTTACCACCCTCTGAGTGAAGAAGTTTCTCCTCATCTCAGTCCTAAATGGCCGACCCCTTATTCTGAGTCTGTGACCCCTGGTTCTAGACTCCCCAGCCAGGGGGAAACATCCTCCCTGCATCTACCCTGTCGAGCCCTGTAAGAATTTTGTGCCTTCAGCAGAGGGACCCATGAAACGGCAGCTTGCAATGGGAGCACGAGTCTGTACGGCAGCAGTTAAAGATTCCCTTTGCCGTGTTAGAGAAGCCACTCCCCTCCCCCCGCTATCTTTCATGCTACCTATCGGCCACTTGTTTACGAACAGGATTTCCTGTTTTGCTGAAAATTCTGGTGACACAAGGCCGTCGCGTGTTGAAATGAGGTCATCCGGCATTGGCCACACATCTGCCTCTGGCTGATAAACTACCAGAGGTCTCCTGTAATCTCATTAACATTTCAACTGCTACTTATCAACTGCGCTCTGCTTGAGTTTCAAATACTGCTCTTGCCTCAAATAACCTACTGCAGGAAAACCTGACTCATTAAGACATGTTCAAACAACTTAGAGGAATTGGAACTGTTCTGTGTTCGACCCATGAAGGAATGCATTGACATTGGGCACAAAGGGACTTAATCATTTGTATAACATGGTCTCCAAAAATATTTTATTCCATAAACTCTGAGGTTTCATTACAATAAAGCATAATATCAATATAAGCATTTATTTCTTTTCACTTTACATGAATGCAAGCTTATTTTTAAATGGGGGGAAAATTCTCAAATTTGGCACAATTGCACAGGTTAATTTTGATGATGACCAGAAATCAGCTTGGTTCTAATGTCCCTTCACTAAGGGTCCCACCCTCCATGCTTGTACCTCTGTAGCACCTTTCATGGAATAAAATATTCCAAGGCACTTCACAAAGGAGAAAAGTAGGGAAGTTATGTTAAATCTGTATCGAACCTTGAGAGTGACTGCAGTTTCGGTCGACATATTATAAGAAGGATATCAAGGCACTGGAGAGGGCGCAGAGAAGATTTACAAGGATGATACCAGAAATGCGAGGGTATACATATCAGGAAAGGATGAACAGGCTGGGTCTCTTTTCTCTTGAAAAAAGAAGGCTGAGGGGTGACCTAATAGAGGTCTTTAAAATTATGAAAGGTTTTGATAGAGTGGATACAGAGAGAATGTTTCCACTTGTGGGGAAGATAACTAGAGGCCATAAATATAAGATAGTCACTAAGAAATCCAATAGGGAAATCGGAAGAAACATCTTTACCTAGAGAGTGGTGAGAATGTGGAACTCGCTGCCACAGGGAGTGGTTGAAGTGAATAGTATCGATGCATTTAAAGGGGAAGCTAGACAGACATTTGAGGGAAAAGGGAATAGAGGGTTATGCTGATAGATTTAGATGAGGAAAGACAGGAGGAGGCTCGAGTGGAGCATAAATGCCGGCATGGACTGGTTGTGCCAAATGGCCTGTTTCTGTGCCGTATATCCCGTGTAAAATGTATGTCAAATTGCGAGAAGAGTAAGGAGAGTGAGCAAAAAAACACGAGAAGTCCGTAAGGTGGAGAGACTTCAGGAGGAAATTCCAGAGATTAGGGCTCAGGGGGTTAAAGACTCTGCCATCAGTGACTGGGTAAAAGGAAGAGGAATGCAGAGGAGGGTAGAGTCAGAAGACGAAAGGACATTGACAGGAACGGAGGGCTGGAGGAGTCAGAGAGGGGGAGGAGGAAGGCCATGGAGGAATTTCTAAAGAACGATGAAGATTTTGAATTTGGTACACTGGACAGCAGGGAGCCAATGGAAGTTGGCAAAGGCAGGGATGATTGGTGAGTAGAACAAGCTGGGTGTGCAACAACATACAGTGGCACAGAGTTGGAGGAGTTTGACTTAGTTGTGAAGTGTGGAGCTTACGTTTTCGGTACGACCTCACAAACACACAGGCTGTAAGATGGCTGATAACTTCAGGAAGCCAGTCAGGTGACCTGAACTGTTTATTCTTGGAAACAGCAATGAATGCAACGCCACAGTTGTCCACTGAGTGGAGCTATATTTATTACGAGCTCGAGATCAGTGAGGAGGACTTTGGAGAAATAAAATCTTGAAGTAACAAAGATTTAGACTGAAGTCTCGACAGCAGTGGGAGTGATATACAAAGAAACGCACATACACATTCACACGTCCGCACACACCTTTCAGTGTCACTGGGAATATTTCTTTATCCTTAAATTTTTGTGAGCTGCCAGTCTGTTTAGTTCTTTCTATTTGTGTGAACATCTTTTAGCGAAACCTCATCTCAAATTTTCTGAATTTTTGGAGGGGACTTTTTGCACCCAGTGTCAGCATCAACAGTCTCTTTTAAGGTCAAGTATCCAAGTTCAGGCAGCCAGTGACAGTACATGTTTTCTGCATTTAGATATGACTGATGCTCAATGGTGATACTGGACAAAGTATCTTGTTGATAGAATACTGAAGAAAATTGCTGCTGCATGACGCTTGTACGCATCAAAGGATTACACGGGATATACGGCACAGAAACAGGCCATTCGGCCCAACCAGTCCATGCCGGCGTTTATGCTCCATTCGAGCCTCCTCTCATCTTTCCTCATCTAAATCTATCTGCATATCCCTCTATTCCCTTCTCCTTCATCTGCTTGTCTAGCCTCTCCTTGAATGCATCCATACTATTCGCTTCAACCATTCCCTGTGGTAGCGAGTTCCAGATTCTCACCACTCTTGGGGTAAAGAAGTTTCTTCTGAATTCCCTATTGGATTTCTTGGTGACTATTTTATATTGATGGCCTCCTCATGTGGAAACATTTTCTCTGTATCTGCTCTATCAAAACTTTTGATAATTTTAAAGACCTCTATTAGATCACCCCTCAGCCTTTCTCCAAGAGAAAAGGGACCCAGTCTGTTCATCCTTTCCTGATATGTATACCCTCGCATTTCTGGTATCGCCCTTGTAAATCTTCTCTGCACCCTCTCCATATCCTTTTTATAATATGGCGACCAGAACTGTATGCAGTACTCTAAGTGTGGTCTAACCAAAGTTCAAAACAGGTTTAGCCTAACATCACTACTTTTCAATTCTATACCTCTAGAAATAAACCCTAGTGCTTGCTTTGCTTTTTTTATGGCCTTGCTAATCTGTGTTGCAACTTTTAGCAATGTGTGTATTTGTACTCCGAGATCCCTTTGTGGCTCTACCCCACCTCAACTCTCACCCTCCAAATAATAAGTGATCTCCCTATTCTTCCTACCAAAATGTAATAGCTCACATTTATCTGTGTTGAACTTCAATTGCCATCGTTGTACTATTTGATGAATCCAATGATTCAGCTGGCAAACTGCTTCTCATTTTGCCATGTAGGACTGGTGAGTGACCAATCAGACCTTCCTACAGTGCACTCCACTCGTGCTGGCATGGGGTTGCTGAGGGAAATGGAAGGCGCCACCCGGTTTCAATTTAATGTGGAATATTCAATCCCAGCCCTAATTAATTCTCATCACAGGAAAAAACAAATTGCAAAATAGGTGCATTCCATTTATACACAGAGATTCCAGAGCCTCCTGCGGACTCAGCCCCTTAACCACTTTGGAGTGATTTCCAGCTTCAGTCACTGGATATCGCTCTGCCTGCTAAACTAGCTGAACAAATACAAGCCAAGTGATGCCACTGTACGAGATCAGAGTGTGACTGTTTAACTTGCTTGTTTGTGTTAATCATTAATCTGTTCAAATCTCTATATAAAATACATGTTACCGGAAATATGTGATTGCACTAGAGAGGGTGCAAAGGAGATGGACGAGGATGTTGCCAGGACTGGAGAATTTTAGCTATGAGGATAGATTGGATAGGCTGGGGTTGTTTTCTTTGGAACAGAGGAGGCTGAGGGGAGACCTAATTGAGGTGTATAAAATTATGAGGGGCCTAGATAGAGTGGCTAGGAAGGACCTATTTACCTTAGCAGAGGGGTCAACAACCGGGGGCATAGATTTAAAGTAATTGGTAGGAGGTTTAGAGGGAATTTGAGGAGAAAGATTTTCACCCAGAGGGCAGTGGGGGTCTGGAACTCACTGCCTGAAAGGAATTGGATGTGTACTTAAAGTGCCGTAACCTAGAAGGCTACGGCCCAAGAGCTGGAAAGTGGGATTAGGTTGGATAGCTCGTTGTCGGCCGGCACAGACACGATGGGTCGACTGGCCTCCCTCTGTGCTGTAAATTTTTATGATTCTATGATTCAATGACGAGTTGTTGTTCAACGTTTACTATTTACCAAGAGCAAGAAAGGTAAGCAGTGGAGGAGATTTTGACCCTCGTTGTGACAGGCTGCATTTCTCCTAAGCAGTTAATAGCTGTCCTTGATAGATAAGAGGCCTTCACCTCTTTCCTGTGTCGATGAAGTTATAAAACTAGGCTCAGGTCAGAGGTTAGATACTGAGGAGTGCTGGGCGCATTAAACAGAAGTTGCTTGGAAACTGCCAATATCTTTTCTTTTTTTTAAAAAAAAAAGGCTGGTTCATTTCACATCTCATGTAACCATTGCAAAGAACACTGGGAGCCATGGAAACCAGTTAGGAATCGCGCCAAAACTAAATCTGTATGACATATGGGTTTATGCCAAATGTCCCCCAGACATTTGGAGAGTTTAATCAAATGATTTTCAGCTGTAAGAAAAGCTTTTGTATTTAGTTTGTCTCAGAACGTCAACAGCAACGGACAGGAATTCCCACAGATGTATTTTTAAAGCACATTGACTGACCCCCTTCAGGCACAAACAATTCACTTTGTCCCTCTTCTTGGGCCCAAGTTTGCCCAGGAGTTGCTCCGTTTTTTTGGAGCAACTAGATTTTTTTGGAGTATCTTATAAGTTGCAATTCTGCCCATTTAATTAGCTCCAATGTAAGTGAGTTAGTTAGGGTTTTTTTTTAGTTTCGTTTTTGTTTCAAAAGGGGGCATTTCCAGCCACTTACGCCTGTTTTGGCCACTTAAGCAAGTTTAGACAGCTAAGAGTTACTCCAAACTAACTTAGGCCAGTGTATGTGGCCACTTGTGGCCGCACAGAAAAACCTTGCGGTGAATTAAGAAATCAGCGCAGGTAGCCAGAGATTGGGGGGAGAACCTTGCAAAGCACTAAACACCTTCACAACAACATTAAAGAAGCATAAGTACATTTAAAGCACTAAGCACTAAACAAAGCAGTACATTTAAAGCACCAAGCACTAAACAGAGCACAAAAATAAGCATTCAATAACAAATAAAAAATACAAGGAAGCTGAGAGGACCTGCACCTAGCACCAAGAATCAACAAGAATTTAGGACCACATAATCAATCAATAAATAAACAAATAAAAAATAGAAGTCCTACCCTCAGCAAAGCTTTACTGCAGAAAAACACTAACAGCTGGGTACTGTTGCACAGAGTCTATACTGTCTCCTGCCCAGCTGCCGGCCAAATGGACAGTCCGGCTGGTGGGTGGGAGGGAGCACCAGCGGCAGGAGACTGCAGCCTGGCACCCTTGCGTTTGGTCCCCTTGGGTTTGGTCCCCAGTACTGGGAAGGGAACATCAGCCCGGGTTGGCGATTAGAAAGGCTGGGGTGATGCCGTCGATTGGGAGACCTGGGTGTGGGGGAGGAAGCGACCAGTTAGATGGGGAGGCAGGAAGGCCTGTGAGCGGGTGGGGTGGGGGCAGGGCCTCCACGCCCCTGGTCATGCCGGGTTCTTTGACCGATTTTGACCTCCGACGCTGTCGGGTGGGTAGGCCTGCGGCTCCAGGCCACAGCTGGCGTCCGCTATCAGGAGGGGAACTGACATCGGGAAGGGTGGGTGGAGGCATGTCCGATCGGAGTCGGCTGATTACAGGGGGTCTGATCACGGGTGGTTTGCAGGTGGGGTGGCCATAGAAAGCCCCACGCCACTCTCTGCCTTACTCCACTCCAGCACCATGGTTGTCGCTGGCATCTTCCTATTAATTCGTTTACACCCGCAAATACAAGACAATCAACTAATCTTAACAACATGCCTCTATTGCAGGCCTTAACTACCCTATTTACTGCCGCATGTGCACTCACCCAAATGACATTCACAAAATCGGTGCCTTCTCAACATCAAGCCAACTGGGCCTAATATTAGTTACAATCAGACTAAATCAGCCCCAACTTGCTTTTCTTCATATTTGCACCCACGCTTTCTTTAAGGCAATACTTTTTGCTTGCTCGGGCTCAATTATCCACAGCTTAAGTGACGAACAAGATATTCGAAAAATAGATGGATTACATAAACTCCTGCCATGTTCCTAATCCTCTTTAACCATCGGAAGCCTGGCCCTTATAGGCATGCCTTTCCTGTCTGGATTTTTTTCAAAAGACGCCATTATTGAGTCTATAAACACTTCCCACTTAAACGCCTGAGCACTAATCTTAACCCTTATTGCAACCATGTGGCTGGATAAGACAGCGGGCCGCCAATGAGGGAGCCCATTCGGCCAGGGCTAGGGGCAGCGTGCTTCGGGCCCCTCCCACACAGCCTGCAGAGCACATGCAGAGATTGTGGGGGCGAGGAGCTACTGCACATGCACGCACACTCTAGCGCGCATGTGCCGAGGTCCCGGCACTGTTTTCAGCGCCGGGACCTGGCTCCGCCCCCCATTGCTTGTGCCACGCCGAGGGCCTGCGACGTTCCAGGAGCGGGTAGAATACCGAGGTAAGTTTTCGCCGCAGTTTTTCTTCTGCAAAGTCGGCATACCTCATGGAGGTGCGCCGTTTTAACCGGGGGGGGGGGGGGGCAAACTTGGGCCTCTTGTAACTGATGGTCAAGCGAGTGTCTGACGTTCAGAGAGAGGGGGAAAAAAAGAAAGAGTTGCATTTTTATAGCGCCTTTCACTACCTCAGGACGTCCCAAAGCACTTTACAGCCATTGAGGTACTTTTTGAAGTGTGGTTACTGTTGTAATGTAGAAAATGCGGCAGCCAATGTGCGCACAGCAAGCTCCCACAAACAGCACTGAGATGATCAGATCATAGACTAGTACAGCACAGAAAGAGGCTGGCTCTTTCGAAGAGCAATCCAGTTAGTCCCACTTCCCCTCCACTCTTCCCCCACATCCCTGAAATTTTTTCTTCTCCTTTAACGATTTAGATTTGAATATAGTGGGTATGATTAAGATGTTTGCAGATGACACTATAATTGGCTGTGTGGTTGATAATGTAGAGGAAAGTCATGGGTTTCAGGAGGATATCAATCTACTGGTCAGGTGGGCAGAGCAAATGTAATTTAATTCAGAGAAGTGTGAGGTGATGCACTTTGGGATGGCTAATAAGGAAAGGGTATACACATTAAGCGGTAGACCACTTAATAGTGTAGATGAACAAAGGGACCTTGGAGTGCTTGTCCACAGATCCCTGAAAGTAGCAGGCCAGGTGGATAAGGTGGTTAAGAAGGCATACGGAATGCTTGCCTTTATTGGCCGAGGCATAGAATATAAGAGCAGGTTAGGCCACAGCTTGAGTATTGTGTGCAGTTCTGGTCACCGTATTATAGGAAGGACGTGATTGGACTAGAGAGGGTGCAGAGGAGATTTACTAGGATGCTGCCTAGAATGGAGAATCTTAGTTATGAGGACAGATTGGATAGGCTAGGTTTGTTCTCATTGGTGCAGAGGAAGTTGAAAGGAGACCTCATTGAGGTGTATAAAATATTGAGGAGCCTGGACATAGTGGATAATAAGGGTCGATTTCCATTGATGGAGGGGGCATAGTTTTACGGTGGTTGGTGGAAGGCTTAGAGGGGATTTGAGGGGGGGTCTACTTTAAGCAGAGGGTTGTGGGGATCCGGAACTCGATGCCTGGAAGAGGGGTGGATGCAAAACCCCTCACCACTTTTAATCGATGGTTGGATGGGCACTTAAAGTGCAGTAACCTGCACGGTTACGGACCTAGAGCTGGTAATTGGGATTAGACTGGATGACCTTTTGTTGGACGGAGCAGATATAATGGTAAGTACTGCAGGGAATGGAATACGGCCAGGGTGATCTCCTGGACTAGTTTCGGTCAACGAGGAATTTTCCCAGATTTTTCTCCCTAAATTGGCCTGGGTTTTTAATCTGATTTTTTTGCCTCTCCCAGGAAATCACATGGCTCCGGTTGGGGTGGAGTGTAGAATGTTTCAGTATAAGGGGTGTCGCAGTTGTGGTGAGGCAGATTGGTTGGGCTGGGTGCTCTTTGCCTTTCCGTCATTGTTCATAGGTTTATATGTTTTCTTTAGGGCTGCTGACCAAGGGCCGTGTGACTCTTTGTCGGCCGGTGTGGACTCGATGGGCCGGAATGGCCTCCTTCTGCTCTGTAAATTTCTATGTTTCTAAGTATTTATCCAATTCCCTTTTGAAGGCTACTATTGAATCTGTATCCACCACCCCATCAGGCAGTGCAGTCCAGATCCTAACCACTCATTGCATAAAAATGTTTTTCCTCATGTCACCGCATCTGTACCCTCTGGTTATCAATGCTGTTTTTCTCTCCACAGATGCTGACTGACCTGCTGAGTATTTCCAGCATTTTCAAATTCTCATCCTCTTTTACACATCCCTCCATGGCCTCGTCCCTCCCTATCTGTGTAATTTGCTTCAGTCTATAGATATGTGAAGAGAAAAAGATTAGTGAAGACAAAGGTAGGTCCCTTGCAGTCGGATTCAGGTGAATTTATAATGGGGAACAAAGAAATGGAAGACCGATTGAACAAATATTTTGGTTCTGTCTTCACGAAGGAAGACACAAATAACCTTCCGAAAGTACTAGGGGACCGAGGGTCTAGTGAGAAGGAGGAACTGAAGGATATCCTTATTAGGCGGGAAATTGTGTTAGGGAAATTGATGGGATTGAAGGCTGATAAATTCCCGGGGCCTGATAGTCTGCAGCCCAGAGTACTTAAGGAAGTGGCCCTAGAAATAGTGGATGCATTGGTGATCATTTTCCAACAGTCTATCGACTCAGGATCAGTTCCTATGGACTGGAGGGTAGCTAATATGACACCACTTTTTAAAAGGGAGGGAGAGAGAAAGCGGGTAATTATAGATCGGTTAGCCTGACATCAGTAGTGGGGAAAATGTTGGAATCAATTATTAAGGATGAAGTAGCAGCGCATTTGGAAAGCAGTGACAGGATCAGTCCAAGTCAGCATGGATTTATGAAGGGGAAATCATGCTTGACAAATCTTCTGGAATTTTTTGAGGGTGTAACTAGTAGAGTGGACAAGGGAGAACCAGTGGATGTGGTGTATTTGGACTTTCAAAAGGCTTTTGATGAGGTCCCACACAAGAGATTGGTGTGCAAAATCAAAGCACATGGTATTGGGGGTAATATACTGTCGTGGATAGAGAACTGTTTGGCAGACAGGAAGCAGAGAGTCGGGATAAATGGGTCCTTTTCAGAATGGCAGGCAGTGACTAGTGGAGTGCCGCAGGGCTCAGTGCTGGACCCCAGCTCTTTACAATATACATCAATGGTTTGGATCAAGGAATTGAGTATAATATCTCCAAGTTTGCAGATGACACTAAACTGGGTGGCGGTGTGAGCTGTGAGGGGGACGATAAGAGGCTGCAGGGTGACTTAGACAGGTTAGGTGAGTGGGCAAATGCATGGCTGATGCAGTATAATGTGGATAAATGTGAGGTTATCCACTTTGGGGACAAAAACGCGAAGACAGAATATTATCTGAATGGTGGCAGATTAGGAAAAGGGGAGGTGCAACGAGACCTGGGTGTCATGGTACATCAGTCATTGAAAGTTGGCATGCAGGTACAGCAGGCGGTAAAGAAGGCAAGTGGTATCTTGGCCTTCATAGCTAGGGGATTTGAGTATAGGAGCAGGGAGGTCTTCCTGCAGTTGTACAGGGCCTTGGTGAGGCCTCACCTGGAATATTGTGTTCAATCTTGATCTCCTAATCTGAGAAAGGACGTTCTTGCTTTTGAGGGAGTGCAGCGAAGGTTCACCAGACTGATTCCCGGGATGGCCGGACTGACATATGAGGAGAGATTGGATCAACTGGGCCTCTATACATTGGAGTTTAGAAGGATGAGAGGGGATCTCGTAGAAACGTGCAAGATTCTGACAGGACTGGACAGGTTAGATGCGGGTAGATTGTTCCCGATGTTGGGGAAGTCCAGAACCAGGGGACACAGTCTTATGATAAGGGGTAGGCCATTTAGGACTGAGATGAGGAGGAACTTCTTCACTCAGAGAGTTGTTAACCTGTGGAATTCACTGCTGCAGAGAGTTGTTGATGCCAATTCATTGGATATATTCAAGAGGGAGTTAGATATGGCCCTTACGGCTAAGGGGATCAAGGGGTGTGGAGAGAAAGCAAGAAAGGGGTACTGCGGTGAATGATCAGCCATGATCTTATCGAATGCTGGTGCAGGCTCGAAGGGCCGAATGGTCTACTACAGCACCTATTTTCTATGTTTCTATGTCACACAACCCCCCGAGATGTCTGTGCTCCTCTAATTCTGCCCTCTGTAACATCCCTGATTATAATCACTCAACCATTGGTGGCCATGCCTTCAGCTGCCTGGGCCCCAAGCTCAGGAACTCCCTGCCTAAACCTCTCCTCCTCTCTACCTCTCTCTCCACCTTTAAGATGCTCGTTAAAGCCTAACTCTTTGACCAATCTTTTGGTCACCTGTCGTAATTTCTTCTTGTGTGACTTGGTGTCAAATTTACTTGCTTTGTCTTAAAACACTTCGATGAAGTGCCTTTTGACGTTTTACTATGTTAAAGGCGCTATATAATTACAAGATCCTGCAAATCCCCTGAGAGGATAGATCCACCAACGTCAGTGTTCTCGATCAGGCCAACGTCCCCAGCATCGAAGCAATGACCACACTCGACCAGCTCTGTTGAGCGGGCCACATTGTTCGCATGCCCGATACGAGACTCCCAGAGCAAGTGCTCTACTCAGAACTCCTACACGGCAAGCGAGCCCAGGTGGGCAGAGGAAACATTTCAAGGACACCCTCAAAGCCTCCTTGATAAAGTGCAACATCCCCACCGACACTTGGGAGTCCCTGGCCAAAGACCGCCCTGAGTGGAGGAAGAGCATCCGGGAGGGCGCTGAGCACCTCGAGTCTCATCGCCGAGAGCATGCAGGAAACAAGCGCAGTCAGCGGAAGGAGCGTGCGGCAAACCAGACTCCCCACCCACCCTTTCCTTCAACCACTGTCTGTCCCACCTGTGACAGAGACTGTAATTCCCATATTGGACTGTACAGTCACCTGAGAACTCATTTTTAGAGTGGAAGTAAGTCTTCCTCAATTTTGAGGGACTGCCTGTGATGATGATAATTACAAATTATTCTTGTTTTCCTTTCAGATTTCCAGCATTCACAGAATTTTGCTTTTGGTGATGTGGTAACAAGATTGTCTGCTTAACGAAGCCCCTCGTGCTGGGCATTATTGAATGAAAACCCACTCCAGTATTAAGGGTGTGGACGGCACTGGGGTAAGGTCAAATGGTGCCCATTGTCTCAAATCTGAGCTGCTTGCAAGTGTGCACCATTTTGTCAGTGTTTTATCTGGTATTCCAATGAATCATTTCAATGTTGGGCAGACAGCTGTCAGTTGAAGTCATCCTTCATCGTCACTGCAAACCACACACTGTAGAATTATTTCTCCTCTTGCAAAGTGAAATGTACTTGAACTGAATTATCTTTGACAAATCTCATCCCCTTCCCCCAATATCTGTAATACAATGCTGATAAATCTCCATTCAAACTTAATCTGTACGATGATGAATTTTGCTCCCACATGTCACACTGAGGCTCGTAGGGACACGTAGGGAGCTTTTCGATTTGTGCTTTACACAGTTTGAGATTCCAACTACGGAGCTTAATTTTTTATATACAAACAGAAAATGCTGGAAATCTCAACGGGTCAGGCAGTATCTGTGGAGAGAAAAACAGAGTTAACGTTTCGGGTCAATTTCAACATAGACCCGTTGAGATTTCCAGCTTTTTCTAGTTTTATTTCAGATTCCAGCATCCGCAGCATTTTGCTTTTGTATTTGAGCTTAATTTTTTTATTTGCCTTTGGCATCATTTGTTTTAAGCTGAAAATGGATTGTAATTATAGTGCGTGCATGCATTTTGTCACTGGCCAGTAAGCACCAGTCTAATTGAGAGCTTGGTAAGAGAGCGTTGCCAAAGTAAATAGGCTGATCACACAGTTATTCATGATCAAGTGTCGGCTGAGTCAAGTCCCACCCCAGGAAATAGAGCACACTAATCCACGCTGACACACCAGTGCAGTGCTGAGGGAGCGCCGCACTGTCGGAGGTGCCGTCTTTCAGATGAGACGTTAAACTGAGGCTCTGTCTGCCCCCTCAGGTGGACATAAAAGATCCAAAGAAGAGCAGGGGAGTTCTCCCTGGTGCCCTGGACAATATTTATCGCTCAATTAACATAACTAAAAAAAAAACAGGTTATCTGGTCATTATGACATTGCTGTTTGTGGGAGCTTGCTGTGTGCAAATTGGCTGCTGCGTTTTCCACATTACAACAGTGACTACACTTCAAAAGTGCTTCATTGGCTGTAAAGTGCTGTGAGACATCCGGTGGTCGTGAAAGGTGCTATATAAATGCAAGTCTTTCTTTCAATTATGTTAAGTCTGGTTTAAAGGCTAGAGTGGAATAAAAGTGGTTCCCAACACCTGCAGAGAAGGAACCATTTACAGTGTCAGCTAGCATGGGGGCCAGGAAGGGAAGCTCAGTGCTCAGTCGCTTGAGGGAGCAGGTGGTGGGTTTCCGGGAATAGGTGAGCATGGGGAGAGAAACTGCAGAGAAAGGGGGAATGGGGGACAAGGATGGGGTCTGGGCTTGGCGAGAGGTTTGGTTTGGTGGGCAAGGGGTAGAGGGAGACAGAAGAGGCAGCTCTTGATCAGACAAAAGACCACGAGGCCCCCTCGCGTTATGAAGGGTGAGGGCGGAGGCGGGCAGGGAAGAGGGAATTAAGGAAGCGATTAAACATCGAAACATACAAAATAGGTGCAGGAGTAGGCCATTCGGCCCTTCGAGCCTGCACCACCATTCAATAAGATCATGGTTGATCATTCACCTCAGTACCCCTTTCCTGCTTTCTCCCCATACCTCTTGATCCCTTTAGCTGTAAGGGCCATATCTAACTCCCTCTTGAATATAGCCAACGAACTGGCATCAACAACTCTCTGCGGTAGAGAATTCCACAGGTTAACAACTCTCTGAGTGAAGAAGTTTCTCCTCATCTCAGTCCTAAATGGCTTACGGCTTATCCTTAGACTGTGATCTCTGGTTCTGGACTCCCCCAACATTGGAAAAATTCTTCCTGCATGTAACCTGTCCAGTCCTGTCAGTATTTTATATGTTTCTATGAGATCCCCTCTCATCCTTTTAATCTCCAGTGAATACAGACCCAGTCGATCCAGTCACTCCTCATATGTCAGTCCTGCATCCCAGGAATCAGTCTGGTAAACCTTTGCTGCACTCCCTCAATAGCAAGAACGTCCTTCCTCAGATTAGGACACTAGTAGTAGTAGTAGTGGAGAAAGGCATCTTTATTCTCCAGGATAATCGTAAACGACTGGATCCTTTTGGCAGATGAGAGCTAGGCCAGAGTAGAGTTTGACGTGGTCCAACCAGTTCCGACATAGATTGAACATTGTGCAAATTACATTTAAGCTGCAGCATAACTGTTTCAGTCAATTCAGAATTCAGACACAAAAAAAATGGTGATTTTAACCCGACCCAGCTGGAAACTGGATGGGAGAGCCTCTGAGTCAGAAGGTTGTGGATTCAAGTCCCACTCCAGAGACTTGAGCACAAAAATCTAGCTGACACTCCAGTGCAGTGCTGCAGGAGTGCCGCACTGTTGGAGGTGCCGTCTTTCGGATGAGACGTTAAACCGAGGCCCCGTCTGCCCTCTCAAGTGGACGTAAAAGACCCCACGGCACTATTTCGAAGAAGAACAGGGGAGTTATCCCCGGTGTCCTGGCTAATATTTATCCCTCAATCAACATCACTAAAAACAGATTATCTGGTCATTATCACATGGCTGTTTGTGGGAGCTTGCTATGCACAAATTGTCTGCCACATTTCCCACATTACAACAGTGACTACACTCCAAAAGTGCTTCATTGGCTGTAAGGCGCTTTGAGACGTCGGGTAATCGTGAAAGGTGCCATATAAATGCAAATTTTTCTTTTAAAATCGTCCGGGTGACTTACATAGAAACATAAAAAATAGGTGCAGGAGCAGGCCATTCGGCCCTTTGAGCCTGCATCACCATTCAATATGATCATGGCTGATCATGCAACTTCAGTACCACATTCCTGCTTTCTCTCCATACCCCTTGATCCCTTTAGCTGTAAGGGCCACATCTAACTCCCTTTTGAATATATCTAATGAACTGGCCTCAACAACTTTCTGTGGTAGGGAATTCCACATGTTCACAACTCTCTGAGTAAAGAAGTTTCTCCTCATCTCGGTCCTAAATGGCTTACCCCTTATCCTTAGACTGTGACCCCTGGTTCTGGATTTCCCCAACATCGGGAACATTCTTCCTGCATCTAACCTGTCCAATCCCATCAGAATTTTATATGTTTCTATGAGATGTACGGGGTGGTGGGCGTGTCAGCTTGCCTTCCTGACCAGAGCGGTATCGAGTCACTCCCACTCCCTGGTTCTCGAGCCTGGATTTATTAATTAGGGTGTGATAAAGTGCAGCAGACAACTGTTTTGTACAAAGAAGGTATGGATTTTATTCAAGAAAGCAAATAACACAAATACACTGAATAAAACTGTAAAATCTTATAAAAAGGTTCTAAACAATGGGGAATACTTTATTACAGGTAATAAACACAACAGAAATACCTCCCACCTCCTACTTACTCTCTCACTAGGTCAAACTCTAGGGTTCCAGGGATTTATGCTCACCAGATCCTTCCTTTGACAGCTAGGGCTGTTTCGCGGTTTCGAGGTTCTTTGGTTATAGCCGGTTTGCCTTGCCATACCCCGGACATGGTAGAAGACCTCTGCTGCATATTGAAGCCAGTTGGGGTGAGTCCGCTGATGCGGTTAGACGCGTTTTGGATTTATCTCTGGTGAGTACCCAATTTTCTTTGTTATAAGTAGGGTTTTAAGTTCTTTAGGTAATTTCTACTTGCTGGGTAGTCTAGGCACAAATTGTAGAGTGGAAAACTTGCGTGGACCCCGGTTTTCTTGTTGGTTGATTTTCCTGGTTGGTTTCGTCGGTCGCGGTGGTCCGGTTAATGGCTGTTACCAAGTCATTTGGCTTTAATGTTCCACTGATTGTTTTTTTTAAGTTCTTTTTCTCCGATGTCACGATGTTTCTTCCTGTGTTTCCTCGCCATGTGCTCTCGATCTTGATCTTGTTGTTCCGAAGTGATGGTCAGAATAGTTCTTTTTTCTTGGTACGACGGGCCCTCAGTTATACTCTGAGAGGCTGCTTAATCTTCGCGTCAAATCTAACATTTCTTTTGTTTAAGTTTTGTTTAAGTTCAATATGTAGATTAAAGTCACCCATGATAACTGCTGTACCCTAATTTCCTATTTGATGCCATCCCCAACCTCCCTAATACTGTTTGGTGGTCTGTACACAACTCCCACTAACTTTTTCTACCCATTGGTGTTTCGCAGCTCTACCCATATCGATTCCACATCATCCACGCTAATGTCCTTTCTTACCATTGCGTTAATCTCCTCTTTAACCAGTAACGCTACCACACCTCCTTTTCCTTCCTGTCTGTCCTTCCTGAATGTTGAATACCCCTGGATGTTGAGTTCCCAGCCTTGGTCACCCTGGAGCCATGTCTCTGTAATCCCAATTACATCATACCCATTAACAGCTATCTGCGCAGTCAATTCATCCCGGGAATCAGTCTGGTGAACCTTCGCTGCACTCCCTCAATAGCAAGAATGTCCTTCCTCAAGTTAGGAGACCAAAACTGTACACAATACTCCAGGTATGGCCTCACCAAGGCCCTGTACAACTGTAGCAACACCTCCCTGCCCTTGTACTCAAATCCCCTCGCTATGAAGGCCAACATGCCATCTTCTTTCTTAACCGCCTGCTGTACCTGCATGCCAACCTTCAATGACTGATGTACCATGACACCCAGGTCTCGTTGCACCTCCCCTTTTCCTAATCTGTCACCATTCAGATAATAGTCTGTCTCTCTGTTTTTACCACCAAAGTGGATAACCTCACATTTATCCACATTATACTTCATCTGCCACGCATTTGCCCACTCACCTAACCCATCCAAGTCACTCTGCAGCCTCATAGCTCACATTGCCACCCAACTTAGTGTCATCCATAAATTTGGAGATACTACATTTAATCCCCTCGTCTAAATCATTAATGTACAGTGTAAACAGCTGGGGCCCCAGCACAGAACCTTGCGGTACCCCACTAGTCACTGCCTGCCATTCTGAAAAGTACCCATTTACTCCTACTCTTTGCTTCCTGTTCTTATTCTTATGTTCTCATTCTCGCCCGGAAGAGGCGAGCCGGTGTGCAATGCCCCTGGTTGCGACACGGGCTCGGTATATGGCTGCCTCCTGACCCGTAGCACTGCGTAGGGCGCCCCCTGCTGGGACCGCCTGTGAAAGCGGGCGGTCTGAGCTGTACCGGCTGCAGTGAGGTCAGTAATGGCCACCTCAGGAAAGTGTGATTGCTTTTTTTTTTAGATTTATGTTGAGGTGGCGCGAGGTATTTATTGGGAATATTTTTGGGTTATTTTCAAGTTTATTTTTTCTTCCTAGCCTTCTCTCGGAGCGCTCCTGGGCCGGCTGTTTAGCTCGGGATTTTCGCTTGCTCAGCCGGTCTAGCGCTCTAAGCGAGGTGTGCAACGCCTCCCTTAGCGCTCCACCCCACACTCAGGGCCCAGTGGCCCAATTTTGCTGACTGAGGTGCAAGCTTTTTCCGGGCGCTATCAGGATCACCCTGCCGTCATTAAGGCCCCGAAATATTAAAAGCCAAAAATCCAGCCCAAGGAAGTTAGTGAAGGGAAAGCACACACTATGAGGAGGAGGAGAGGATTCTAGTTTATAATTGCTTGTGGTGAGGAGACATTGCACTTTGGTACTGATTAGCTCGGTGAAATATGGGACCATATCCATATTGCTGCTATTCACAGCTGGATAATGGGTCAGACTTACATTTTTTTACCCCGCAATAAGGCCCAGACCATAATTAAGGCAGAAATTACATGCTATGATGCAAGACAACAGATATATGTGTGGCTATCACACCAAAGACCAAGATCCTGATAACCTAGCATCATCAAGATTCGTCACAGTAGGATTTTCCTCAAACTCAGCTAAAATAAAATAAACTAAAATTATTATTTTTGTTTGTACGGGCTATTCCACCCCAGACTTTGATCTTCGGGTGAATCAATCATTGTCTGGATACCACGACATCCTGCATCAGACACAATTTGGCCGTGCTCCAGAGGTAAGATATGAATCATTGCTGCACTGCATTCTGCAGCAAGCGAGGGTGCCTTAAGGAGTTCACTCGAATGTTCTGAGTAATTAAAGATATTGCCTCACACTGTGGGCATTTGCAAGAAGCTGCTTTCACACGTTCGGCAGCAACAATGTCTTGCATTTATATAGCGCCTTTAACGTCGTACAACGTCCCAAGGCGCTTCGCAGGAGTGTTGTAAGACAAAATATTTGACACCGAGTGACATAAAGAGCAAATTAGGGCCGGTGTCAAAAAGCTTGGTCGAAGAGGTAGGTTTTAAGGAGAGTCTTAAAGGAGGAGTGAGAGGCGGAGAGGTTTAGGCAGGGAGTTCCAAAGCTTGGAGCCGAGGCAACAGTAGGCACGGCCTCCGATGATTGAGCGATTATAATCAGGGATGCTCAAGAGGGCAGAATTAGAGGAGCGCTGAGGTCTCGGGGGGGGGGCGGAGGGGTGGGGGGGAGGGTGTTGTGGGGCTGGAGGGGGTTACAGGGATAGGGAGGGGCATGGCCATGGAGGGATTTGAAAACCAGGAGGGACTTGAAAACCAGGATGAGAATTTTGAAATCAATCAGTGTGCGAGATGGCCGAGGACCGACGGGAATTAGGCCTCAGGCTGTGCCTACAGATGCGGAGGTGAGTTGTCCACACCGGTCACGTCTCCCCAGGCAGCCGCTTCCATGACTAAAATTAATGAACAGCTCAGGTAAATTCAAGAAAGGGATTGGAACAGGCAATGGCAATGTGCGGGAGTCGTGTGGGGGGGCGGGGATGGGGGGGCTGCGGGGTGCCAGGGTGGAAATCGACCCCATACTCTCCATTGTCTGTTCTCCATTTAGTGTCCATTGGTGTACCTGAATGGGGAAATTGGCCAGAGATTCCATATTTCCATAATGTAGGATAATGTAGGATCCATGCCTTTGTTACCTCTAGACTTGACTATTCCAATGCACTCCTGGCTGGCCTCCCACATTCTACCCGACGTAAACTAGAAGAGATCCAAAACACGGCTGCCCGTGTCCTAACTTGCACCGAGTCCCGTTCACCCATCACCCCCTGTGCTCGCTGGCCTACATAGGCTTCCGGTTAAGCAATGCCTCGATTTCAAAATTCTCATCCTTGTTTCCATGACCTCGCCCCTCCCTACCTCTGTAATCTCCTCCAGCCCCCACCCCCACCCCCCCCCCACCCCTCCCCGAGATGTCTGCACTCCCCTAATTCTGCCCTCTTGAGCATCCCTGATTATAATCGCTCAACCATTTGTGGCCGTGCCTTCTGTTGCTTAGGCCCCGAGCTTTGAAACTCCCTCCCTAAACCTCTCCGCCTCTCTAGCTCTCTTTCTTCTTTCAAGACGCTCCTTAAAACATACCTCTTTGACCAAGCTTTTGATCAGCTGCGCTCATTTCTGCTCGTGTGGCATAGTGTCAAATTTGTATCGCATAATACTCCTGTGAAGCGCCTTGGGACGTTTCACTCTGTTAAAAGGCGCTATATAAATACAAGTTGTTATTGATTGTAATTCTTGGGGAAGAAAAAAAACATTCTGGTTCTCTCCTCTAGCCTTACCAGGCTGAAGCAACATGCATAACGTACACATTTCTGCTTGTTTGGGCAAGTGTACAGATACAAGCAAAATCTTTGTCCTTTCCCTCCTACTGTTTCTCATTACATTTTGGTTTAGAGGAAATCACAGGATGATAATCTGTTTTAAATACATTCTAGTGCCAATGGAAAGTACATGTTTTGCATGGTTGACATGCACCAGAGCACTGGAGCAGAATTGTGTGATCAGACAAAGACAATATACTGAATTGGAAGACGTCACATTTGGACAAGTTATTAAGTTGCCCCCACCTTTACAAACCTCTCCATTTGAATCTCTAAAATCTCTGCTCCTCTACTTTTAACGTTTAACTGTTTAGTGAACACATAACTCGCACCATGTCCCGTTCACCCATCACCCCCTGTGCTCGCTGACCTACATTGGCTCCCGGTTAAGCAACGCCTCGATTTCAAAATTCTCATCCTTGTTTACAAATCCCTCCATGGCCTCGCCCCTCCCTATCTCTGTAATCTCCTTCAGCCTTACAATCCCACGAGATGTCTGTGCTCCTCAAATTCTGCCCTCTTGAGCATCCCTGATTATAATCACTCAACCATTGGTGGCTGGGTCTTCAGCTGCCTGGGCCTTAAGCTCTGGAACTCCCTTCCTAAACCTCACCATCTCTCTACCTCTCTCTCCTCCTTTAAGACGCTCATAAAAACCTACCTCTTTGACCAAGCTTTTGGTCATCTGCCGTAATTTCTTCTTATCTGGCTCGGTGTCAAATTTATCTGTTTTGTCTTATAACACCGCTGTGAAGCGCCTTGGGACATTTTACTACGATAAAGGCGCTATATAAATAAAAATTGTTGTTAACCTTCCTCCCAAACTATATCACCTCACATTTCTCCACATTAAATCTCACCTGACATCTATCTGCCCAATGTACTAACCTATCTTCATGGATTGTGCCCCTCACTCAATGTTAGCTGATTGGAGAAAATAACACGGGTTGAACCTTCCTTATCCGGCACCCTTGGGACCTGGCCTGTGCCGAATAAGAGATCTTGCCAACTAAAAGTAGGTCAGCCCGAAGGGGGTGGGAGGAGGTCGGTGCCCCCGGCGGGATGAGTGTCGGCGGGCCCCAAAGGCGGGGTGGAGGTCGGCCGCATTCAGTGCATGCGCCGCCGGCCACCAGAATCATTCCGGACGAGGGGTGGTGTCAGATAAGGGAGTCCTGGATAAGGGAGGTCAAACCTGTATTGAGTGAGAGGATATGATGCATGTTTTTTAAAGTGAGCAGTTGTAGATAACGGTCTGTTTAACTAGAAGTTTGAACCTGGAACCTGAGAAGAGGAGCAAAAATGTACCGTTGTTCCAAAAGCTTTGTCCCGTCTCCGTAGAATTGTGATCGGTGGGTTAGATTCCCAGCAAAAACAATTTGCGAACTGAATGAATATTTGGTTAGGAGCGGAAATTGAAGTTTTAGGGCTGGATTTTCCGATGATGTCCGCTTCCGGTTTTCACCCCGGAGCGACGGCAATGCCGGCGGTGAGCTCTCCCGGGCGGGCAGCCAGCTTCCAGTGCCCCGCCGGGGTTTTCGGGGCCGGTTTCAGCGGGAGAGCGGAGCATTACCGCCCAGAAAAGGCGAGCCGGTGTGCAATGCCCCTGGTTGCGGCACCGGCTCGATCTTTGAGTCCCGCCCGACCCCCGACCTGTGGAGAGCCCCATAGTGCGCCGTGGTGGGACTGCCGGTGAAAGCGGGCGGTCCGAGCTGTAGCGGCTGCAGTGAGGAAAGTAATGTCCACCTCAGGTACTTGTGATAATTTTTTCTTCTTTTGGGGTGATTTATGTTGTGGTTGTGGTAGTGTGGGCTATGTATTGGCAATGTTTGTGGTGGATCTTTTTCCCCTACAGGCCTCTCTTAGGCCCCTATTTTGTCCAGCACTGGGCAGCGATTTTTCTGGCGTTGAAGGTCAGTTAAAAGTTTCCCTAATGTTGGGGCACAGCGGCAGAATGTTTGCCGCCATATATTCTGCCACTGGTGTACGCTAAAAAGCAGTGTACACGCCATTTCTGGCCATAAGGCCACTTTCCGCATAACATTTTTTATTGAAACCGCGTACAGTCACGTGCAACACCGTTGGAAAAAGCCGTACCTACACTTAAAGAAATCGGTGCTGGCCTGTTCCTATCCCCGGCCGAAGGGCCTCCCCGGCTATTTTCTGTCAACTCAATGCAGTTTGAAAATAATTCTGCAAGAATTATTATGCTCCTCCATGGTTGAGAGAACCACGGGCAGGCAAATTAAACAGAACTCCTCACCGTTCACCTTTTCCATCGAAGTTCCAAGTGGCTAAACGTTTCCAAAGATACTCCTAAAGTGCAGGGAAGCCTTCTTCTTGCAAGCAGCAGCCAAAAATCAGCATATCAACAGGAGGCATCCTGCAACAAACACCCTGGGCAACCTTTTCCAATTCTTCTACACAGCCCACTCAGCCTGCTGCTATCCCAGGCCGAAGGTCCTCCACACAAGGCAGTGCAACATACTCCAGGCACATAGGGATGCGTCAAGTGATTTATAATAAAGACTGGACATTTAATTTTCTTTTTAAATAATCCCCCTTAAATTTTTAATGTTTTAATACAGTGTTGCAATGCATAGGTGGTCCTGAATAAACAATAATATATTTGAATGGATATTTAATTAGCGTAAAAATGTCTTTATACACTCGAATAGGGTCTGATTAACTTCATAAGTATGCTTAGTACCTTGTATTGAAGCCTACCTCCATTCTTGCCTGAGCCCATCAGCTGAAACCCTAATGTGTGTCTTTTTCATGTCCCGACTCAAGTATTGCAATGTTCTTCTGATGGGCTTGCATCCTCCACCTTTTTTAAACTTTAGCTCATCCAAAACTTTGCTGCATATCGTCCCGTTGACCCATTACCCTTGTACTCACTGCCCTCCATTGGCTCTTGGTCCAACAACGCCTCCAATTTATAATTCTCAGCCCTCTATGTAAATTCCTTCATGACCTCTGCCACCCCAACACTCTAACCTCCTCCAGCCCTAAAATTCCCACCAGAACTCTACATTCTTTTTTCTCCTTGCCCCACCATTGGCAGCCGAGCCTTCAACACCGTCTAGGCACCACAATCTGGAATTTACTCACTGAACCTCTCTGCCTCCCTCTCCTTCTTTAAGACCCTCACAAACCTATCTCTCTGACCCTGATTTTAGTCACCCCTCCTAATTGCTCCTTTCTCGGCTGGGTGTCCTTTTTGGTCTGAGCACATGTGTGAAGCACCTTGAGACAGTTTTCAGTGTTAAAGGCATAATATAGAAACATAGAAACATAGAAAATAGGCGCAGGAGCAGGTCATTCGGCCCTTTGAGCCTGCACCACCATTCAATATTATTACGTCTGTAATGTACTTATGAATGACTCCATGAGGCAATGTGTTGTATTCAAACTGTAGTGACGTTGGTCCTTTATTCCAAACTCCAGAGTGAGGCACAAGCATGGTGGGCAGTCTTTTATACTGGGCCCTGCCACCAGGGCAGGAAACCCCCGGTCTCCACCAGTTGCACCCTCTAGTGGTGCCAGCATGTATATACAGTGTAAACCTTATTGATAGTACATCAGGTAAACAAGTCTCCATCTTATGCAACCACACAGTGACTACACAGAGAGTACATCCATAGCCTGCATAAACAACAAATATGATCATGGTTGATCATGCAACTTCAGTACCCCACTCCTGCCTTCTCACCATACCCCCTGATCCCTTTAGCTGTAAGGGCCACATCTAACTCCCTTTTGAATATATCCAACGAACTGGACTTAACAACTTTCTGTGGTAGAGAATTCCATAGGTTCACAATTCTCTGGGTGATAAAGTTTCTCCTCAGCTCGGTCCTATATGCGTACCCCTTATCCTTAGACTGTGTTCCCTGGTTCTGGACTTCCTCAACATCGGGAACATTCTTCCTGCATCTAACCTGTCCAAACCCGTCAGAATTTTATATGCTTCTATGAGATCCCCTCTCATTCTTCTAAATTTCAGTGAATATAAGCCTAATCGATCCAGTCTTTCTTCATATGTCAGTCCTGCCATCCCGGGAATCAGTCTGGTGAACCTTCGCTGCACTCCCTCAATAGCAAGAATGTCCTTCCTCAGATTAGGAGACCAAAAATGCACACAATACTCAAGGTGTCGTCTTACCAAGGCCCTGCACAACTGCAGCAAAACCTCCCTGTGCCTATACTCAAATCCCCTCGCTATGAAGGCCAACGTGCCATTTACCTTCTTCACCGCCTGCTGTACCTGCATGCCTACTTTCAATGACTGATGTACCATGACACCCAGGTCTCGTTGCACCTCCCCTTTTACTAATCTGTCACCATTCAGATAATAATCTGCCTTCCTGTTTTTGCCACCAAAGTGTATAAACTCACACTTATCCACATTATACTGCATCTGCCATGCATTTGCCCACTCCCCTAACCTGTCCAAGTCACCCTGTAGCCTCTTAGCATCCTCCTCACAGCTCACACTGCCACCCAGCTTAGTGTCATCTGCAAACATGGAGATATTACATTCAATTCCTTCGTCTAAATCATTAATGTATATTGTAAATAGCTGGGGTCCCAGCACTGAACCTTGCGGTACCCCACTAGTCGCTGCCTGCCATTCTGAAAAGGACCCATTTATTCCTGCTCTTTGCTTCCTGTCTGCCAACCAGTTCTCTATCCACGTCAATACATTACCCCCACTACCATGTGCCTTAATTTTGCACACTAATCTCTTGTGTGGGACCTTGTCAAAAGTCTTTTGAAAGTCCAAATACACCACATCCACTGGTTCTCCCTTATCCAATTACTAGTTACATCCTCAAAAAAATATAACAGCATGATATGCTCCTTATCAATAGGAGGTGCTTAATGACAACTTGATTCCCAATCAGATGTTCTCACTGATCTCAACATGTCAAATGGCCTCATTGCTTGCAACCTATAAGTTTAAATGCAACAGTGGCAGGTTCCAGTGCTGAAGTGTTCATGGATCTAGACATGTTCAGGTTCACTGATACTAGCACCATGGTCGTGCGTTGCTCGTATCAGTGACCCAGAACAAGTCAGGATCCATGAAAACAGTTGTACTCGAACCTGCCCCTGTATCATTTACATTTATAGGTTACAAGGAGTGAGGCCACTTGATATGTTGAGTCCTTTCCATTATCCAAAAATATTTAATAGTGCTTCATTAAAAAAATAAAATGAGGAGTCAGGTTAAAAGTCCAAAATAAATATGTTTATTAAACATTTGTATAGAACAGTTGTACTTAGCTTAACATGACTTATTTTTTAACTTTCATAACTAAAAACTTTAATAAATTTTGTATCAAACTTTTAAATGGACAACGAAACATACAAACCAACAAACAAGCAAGCCGTCTATCCTCCTCCTTAAGCGCTGAGCGCCACTCCTGCCCCAATAGATGCCGCTACCCCTGCCCACGCCCATTGTTGCAGACTTCTGCTTCCTGGCAACTCCCCCGGCCCGCCTCGCGCCCCCCCCCCATCCCAAGGTTTATTCTGTATTTTTTCCAACGCGGCGTTTCTTGTTGTTGGGTTATGACAGGGACAGAGCTAGCCTTTGTCAATGTGGAAGGCCTGGGTTCCTCTTCATAATCATCATCAGCCTGTGGATCAACCCCTGATTTTGCTATGAGGTTTATAACATTCAAGGAGCCCCCCCCCCCCGCCCCCCGCTATTGCTGCTACTACCTCTGTCATCTGTCCCGAAAGTCTTGCCACCTCTAATGACAGTCCCGCAATTTCTCCCCTCACTTCACCCATTCCTCCAGCCAGTGTCGCTACTTCATCTCTCAGTCCCGCTAACTCTACCCTCACCCCACCCAAGGTTTCCAGAAGCAATCGCGATTGTTGGATGTTCTCCCCACTCATCCCCACGAGATGCCCTATGTTCTCTACATCCTGTGTTTCTGCTACAGATCTCAAAAGTCCGTGGTCCATTGGCTGTATCAGTGATGTAACATTGGGAGGTAAGTAGATTCCATGGACATTATCCTTTACCAGAAGCTCGGCATCGGGATGTGCTGAGCAATTGTCTAACAGCCAGTATATTTTGCAGTTTTCCTCAAGGCCAGCTTCCGTGCAATGAGCACGCACCTGAGGGATAAAATGCTTTTCAAACCAGTTCTGAAAGATTACCCTGGTTACCCAGGCTTTCTTATTGGCATAATAATGCACTGACAATACTCTCAAACCCCTGAAACATCTTGGACGCTGGCTTCTCACAATGACCATAAACTTACACTTGTGTCCCAGCTGCATTTGCAGCAGCAAGCTCAGTCAATCTATCCTTGGCGTCTTTAATACCTGCTGGCTGCGTTTCTTTTGATGCTGCTAATGCCTTTTGCGGCATGTAGCACCAAAACAGTGCGGTCTCGTCAACATTGTACATTTCTCAGGTGAAAAGTTTTCATCAGCAATTAGTTTGATGAACTCATCAATGTAATGTTCAGCTGCCTCATGATGTGCTGAGGCCTTCTCACCACACACTTTCAGTTGCCTGATGCCTGACGCCTTTTCAATTTGGCTAGCCAACCAGAAGAGTGCTCAAAAGGAGTTTCAATCCCCAGTTGTGCTTGGAATATTTTAGCTTGTTGCACCACCATTGGGCCAGACAAAGGAACCTTTTCACTTCGCCTCTGTCGCCACCATTCCATCACTGCTCGATCCACATCATCACGTCTCGGCTTATGCATACATTTTCTCTTACTCATTTCCTTATGAAAATCACTTTCCGCATAAAACTTCATGAGCTGTTGTTTCTCTTTTCTGATATCATAAATGGTGCAGAATCTAACACCATACTCCTCATTCAATCTTCTCACTGAAGCACCTCTATCTAATCTCTGGAGTAACTCCACTTTCTTGGCAATTGAAAGGGAATTATGCTTCTTTTTTCCTTTATCTGAACCCATTAGGGTATCTCTTGGCCTTGTTGACATGTTTGCATTGACACAACACAAATTCACAATCTTTACCTGTGCAGATCTTTAAATCGGGGAAAATACCACAGCGATAGAGTCATTGGAACATAGAAAAATAGAAAATAGGTGCAGGAGTAGGCCATTCGGCCCTTCGAGCCTGCACCACCATTCAAGAAGATCATGGCTGATCATTCACCTCATTACCCCTTTCCTGCTTTCTCTCCATACCCCTTGATCCCTTGAGCTGTAAGGGCCACATCTAACCCCCTCTTGAATATATCCAACGAACTGGCATCAACAACTCTCTGCGGTAGGGAATTCCACAGGTTCACAACTCTCTGAGTGAAGAAGTTTCTCCTCATCTCAGTCCTAAATGGCTTACACCTTATCCTTAGACTGTGACCCCTGCTTCTGGACTTCCCCAACATCGGGAACATTCTTCCTGCATCTAAACTGTCCAGTCCCGTCAGAATCTTGTAAGTTTCTATGAGATCCCCTCTCATTCTTCTAAACTCCAGTGAATACAGGCCCAGTCGATCCAATCTCTCCTCATATGTCAGTCCTGCCATCCCAGGAATCAGTCTGGTGAACCTTCGCTGCACTCCCTCAATGGCAAGAATGTCCTTCCTCAGATTAGGAGACCAAAGCTGAACACAATATTTCAGTTGAGGCCTCACCAAGGCCCTGTACAACTGCAGTAAGACCTCCCTGCTCCTATACTCAAATCCCCTAGCTATGAAGGCCAACATGCCATTTGCCTTCTTCACCGCCTGCTGTACCTGCATGCCAACTTTCAATGACTGATGTACCGTGACACACAGGTCTCGTTGTACCTCCCCTTTTCCTAATCTGCCGCCATTCAGATAATATCCTGCCTTCCTGTTTTTGCCACCAAAGTGGATAACCTCACATTGATCCACATTATATTGCATTTGCTATGCATTTGCCCACTCATCTAACCTGTCCAAGTCACCCTGCAGCCTCTTAGCATCCTCCTCACAGCTCACACCGCCAGCCAGCTTAGTGTCATCTGCAAACTTGGAGATATTACACTCAATTACTTCATCTAAATCATTGATGTATATTGTAAATAGCTGGGACCCCAGCATTGAGCCCTGTGGCACCCCACTAGTCACTACCTGCCATTCTGAAAAGGACCCGTTTATCCCGACTCTGACTATCTGCCAACCAGTTCCCTATCCACATCAGTACATTACCCCCAATACCATGTGCTTTAATTTTGCACATCAATCTCTTGTGTGGGACCTTGTCAAAAGCCTTTTGAAAGTCCAAATACACCACATACACTGGTTCTCCCTTGTCCACTCTACTAGTTACATCCTCAAAAAATTCTAGAAGATTTGTCAAGCATGATTTCCCTTTCATAAATCCATGCTAACTTGGACTGATCCTGTCACTGCTTTCCAAATGCGTTGCTATTTCATCTTTAATAATTGATTCCAACATTTTCCCCACTACCGATGTCAGGCTAACCGGTCTATAATTCCCCGCAGTAAGACATTTACTCTTATACTCGGATCCTCTTATAATAAAGGCCAACATACCATTTGCTTTTTTAACCTTGCTTTTTTGATTTCTTAGGGAGGTTGTGAGGCTGCGGGAGATTACAGGGATAGGAGAGGCAAGACTATGGAGGGATTTGGAAACAAGGATGAGGATTTTGAAATTGAGGTGTTGCTTAACCGGCAAGTATTGGTGCCCAGCAGGTGTTAGCTTCACAATTAAAATAATTTATAACATATATAGATTGTGTGTGTGTGCATGTAACTGGAGGAAAAATCTTCTAGTTACAAAAGTGGCCACAGTTCACGGCACCCTAGGTCGACATGGGACATTGGCTGCGCTGTGCTGGACTCAATACGATGCTCTCTGCGGTGTATTTGCGTCGGTTCTCCAGCAAATCATGGCGTAGATCTGTCACTAGAGGATCGGTGGAGCATTAACAGTCTAACTTATGCTGTCTGCCACCAATATCGCCGTAGCATCAACCGTTGGGTGAGCTCAATGGGCCAGATTGTGCCGTAGCTGGGTATCTTAACAGCGCCTGCAGTGAGGTAGCCTTGCCCCTGCACCCTTCCGCTCCAAAAAAAACTTTTGCTCACGAAGTTGCTGGATGTGTGAGCTGATAACGGGCCAGCAAGGGCGAAGGGGTTTCTGGGACCCAAGTGAACAACAGGACACACAGTGTATCTCCTTAATCCAATCAGATTTAAGGATTGGGAAATAAACACAGGAAGGACTGAGAAGGAAGGTGAAATAAAGGGGGTGAATTTAATGTCAAATCGGGTACAGAAAGAGAAATAAAGAGAGAGAAAGATTGGATTAAGAGAAATTAAGGACAAAAAGGAAAAATAAGAAAAAAAAAAGACTTTTTAAAAATCTTCCCCCGCAAAATTAAAAACCTGAAGAATGAAACTCCTCACTTGTAATAGTTAATTTTCAGTGCCAGAGAGGTTGATTGGCAGTAATTAACAATTATCACATCATTAAAAGGGTTTGTACTAATTACTAGCCCAAAATATCAGCAGTAGATTTAGTTCATAATCTACAGCGCAAAACAGCAACTTCATGACATTCAACGTACGGCAAAGCAGCACAACTTGGACAGCAACCTTTGGCCATAGAACCAGCACTCCCATAAACAGGCTAGTGGGTATCAATACAGGCCAACCCTTCCTCTTGTAAAGGAATCCTGCGTAAAGTTAGAAGGTTCAAAATGCTATGGTTTTTGGGAGGTGTAATGTATTTGCTTCATGGGTTCTTTGCTTAAGAATTCATAGCAATATATTGCTATTAAGAGCTAGTTGGTTTATGAACAAAGGTTTAACAATCACACTACACATTACCAGTTCATTCACTAGGCTCGCAACTGCGTACCTCATCGTGGATGACCTAGACCCAACTGGCTGGGGTTTTATTGAGTCTTGTGAACATCACGTGACTGGCTAAGCCACTCACAATGCAACAGCTCTACAACTCTTTTTGTTGCAAAATAAATAAACATTAAATCATGTGCCCCCTTATTAAAGGGGGGGGGGGGGGGGAACATTCCAAACAGTTTACATGCCTTTTTTTTGTTTTTGTTTTTTTTTGTGTTTTGCAACAGCTCTACAGAGTTGTGAGCATACTCACAGGTGCACACATTGATGTCATTCTGGCAAAAGGAATCAGAATTTGGGGGCAGGTCTGATACGCCAGAGTTACACCCCTTCTAAAATATACACTAAATTCTGGTGGAACTGGCAACCAGCAGAAGGTGCGGTCAACCTCCAAACGTTGTCCTTTGTGCAAACAAGAGCCAATAGCTTCCAGAAGCTCTGCCGTCTTCCTCACAATTGCCCCGGACCTGAGTTAAGCCTGTAGAAGCGAAGGGTAAGTTAACCGCGTGACTTGCCGAACCAAGGACGTGGTTGAGCTCACTGACCTTTCAGGGGGTGGATTTCCGCAGGAGGAGTTTTCTCCCGCTCGAGCGCCATTGCCACGGAAATGGCAGTGCATTTACACCATTTTCCACGGTGTAATGCATGCACCTGTGAGAATGCTCACAAGTTTGTAGAGCTGTTGAAGCAGTCCCGTGCAATCGATTTTTAAGTCGGTTCACGGACTCTCAGGCCGCCTACAATTTCTGCTGCCTGCAGGAGTCCGTGTTTCATGTTTATGTTGAGAGTGTGAGGTTGCAGCCCCTCTTTCAATATTTTAAGCGGCTGCTCATCAAATTCTGGTTGCACTTCAGTCCCATGCTCCTGATCTTTGGGCACTCTGTGCGGAGGGCAGTGGGCAGGTCGGAAGGCCTCCTCGTAGGACTGCTCCTGCGCATGGCCAAAGTGGCCATCAACCGGTCCAGGCAGTGGGTGATCGAGGGGGTCGTTCAGCCCGACTGCCTGCCTCTCTTCCGCGGTTACATTCGAGCCAGGGTGTCCCTGGAGATGGAGCCCGCGATGTCCCGCGAGACTGGAGTGCATCATCACCCCCGGCAACCAAATTTTAATTTGATTTAAGGTTTCATTAAAGTTCAAAACATTAATTTGTGGTCTCCAGTGCCCTTGCCAAAAGGGGACATTTAATTTACGTTGCAACAAAATAGTTGTAGAGCTGTTGAGCCAGTCACGTGATGTTCGCAAGACTTAATAAAACCCCGGCCAATTGGGTTCAGGGGATCCACGATGAGGCAGGCGATTGTGAGCCTGGTGGATGAACTGGTAATGTGCAGTGTGGATTGTTAAACCTTTTGCTAATAAACCCACTAGTTCTTAATAGCAATGCGTTGCTATGAATTCTTAAGCAAAGAACCCATGAAGCAAATACATTATACCCGGGGCTTTCTTTAGCTCCTCCGCCAAAGTTACGGTGGACAAACGGAAGGGCCAAGGAAGCAGTTGAGGCTAGCTCATTGAATGTATTCAAGTCACAGATAGATAGATTTTTAAGCAATAAGGGAATTAAGGATTATGGGGAGCGGGCGGGTAAGTGGAGCTGAGTCCACCGTCACATCAGCCATGATCTTGTTGAATGGCGGAGCAGGCTCGAGGGGCTAGATGGACTACTCCTGTTCCTAATTCTTGTGTTCTTATGTGTTCTGAGGAGAAACCATAATGGAACCAATTTTGAACAGGTGGATGTCATGATGGGTTGGGGCGGGGGAACTGAAGAATATTGATGGGATGCATGGCCTTCCTCATCTCTACCTAGCTTGCGATCCGCTGTGAGCCAAGAGAATTACAGCGAGTTATAAAGAGCGCTATAATGAGAAAAGGGTCATGGAGAGGATAGTTGCTATCATGGTGAGGTGCCCTAAAATAACATGTCATTATCAGAGAACATGTTGAAGAATCCTGGCTGTCAGACGCTGCAGGGATGATAAAACACCGTATCAAATACTGACTGAAACAGCCTTGTCTAACAGATCTATTGAAGCATTATACCAACAATCAAACAGATGAAATACTTCCTGTTTAAACAATCCCTGACAATTTTTACACGAACTGCTAAAAATAAATGTACTGATTGCTGCTTGAGTGTCGCTTGTTTATGGAGCTCTTGGAGTCTATTTGATCCATAATCTGTCAGAAAGAGGAAGGAATCCTGGCAGTGACTGACAGGGTCAGACTCTGGGATGATCGTGCTGAGCAATGGAACATGTTTTTCCACTTTGTAACTAGTAGCAGCGTCCGGTACAGCTTGGGCCTGATGGATAGTCAGTCTATAGAAATGCACGCAGATGGAAGATATTTAATATATAGCTATCTTAGTCCTGCCTCCCATCCCGTTTTCCCCAGAATTCTCAGACTTCCCAAATTAAATGCATCACATCAACAACAACAACAACTTGTATTTATGTAGCACCTTTAAAGCAGTGAAACGTCCCAAGGTGCTTCATCAAGCAAAATTTGACACTGAGCCAAATAAGGAGATATTAGGGCAGGTGACCAAAAGCTTGGTCAAAGAGCTAGGTTGTCGGGAGCATCTGAATGGAGGAGAGAGAGAGAGAGAGAGAGAGAGGTGGAGAGGTTCAGGGAGGAAATTTCAGAGCGGGGCCCAGGCAGCTGAAAACAACTCTACCCATGGCGGAGAGATTAAAATCGAAAATGCGCGCAAGGCCAGAATTGGAGGAGTGCAGTCATCTCGAAGGCTTGTAGAGGTGGAAGAGGTTACAGAAATAGGGAGGGGTGAGGCCATGGAGGAATTGAAAACAAGGAGTGAGAATTTTAAAATTGAGGCATTGCCAAACTGGGAGCCAATGTAGGTCAGCGAGTTAGGACACGGTTTTGGATGAGCTTAAGGTTAGAATGAGAGGTGCCTCTCAGGCTAAATGAATTATGAAAAAAAGTCTGTTGCTACAGAGTGCCTGTAGCTTGCATCTGCACCCTGCCCCCTCGCCCTCTGCCCCTCGCCCATTAACCCTCTATCCCTCGCCCCCTGCCCCTCGCACCCTGCTCCCTGCCTCCTCACACACTGCCCTTTGCATCCTGCCCTCAGCCCTCTTCCCCTCTCACCCTGCCACCCGCCCCCTGCCCCTTGCCCTCTGGCCCTCGCACCCTCGCCCCTCCACCACCCTGGCCCCTTGCACCCTGCCCCCTCGCCCAATCGCCCCCTGCCCCTCGCCCCCTGCCCCCTGCCCCCTCGCCTCCTGCCCCCTCGCACCCTGCCCGCTCGGCCCCTGTTCCCTCGCCCCCCTACTCCCTCACCCTCTGCCCCCTCCCCCCTGCCCCTCACCCCCTTGCGCCCTGCCCCTCGCACCCTCGCGCTCGCACCACCCTCGCCCCCTGGCCCCTCACCCCCTGCTCTCTCGCACCTGGCCCCTCTCACCCTTGCCCCCTCGCCCCCTTGCCCCCTGCCCCTCCCCCCCTGTCCCCTCGCCCCCTCGCCTCCTGTTCCCTCGCCCCCTGCTCCCTGGCCCCCTGCCCCCTCGCACCCTCACACCCTCGCACCCTGCCCCCTCGCATCCTCGCATCCTCGCCCCCTGCCCCCTCGCCCCCTGCCCCCTCGCACACTCGCACCCTGCCTCCTCGCATCCTCGCATCCTCGCACCCTGCCCCCTCGCACCCTGCCCCCTCGCACCCTGCTCCCCCGCCCCCTCGCCCACTGCCCCCTCGCACCCTCGTCCCCTGCCCCCTCGCACCCTCGCACCCTGCCCCCTCGCACCCTCGCCCCCTGCCCCCTCGCACCCTGCCCCCTCGCACCCTCGCACCCTGCCCCCTCGCATCCTCGCACCCTCGCACCCTGCCCCCTCGCACCCTCGCCCCCTGCCCCCTCGCACCCTCGCCCCCTGCCCCCTCGCACCCTCGCACCCTGCCCCCTCGCATCCTCGCACCCTCGCACCCTGCCCCCTCGCATCCTCGCATCCTCGCACCCTGCCCCCTCGCACCCTGCTCCCCCGCCCCCTCGCCCCCTGCCCCCTCACACCCTCGCACCCTGCCCCCTCGCACCCTGCCCCCTCGCACCCTGCTCCCCCGCCCCCTCGCCCCCTGCCCCCTCGCACCCTCGCATCCTCACACCCTGACCCCTCACACCCTGCCCCCTCGCACCCTGCCCCCTTGCACCCTGCTCCCCTGCCCCCTCGCCTCCTGCCCCCTCGCACCCTCGCACCCTGCCCCCTCGCATCCTCACATCCTCACACCCTGACCCCTCACACCCTGCCCCCTCGCCCCCTGCCCCCTCGCCCCCTGCCTCCTCACACCCTCACACACTGACCCCTCACACCCTGACCCCTCACACCCTGACCCCTCGCCCCCTCGCACCCTGCTCCCTCGCCCCCTGCACCTTGCCCCTCGCCCCCTGCCCCCTCACACCCTCACATCCTGACCCCTCACACCCTGACCCCTCACACCCTGCTCCCTCGCCCCCTGCACCTTGCCCCTCGTCCCCTGCCCCCTGCACCCCGCCCCAGTTATAGTCCTCAACACAATACTCTTATTAAGCTTAGAAAGAAACGGTTTCCCCTCATTTGATTAGTTATCCGCGGAAGATTTTTCAAGTGTGGTCTTTATTCAATTAGCTTCAGCATAAAATTTGCTGAGCATTTGGTTTTTATTTGCTGAATATCAATAGAAAGATCCTTCAACAAACTACTTTCCCCATACTGTTCTTTAAAGTGAGGTTCTACCGTCACATTCTCCTCAGCTCCCAATATTGATTCGCAAACACTTTTGAAAAGGAGGCTGCATTGAAAGCCGTTCTAATTAAGCATGCAGGCCAAGATTTAAGAGGTAGCATTTGCATGTCTGTGGTTGTGGATGAAAATGAGTGACGTTTTAGACTCCCCCTCTCAGTTGGCGCTCCCTGCTCTTTCCTTCAGTCCAGCTCCTGATTCCTAACTCTTAATGGAGCGGCAAGGGATTGAACACCACTGCTCACTGCATGCAGTCATTCTTAATAGATCTGGACATCTTGCCCACAGTGTGCCGTGGCTTTCAATCCCCTGAAGAAATGATAGCTGGGATAACAGTAGAACTCTTCATAAACCACTATGGATCTTCAACATCTACCTGAGTGACTGAAAGAGACAGACAGAGCTTCGCTTTAACATCTAAGTTGGAAGGTAGAGTTGAGGTTATTGAATGGCAGAGCAGGCTTGAGGGGGCGAATGGCTGACTCCTGCTCCTAATTTTTAACTTCTCATCTCTGACAAGGCAGCACTCCTTCTGTACTGCACTGAAGAGTCAACCTGGATTATTGGGTAGAATTGCCATGACATTTCCACAGAGCAGTAACGAGGGAGTGCTGCACTGTCGGAGGTTCAGTCATTTGGAAGCGACATTACACCAAGGCCTCATCTGCTCTCTCAAGTGGATTTAAAAGATCCCATGGCGCTATTTCGAAGAAGAGCAGGGGAATTCTCCCTCAACCAACATTACTAAAAATAAAAGATTATCAGGTCAATATCATATTGCTGTTTGTGGGACCTTGCTGGGTGTGGGTTATTGGATTTGGCTTCTGTTGCAGTCTCTCTTCTAATACAGGAGGTTGGTGGTATAGTGAGTGCAGTCTGTGTTCTATCCTCTCTTTCTAGCTGGGTCCAACCGTGGCTCATAACACACATAGCTACAACTGGCAATAGAAACTTTTATTGTATTGGCACCACAGGCTCGAGGGGCTGAATGGGCCACTCCTCTTCCTATGTTCCAATTGTTATGAGGTTTTTAAAGAACGTTTATTAAAGCAGAATTACAGATGTTTTTTGCCGCCCAAGTAAGCACTCTCGCCTCTGAGTCGAAGGTTGTGGGTTCAAATCCCATTCCAGAGACTTGAGCGCAAATATCGAGGCTTCATTTCGGGTCGAGTTGCTCCAATTTTCTTGGAGCAACTAGTTTAGTTTGGAGTATCTTAGAAATCGCAATTCTCGGCACTTAGCTTGCTCCAGTTCGAGTGAGTTAGTTTAGGTTCATTTTAATTCAGCGTATTTGTTTTCAAAAGGGGTGTGTCCAGCGACTTCGGCCTGTTTTGCAAGTTTCGGCAGCGAAAACTTACTCCAAACTAACTTAGAATGGAGTAAGTGGTTTTGTAAGTTCTGAAAAACCTTGCCTAGAGTTAAGTTCAGTGTAGGCACAGCGAGAGACGGGGGAACAGGGAGAGAGGGGGGGGGGGGGTGCGGGGGGGGGGGGGTGGAAGGCGGCGTGGGAAGCATTAAACACAAAGGACACATCAACATCACAACAGGGGGAGGGGAAGTTAGAGGATAATTCCATAAACACCTTCACAACAACATTAAAGAAGCAAAGTACATTTAAAGCAGTAAGCACAAAGCAAAGCAGTACATTTACGAAGCACAAAAAGTAATAAGCAATTAATTAATGAAAAATAGAGGAACCGGCACCTAAAGCACCAAGACCAAAGTAATAAGCAATCAATCAATAAAAAATAAAAAAATAGAAATCCTACCTTTATGTGAAGGGAAGGTGTTTTCTGACAGTGTCTCTCTCTCTCTCTCTCTATCTGATAGTGAGGGGTGGGGTGGGGTGTGTGGGTGTGTGTGTGTGTGGGGGGGAGTGTGTGTGGGGGTTTGTGAACGCAGGGGTGTGTGGGAGGAGGGGGTGAATGCAGGGGGGGCTGAACATGGGTTTGTGTGTGGGGGAGGGGGTGGTGTGTGTGGGTGTGTGTGTGTGGAGGGAAGGATGTGGGGGGGCGTGTGGGGTAGTGTGTGGGGGGTGGGTGTGTGTGTGTGTGGGGGGGGGGTTTGTGTGTGTGTGTGGGGGGGGTGGGGGGCGTGTGGAGGTGTGTATGGGGGGTGTGTGTGTGTGTGTGTGTGTGTGTGGGGTGGGGGTGTGGGGATGTGTGTGTGTGTGGGTGTGTGTGTGTGGGGGGGTTGTGTGTGTGGGGGGGGTGTGGGGATGTGTGTGTGTGTGTGTGTGGGGGGGGTGTGTGTGTGTGTGTGTATATATGTGTGTGTGTGGGGGGAGTGTGTGTGTGGGGGGTTGTGAATGCAGGGGGTGTGTGGAGGAGGGGGTGAATGCATGGGGGGCTGAACATGGGTTTGTGTGTGGGGGAGGGGGTGGTGTGGGAGGGGGTGTGGGGGGCTGAACGCGGGGGTAAGGGGAGGCTGGACGGAGGAACCCCTGCTCTCTCCTCGGGCCCTTTGATCATTTCGAGTGCCCCCCAACCCACGCTCCCCACCCCTTGCCACGCTCCCTCACCGATCACCTCTCCCACGATCACCTCTCCCCCCCCACCGATCTCCTCCCCCTCCACCGATCACCTCCCCCCCCCCACCAATCACCTCCCCCTCCCCCCCCACCGATCTCCCCCCCCCCCCACTGATCACTTACCCCTCACCCCCCACGATCTCCTCCCCCCCCCCACGATCACCTCCCCCTCCCCCCCCACCGATCACCTCCCCCTCCCCCCCCACCGATCACCTCTCCCCCCCCCACCGATTACCTCCCCCCCCCACCGATCACCTCCCCCTCCCCCCCCACCGATCACCTCTCCCCCCCCCCCACCGATTACCTCCCCCCCCACCGATCACCTCCCCCTCCCCCCCCACCGATCACCTCCCCCCCCCACCAATCACCTCCCCCTCCCCCCCCACCGATCATCTCCCCCCCCACTGATCACTTACCCCTCACCCCCCACGATCTCCTCCCCCCCCCCCCACCGATCACCTCCCCCTCCCCCCCCACCGATCACCTCCCCCCCACCAATCACCTCCCCCTCCCCCCCACCGATCATCTCCCCCCCCCCCACTGATCACTTACCCCTCCCCCCCACGATCTCTTCCCCCTCCCCCCCCACCGATCTCCTCCCCCCCCCCCACCGATCACCTCCCCTCCCCCCCCACCGATCACCTCCCCCTCCCCCCCCACCGATCACCTCCCCCCCCCCACCAATCACCTCCCCCTCCCCCCCCCACCGATCATCTCCCCCCCCCCACTGATCACTTACCCCTCCCCCCCCACGATCTCCTCCCACCCCCCCAACCGATCTCCTCCCCCCCCCCCACCGATCATCTCCCCCCCCCCCCACTGATCACTTACCCCTCCCCCCCCCACGATCTCCTCCCCCCTCCACCGATCTCCTCCCCAGTGCCTCCTTCCCATGCTCCTCCATCCCTCCCCAGTACCCAAACACAGACTGGGGGAAAAATGCCCTGCTGAGCCATTGCACAGGCGCGCATGCTCCAACGCGCTTGCGCAACACTGCTAGCACTTAGAAGAATGCTGATCCCTAGCCCCGCCCCCCTGCAGGCTGCGATCGGCTTGCTCCGCCCCAGGGAGACTCCGCTGCGCCATGTCATGCTCCAGGACGACCGGAGAATTCCTCGGTAGGATTCCGGCGCGCTTTTTATCCCAGGCAGGTCACATAAATCTCGGAGGTTTCTCCAGCATCGGAAACCTGGGCCCTAAGTACTGTGAGCTAAATCTGATGTGACCTTAGTCTCTTTAGTACAACTCCAGAGTGCCTAAGCAGCATAGCAGACAGCCTTTTATACTCCCTTGCACGAGGTGTGCAGGTGACCCTTGGGCCTCCAACAGTTGCGCCCTCTGGTGGCAAGTCTTACACAGTTACAATGTCTACATACATAACACCACTCCCCCCAAAGTCTTTGATACAAATTATTTTACAAGTTGAGACGATCCGGGGCCCTACGCTCCCTGGTTGATCGGCTGAGTTCAAACTCTGGCATGGGTGAGTTGGCCGGCCCATTGCTGCACTGCGGTGTGGCTGGTCTGACAGGACTGTTGGGAATGGTGGGTTCATCCTCTTGGTTGAAAGCAAGGTCGATTGTTGGTTGGGTGTTTGTTGGTGGATCGATAGTGGTGATGTCTTCTTCAGGTTGTTCCTGGTTATCGTTGAACCGCAGTTTGGCTTTCTGCACGTTTGTCCATTCAATAGTTTGACTAGAAACACTCTATTCCCCTCCTTAGCCAAGACAGTGCCGGCGTCCCATTTAGGACCATGGCATTAATTAAGGACAAGCACAGGGTCGTTAACATCAATGTTCCGTGATATAGCCGTGCGATCGTGGTACATGTTTTGCCGGTGACGCCGGGTTTCCACATGATCATTTAGATCCGAGTGGACTAGGTTTTGAGTGCTCTCTTCATTAACAATTCTGCAGGGGAAACCCCAGTGAGTGAGTGGGGTCACGTCCGGTAGCTGAGCAGAACCTGAGATAAGTGGTTCGGCAAGGAGCCTTCTTGATAGTTTGGACTGCTTGACTGTTTGATGCAGGCTTAAACGGGGCAGACCTGACATGCTTGATGCCATTGCGGGTCATAAGCTCGTTGAATTCCGAGCTGGTAAAACACAGTGCATTGTCACTTACACGTCAGGCAAGCCATGGGTGGCGAACATAGCCCGGAGGCTTTCAATGGTGGCAGTGGATGTGCTGGATGACATGATTATGCATTCAATCCATTTAGAGTAAGCATCCACTACAACTAAAAACATCTTTCTGAGAAAAAGGCCAGCAAAACCGAGGTGGAACCTGGACTACGGTTTGGAGGGCCATGACCACAGACTCAATGGAGCCTCCCTTGGTGTATTGCTCAGTTGTGAGCACGTGTTGCACTGGTGTACGCATGACTCTAAGTCCGAGTTAATCCCGGGCCACCAAACATGCGACCTGCATATAGCCTTCATCATGACTATGCCTGGGTGGGTATTGTGTAGGTCGCGTATAATCGTTTCCCTGCCTTTTTTTGGCAAAACCTCGCGATTACCCCATAAGATACAATCCGACTGGATGGACATTTCATCCTTGTGTCAGTGAAATGGTTAAATTTCATCTTGCATTTCCCCGGGAACTGCCGACCAGCTCCCAGTGAGGATGCAGCTTTTTACAAGTGATAGCACAGGGTCTTGGCTGGTCCAGGTCCTGGTCTGGCGAGCAGTGACAGGTAACTCCTCGCTCTCAAAAGCATCCATGACCAGAAGCAAGTCTGCGGGCTGCGCCATTTCCACCCCGGTAGCGGGCAATGGTAGCCGACTGAGGGCATCAGCACAGTTCTCCGTGCCTGGTCTGTGGCGGATAATATAGTCATAGATGGACAATGTTAGTGCCCATCTTTGGATGCGGGACGAAGCATTGGTGTTTATACTTTTGCTTTCTGAAAACAGCGAAATGAGCGGTTTGTGGTTGGTTTCAAACTCAAACCGAAATCCAAATAGGTATTGGTGCATTTTCTTAACCCCATATACACATTGATACGTCCTTACTACACAGTATAAATGCACACGAGGCCCATGCTTGAGAGAAGGTCAGTCTGTGACCTGTCCTTTATTCCTTAGCACTCAAGTGATGAAGGTGGGTGGAGCTTCCCCTTTGATACCTGAAGGTCCAGGTTAGGAGTGTCTCCCACCTAGTGGTCAGTGTTCTCACGGTGTACAACTTAGGTCAGTTTATACATGGGTTACAATGCTGGTTGAATACATGACATCACCTCCCCTCCCAAAGTCTTATTGGGATCACAGGTTGAGTCTCTCTGGTGGTTTACGCTCCCTTGTAGAGCGCCTGAGTTGGGGCTCCGGTAGTTGGGCACTGGCCTGAGTGTCTGCTGTTTGCAGTGCCTCAGGCCTGTCCGGACTGCCCACAGTGACTGGGCTCTCCTCCCTTTGGTTCCGGTGTTCGGTCACCTGTGGTGGAGTGAACTCTATATCGTGTTCTTCCTCTGCTTCTTCTATGGGGTTGCTGAACCTCCTTTTTGTTTGATCCACATGTTTGCGGCAGATTTGTCCATTGGTAAGTTTAACTACCAGAATCCTATTTCCCTCTTTGGCAACCACAGTGCCTGCGAGCCATTTGGGCCCTGCAGCATAGTTGAGGACAAAAACAGGATCATTTACATCAATACATCGCGCCCTCGCATTCCTGTCAATGGTAGTGATATTGTGACTGGCGCCTGCTCTCGACAATTTCTTTCATGGTGGGGTGTATAAGGGATAATCGGGTTTTGAGTGTCCTTTTCATTAGTAGCTCTGCGGGTGGAACCCCTGTGAGCGAGTGTGGTCGGGATCTATAGGCCAACAGGAGGCGTGATAAGCGGGTTTGTAGGGAACCCTCTTGGATTCTGAGCATCCCATGTTTGATTATCTGCACTGCTCGTTCTGCCTGGCCGTTTGAGGCCGGCTTGAACGGTGCCGTTCTAACATGGTTAATTCCATTGTCTGCCATGAAGTCCTGGAATTCAGTGCTTGTGAACCACAGGCCATTGTCGCTGACCAAGATGTCCGGTAGACCGTGGGCGGCGAACATTGCCCGTAGACTTTCTACTGTGGCAGAGGATGTGCTTGAATTTAAAATGCCACACTCGATCCATTTGGAGTAGGCGTCTACTACAACCAAAAACATTTTCCCCATGAAAGGACTTGCGTAGTCCACATGGATGTATGACCAAGGCTTGGCGGGCCATGGCCAGGGGCTAAGGGGGCTTCCCTGGGCGCATAGCCCAGCTAGGCACACGTGTTGCACCTGCGAACACAAAGTTCCAGATCTGCGTCTATCCCTGGCCACAAAACGTGTGACCTGGCAATGGTCTTCATCGTGACAATGCCCGGGTGCCCATTGTGGAGTTCTCTGATGAACACCTCTCTGCTCATCTGGGGCATGACTACGTGGTTTTCCCACAGTAGGCAATCGGCCTGAATCGAGAGTTCATCCTTGCGCCTGTGAAATGGTTTAAATTTCTCAGGGCATGCCCTGTACGTGGCTGCCCAGTCCCCATTCAGGACACATTTCTTGACTACAGACAATAGCGGGTCTCTATTTGTCCAGACTTTAATCTGACGGGCTGTCACGGGTGAGCCTTCGCTTCCGAAAGCTTCAACAGCCATGACCATCTCAGCACCATGCTCAGTAGCCCCCTCAGTGGTGGCTAGTGGGAGCCTGCTGAGTGCATTCGGTGCCCGGTCTGTGCCGAATTGTGTAGTCATAGGCAGCTAACGTGAGTGCCCACCTCTGTATGCGGGCTGATGTGTTTGCATTTATGGCCTTGTTGTCAGCCAAAAGGGACGTTAGGGGTTTGTGATCTGTCTCCAGCTCAAATTTCCTGCCAAACAGGTACTGGTGCATTTTCTTTACCGCATATACACATGCGAGCGCCTCCTTTTCTACCATCCCGTAGCCCCTTTCTGCCTGGGACAGACTACTGGAGGCATAAGCTACTGGCTGTAACTGACCCTTGGCATTGACATGCTGCAACACACACCCGACACCATAGGACGACGCATCGCACGTTAACACAAGTTTCTTACATGGGTCATATAGCATTAACAGATTGTTGGAATATAACAATTTGCGTGCCCTATTAAAAGCCCTTTCCTGGCTGTCCCCCCAGACCCATTCGCGACCTTTGCGTAGGAGCACGTGTAGCGGCTCTAGCAGCGTGCTCAATTTGGGAAGGAAGTTACCAAAATAGTTCAGGAGCCCCAGGAACGAACGCAGCTCCGTCGTGTTACGGGGTCTGGGTGCTCTCTGGATCGCTTCCGTCTTGGATGCAGTAGGGCTGATCCCGTCTGCTGCTACCCTCATCCCCAGGAATTCTACCTCTGGAGCTAGGAAGACGCACTTCGCCTTTTTCAGTCGCAGACCTACCCGGTCCAGTCTGCGTAGCACCTCCTCCAGGTTGTGGAGGTGTTCTTCAGTATCGTAACCCATAATGAGGATGTCGTCCTGAAAAACCACCGTCCCTGGAATCGACTTGAGGAGGCTTTCCATATTTCGTTGGAAGATCGCGGCGGCCGAGCGAATCCCAAACATCTGTTGTACTCAAACAACCCCTTGTGTGTCGTGATGGTGGTCAGCTTCTTCGACTCACTCGCCAGCTCCTGGGTCATGTAAGCTGAGGTCAGGTCCAATTTTGAAAAAAGTTTGCCACCGGATAGCGTCGCAAAGAGATCCTCCGCTCTCAGTAGCGGATACTGGTCTTGGAGTGACACCCGATTGATGGTGGCCTTGTAATCGCCACATATCCTGACCGACTCATCCACCTTGAGCACCGGCACAATCGGGCTCGCCCAGTCACTGAATTCGACTGGCGAGATGATGCCTTCCCTCAACAGGTGTACGCATAACTCTAAGTCCGAGTTAATCCCGGGCCACCAAACATGCGACCTGGCTATAGCCTTCATCGTGACTATGCCTGGGTGGATATTGTGTAGGTCGTGTATAATCGTTTCCCTGCCTTTTTTTGGCAAAACCTCGCGATTACCCCATAAGAGACAATCCGACTGGATGGACATTTCATCCTTGTGTCGGTGAAACGGTTTAATTTCATCTTGCATTTCCCCGGGAACGGCCGACCAGCTCCCAGTGAGGATGCAGCTTTTTACAAGTGATAGCACAGGATCCTGGCTGGTCCAGGTCCTGGTCTGGCGAGCCATGACGGGTGACCCCTCGCTCTCAAAAGCATCCATGACCAGAAGCAAGTCTGCAGGCTGTGCCATTTCCACCCCGGTAGTGGGCAATGGTAGCCGACTGAGGGCATCAGCACAGTTCTCCGTGCCTGGTCTGTGGCGGATAACATAGTCATAGATGGACAATGTTAGTGCCCATCTTTGGATGCGGGACGAAGCGTTGGTGTTTATACTTTTGCTTTCTGAAAACAGCAAAATGAGCGGTTTGTGGTTGGTTTCAAACTCAAACCGAAATCCAAATAGGTATTGGTGCATTTTCTTAACCCCATATACACATTGATACGTCCTTACTACACAGTATAAATGCACACGAGGCCCATGCTTGAGAGAAGGTCAGTCTGTGACCTGTCCTTTATTCCTTAGCACTCAAGTGATGAAGGTGGGTGGAGCTTCCCCTTTGATACCTGAAGGTCCAGGTTAGGAGTGTCTCCCACCTAGTGGTCAGTGTTCTCACGGTGTACAACTTAGGTCAGTTTACACATGGGTTACAATGCTGGTTGAATACATGACACACATGCTAACGCCTCTTTCTCGACCATACTGTAAACTCTTTCAGCCTTAGACAGACTTCTAGACGCGTATGCAGCCAGTTGAAGTTTGCCCGATACATTGGTTTGCTGCAACACACAGCCGACCCCATATGAAGATGCATCACAAGCTAGCACTAATCGTTTACACGGGTCCTACAGTACAAGTAACTTATTAGAACAAAGTAGGTTTCTGGCCTTCTCAAAGGCTGTTTCTTGAGATTTACCCCAAACCCAGTCGACTCCCTTACGTAGCAACGTGTGCAATGGTTCCAGCAAAGTGCTTAACCCGGGTACAAAGTTACCAAAATAGTTGAGGAGTCCCAGGAACGAACGCAGCTCCATCACATTCTGTGGTCTGGGTGCATTCTTGATGGCTTCTGTCTTTGAGTCCGTGGGTCTGATGCCGTCTGCCGCAATCTTTCTCCCCAAATATTTGACCTCTGGCGCCAGGAAAACACACTTGGAGCATTTCAGCCTGAGTCCCACTCTGTCTAGTCAACTTAGAACCTCTTCCAGGTTGTGCAGGTGTTCGGTAGTGTCACGACCAGTGATCAGGATGTTGTCTTGAAACACAACGGCGCGCGGAACTGATTTCAGCGGACTAGCCATGTTCCTCTGGAAGATGGCAGCAGCCGAGCGAATCCCAAAAGGACACCTGTGGTATATAAACAGTCCTTTGTGCGTGTTGATGCACGTCAATCTTTTCGAAGATTCAACCAACTCCTGTGTCATGTAGGCGGAGGTTAGGTCCAACTTGGTGAACGACTCCCCCCCCCTCCTCGCTAACGTTGCGAACAGGTCATCTGCCTTGGGTAGCGGGTACTAGTCTTGTAATGAGACTCGGTTGATCGTTACCTTGTAGTCTGCGCAGATTCTGACCATGCCATCGCTTTTCAACACTGGAACAATCGGACTGGCCCACTCATTGAACTCGACTGGCGATATGATTCCTTCTTGTTGAAGACTGTCCAGTTCGATCTTGACTTTCTCCCTCATCATATATGGAACCGCTCGTATCTTGTGATGAATGGGCCTTGCATCGTGGACGAGATGGATCTGCACCTTGACGCCTGTGAAGTTGCCGATGCCTGGTTCAAATAACGACGGAAACTTGCTCAGCACGTGGGCGCACACGACATCATCCACTGAAGATAGTGCTTTGATGTCATCCTAATTCCATCGAATCTTTCCCAGCCAGCTTCTGCCGAATAACGTTGGGCCATTGCCTGGTACAATCCACAGTGATAAATCGTGCACAGCTCCATCGTATGATACCTTAACTGCCGCACTGCCAATGGCTGGTATGAGCTCTTTGGTGCAGGTGTGCAGCTTTGTCTGAATCGGGCTCAGTTTGGACTTTTGTGCCTTGTTGACCCACAGTTTCTCAACTCCATTGATACCGGAATACCATTCAATTTGACTTTCAGCATGATAGGAGGGCTCTTGGTGGTGAAGGTGTGTACCCCATCTACTTCTTCCTCAGGTTGAGTTGCCTCTCTTGGATCGATCATCCTCTGCCGACTCTGCCACATGGTGAGTCGCAGCACTCTTGCACATTCGCTGGAGGTGGCCCGTTGTTTCGTAGTGCTTGAATCGACATTGATGGGCTCGATGATTACCCCTGCAGCGCCAACATGGTGCTAATGGATTTGTATTTATGCCCGATGGTGAACTCTAAGTCATCCTAGGTCTTGCAGCTGCAGACGTGTAGGCCCCGCCCTATGCCGTTCTGCCTGCTAGCAACGTTATTTTATGCACAGTACTTGCTGGTGAGCTTCGATGCTGGGAAGATATCTGTCTGGTATTATCACTCGTGGATATGAATGCCTGGGCTATCGTGCTGGCCTTGCTCAGGTCTAGGGATTCGGCGGACAGCAGCTTGCGAAGAATGACCTCATGGCTGATGCCAAGCACAATAAAGTCCCGCATCATTTCCCCCAACATCTAGCAAATTTCCAAGTTCCCGCAAGGCATCTCAGATCGGCGACATAACTCGCCACGTCCTGAGCCTCGGAGCGGTGCTGCATGTAGAAGCGATACCTGGCCATTAAGACGCTCTCCTTTGGCTTGAGGTGATCCCAAACCAGCGTACACAATGCTGTATATGTCTTCTCTGCTGGTTTCTCCGGTGCTAGCAGATTCTTGATGAGGCCGTATATTGTAGACCCACTCACAGTGAGGAGAATCGACCTGCTTTTGATCGCTTTATCGTCCCCATCCAGCTTGTTGGCCACGAAGTACTGGTCAAGACGCTCAATGAAGGCTTCCCAATCATCACCCTCTACAAATCTCTCTAGAATACCAACGGCAGTAATGAACGCAAGTTCGTAATATGTTACTCGTCGCCAATTGTTAAGTATGGAAGAACTCCATAAGACTGAGTACTGTGAGCTAAAACTGATGTGACCTTAGTCTCTTTAATACAATTCCAGAATGCCTAAGCAGCATGGCAGACAACCTTTTATACGAGGTGTGTAGGTGAACCTTGGGCCTCCAACAGTTGCGCCTTCTGGTGGCAAGTCTTACACAGTTACAATCTTTACATACATAACACTTACCAATATTTATCCCTCAACTAACATCACTAAAAACAGATTATCTGGTCATCATCACATTGCTGTTTGTGGGAGCTTGCTGTGTGCAAATTGGCTGCCGCGTTTCCTACATTACAACAGTGACTACACTTCAAACAGTACTTCCTTGGCTGTAAAACTCTTTGGGACATGAAAGGCGCTAGTCTTTCTTTCTTGAGGTTCTACTGATCTTTCAGCAGAATCGCCAGCGAAATGGCGTAAACAGTCTTCCACCAAAATTGCAACCGGAGAGCGGAAGGACCTTCAGGGAAATGTTATGGAACTCACAACTCTTCTGATTCAAGAGGCAAGAATGCTACCAGCTGAGCTAAGACGATGCCTGTGTACCGAACACCACCTGATTTTGTACTTGGGCGGCATAAAGATCAATAATTTTGCTTTGAAAGCAATTCTTTAAAAACCTCATAACGGCTAATTTGAACTCAGGAAGAGGAGTAGGCCATTCAGCCCCTCGAGTATTGTTGTGCCAATACACTAAATGCTTCTGTTGGCAGTTGTAGCTATTTGTGTTGCAAGTAGGTTAAGTTAAGGCCAAACGGTCTGGTGCCAAGCGCTTACGTCAGGGAGGAGAAGCGCATTACTAACTGAATGATCGTGTTTATTTTAAAATGATATCATGCCAAAACGCTCATTCTAGAGTCAATACAAGAACTCTGGGCACAGCCAGGGTTTGTGGATCAAGCCTGGGTGTAAGGCACAGCCTGTGGGGGGGCGTGGGGGGGAGAAAAACTGAATTAAATATATATTGTAAGAAGAGTGATCTGCGTATGTAAGTTGGCAGCTTGTGAACTGCTTTATTTTGTTCTGGTCCCTCATACAGACAATGGGGGCTCGACAAGGTGGATGCAGAGAGGATATTTCCACTCATAGGGGAAACTAAAACTAGGGAGCATAGTCTCAAAATAAAAGGGGCCGCCCATTTAAAACTGAGATGAGGAAAAATTTCTTCTCTCAGAGGGTTGTAAATCTATGGAAGGGGATTGTTCAGCCTGACTGCCTGCCTCTCTTCCACGGTTACATTCGAGCCAGGGTGTCCCTGAGATGGAGCACGCGGTGTCCACCAATATGCTCGCGGCCTTCCACGAGAGGTGGGCACCGGAGGGACTGGAGTGAATCATCACCTCCGGCAACCAAATTTTAATTTGATTTTAAGTTTTCTGTCAAAAGTTTAATTTGTTTAATATATCGGTTTTAGTGCCCCCCACCCTTTAATCAGGAGGCACTTGATTATTGTTTCAAGTTAAAATAGCTATATATCGATGGAATTCTCTGCCCCAGAGAGCTGTGGAGGCTGGGTCATTGAATATATTTAAGGCGCAGATAGACACATTTTTGAGCGATAAGGGAATAAAGGGTTATGGAAGTGGAGCTGAGTCCATGATCAGATCAGCCATGATCTTATTGAATGGCGGAGCAGGCTCGAGAGGCCAAATGGCCTACTCCTGCTCCTATTTCTTATGTTCTTATGGAGCCGGTTAGTCCTTTGCCAATACTGAAGAGGCAAGAGGTCTAAGTGATGGGCAGAAATGAAACGCCGGGCCGAAGTCTGTAAGCAAATAATGAGGCAGCTCATCACCCAACCCATTGTATGATGGCCAATGAAGTGAAGCTTTTTTTCGTCTAGCAGTTCCAATGTCCCTATATTCATAGTCAACACTTCTTCTGTGCCGTGTGCATCCAAATTCACCTGAAACCAGGCAATCTCAGCAAGAACCAATCCAGGCTGCTCCAGGGGGTCAGACAGTATGGGAGAGAAATTGGCCTCCTTTGCGCCTCCCGTTAGCGCCTCGGGGAGGGGTGATAACGGGGTGTCAACGGCTTACCGGGCGCAGCGAAATTACCGACGCCCGTGAACTTGCATTGCGTGTTAGTGCTGGTGCTAAACCTTACCGCCTCGATCTCCTGCGCCCCGGGGATTGTGGCATCCTCCGGTGCGCAGCGCCCCGTTACCGCCCCCGTGTGTAAAATTCGCTCCCGCCACCTGCAGCATCGCCGGGCGTCAAGACCGACAGCTGCAGGAGGCGTTGTGACCTCGGCTGGCCGCTTGGGGGAACGCTAATTAAAGGCAGTGGTGGTCGGGTCGGCCAAAATGTTGCTCTAACTCCAGTGAGATTTTTTTTCCAGCCCGCAATCGACCAGCCCTGCTCTCTCTCAGAGCGCTCGGGGCTGCTCAGCACGTATCGTGGGTGCCGTCGATGACCATTCCCAGCCTTAGCCTCCAATGACCGCAGCATTGGCCCCTTCCCTTGAAGAGCGGGAAGGAGATGGTGAATCTGGCAGCGCTGCTGAGAACATTGCTCAGGGCTCTGCCACTACTGCGTCTTTCGCTCCCTTTAGCGGATTGGTTAGCGCTTGAGTTAGCGCTGCTCTTCCCTCTTGGAACTCTAAAGCAGAAGTTCACGTCAAAATCATTTGTGTAGCGCCCGGCGATACTTCAGCGCCCCCGCAAAAGTTAGCGCCCCAAATAGATGCAACGCAATTTCTAGCCCTTTGGGTCCTACCACATAAGAAGGAGAATTGATTGACGTGCAGGCTGCTCAGTTCTAGAGTCTGCAACAAGCCTCTTTTCTCAGACAATGGCCCAGAAATTCCTCTGGGGGTCTTCCCGCGGGAAATTGCCTCCTCGCTGGATATTGTTTACGAATTTACCTGGTGGTCTAGGAGGTGCCCTGATTTCCAATGGAGAGGCCTTCTTCTCCTGCGCTGCGAAGTGTGCTCCCGTCCAGAGGGTTCCCACGCAGAAGATGCAGTCGTGTGTGACTGCTCAGCCGATCAGGTAGGTAGTTCACAGGTTCACATTAATAGCACTGAGACTCGCGTATCTTCTCAGTGCTATTAATGGGGAAAAAAGCAATCACACACAAGAATAAAAAATGAAAAACAGACCACCCATATTTAAAATTAATTGAAATTAAAGTTATTATGTCTTATAAAAATAAAATATTTTCCCGATTTTTAAAAAAGTTTTTAAAATTATGGTTAAAGATAAACTTACCGTAGTGGGGAGGGTTTTGAACAATAAACTATGTGTTTATAATTTTATTTTACAATTCTTTTTGTGTGTTTTAAAACACTTGCGCCTGTAACAGTAGGCTATGTCCCTGCTTTTTTTTGAGGACATTTGCTGGGCAAGATAGGCGTAAATCCTGCAATCTTGTCCATGCAAATGTCCTCGCTCCCGATCTGGCTGTGATCTGTCACGCTCCAGTTTGACAGATCAGAAAAGCCCGTTTTTCAGCGCGTGCGCAATGCTGGGTCCCTCGTCCTTTTTACACCCATCTACATTTCTGTTTAAGATAGGAGCAGGGGGTATAATACGCCATGCCACATATGTGCAGCAGTATTATTGTCCAATGCAAATGAGGGAAGATTAATAGGCTGTGGTTGTGTTCTTTAGAACAGAGGAAGCTGAGGGGAGACAATTGAGGTGCATAAAATTATGAGGGGCCTGGATAGAGTGGATAGGAAGGACCTATTTCCCTTAGCAGAGAGGTCAATAACCAGGAGGCATAGATTTAAAGTAATTGGCATCAGTGATAGGTCCTTACTACACAGTATAAATGCACACGAGGCCCATGCTTGAGAGAAGGTCAGTCTGTGACCTGTCCTTTATTCCTTAGCACTCAAGTGATGAAAGGTGGGTGGAGCTTCCCCTTTTATACCTGAAGGTCCAGGTTAGGAGTGTCTCCCACCTAGTGGTCAGTGTTCTCACGGTGTACAACTTAGGTCAGTTTATACATGGGTTACAATGCTGGTTGAATACATGACATCACCTCCCCCCCCCAAAGTCTTATCGGGATCACAGGTTGAGTCTCTGGTGGTTTACGCTCCCTTGTAGAGCGCCTGAGTTGGGGTTCCGGTTGTTGGGCGCTGGCCTGAGTGTCTGCTGTTTGCGGTGCCTCAGGCCTGTCCAGACTGCCCACAGTGACTGGCCTCTCCTCCCTTTGGTTTCGGTGTTCGGTCACCTGTGGTGGAGTGAACTCTATGTCGTGTTCTTCCTCTGCTTCTTCTATGGGGTTGCTGAACCTCCTTTTTGTTTGATCCACATGTTTGCGGCAGATTTGTCCATTGGTAAGTTTAACTACCAGAATCCTATTTCCCTCTTTGGCAACCATAGTGCCTGCAAGCCATTTTGGCCCTGCAGCGTAGTTGAGGACAAAAACAGGATCATTTACATCAATACATCGCGCCCTCGCATTCCTGTCATGGTAGTGATATTGTGACTGGCGCCTGCTCTCGACAATTTCTTTCATGGTGGGGTGTATAAGGGATAACCGGGTTTTGAGCGTCCTTTTCATTAGTAGCTCTGCGGGTGGAACCCCTGTGAGCGAGTGTGGTCGGGATCTATAGGACAACAGGAGGCGTGATAAGCGGGTTTGTAGGGAACCCCCTTGGATTCTGAGCATCCCCTGTTTGATTATCTGCACTGCTCGTTCTGCCTGGCCGTTTGAGGCCGGCTTGAACGGTACCGTTCTAACATGGTTAATTCCATTGCCTGCCATGAAGTCCTGGAATTCAGTGCTTGTGAAGCACGGGCCATTGTCGCTGACCAAGATGTCCGGTAGACCGTGGGCGGCGAACATTGCCCGTAGACTTTCTACCGTGGCAGAGGATGTGCTTGAATTTAAAATGTCACACTCGATCCATTTGGAGTAGGCGTCTACTACAACCAAAAACATTTTCCCCATGAAAGGACCTGCGTAGTCCACATGGATGCGTGACCAAGGCTTAGCGGGCCATGGCCAGGGCCAAGGGAGGCTTCCCTGGGCGCATGGCCCAGCTGGGCACACGTGTTGCACCTGCGAACACAAAGTTCCAGATCTGCTTCTATCCCTGGCCACCAAACGTGTGACCTGGCAATTGCCGTCATCGTGACAATGCCCGGGTGCCCCTTGTGGAGTTCTCTGATGAACACCTCTCTGCCCATCTGGGGCATGACTACGCAGTTTCCCCACAGTAGGCAATCGGCCTGAATCGAGAGTTCATCCTTGCGCCTGTGAAATGGTTTAAATTTCTCAGGGCATGCCCTGTACGTGGCTGCCCAGTCCCCATTCAGGACACATTTCTTGACTAGAGACAATAGCGGGTCTCTATTTGTCCAGACTTTAATCTGACGGGCTGTCACGGGTGAGCCTTCGCTTCCGAAAGCTTCAACAGCCATGACCATCTCAGCAGCATGCTCGGTAGCTCCCTCAGTGGTGGCTAGTGGGAGCCTGCTGAGTGCATCGGCGCAGTTTTCGGTGCCCGGTCTGTGCCGAATTGTGTAGTCATAGGCGGCTAACGTGAGTGCCCAACTCTGTATGCGGGCCGATGCGTTTGCATTTATGGCCTTGTTGTCGACCAAAAGGGACGTTAGGGGTTTGTGATCTGTCTCCAGCTCAACTTTCCTGCCAAACAGGTACTTGTGCATTTTCTTTACCACATATACACATGCGAGCGCCTCCTTTTCTACCATCCCATAGCCCCTTTCTGCCTGGGACAGACTACTGGAGGCATAAGCTACTGGCTGTAACTGATCCTTGGCATTGACATGCTGCAACACACAACCGACACCATAGGACGACGCATCGCACGTTAACACAAGTTTCTTACATGGGTCATATAGCGTTAACAGATTGTTGGAACATAACAAATTGCGTGCTCTATTAAAAGCCCTTTCCTGGCTGTCCCCCCAGACCCATTCGCGACCTTTGCATAGGAGCACGTGTAGCGGCTCTAGCAGCGTGCTCAATTTGGGAAGAAAGTTACCAAAATAGTTCAGGAGCCCCAGGAACGAACGCAGCTCCGTCGTGTTACAGGGTCTGGGTGCTCTCTGGATCGCTTCCATCTTGGATGCAGTAGGGCTGATCCCGTCTGCTGCTACCCTCATCCCCAGGAATTCTACCTCTGGAGCTAGGAAGACGCACTTCGCCTTTTTCAGTCGCAGACCTACCCGGTCCAGTCTGCGTAGCACCTCCTCCAGGTTGTGGAGGTGTTCTTCAGTATCGTAACCCGTAATGAGGATGTCGTCCTGAAAAACCACCGTCCCTGGAATCGACTTGAGGAGGCTTTCCATATTTCATTGGAAGATCGCGGCGGCCGAGCGAATCCCGAATGGACATCTGTTGTACTCAAACAACCCCTTGTGTGTCGTGATGGTGGTCAGCTTCTTCGACTCACTCGCCAGCTCCTGGGTCATGTAAGCTGAGGTCAGGTCCAATTTTGAAAAAAGTTTGCCACCGGATAGCGTCGCAAAGAGATCCTCCGCTCTCGGTCGCAGGTACTGGTCTTGGAGTGACACCCGATTGATGGTGGCCTTGTAATCGACACATATCCTGACCGACCCATCTGCCTTGAGCACCGGCACGATCGGGCTCGCCCAGTCACTGAATTCGACTGGCGAGATGATGCCTTCCCTCAACAGGCGGTCCAATTCGCCTTCTATCTTTTCCCGCATCACGTACGGCACCGCTCTGGCCTTGTGGTGTACTGGCCTGGCGTCCGGGTTTGTGAATCACTACCTTGGCCCCCATGAAAGTGCCAATGCCGGGTTGAAATAATGAGTCAAATTTGTCCAGGACCTGTGAGCATGATACTCGCTCCACAGAGGAAATTGCATTGACATCACCCCATTTCCAGTTCATGACAGCAAGCCAACTCTTCCCCAGTAGTGCGGGACCTTCCCCTGGGACAATCCAGAGTGGCAACCTGTTCTCCGAATCTTTGTGGGTCACGACTACCGTGGCGCTGCCTAGCACCGGAATGATCTGCTTTGTGTAAGTCCGTAGCTGTGCGTCAATCGGCGATAATTTTGGCCTCCAGGCCTTGGATGCCCACAACTTTTCGAACTGTTTGATACCCATCAGGCTGGCACCCGTGTCTAACTCCATTGATACTGGGATGCCATTGAGGAGCACTTTCATCATTATCGGTGGCGTCCTGGTGTATGAACTGTATACGTGCTCCACATGAACTCGCTGAACTTCAGCTTCCAGCGATTTCCCCCAGTGTCCATTTCTGCAATTTCTGCAGGTATTTTGCTCATCTCTGCAAACTCCGGCTGAGTGTATGCCTCCACGCCTCCAGCATGAGTTGCGGTTTGAAACAAAAGGTCCCTTGCCAGTCGATCGTCCCTGACTGCCCCTGTTGTTGTCCTTGAGTGCACCATTAACAGGTGTTGATGGCCCCATTACTGGCCGCATTGTCCCTTGCAATGGCGTGAATCGCTGTTCAGCTTGCCATTGTCTCTGTCGAACTCCCCCTCTGGGTTCGACTACATGTTGGGGCATGCCCGACTGCCCTTGTCTGCCTGGAGAACTGTGTGCTGCTTTAACAATGTTGAATCTCTGTCCCAACCATTCCTTAACACAGTACCTCTCGTCTGTTCTGCTAGTGGCCATGCTCGCGTGGTTTAAATCCCAGTTTCTTGTCGCCATTGATACGTCCTTACTATACAGTATAAATGCACACGAGGCCCATGCTTGAGAGAAGGTCAGTCTGTGACCTGTCCTTTATTCCTTAGCACTCAAGTGATGAAGGTGGGTGGAGCTTCCCCTTTTATACCTGAAGGTCCAGGTTAGGAGTGTCTCCCACCTAGTGGTCAGTGTTCTCACGGTGTACAACTTAGGTCAGTTTATACATGGGTTACAATGCTGGTTGAATACATGACAATAAGGATTACAGAGGAGTTGAGGTGAATTGTTCTCATCCAGAGGGTGGTGGGAGTCTGGAACTCACTGCCTGAAAGGGTGGTAGAGGCAGAAAACTTTATTGCATTTAAAAAGTACTTGGATGTGCACCTAAAGTGCTGTAACCTACAGGGCTACGGACCAAGAGCTGGAAAGTGGCGTTAGGCTGGATAGCTCTTTTTCGTCCAGCATAGACACGATGGACTGTATGGCCTCCATCTGTGCTGTAAACTTCTACGATTCTATGTCCTGCAATGCATTTCCCTCAGCAATGCCGAATGCGAGGAATGTCTCTCGTGTCCAGTGCGATTTAGCACCTTGGAGAAGGATTTACATTCGAAATGGTTGATTATCCCGACAGCAATCAGTCACTCGAAGAAAAGCACCAAATTCATACCCTGACAGTATATTTGACTTTTTGAACCTCAGCTGGCATGTCCTTTTGATGCACTCAGCAGCAAAGTGCCACTGTGAATCTATCCACCTACCTGACGCAGGGGCCATAACTGTACCATAAGTAGCACCGGTGTCCACTCAAAACATTTACATGCACTTGATATTGGCAAGTGGGTACAAAGGCAGGCGGGCAGCAGCCCTACCCCTACACCCTTCCACTGGTAATTACACCGGATATACGGCACAGAAACAGGCCATTCAGCACAACCAGTCCATGCCGGCGTTTATGCTCCACTCGAGCCTCCTCTCATCTTTCCTCATCAAACTCTATCAGCATAACCCTCTATTCCCTTCTTTCTCATATGTTTGCTAGCCTCACCTTAAATGCATCAATACTATTCACTTCAGCCACTCCCTGTGGTAGCGAGTTCTACATTCTCACCACTCTCTGGGTAAGTTCCACATTCTCACCACTCCCTGTGGTAGCGAGTTCCACATTCTCACCACTCTCTGGGTAAGTTCCACATTCTCACCACTCTCTGGGTAAGTTCCACATTCTCACCACTCTCTGGGTAAGTTCCACATTTTCACCACTCTCTGGGTAGAGCAGGACCAGAAGAAATCCGACTCCATTAATTGTTGAGGTTATTAAGATTAATATTATTAGGACCATCAGCAGGCCGGGGCCATTACAGGGAGCAGAGTGCGGCGGCATACCACTGCGGAGAGCAGCGCGTGCTGCTGCAGGAGGGCAGCGGCTGTGAAGCCAGGTCGCTGATTGCAGTGCGGGCAGGTACAGCAGGAGGGGCGAAGGAGCGGCAAGAGTTTGTAGATGGAGGTGATCGGGGTCCAGGAAAGGCGAGGGCCCAGTGGCAGCAGATGCCAGCCCACACTGCGATATATGTGTGCGCACTAGGTCCGTGCAGCAGAGCTGGTCTCCAGTCGTCCTGGTTAATTCTTACCACTGGACCAAGACCTGGCTCTGTCAAGCCCGTGTGGTGGCTGGTGTGCAACGGCCACCACACGTTAAAAAAATCCACGCACAGGCATCTTCATGTATTTCGAGATCTGGAATATTAGTTCGGGATCTGGAACATTGAAACACCTGTGAACTCATCCCTTTTTGGTGTGGAAGCAAGTCATCCTCACTTCAAGGGACTGCCTATGATGACGATGATTTATCTTCAGCAAAGCAACCCTCAGAACTCAAGAAATTCAATGCTTTCCGACTTTACCCCACCCCAGCGCATCCCATTCCGGTTGTTGGTCTTGTAAAATTTGGCAAACCTACTTCAGAAACGAATAAGAGAGGTGGTGTCGGGCACATGCAGAAAGAAATTGCATTTATATAGCCCCTATCATGTAATTGGCTGTGAAACATTTTGGAATGTCCCAATGTGTTACATTTGAAGAGTAGCCACACGTGTAATGGAAGCATTAAAGATTTAAGATGTGTAAAACAGAATGGAACACAAGAACCAGAGGGCCATCCTAAGGGAAAAGTGCCATGTTGAGTCACGTGTGGCTCCTTAATTCCCTGACGGAAAGGGATGACTATTTGATCATCCTCAAATCTCAATTTATCAAAATGCCTGTCACTAGATTGTACTCAAAGTAATACGAGAGTTGTAATGCATTTGCTTCATGGGTTCTTTGCTTAAGAATTCATAGCAACACATTGCTATAAAGAACTAATTGGTTTATTAATAAAAGTTGTGCAATCACACGACACATTACCAGTTCATCCACTAGGCTCACAACTGCATACCTCATCGTGGATGACCCGGACCTAACTGACTGAGGTTTTATTGAATCTTGTGAACATCATGTGACTGGCTAAGCCACTCACAATGCAACAGCTCTACAACTATTTTGGTAGAATGTTAATTCAAGTGCTCCCTTTTGTAAGGGCACAAAAAAACACAAATAACTAATAAACATTGAAGGGAACCTTGACACATGAAATTAAATTAAAATTTTATTCCCTGTTGAGATAATGCACTCCAGTTGCTCCGGTGCCCACCTGTCGCGGAAAGCCGCGAGTGTACCGATGGACACCGCGTGCTCTCTCTCCAGGGACACCCTGGCGCACAACAGCTCGACAAACCTGTGAGCATACATTACAGGAGTGTTAACACATGGTCTACAGGGCTGTTGTGATACCCGCCCTCCTGTATGGCTCAGAGACTTGGACCATATACAGTAGACACCTCAAAGCGCTGAAATACCACCAGCGATGTCTCCGCAAGATCCTACAAATCCCCCGGGAGGACAGAGACACCAACATTAGTGCCTCGTCCAGGCCAACATTGAAGCACTGACCACACTTGATCAGCTCCGCTGGGCAGGCCACATAGTTCACATGCCAGACACGAGATCCCAAAGCAAGCGGTTTACTCGGAACTCCTTCGTGGCAAAGGAGCCAAAGGCGGGCAGAGGAAACGTTACAAGGACACCCTCAAAGCCTCCCTGATAAAGTGCAACACCCCACTGACACCTGGAAGTCCCTGGCCAAAGACCGCCCTAAGTGGAGGAAGTGCATCCAAGAGGGCGCTGAGCACCTCGAGTCTCAACGCCGAGCGCATGCAGAAATCAAGCGCAGACAGCGGAAAGAGCATGTCCCACCCAGCCCTTCCCTCAATGACTATCTAACCCACCTGTGACAGAGTCTGTGGCTCTTGTATTGGACTGTACAGCCACCTAAGAACTCATGCTAAGAGTGGAAGCAAGTCTTCCTCGATTCCGAGGGACTGCCTATGATGATGATGATGATGTTAACACTGCAAGAATCTGGGAACAAAATGCTTCCACACTCTTCCTACAAACCTGACATTGGTGTTGAGAGCCGTTCCTTGCTGCTCCGATAAATCATCAGTAGGATCCGCAACTTTAGCTCCAGTACCCCATAAGAAAGAGGGAGGATTTACATACGGGTTGCTCGGTAACACTGCTTCTAATGTTCTACTTTTCGCAGACAGTGCCGTCATGGAGAACTGTAGAATGGCTGTGTGTTTCCAATGGTCCAGTCTGAGTCTGTGTTTTGTTTGAGTTTGTGCTAATTATTGCCAGCTGCCAAATCGACTTCTGCTGTCACTCAAACCCGTTGGAATTGGATTGAGGTAGACAGCTCAAATTTCATATGACCTCAAATAACCCTGACAGGGAGAACGTTATCACTTTACCACGTGAACTAGATTAAACCCAGCTGAATGAACGGCCAGTGTGCCAGGAAGCTCTGCTTTATTCTTCACAAAAATACTTCAGCAAACATCACATGATGGAGAACATCAGGACATCAAACTGTTGGCTGTGGCTCAGTGGGCAGCACACTTGCCTCTGAGTCAGAAGGTTGTGGGTTCAAGTCCCACTCCAGAGACTAAAGCCCCAACAAATGGATGCTCCAGTGCAGTGTTGAGGAAGTGCTGCACTGTCAGAGGTGCTGTTTTTTGGATGAGCTGTTAAACCGAGGCTCTGTCTGCTCTCTCAGGTGGAAGCAAATTATTCCATGGCACTATTTTGAAGAAGAATAGGGGAGTTATCCCCGGTGTCCTGGCCAATATTTATCCCTCAATCAACATTACAAAAACAGATTATCAGGTCATTATCACATTCCTGTTTGTGGGAGCTTGCTGTGCGCAAATTGGCTGCCGCGTTTCCCACATTACAACAGTGACTACACGCCAAAAAGAACTTAATTGGCTGTAAAGCGCTTTGAGACATCTGGTGGTCATGAAAGGCGCTAAATAAATCCAAGTCTTTCTATTTTTCACCAGGTGAGCCTTCATCTAAGAGCTTATTACTCACAGCAAGCAATGGATCTTGCCGCCATGTTGGGTACAAGAAGTGGTACTTAGACAATGTGTGAATTGCTGATTAGAGGAATGCAATTTTCTTGGAATTCTCAAATCTCTATTTATCAAAATGTTTGTCCCATTTTGCATATGAAAGCAACTGGGGAATGCCATCGGTGCGAGGATACAAAGTGAAATGTTTCCAGGTTATTGACCAATTAAGAATGAGCATGTTTAAAAAAAAATCATTTGATCAGTTTTAATTCCGATGGTGATATGTCCTTTCAGGAAGTCATTACTCAACGGTGAACGGTCTAACTTTTGATTGCTGCAACCAAAGACTTTGGAAGTGCGGATCGTGTTCATTGTTCATCTATCCGTAAGTTTTTATCAGAAGCCTAAAAAGGGATGAATGCATCTGCCTGCACCCACCGTTATCCACCAAACTGAGGTTACAGTGGGATTAGGCTGGATAGCTCTTTTTTGGCTGGCCCAGACATGATGGCCTCCTTCTGTGCCATATATTTCTATGATTCTATGTCCTGCCACCCATTTCCCAGCATTTGCGCCTCAGCAATGCCAGGTGCGAGCCAACATCTCTGGGGTCCAGTGCGATTTAACGTCTTGGAGAAGGATTTAAATTTTAAATGGTTGATTATTCCTACAGCAATCGATCGCTCCAAGGAAAGCACCAAATTCAAACCAGCCGCACCGTGGCTGCCGTGTGTACCGTCTCATCATCATCATAGGCAGTCCCTCAGAGTCGAGGAAGACTTGCTTCCACTCTAAAAGTGAGTTCTCAGGTGACTATACAGTCCAATGCGGGACCTACAGTCTCTGTCACGGGTGGGGCAAACGGTGGTTGAAGGAAGGGGTGGTTGGGGAGCCTGGGTTTGCCGCACGCTCCTTCCGCTGTTTATGCTTATTTTCTGACGAAGGGTCACCGACCCGAAACACTAACTCTACTTCCTCTCCACAGGTGCTGCCTGACCTGCTGAGATTTCCAGCATTTTCTGTTTTTATTCCAGATTCCAGCATCCGCAGTATTTAGCTTTTATATGCTTGTTTTCTGCTTGTTCTCGGCGATGGGACTCGAGGTGCTCAGCGCCCTCCCGGATGCTCTTCCTCCACTTTAGGAGGTCTTGGGCCAGGGACTCCCAGGTGTCGGTGGGGATGTTGCCCTTTGTCAAGGAGGTTTTGAGGGTGCAAGATGCACTGCAGCAACTCGCCAAGACCTCTTTGTCTGCACTTCCCAAACCCGTGACCTCCACCACCTAGATGGGCAAGGGCAGCAGGCGCATGGGAACACCATCATCTTCAAGTTTCCCTCCAAGTCGCACATCATCCTGACTTTGAAATATTTCGCCCGTTCCTTCATCGTCGCTGGGTCAAAATCCTGGAACTCCCTCACTAACAGCACTGTGGGAGCACCTTCACCACACGGACTGCAGTGGTTAAAGAAGGCGGCTCACCACCACCTTCTCAAGGGCAATTACGATGGGCAATAAATGCCGGCCTTGCCAGTAACGCCCACATATCATGAATGAAAAAAACAAGGTATCGCATGGCAGAACGGAACAGAACTGGGGGAGGGCTACGTAACATTAAGCCATTGAATGCCTTCAAGGAAGCCACTTTTGGGATCGGAGGCATTTCCAGAGTCAAGCAGGGTGCGCAGTGCAAGCTCAGCCACAGTCTTTCTCATCTTAATCCTTTAGCAAACATCACATTGTGAACTTAAAGCTATCACAGGATTAGCAACTAACTGAGATCTTCACAGAAACATAGAAACATAGAAACTAGGTGCAGGAGTAGGCCATTTGGCCCTTCAAGCCTGCAACACCATTCAATAAGATCATGGCTGATCATTCACCTCAGTACCCCTTTCCTGCTTTCTCTCCATACCCCTTGATCCCTTTAGCCGTAAGGGCCATATCTAACTCTCTCTTGCATATATCCAATGAACTGGCATCAACAACTCTCTGCGGGAGGGAATTCCACAGGTTAACATCTCTCTGAGTGAAGAAGTTTCTCCTCATCTCAGTCCTAAATGGCTTACCTCTTATCCTTAGACTATGTCTCTGGTTCTGGACTTCCCCAACATTGGGAATATTCTTCCTGCATCTAACCTGTCCAGTCCTGTCCGAATTTTATATGTTTCTATGAGATCCCTTCTCATCCTTCTAAACTCTAGTGAATACAGGCTTAATCGATCCAGTCTCTCCTCATATGTCAGTCCTGCCATCCCCGGGAACCTTCGCTGCACTCCCTCAATAGCAAGAACGTCCTTTCTCAGATTAGGAGACTAACAAGCAATGGATCTTGGGGGCCATGTTCAGGGCAAGAAGTGCCATAAAAGCAACATGTGGATTCTGGATTTGAGGGACATAGGGCTAGACTGTCGGCTTCATTGTTGCCGATTTTATCGGCGGTACACTAAGTTGATTCCATGGATGAGGGGGTTGATTTATGAGGAAAGGTTGAGTAGGTTGGGCCTCTACTCATTGGAGTTGGGAAGAATGAGAGCTGATCTTATCGAAACGTATAAGATTATGAGGGGGCTTGACAAGGTGGATGCAGAGAGGATGTTTCCACTGATGGGGGAGACTAGAACTAGAGGGCACGATCTTAAAATAAGGGGCCACCCATTTAAAACAGAGCTGAGGAGGAATTTCTTCTCTCAGAGGATTGTTAATCTGTGGAATTCACTGCCTCAGAGAGTTGTGGAAGCTGGGACATTGAATAAATTTAAGACAGAAATAGACAATTTCTTAAACGATAAAGGGATAAGGGGTTATGGGGAGCGGGCGGGGAAGTGGAGCTGAGTCCGTGATCGGATCAGCCATGATCGTCTTAAATGACAGAGCAGGCTTGAGGGGCCGTATGGCCTACTCCTGCTCCTATTTCTTATGTTCTTATGTTCTTACAGCTGGTTTTCCACCCGGCGAGAGTTTCCACGTTTTTTCCTTGGTATCGCCCACATCTGAAGTCGCCCGCCGGGACCAGGTTGCAGGTGAGTTTGAAAATTTAACACCCTTACCTTCCCACCCTTACCTTCCCACTCTTACCTTCCCACCCTGTATTTGGACTTTCAAGAGGCTTTTGACAAGGTCCCACGCAAGAGATTAGTGTGCAAAATTAAAGCACATGGTATTGGGGGTAATGTATTGACATGGATAGAGAACTGGTTGGCAGTCAGGAAGCAGAGAGTGGGAATAAACGGGTCATTTTCAGAATGGCAGGCAGTGACTAGTGGGGTACCGCAGGGTTCAGTGCTGGGACCCCAGCTATTTACAATATACATTAATGATTTGGACGAAGGAATTGAATGTAATATCTCCAAGTTTGCAGATGACACTAAGCTGGGTGGCGGTGTGAGCTGTGAGGAGGACGCTAAGAGGCTGTAGAGTGACTTGAACAGGCTAAGTGAGTGGGCGAATGCATGGCAGATGCAGTATAATGTGGATAAATGTGAGGTTATCCACTTTGGTGGCAAAAACAGGAAGATAGAATATTATCTGAATGGTGACAGATCTGGAAAAGGAGAGGTGCAACGAGACCTGGGTGTCATGGTAGATCAGTCATTGAAAGTTGGCATGCAGGTACAGCAGGCGGTGAAGAAGACAAATGGCATGTTGGTCTTCATAGCGAGAGGATTTGAGTGTAGAAGCAGGGAGGTCTTACTGCAGTTGTACAGGGCCTTGGTGAGGCCACACCTTGAATATTGTGTACAGTTTTGGTCTCCTAATCTGAGGAAGGACATTCTTGCTATTGAGGGAGTGCAGCGAAGGTTCACCAGACTGATTCCCGGAATGGCAGGACTGACATATGAAGAAAGACTGGATCGACTAGGCTTATATTCACTGGAATTTAGAAGAAAGAGAGGGCACCTCATAGAAACATATAAAATTCAGACGGGATTGGATAGGTTAGATGCAGGAAGAATGTTCCCGATGTTGGGGAAGTCCAGAACTAGGGGTCACAGTCTAAAGATAAGGGGTAAGCCATTTAGGACCAAGATGAGAAGAAACTTCTTCACTCAGAGAATTTTGAACCTGTGGAATTCTCTATCACAGAAAGTTGTTGAGGCCAGTTCGTTAGATATAGTCAAATGGAGTTAGATGTGGCCCTTACGGCTAAAGGGATCAAGGGGTATGAAGAGAAATCAGGAATGGGGTACTAAAGTTGCATGATCAGCCATGATCATATTGAATGGTGGTGCAGGCTTGATGGGCCTAATGGCCTACTCCTGCGCCTATTTTCTATGTTTCTATGTTTAACTTCCAACCCACCTGTTGAGAGTTAAATTCCGCCCATAATTTTTTCAACTTTCTCAAATCCCTATTTATCAAAACATGTGTCCCTAGTACATCTTTCTCATGTTCTTTCCTCTCTGCCGACTCATTCATTCACACCCAAGCATACACTGAAGGTCAACACAATGCCACATAGTATTTTACCGTACACTAATATTGAAGGGATGTCATATAACGGGCATTCCAACGTATCACTTGTCACACAGTCCCTTTGGTTGACGTCTGCAGTCAGCTTGCAGCAGTTGACTGAATCAGTTACTGTCTCCTCAATGAACCGTAATCTGTAAAGGCAGTCTGACAGTCCCAGCTAGCCGCACCTTCTTTTTTTTTGGTCCTGGGATGTGGGTGTCACTGGCAAGGCCAGTATTTATTCCCCATCCCCTTTTATTAGCTTAATCATTCTATGTGTTATGTCTTTAATATTCTTATGAATGACTCCACGAGGTCTAGTATTGTACTTGAGCTGTTGTGACCTCAGTCCCATTTATTGTAACTCCAGAGTGAGGCATAAGCATGGTGGGCAGTCTTTTATACTGGGCCCTGCACACCTATGCAGGTGACCCTCAGGTCGCCCACTGCAGTGCCCTCTGGTGGCACACTTTATGTGACTATACAGTTCGTATACATGGTCTACATACATGACATCACTCCTGTTATATATGTGAATTTGCATTTACTCTGTACAGCCACCAGAGGACTCATCCCCTGGAGTCCCAAGGGATCCCATAATCCCTTGGGAGCACAGGTATTTAAGGAGGCTTCACAGGTTGGAGAGGCACTCTGGAGACCTGCAATAAAAGACTTCAGTCACACTTTACTTTGAGCTCACAGTGTTCAGTCTGACTCTTTCTCCATACACAACAACTGGCAATGAGATACAGATAGCGAACCCAAAGATGCAGAGAACAGTGGGCATCCTGGAGAAATTCTCGGAGGGAGATGATTGGGAAACTTTTGTGGAGCGACTCGACCAATACTTTGTGGCCAACGAGCTAGATGGGGAAGAGAGTGCTGCCAAACAAAGGGTGATCCTCCTCACCATCTGTAGGTCACCCATGTATGGCCTCATGAAGAATCTGCTCACTCCAGCGAAACCCACAGAGAAATCATACGACGATTTGTGCACACTGGTCCGAGAGCATTTGAACCTGAAGGAAAGCGTTCTGATGGCGAGGTATCAGTTCTACACCTACAAAAGGTCTGAAGGCCAGGAAGTGGCGAGCTATGTTGCCGAGCTAAGACGCCTTGCAGGACATTGCGAATTTGAAGGACATTTGGAGCACATGCTGAGAGACTTTTTTGTACTTGGCATTGGCCACAAAACCATACTTCGCAAACTTTTGACTGTAGAGACCCCAACCTTGAGTAAGGCCACAGCGATAGCCTTGGCGTTCATTGCCACCAGTGACAATACGAAGCAAATCTCTCAGCACACAATTGCTGCTACAAGTACTGTGAACAAAGTGATGTTGTTTTCAAACCGTAACGTACAGGGCAGGTCAAACATACCTGCAGCTGCACATCCACAGATGACTCAGAGTCCACCATCAAGGGTGATGAATGCAAGGCCATTAACACCTTGTTGGTGCTGCGGGGTGATCGTTGTTTCCATTCATGCTGATTCAAAGAGTACATTTGTAAGCGCTGTGGAACAATGGGACACCTCCAACAAGTGTGCAGGCAAGCTGCAAAGCCTGTTAAATCTGAAAACCACTATGTTGCAGAGGAGGACAGATCCATGGAGGATCATGATGAACCAGAGCCTCAGACAGAGAAGGCAGAGGTACATGGGGTGCACACATTCACCACGAATTTTCCCCCGATAATGCTGAATATTGAACTAAATGGACTCCCTGTGTTAATGGAGCTGGACATAGGCGCGAGCCAGTCCATCATGGGCAAAAAGACTTTCGAAAGGTTCAAGGACAGTCTTAACTCCAGTTCGCACGAAACTAAGAATTATCACGAAAGAACTGATTCCTGTAATCGGCAGTGCTACCTTAAAGGTCTCCTACGATGGAGCGGTGCACAAGCTACCACTCTGGGTGGTACCGGGTGATGGTCCCATGCTGCTCGGCAGGAGCTGGCTGGGAAAGGTACGCTGGAACTGGGACGACGTCCGAGCACAATAGACCACTGACGACACTTCGCGTGCCCAGGTCTTAAACAAATTTCCTTCGCTGTTCGAACCAGGCATCTGGAAATTCCAAGGAGCAAAAGTGCAGATCCACCTAATTCTGAGGGCACGACCTATCCATCATAAGGTGAGACCAGTATCGTACATGATGAGAGAAAGGGTCGAGATCGAGCTAGGCCGGCTGCAACGACAGGGCATCATTTCACTGATCGAGTTCAGCGAGTGGACATTCCTATTGTCCCAGTCCTCAAGGGAGACGGCACCGTCAGAATCTGTGGTGATTGCAAAGTAACTATCAATCGTTTCTCCCTGCAGGACCAATACACACTACCAAAAGCTGACGACCTCTTTGCAATGTTGGTGGGAGGAAAGACATTCACGAAGCTGGATCTGACTTCCTGACGCAGGAACTGGAGGAATCATTGAAGGCCCTCACCTGCATCAACTTGCATAAAGGTCTTTTTGTTTATAACAGATGCCCATTTGGAATCCGATCAACAGCGGCAATGTTCCAGAGAAACATGGAAAGTTTACTGAAGTCGGTCCCGCACACCATGGTCTTCCAGGATGACATCTTGGTCACAGGTCGGAACACAGTCGAGCACCTACAGAACCTGGAGGAGGTTCTTAGTCGACTCACCGCGTGGGGCTCAGGTTAAAACGCTCGAAGTGCGTTTTCCTGGCGCCTGAAGCAGAATTCTTGGGAAGTAGGATTGCAGCGGACGGCATCAGGCCCACCAACACGAAGATGGAAGCAATGGAGAACGCACTGAGGCCACAGAACGTGATGGAGCTGCGGTTGTTTCTGGGACTCTTGAACTACTTTCGTAACTTCTTACCGGGTCTCAGCACACTGCTAAAAAACATAGAAAATAGGGGCAGGAGTAGGCCATTCGGCCCTTCGAGCCTGCACCACTATTCAATGAGATCATGGCTGATCATTCCCTCAGTACCCCTTTCCTGCTTTCTCTCCATACCCCTTGATCTCCTTAGCCGTAAGGGCCATATCTAACTCCCTTTTGAATATATCCAATGAACTGGCATCAACAACTCTCTGCGGCAGGGAATTCCACAGGTTAACAACTCTCTGAGTGAAGAAGTTTCTCATCATCTCAGTCCTAAATGGCCTACCCCTTATCCTATGACTGTGTCCCCTGGTTCTGGACTTTCCAACATCGGGAACATTCTACCCGCATCTAACCTGCCCCATCCCGTCAGAATCTTATATGTTTCAATGAGATCCCCTCTCATCCTTCTAAACTCTAATGTATAAAGGCCCAGTTGATCTCCTCATATGTCAGTCCAGCCATCCCGGGAATCAGTCTGGTGAACCTCTGCTACACTCCCTCAATAGCAAGAACATCCTTCCTCAGATTAGGAGACCAAAACTGAACACAATATTCCAGGTGAGGCCTCACTAAGGCCCTGTACAACTGCAGTAAGACCTCCCTGCTCCTATACTCAAATCCCCTAGCTATGAAGGCCAATATACCATTTGCCTTCTTCACCGCCTGCTGTACCTGTATGCCAACTTTCAATGACTGATGAACCATGACACCCAGGTCTCGTTGCACCTCCCCTTTTCTTAATCTGCCGCCGTTCAGATAATATTCTGTTTTTGCGTTTTTGCCACCAAAGTGGATAACCTCACATTTATCCACATTATACTGCATCTGCCATGCATTTTCCCATTCTCCTAGCCTGTCCAAATCACCCTGCAGCCTCTTAGCGTCCACCTCACAGCTCACACCGCCACCCAGTTTAGTGTCATCTGCAAACCTGGAGATATTACACTCCATTCCTTCATCTAAATCATTGATGTGTATTGTAAAGAGCTGGGGTCACAGCACTGAGCCCTGCTGCACTCCACTAGTCACTGCCTGCCATTCTGAAAAGGACCCGTTTATCCCTACTCTCTGCTTCCTGTCTGCCAACCAGTTCTCTATCCACGCCAGTATATTACCCCCAAAACCATGTGCTTTGATTTTGCACACGAATCTCTTGTGTGGGACCTTGTCAAAAGCCTTTTGAAAGTCCAAATACACCACATCCACTGGTTCTCCCTTGTCCACTCTACTAGTTACATCCTCAAAAAATTCCAGAAAATTTGTCAAGCATGATTTCCCCTTCATAAATCCATGCTGACTTGGACCGATCCTGTCACTGCTTTCCAAATGCGCTGCTATTTCATCCTTAATAATTGATTCCAACAGTTACCCCACTACTGATGTCAGGCTAACCAGTCTATAATTACCCGCTTTCTCTCTCCCTCCTTTTTTAAAAAGTAGTGTTACATTAGTTACCCTCCAGTCCATAGGAACTGATCCAGAGTTGATAGACTGTTGGAAAATGATCACCAATGCATCCACTATTTCTAGGGCCACTTCCTTAAGTACTCTGGGATGCAGACTATCAGGCCCCAGGGATTTATCGACCTTCAATCCCATCAATTTCCCTAACACAATTTCCCGCCTAATAAGAATATCCTTCAGTTCCTCCTTCTCACTAGACCCTCGGTCCCCTAGTACTTCCGGAAGGTTAGTTCTGTCTTCCTTCGTAAAGACAGAACCAAAGTATTTGTTTATTTGGTCTGTCATTTCTTTGTTCCCCATTATAAATTCACCTGAATCTGACTGCAAGGGACCTACATTTGTCTTCACTAATCTTTTTCTCTTCACATATTTTTATGTTCCCTGCAAGCTTCTTCTCGTACTCTATTTTCCCCCTCTTAATTAAACCCTTTGTCCTCCTCTGCTGAATTATAACATTCTCCCAGTCCTCAGGTTTGCTGCTTTTTCTGGCCAATTTATATGCCTCTTCCTTGGATTTAACACTATCCTTAATTTCCCTTGTTAGCCACGGTTGAACCACCTTACCCGTTTTATTTTTACTCCAGAAGGGATGTACAATTGCTGAAGTTCATCCATGTGATCTTTAAATGTTTGCCATTGCCTATCCACCGTCAACCCTTTAAGTTTCATTTGCCAGTCTATTCTAGCCAATTCATACCTCAAACCATCGAAGTTACCTTTCCTTAAGTACAGGACCCTAGTTTCTGAATTAACTGTGTCACTCTCCATCTTAATAAAGAATTCTACCATGTTATGGTCACTCTTCCCCAAGGGGTCACGCACAACAAGATTGCTAATTAGTCCTTTCTCATTACACATCACCCAGTCTAGGATGGCCAGCTCCCTAGTTGGTTCCTCGACATATTGGTCTAGAAAACCATCCCTAATACACTCCAGGAAATCCTCCTCCACCGCATTGCTTCCAGTTTGGTTAACCCAATCAATATGTAGATTAAAGTCACCCATGATAACTGCTGTACCTTTATTGCATGCATCCCTAATTTCTTGTTTGATGCTGTCCCCAATCTCACTACTACTGTTTGGTGGTCTGTACACAACTCCCACTAGCGTTTTCTGCCCTTTGATATTCCGTAGCTCCACCCATACAGATTCCACATCATCCAAGCTAATGTCCTTTCTTACTATGGCATTAATTTCCTCTTTAACCAGCAATGCCACCCCGCCTCCTTTTCCTTTCTGACTATCCTTCCTAAATGTTGAATACCTCTGTTGAGTCACCTGGAGCCATGGCTCCGTGATGCCAATTACATCATACCCGTTAACTGCTATCTGTGCAGTTAATTAGTCCACCTTATTCCAAATACTCCTCACATTGAGGCACAGAGCCTTTAGGCTTGTCTTTCTAACACACTTTGCCCCTTTAGAATTTTGCTGTAATGTGGTCCTTTTTGCTTTTTGCCTTAGGTTTCTCTGCCCTCCACTTGTACTTTTCTTCTTTCTATCATTTCCTTCTGCCCCCATTCTACTTCCCACTGTCTCCCTGCATAGGTTCCCATCCCCCTGCCATATTAGTTTAACTCCTCCCCAACAGCACTAGCAAACACTCCCCCTCGGGCATTGGTTCCGGTCCTGCCCAGGTGCAGACTGTCCGGTTTGTACTGGTCCTACCTCCCCCAGAACCGGTTCCAATGTCCCAGGAATTTGAATCCCTCCCTTCTGCACCACTCCTCAAGCCACGTATTCATCTGAGCTATAATGCGATTTCTACTCTGACTAGCACGTGGCACTGGTAGCAATCCTGAAATTACTACTTTTGAGGTCCGAATTTTTAATTTAGGTCCTAGCTCCCTAAATTAGTCTTGTAGGACCTCATCCTGTTTTTTACCTATATCGTTGGTACCTATATGCACCATGACAAATGGCTGTTCACCCTTCCTTTTCAGAATGCCCTGCACCCGCTCCGAGACATCCTTGACTCTTGTACCAGGGAGGCAACATACCATCCTGGAACCTCGGTTGGGGCCGCAGAAACGTCTATCTATTCCCCTTACAATTGAATCCCCTATCACTATAGCTCTCCCACTCTTTTTCCTGCCCTCCTGTGCAGCAGAGCCACCCACGATGCCATGAACTTGGCTGCTGCTGCCCTCCCCTGATGAGTCATTTCCTCCAACAGTACCCAAAGCAGTGTATCTGTTTTGCAGGGGGATGACCACAGGGGACCCCTGCACTTCCTTCCTTGCACTGCTCTTCCTGTTGGTCACCTATTCCCTATCTGGCTGTGTACCCTTTACCGTAACGGGATCAAACATGTCACATCTGCCCCGTTTAAACCAGCGTCCAATGGTCAGGCAGAGAGAGCAGTGCAAGCCATCAAGCAAGGCTTGAAGAGGGTAACTGAAGGCTCACTGCAGACTCACCTATTCCAATTCCTGTTTAGCTACCGCACAAGACCCCACTCACTCATTGGGATCCCATCTGCTCAACTGCTCATGAAAAGAGCACTTAAGACAAGGCTCTCGTTAGTTCACCCCGATCGACATGAACAGGTAGAGAGCAGGTGGCTTCAACAAAGTGCATACCATGATAGCTCAAATATGTCACGCGAGATTGAAATCAATGACCTTGTATTTGTATTAAATTATGGACAAGGTCCCAAGTGGCTTCCCGGCACTGTCGTGGCCAAGGAGGGGAGCAGGGTGTTTCGGGTCAAACTTTCAAATGGACTCATTCACCGGAAACACTTGGACCAAATCAAACTCAGATTTACGGACTATCCTGAGCAATCCACCTTAGATCCTACCTTTTTTGATCCCCCAACATACACACCAGTGGCAACCGGCACCACGGTTGACCGTGAAGCAGAATCCATCACCCACAGCAGCTCTGCAGAGCCCAACACACCAGACAGCCCAGCAAGACCAGCTGCACAGCAGCCCAGCAACGGCCCAACAAATGATTCAACAACACCAGCTTTCACACCGAGACAATCAACCAGGGCAAGAAGGGCCCCAGATCGACTCACATTGTAAATAGTTACACTATTGACTTTTGGCGGGGGGAAGTGTTGTTATATATGTGGATTTGTATTTACTCTGTACAGCCACCAGAGGGCTCATCCCCTGGAGTTCCAAGGGTTCCCATAATCCCTTGGGAGCACAGCTATTTAAGGAGGCTTCACAGATTGGAGAGGCACTCTGAAGACCTGCAATAAAAGACTACGGTCGCACTTTACTTTGAGCTCACAGTGTTCAGTCTGACTCTTTCTCCATACACAACAACTTCCCCCCAAGTCTTTAATGCAAATTGACTCATACATTGACGGTGACCTGGGCTTTGCTCTTCCTGGTTGACCATTGGAGGGTCGCTTCTCGCTTGGGTGGGTTGATAGTGAGATTTGTTGCCAGTGGAGGTCCCAGTGGTTTCTGGTTGTGAGTCCATGACTACTCCATTCTCCCCCGCTCCCCCCCCACCCCACACACAGAGATCATGCTAATGGTCCGTTACATGCAATGCATTTAAATTCATCACATGGGTTTTACATTTACATCTTGGTACATTTGTTGGGTGGATTACAGTTGCGTTTCTTTTTGTGTGGTACATTTACATGATCAGTACAGGTATCTCAGTACAGGCACACAAGGAGAGTCTAGTTCCAGCACGGCCAGATGAGATCCGGGTCATCTGGTGACGGTGCAGTGCCCCATGCTAGTGGGTCTGGGGGCGAGGTGAGCTCATTTTGCTTGAGTTGCCAGAGCTCCGGTCTCTTGCCGTTACTCCTAGTGTCGGGCAGGCCCAAAGACAGCTGATATGTCTGTGACCTCCCTGTCCTTTTCGTTTGCACAGTGTCACTGCCGCTCCCTGGGAAGCGGTCTGAGCGAGTGAGCGTTTCGTCTAAGCGATGGTGAGGCTGCCTTGTCTTGTCTAGCAATTCACAGGACTGCTCGATTTCCTTGAGGGCACCATTGTGAGCATTCTCTAGTTTGGGATCCTGGCTGGTCCAGGTCCCCTTCGGAGGAGCCGTTGCGGGTGACCCTTCGCTCTTGGGCATTGCCGTGGTGGCGAGTGGGTTTGTGGGCTGCGCCTTTTCCACCCGGCTGGTGGGCGACGGTAGCCGACTGCGAGCATAGGCGCAGTTTACTGTTTCTGGCCCGTGACGGTTCATGCCATCGGGTGCCTGCAATGTTAAACCAATCTGAGGCAGGGTATCGCTACCGGTGCCTCTGCTCTCCGGGGATCATTTACTCTGCGGCTTGTCTACTTCTGTCAGCTGTGGGGACACTTTATGATACATCGTTCTGGTCCCGGGGATGCAGGCTACAACATTGGGTAGCCCGCTGGACCTATATACGGCCGTTAGGTGTTCGCCCACTACATTGGCTGATTGCAATTTGCACCCGACAACGCTTTAAAATGGCCTTACTATTTTTACTCCAATCGTCTTCCTTGTGTGGAACCACGTGTTATTGCTCCATTAGTGCTGCGCCTCGTAGTTTGGACGCCATCTTTTCCCTGTCCATGATGTCGACTGCCGTGATCTTCTTTCCCAGGGTAGGCGCCCTCAGATCCAATCTTCCTCCCCAGAAGTCCTGCCACTGAAACCGGGAAGGTGCGTTCGGGTCATCTCGGATCATCGCCGCGCAGTCGTGATGAGCAATCTGTGCCTCGGGAGCTGCGCGGATCTGCTCTCCGGTGCCTGGTCCTAGCGAAGGTGGGGCCTTGCTCTGTCTCTGAGCTCGGGGGACGTCGATCGCTGGAGGGATGAAGTCTTCCCAGTTCCAATGAATCTTCCCCATCCTTCTTCTTCCAAGTAGCGTTGGTCCATCACCTGAAACAATCCACAATGGTAAATTGTGCACCACACCATCATGGGATAGTTACAGCCGCACTACCAACAACTGATATCAGTTCCTTGGTGTAGGTGCGCAGCTTTGCCTGAACTGGGGCTAGCTTGGGTCATTCAGCTTGATCATTCCATAGCCTCTCAAAGGCTTCCTGGCTCATTATTAGCTAACTCGCCCCTCTGTCCACTTCCATGAAGACTGGAACGCCATTTATCTCGACTTCTATTGTCACTGGAGGACAATCTGTGGTGCAGGTATATACTCCATACACTTTGTCCTGGGACTGAGCTGCCTCTCTAGCCATCTCCTCGTAATCCTCGCTGGATTCACAGCCATCTGCTGTCTCCTCTTCCACGTGGTGAGCCACAGCTCTTTTGCACATTCGCAGGAGGTGACCCTTTGTGCTGCACACATAGGGCCCAAGTGTCCACACGATAAAAAACGGGCGCCCCTCCAAGCTGGGCACCCGTTTTTCGCGCCTAAAACGGCGCCTAAAAAAAACCTCGCGATTCTGGAGCGTTCTGCAGCTCCATGTCTGCCTGGCGCGGCGCCCAGGGGGGCGGAGCCTACACTCGCGCCGATTTTGTAAGTGGGAGGGGGCGGGTACTATTTAAATTAGTTTTTTTCCTGCCGGCAACGCTGCGCGTGCGCGTTGGAGCGTTTGCGCATGCTCAGTGTGAAAAAAACATTGGCACTCGGCCATTTTTGTAGTTCTTTGTAGCTGTTTAATTTTTGAAATTTTTTAAAATAAAAGCACATTGCCATCAGCACATCAGCACTTGCAGCCTTCTCACTGTCTCCTCCCCCCCCGCGGGAAGAACGGGCGCTTCCTCTCCCCCCCGCGGGAAAGAACGGGCGCCTCCTCTCCCCCCCCCCCCGCGGGAAGAACGGGCGCTTCCTCTCCCCCCCGCGGGAAAGAACGGGCGCCTCCTCTCCCCCACCCCCCGCGGGAAGAACGGGCGCTTCCTCTCCCCCCCGCGGGAAAGAACGGGCGCCTCCTCTCCCCCACCCCCCAGATGGCCTTCTGCAGAGTGATGGTGGTTTCGGCAGACAGTAGCCTGTGAAGAAGGGCCTCATGACCGATGCCAATTACGAAGATGTCCCGCAACGCATCGGCGAGGGATGCGCCGAATTCACACGGTCCTGCCAGCCTCCTGAGGTCGGCAACATACTTTGCGATTTCCTGGCCCTTGGGGCGGCGGTGTGTATAAAATCGATGCCTGGCCGTGAGGATGCTCTCCTTCGGTTTGAGTTGGTCCAGAATTAGCACTTTCAGCTCCTCGTATGACTTGGTCGTTGTTTTCTCTGGTGCAAGCAAGTCCCTGACCGCGGGCCCACAACTGGTCAACAGTTAACTCTGCGCTTACTGCCAGCGTGGCCGGATCATCACCTAACAGGTCGTTTGCTACGAAACATTGGTCAAGCCGCTCCGTAAAGGCTTCCCAATCTTCACCCTCTGAGAACTTTTCTAATGCACCAACGTTAGTCATTTTTGCGTGAAAGTTCATATTCTCGTCGCCAGTTGTTATGTCTTTAATACTCTTATGAATGACTCCACGAGGTCTAATATTGTACTTGAGCTGTTGTGACCTTAGTCCCATTTATCATAACTCCAGAGTGAGGCACAAGCATAGAAACATAGAAAATAGGTGCAGGAGTAGGCCATTCGGCCCTTCAAGCCTGCACCACCATTCAATAAGATCATGGCTGATCATTCCCTCAGTACCCCTTTCCTGCTTTCTCTCCATACCCCTTGATCCCCTTAGCCGTAAGGCCATATCTAACTCCCTTTTGAATATATCGAATGAACTGGCATCAACAACTCTCTGTGGCAGGGAATTCCCACTGGTTAACAACTCTCTGAGTGAAGAAGTTTCTCCTCATCTCAGTCCTAAATGACCTACCCCTTATTCTAAGACTGTGTGCCCTGGTTCTGAACTTCCCCAACATCGGGAACATTCTACCCGCATCTAACCTGTCCCGTCCCGTCAGAATTTTATATGTTTCTATGAGATCCCCTCTTATACTTCTAAACTCCAATGTATAAAGGCCCAGTTGATCCAGTCTCTCCTCATATGTCAGTCCTGCCATCCCGGGAATCAGTCTGGTGAACCTTCGCTGCACTCCCTCAATAGCAAGAACATCTTTCCTCAGATTAGGAGACCAAAACTGCACACAATATTCCAGGTGAGGCCTCACTAAGGCCCTGTACAACTGCAGAAAGACCTCCCTGCTCCTATACTCAAATCCCCTAGCTATGAAGGCCAACATACCATTTGCCTTCTTCACCGCCTGCTGTACCTGCATGCCAACTTTCAAAGACTGATGAACCATGACACCCAGGTCTCGTTGCACCTCCACTTTTCCTCCTCTGCCGCCATTCAGATAATATTCTGTCCTCGCGTTTTTGCCCCCAAAAGTGGATAACCTCACATTTATCCACATTATACTGGATCTACCATGTATTTGCCCACTCCCCTAACCTGTCCAAGTCACCCTGCAGTCTCTTAGCGTCCCCCTCACAGCTCACACCGCCACCCAGTTAAGTGTCATCTGCAAATTTGGAGATATTACACTCAATTCCTTCATCCAAATCATGGCGGGCAGTCTTTTATACTGGTCCCTGCACACCTATGCAGGTGACCCTCAGGTCTCCCACCACAGTGCCCTCTGGTGGCACACCTTATGTGACTATACAGTTAGTATACATGGTCTACATACATGACACTATGTACAATTCATCATCATCATAGGCAGTCCCTCGTATCGAGGATGACTTGCTTCCATGCCAAAAAGGGATGAGTTCACAGGTGTTTCAATGAAGGCTCTAATATTCCAGGTCCTGAACTACATGTTGAAGAATAGAAGATGCCTGTGTGTGGATTTTTTTTTAACATGTGGTGGCCGTTGCACACCAGCCACCACATGGGCTTGACAGAGCCAGGACTTGGTCCAGTGGCAAGGATTAACCAAGACGACTGGAGACCAACTCTGCTGCACGGACCTAGTGCGCACACATGTATCGTAGTATGTACAAGTATACGTAGGTAGGGAAATGTGAGGAAAACACTGTACATGCTTCGCAAACTGGAAGACCACCTCACTCATGAAACAAAGTGACGATGCTCGCTACCCCAGTAAACTGGAAGACAGGTCCAAATAACCCCTGAACGCCACAGCCACTTGAACTGGAGAAGAGACTTCCCCTCAACTAGCTGCCTTATTCCCCCATCTCAATTTATAACTGAATGAGAGAGCTTTCCCCAAACTGGAATGGAAAGCAATATCTCCTATGCCCCTTCCCCAGTCACACACACTCACATACAAAGTATGACTCAGCAAAGCGAAGGTTAGGGTTCCTAGTTTTAATTGTGAAATTCTTAGCATTCTTGGACAAATAATCTCACAGCAGAGATTAAAAAATACATTCCACCTGTACTCTGCTGAGAACTGAAGATGAGTCAGACAAGTGAGTCTCCAGATGAAATGTTGCCGTTTGTTGCAATGCGATTGCACGTGTACAAGGAGCACGACAGGAAACATTTCTTCCTTTGCGAATATACATAGATGACCTGGAAGAGGGGACAGAGTGTCGTGTAACAAAATTTGCAGATGACACAAAGATTAGTGGGAGAGCGGGTTGTGTAGAGGACACAGAGAGGCTGCAAAGAGATTTGGATAGGTTAAGTGAATGGGCTAAGGTTTGGCAGATGGAATACAATGTCAGAAAGTGTGAGGTCATCCACCTTGGGAAAAAAACAGTAATAGGGAATATTATTTGAATGGGGAGAAATTACAACATGCTGCGGTACAGAGGGACCTGGGAGTCCTTGTGCATGAATCCCAAAAAGTTAGTTTGCAGGTGCAGCAGGTAATCAGGAAGGCGAATGGAATGTTGACCTTCATTGCGAGAGGGATGGAGTACAAAAGCAGGGAGGTCCTGCTGCAACTGTACAGGGTATTGGTAAGGCCGCACCTGGAGTACTGCGTGCAGTTTTGGTCACCTTACTTAAGGAAGGATATACTGGCTTTGGAGGGGGTACAGAGACGATTCACTAGGCTGATTCCGGAGATGAGGGGGTTAACCTTATGATGATAGATTGAGTAGACTGGGTCTTTACTCGTTGGAGTTCAGAAGGATGAGAGGTGATCTTATAGGAACATTTAAAATCATGAAAGGGATAGACAAGATAGAGGCAGAGAGGTTGTTTCCACTGGTCGGGGAGACTAGAACTAGGGGGCACAGCTTCAAAATACGGGGGAGCCAATTTAAAACCGAGTTGAGAAGGAATTTCTTCTCCCAGAGGGTTGTGAATCTGTGGAATTCTCTGCCCAAGGAAGCAGTTGAGGCTAGCTCATTGAATATATTCAAATCACAGATAGATAGATTTTTAATCAATAAGGGAATTAAGGGTTACGGGGAGAGGGCGGATAAGTGGAGCTGAGTCCACGGCCAGATCTGCCATGATCTTATTGAATGGCGGAGCAGGCTCAAGGGGCTAGATGGCCTACTCCTGTTCCTAATTCTTATGTTCTTATGTTCTTATGAAGATAAAGATCTTGACCTAATTGCTGTTCAGAAATTTGGCAGAGCATTGCACGGGTGGAGATGTGCATAGGCTCCTTTTTTTTTAATAAAGCTTCCCACCCACACTTCCAAGTCAAATGCACTCTTTGTGGATGCCTTTACTTTTATCTCTTGGCAGCCGACGCTGTTTCAAACGATTAGCCAAAGGGGGAAATGGTTATATCAAAGAGCCACGCAGCAACGGTATGACGAGACAATTTGTGAACGATCCAACACAAATCCACGGCTCGGATTCCTCACGTGGTGAGTTTGCAACCTTGGACAAAGGAGGTATAGTATAAGCTGCATACCTTTGTGCAGGAGCCGGAGTAAGCTTTGCTGCCCCCTCACTGAGGTCACGCTTGCGCGGCTAGCCAAGAACAGCGCTCACAGAGAAGTGGGCATGGGTAGCTCGGACAAACAGCTTGTTATTTATGTAGCGTTCTGATCATAGTAAAACATCACAAGGCACTTCAAAGGAGCCTCGCTGGCAAAGCCAGCATTTATTGCCCTCGGGAAGGTGAGCCGCTATCTTGAACCACTGCGTGCTGAAGGTGTTCCCACAGTGCTGACTTTGTTGTAGCGGTTTGCTAAATCTGAGTGGCTTCAGAGGGAAGTTATGAGTCAACCACATTGCTGTGGGCCTGAAGTCACGTGTAGGCCAGACTTGGTAAAGATGGCAAATTTCCTTCCCTAAAGACGTTAGTGAACCAGTTAGGTTTTTCCGACAACCCGGTAATACATAAGAAATAGGAGCAGGCCATACAGCCCCTCGAGCCTGCTCCGTCATTTAATACGATTATGGACTCAGGTCCACTTCCTTTCCCCACAACCCCTTATCGGTGAAGAAACTGTCTATCTCTGTCTTAAATTTATTGTCATGGTCGAGCTTTTTTTTTAAATTCCAGATTTATTTAACTAACTGAATTTAAATTCCCCAGCTGCCGTGTCATGTCTCCAGATTATTAGTCCAGTAACATAACCACTATGCTACTGCACCTCTGCACTAGCTGACTCTTAACATCACTACATTGGCCTGGGTACAGCTTGCCTTCGGGGGATGATTCCTCCAATCTGATACAACTGGTTTCTCTTTGGCTTTTAGTGAGGCACATGTTTAAACGAAACAACCGGTTTCGCACAATGGGCCGATGCTGGAGCCTTCCTCCGCACATTTGGAAACCTAACTGGATCATGCAGCCAAACTACAAACACAGAAGCATAACATATCCACCATCGGGAATTGTTTCTTAATTCATCCAGTTATTCCTTCCCATTAGGATTTATCAAGTATATACATTTTGAAAACTATAAATGAACACGGACGTTTAAAATTCAGTACCAGGACTCCCTCCTTCCCACATCCTTCCAATGGCTCAGTCATCATCATAGGCAGTCCCTCGGAATCGAGGAAGACTTGCTTCCACTCCTTAGGTGGCTGAACAGCCCAATACGGGAACCACAATCCCTGTCACAGGTGGGACAGATAGTCGTTGAGGGAAAGGGTGGGTGGGACAGGCTCTTTCCGCTGCCTGCGCTTGATTTCTGCACGCTCTCGCCGTTGAGGCTCGAAGTGCTCAGCGCCCTCCCGATGCACTCTCTTCACTTAGCTCAGTAGGTAAGCACACTGTGGGCTGGAAATTGGCTGGGATGGAGCCCCTCGTGAGGGTCGGAATACAGACGATAAAGGGTTGGGGCGGCGCTCGGTAATTTCAGTGAGCCGCTAGCAGCGGCACTGAGGAGTATCGCCCCGGGAGCGTCGCGCCGGTTGGTGTGAAACTCCCCCCTGGGTATCGACACCGAGACACCATTTGGTTTGTGCTGACCCCGTAGCGCCCCCTAGTGACCCCGCCAGAGAAAGCTGGCGGTCAGAGCTGCCCCGCGGCGGTGAGGGAAGGAACGACCGCATGAGGCAAATGTGATTGTTTTGTTTTCTTTTTTGCGATTTCGCTTTATTTCGGGTGAGTAATGTATGGGGACAGTTTTTTGTTCCGAATTTCTTTTTTGCAGGGAGGCCTCTCTTGGGGCGCTATGAAGCCGACTCTTTAACTCCAGATATTCAGTTGCTCACCCGGCCTAGCGGCCTAGGCCCCGCCCCCCCCCCCCCCTTAGGAAGAACACTGTCGGGGCGCAGCTGCTGAATTCTTTGGCTGCCGACGCAAACCATTTCCTGCCGCTAAACCTATCCACCGTCCTACATTACCGCCTCTAAAAACCCTCAACCTAACTTCCAGCCCGGTTCTTGTTTTCACTGTTGAATATACAGAGCAGAAAAGGCCCCGTTCACTTGCTGTCCTGATTTATCTGTCGCACAGGGTGGGGGGGGATTGTTGTGGCAATTAGACCCTGGGCTAGAAAAAGAGCATGTGGAGATCCCGCTCTTTGCTATTGTACGCAGAGGAAAGTCTCAGTCAGTCAAACAAAAGAAAGCATTTCTATAACACCTTTCACGACCACCAGACATCCAAGAGGGCTTTACAGCCCATGAAATACTTTTTGAAGTGTGGCCACTGTTGTAATGTAGGAAACCCAGCAGCCAATTTGCGCACAGCAAGCTCCCACAAACAGCAATGTGATAATGAGCCAGATACTCTGTTTTTAATGATGTTGGTTGAGGGATAAATATTGGCCAGGACACCACGAATAACTTCTGCTGCCCTTCTTTGAAATGGTGCTGTGGGATCTTTTACATCCACCTGAGAGAGCAGACGGGGCCTCGGTTTAACATCTCGTCCGAAATACAGCACCCCTTGATAGTGCAGCGCTCCCTCAGCACTGCACTGGAGTGTCAGCCTGGATTTATGTGCTCAGGTTCCTGGAATGGGACTTGAGCCCACAACCTTCTGACCCAGAGATGAGGGTGCTACCCACTGAGCCACGGCTGATGCTTGTCGACGCTGTCAGTCAGTTGTTCCAAGGTGGGCTGGCCAAGAATTATTGGCAATCCCCGCCCCACCCTGGCCTAAGGACAGGTGAGGTGAGGCGAATATTGTTTAGGAAGAGCGGCCACCTCTGAAATGCCCGCCATTAGGAAAACACTGACCTTCCAGTGGGGTCTTGGGAATTCTAAAAATATAAGGGGTGTGCAGCAAGTTGCCAGTGTGACCTGGGTCTGGTGATGTGATCGGAGTCCAGGAGAGGCGTGAGTTCGGGGCCCAGGAGAGGCGAGGGCCCAGAGGCAGCACGGCGCAGCACACACTGCGATATGTGTGCGCACTCGGTCCGTGCAGCAGAGCTGGTCTCCAGTCGTCTTGGTTAACCCTTGCCACTGGACCAAGACCTCGCTCTGTCAAGCCCGTGTGGTGGCTGGTGTGCAACGGCCAGCCCACGTTAAAAAAATTCACGCACAGGCATCTTCCCCACTTCAACATGTAGTTCGGGACCTGGAATATTAGGTCCTTCATTGAAACACCTGTGAACTCATCCCTTTTTGGCATGGAAGCAAGTCATCCTCGCTTCGAGGGACTGCCTATGAAGATGACTACTCACCGCAAATTTCGGCCCATGAAAAAGTCAATAACAACAACAGGCCATTCGGCCCATTGAGGCTTTCCCTCCGGTTTTGCGATTGTATTTTGAAGATCTGTAATATCTTTGATTCGTTATAAGTATGTAACTTACGTAAGATGGGTCGGATTTTCACCGACTTTGTACCCGGGTTTTCACCGCGATTTAACCCTCTGCGGCGAAAACCCGGTCGGCAGGCTCCTCGGGTATATTTTTGCGCCGGTGCTTCCACGTACTGCCGGGGAGAGGTGTGCCGACGTGCATTGCACTTTCGGCACGCTCCCGTCCGGTACACCGCGCCCAGAATACCGACAGAGTCAAACCTGTCAGTGCAGTCCTGCCAGCAGCGGTAAGTATGACTAACTGCAAAAAAGGTAAGTTAAAGTTTTTATTTTTTTAATTACTTTTCGGCGATTTAGTAGGTAAGGGTTTTGTGAATGTTTTTTGCAATTTTTGTTGGTTTGTTTTTGCCCCCTCCCAAGGCCTCTCTCGCAGCGCTACCGGCCCCGGACTAAAGTTGCCGAAACACGTGGTTTGCATCGCAAACCCTCGTGCAATGCTGACTTTACCGCCCTGGCGCAGATGTAAAGGCCGAAAGTCAGGCCTAAAAATGGTAGCGCAGCGAAAATGCTAATTTTGGCGTAAAACTACCGTTTATGACGAAAAACGAAAAACCCGATGAGTCTTAAATTTACTAATCATTAATTAAAATTGATATCCTCTTGCTCCAAGGCCTGACTTATCTTGGCGTATTATCTATACCATCTAACACATTACTAGCAGATCCCCTGTGTTAAGTTACAGGGTACGCTGTTTTATAGCAAAGGGGTGTTGACGGGAAATGTCTTACTTGAAGTAAATATGACACCTATGGGAAATGGAGACTATACTCAAGACTCTTAATCTATAAAATAATACTTTGTATAACTCAACAAGGCCTCCTCTTAACCTTCCGGTCTATTGATTGCAGAGTTTAAGTCTCTCTAATCTTTCATCATAATTCAGTCTCTTTACACTTGAGATTATTCTGTCACACTTGGCTCAGATGATAGCACTCCCATCTATGAGCACGTTCCTGGGGTCCGGCCCCATGCCAGAAAAATAAGCACATAATTTAGGCTGACACTTTCGGGAATGCTGCATTGTCTGAGGTGACGTCTTTCAGATGAGGTGATAAACCGGGACCCCATCTACCCTCTCGGGTGGATGTAAAAGATCCCGTGGAAGTTCTTCCCTGGTGGCCTGGCAAAGATTATCCCCACTAAAAAAAACAGATTATAAGAACATGAGAAATAGTACCAGGAGTCAGCCCTGAAGTCAGCTGATCATTGACTTCAATTCCACTTTCCCGCCCGATCCCCATATCCGTTGGTTCCCCCTAGGCTCCAAAAATCTATCGATCTCAGCCTTGAATATATTCAGAGACACAGCATCCACAGCCCTCTGGGGCAGAGAATTCCAAAGATTCACAACCCTCTGAGTGAAGAAATTCTCCTTATCCTGAGACTGTGTCCCCCCCCTCCACCCCACCAGTTCTAGGCAGTCCAGCCAGGGGAAACATCCTCTCAGCTTATCAGGTCATTTATCTCACTGCTGTTTGTGGGAGCTTGCTGAGCGCAGATTAGCTGCTGCGTTTCTTACATTACAACGGTGACTACATTTCAAAAAGTACTTTATTGGTTGGAAAACTGTAGAAATACAAGTCCTTTCCTTTTGCTTTATGTCATCTCCATTGGTTGGGTCATTGCAATATGGCCCGAGTATCACAATGGGGAGCAGAGAGTAGTCAGTTGCTGCTCGTGATCACGTCCCCCAGTAAGTGTGCTGTTGACACCCATACATGAGACATGAGATTGGGCAAAGATGCCCATGGAACCATATCATTATCATAGGCAGTCCCTCGAACGAAGACTTGCTTCCACGAGTTCACAGGTGTTTCAATGAAGGACCCGATATTCCAGTCCTGAACTCCAATTGAGGGAGTGGAAGATGCCTGTGCGTGGATTTTTTTAATGTGTGGTGACCGTTGCACATCAGCCACCACACGGGCTCGACAGAGCTAGGCCTTGGTCCAGTGGCAAGGGTTAACCAAGACGACTGGAGACCTGCTCTGCTGCACGGACTTAGCTTGCACTAATATCGCAGTGTGGGCTGGCCCATTTCCTACATTACAACAGTGACTACACTTCAAATGTAACTCATTGACTGTGAAGCGCTTTGGCATGGCCACAGATCATGAAAGGAGCTATATAAATGCAAGCTCCTTTTTTCTTTTTTGTAGCCATTTCCTTACTATTGGGTACCGCTGTGCCTGATCATTCATCTGCCAGCTGCTCCCGCCTGTTTCCATTCCTCGGACCAGCCATCGATCCCTTAAGTCAATGGCCTGATGCACCAACCAGTTTCTTCCCAGCAAAGGATTGAGTCACAGGGGCTGGTGATCACGATGGCCAATCAAGTGCTCAATGTATTACAGAAGTTGCACATCTTGGAATCAAGAATATAGAATCAGCAACAGACCACTCTGTATAGTTGGAGAAAGTGAATTCTCTATAACTCAGCAAGTGTCAGCACATTTAGGATTGGTGATAACATCAGCGACACCACATTGATAGATCCCTTGCTAATAAAGGATGGCAGTTACACGATTGTAAAATAAAGAATGCTGTTATCTAATGGCCAACTTTCTTTTTTTTCATTCATGGGATGTGGGTATCGCTGGCAAGGCCAGCATTTATTGCCCATCCCTAATCGCACTCGAGAAGGTAGTGGTGAGCTGCCTTCTTGAACGGTGAATAACTTCTTAAAGCTATTTTAAAGATTGAGGCCATACTATGCAACAACAACAACAAAACTTGTAGTTATATAGCGCCTTTAACATAGTGAAGCACCCCAAGGCACTTCACAGGAGTGTTAAGAGACAAAAAATATAAGGAGCCATATAAGGAGAAATTAGAACAGGTGACTAAAAGCTTGGTCAAAGAGGTCGGTTTTAAGGAGCATTTTGAAGGAGGAAAGAGAGGTAGAGAGGCAGAGAGGTTTAGGCAGGGAGTTCCAGAGCTTGGGGCCGAGGCAGCAAAAGGCACGGCCACCAATGGTTGAGTGATTATAATCAGGGATGCTCAGGAGGGCAGAATTAGAGGAGTGCAGACATCTCAGGGGGGTTGTGGGGCTGGAGGAGATTAGGGATAGGAAGGGGCGAGGCCATGGAAGGATTTGAAAACAAGGATGAGAATTTTGAAATCGAGGCGAGGACAGGGGAGATGGGTGAGCGGGACTTGGTGCGAGTTAGGACACGGCACAAGTTTTGGGTCACCTCTAGTTTACGTACAGAGATTGACCGGCTCAAATCATGGCCGGGAGTGATGCGTGTGATCCTGAGTGTTAAGTCCTGACTCTAATGCACTGACTTACACGAGACACATGCTGAAGTCAAGGTCACTCAGGACCTGCACCTTTAATTCCAGCTCTCCAATGCTGCACTTGCCTGAGACCTCCCTTTACATACCTCAGTGGGACAGGTATGGAGTGTCTCCTGCAAGTGCACCCCTGGTGGTAAGGTATGCTTATTGTTACAGGTCATATCCAGTTACAGTCATGTATAGCTTGGTAAGATACAGTTATATACAGTAATGTGAGAAACATGACATCACCCTCCCCCAAGATCTTATTGCCTTTATAGATTCAGTCTGTCAGGTGGTCTGCGCTCTCGCTTGGAGCATCTTAGATGTGGTTAAGTTGTTTGCCTTGGTGCCTGTTTTTCATTCGGTGTGATTGCTGGTATCTCGCCTGGGCTGTCCTTGAGACTGCCCTTTCCTCAGGTTGTTCCACCTGTCTGTCCACTGGTTCTTCAGTGTTATCAGTGAATCTACTTTTTACTTGGTCTACATGCCTCCGGCAGGGGGCAGGTTTGGCCATTGTCCATTTGTACAGCCAGTAGCCTGTTTCCCTCTTTGTCTGTTACTGTCCCTGCAAGCCATTTGGGACCCCAGCCATAGTTTAGCACAAACACTTTGTCCCCTATCTCATTCCGCCTCCCCCTCGAATTTCGGTCATGGTACTCAGTCAGCTTTTGACGCTTAGCCTCAACAATTTCATGCATGTCTTGGAAGATTAACGAGAGCCTGGTCTTTAAGGTTCGTTTCATCAATAGCTGCGCCGGGGGAACCCCAGTCAACGAATGCGGATGAGATCTGTATGCCAGCAGCAGTCGCGACAGGCAGCTCTGCAGCATGGGACCTTGGATTCTGAGCATGCCTTGTTTAATGATCTGCACTGCTCGCTCCGCCTGGCCATTGGAGGCCGGCTTGAAAGGTGCTGTCTTAACGTGATTTATACCGTGGTCAACTATAAAATCGTGAAATTCTGCGCTGGTGAAGCACAGACCATTATCACTGACCAATATGTCAGGAATGCCGTGCGTTGCAAACATGGTTCTAAGGCTCTCCACAGTGGTGGAGGTGGTACTTGAGTTTAAAATGGTGCACTCGATTCATTTTGAAAATGTATCAACGACTAAGAGGAACATTTTGCCCATGAATGGGCCCGCATAGTCTACATGCACCTGTGACCACGGTTTTGTGGTCCAGGGCCAGGGGCTTAGGGGGGCCTCCCTGGGGGCATTACTGAGTTGGGCACAAATGGTGCACCGACGGACGCAGAGCTCCAAGTCTGCGTCAATGCCAGGCCACCAGACACGAGATCTGGCTATGGCCTTCATAAGGACGATCCCCGGGTGCTCGCGATGGAGCTCCCGGACAAACGCCTCCCTGCCTACTCGGCTGCCCCACATCAGGCAGTCTGCCTGCAGTGAGAGTTCATGCATGCGCCTATGGAAGGGTTTGACTCCTCGGGGCAGGCATCGCGAGCCTCTGCCCAGTCACCGGTTAAAATGCATCTTTTAACTAGAGATAACGTGGGGTCACTGATCGTTCAGGCTCTGATTTGGCGAGCCGTCATGGGCAAATCTGTGGATTCAAAGGCATCGATTGCCATGACCATCTCACAGTCCTGTTCGTCGGACCCTTCTGTGGTCGCCAGGGGTAGCCTGCTAAGCGCGTCGGCACAATTGTCTGTGCCTGGTCTGTGCCTTATCATGTAGTCGTAAGCCGCCAGCATGAGTGCCCACCGCTGAATGCACGCCGAGGCGTTGGCGTTGATTGCCTTGCTCTCGGATAGTAGGGATGTGAGGGGTTTGTGGTCGGTTTCTAATGCAAACTTGTCCCCGAAAAGGTATTGGTGCATCTTTTTGACACCGTACACGCACGCGAGCGCCTCCTTCTCAACCATACCGTACCCGCGTTCCGCCCGCGAAAGTGACATGGAGGCATAAGCAACGGGCTGCAATTTACCCGCATCATTGACGTGCTATAAAACGCACCCGACCCCGTACGCTGATGCATCACACGTAAGGACTAATTTTTTACCTGGGTCAAAAAAGGCTAAAACACTCTTGGAACACAGAAGGTTGCGTGCCTTATTGAAGGCGCATTCTTGGGCGTCCCCCCAAAACCAATAGCACCCCTTTCTGAGTAGCACGTGGAGAGGCTCCAGCAGTGTGCTCAAGTTCTGCATAAAGTTCCCAAAGTAATTGAGTAGCTCGAGAAAGGCGCGCAGTTCCGAGACATTCCGGGGCCTGGGTGCCAGGCGAATCGCTTCGGTTTTGGATTCGGTTGGGCGGATTCCATCAGCGGCAATCCTTCTGCCCAAAAATTCAACCTCAGGCGCGAGAAACAGACACTTGGATTTCTTAACTCTTAGGCCTACCCAATCCAATCGACTTAGTACTTCCTCAAGATTGCGGAGATGAGAATCGGTGTCCCTGCCCATGATGAGTATGTCATCTTGAAACACAACCGTCCCCGGGATGGACTTGAGCAGACTCTCCATGTTGCGCTGGAATATAGCAGCTGCCAACCTGATGCTGAATGGGCACCGATTGTACATAAAAAGGTCTCGATGTGTGTTGATGGTGGTGAGTAGCTAAGACTCTTCGGTCAGTTCTTGCGTCATATACGCAGATGTGAGGTCAAGTTTCGAAAAAAGTTTTCCTCCAGCCAATGTGGCAAATAGGTCCTCCTCTCTGGGCAGCAGGTATTGGTCCTGTAGGGAGACTCTGTTTATGGTAGACTTGTAATCCGCACAGATTCGCACGGATCCATCAGGCTTCATGACGGGGACGATGGGGCTTGCCCAGTCGCTGAATTCCACAGGAGAAATTATGCCTTCCCGCAGAAGCCAGTCCAGTTCATTTTCAATCTTTTCCCTCATCACATAAGGCACAGCTCTAGCCTTGTGATGGACCGGTCTGGCATTCTGTGTGATGTAGCTTCTAACTTTAGCCCCTTTGAAGGTGCTCACACCTGGCTGAAAGAGATATTCAAAACGGCTTAGAACTGTTGAGCAGGAGGTCCGTTCCTCTGACGACATGGCGTGAACATCATCCCATTTCCAATTAAGTTCTGTGAGCCAGCTTCTCCCCAACAGGGCTGGGAGATCCCCGAGGACAATCCACAGGGAAAGTCGGTGCACCATCCCTTTGTGTGTGACTGAGAGCATGGTGCTGCCAAGGACTGGGACGATTTCTTTTGTATAGGTCCTTAGTTTGGTGTCGATCTTTGTGAGTTTTAGTCTGTTGCTTTTGTGTGGCAACAGCTGTTCAAATTGTTGAACGCTCATGAGGGATTGACTGGCCCCCGTGTCTAGTTCCATGTTGACGGGTATCCCGTTGAGTAGAACCCTCATCATAATTGGAAGCGTCTTGGTGTAAGAACAGTGGACATTGATCGTGTTAACCCGCTGTACCTCGGCGTCCCGTGCACTGTTCCAACCGTCTTCTGGTCCGCTTTCCGACCCTTCCGACTCGTATACCAGCCGAGCTGCTGTTTTTCTGCACATGCGAGCCAGATGCCCTGTGAAGTTGCAGTTTCTGCAAACGGCATGCAAAAATCAACACACCCTGGTTGAGTGCCTTCCCCCACATCTCCAGCACAGACCGTTTCCATTGTTTCCGAAGATTGAGCTGCGTCTCCCTTGAGCTTCTCTCAATCTGTTGTTGATTGCTCACATTGTGGGTGGATGAGGTGTGATCGGCCGTTCATGTGGCCCTTGATTTTGATGGCTTCTGGCACCACTGTCTGCTGTTGAAGGCCTGCTCTCCTGCCTTTGTCTGTGTGTGGGGGTAGCGGTTTGTTTCACAATGTGAACCCCTTGTTCCGATGCCTCGTTGGTTGTCATACCCGAAGTATAGATCAGCCTCATTTCTTCTTCACCTGCCAAGAACGTCTGTGCGACCAGTGCTGCTGCCTCTAGAGTCAAGTTCTTAGTCTCTATAAGCTTTCGGAATATGCCTGCATGGCCTATTCCTTCAATAAAAAAAGTCTCTCAGTACTTCTCTCCTTAGTTCATCGGGGAACTCACATGAACTAGCCAGCCTCTGAAGTTCCGCCACGAAGTCGGGTATGCTTTGGCCCACACAGCGTCTGCATTTGTAGAACCTGTGTCTGGCCATGTGTCGGCTGCTCGCTGGCTTCAGGTGGTCTCTCACCAGTGTGCTCAGCTCCTCAAACGACTTGCTTGCTGGTTTCTCGGGTGCCAGCAGTTCTTTCAATTAAAGCGTATGTTTTCGAGCCACAGCTGGTCAAGAGATGGGCTCTTCTCTTGTCTGCCTTATCATCGCCCAGCCAGTCTTTGGGCACAAAGCTTTGCTGGAGCCTTTCTATAAAGTCCTCCCAATTGTCTCCAGCATTGTATTTCTCATCTGAGCTGTTGGTAGCCATTCTGTGGATTCTGTGATCCCGTAACTCGTCGCCACTGTTAAGTCCTGACTCTAATGTACTGACTTACACGAGACACATGCTGAAGTCAAGGTCACTCAGGACCTGCACCTTTAATTCCAGCTCTCCAGTGCTGCACTTGCCTGAGACCTCCCTTTATATACCTCAGTGGGACAGGTATGGAGTGTCTCCTGCAAGTGCACCCCTGGTAGTAAGGTATGCTTATTGTTACAGGTCATATCCAGTTACAGTCATGTATAGCATGGTAAGATACAGTCATATACAGTAATGTGAGATACATGACACTGAGCATTCAAGAAGACCGAAGAAACGCGCTGACCAAGGATGGAACTGAGGGTGTGGTGGCTAAACTGGTGAGCCTGGTAATCCCAGTTTACAGCAAGACAATTAATGTGCTTGCAGTCACACTATGCTGGCTCGAGAGAAAACTGCCACAGGCAGCTGATGTTTCTGAGAATCCTATGTGAGGGATCAGCCCAACTCACTTCAATAAATTCCAACTGACTACAAGAAAGGATGTATTTGTGGGCCTTGTCATCCCATGAAGCTGAATTACCCTGGCAGTTCAATGCCACTTCTCTGATCACCAATCAAACGTCAGCTAAACATTAATGATCTGCTAATAGATTAAGTATTTAAATGAATCTATATTTTGCTTCGATCACCCGAGAACCTTTAAAAACACAACTTTGTTCCAGACTACAGTTGGACAGAGAGAAGATGAAACACACAACCTATGGAAATGATCTAACACCACTTGCATCCAATATTGGCAATGGAAAAGCCCAAAATCATTTTACACCGACACAAACTGTTCAGTATAACTGACCGAAAATACTTTTGGCTGAGAAATTGGCCTCCTTAGCGCCTCCAGTTATGGCCTCCGGAGGGCGATAACGGGGCGCTAACCACTTAGCGACCGGGCGCGGCGAGGTAAACGACTCCCACTAACTTGAGCGAGAGGCTTGTGATGGCGGTAACACTTTGCGCCACGATCTCCTTCACCCGGAGATCGTGACGTCTTCACCATTCTCCTTGCCCCGGTAGCACCCCGGACCCGAACTATGGTTCCGCCCCCTGCACCATCGCCGGGCGACAACACCGACAGCCAACAGGAGGCGTTGTTCGGGAGCCCGGGAGCTTCGGGGGTGGAAGTTAAAGGGGGAGGTGGCCGAGGTCAGTAGGAAAATTGTTGAAATGATTGCTTGCAATTTTTTCGCTTCCTTTTCGGCCGCGAGCAATCAGCTCGGCCCCCTGCTATGGTCGTGGGGGCTGATCGGGCCGGATCGCAGCTGCCGTTGGGGACCAACTCACTGGTCCCAGTGACGAGCCTGCAGCGATGGCCTGTCCCTTTAAGGGAGGGAAGGAGCCTTGGATTCGCGGCAACGGTGCACGGCCCATGGTGCATCGCTGCACCACTACCGTCCCGCCTGCGTCCTACAGTACTCCAGGAAGGAAGTGGGGCGCTTGATTTAGCGTTCAACTTCCTTCCTAGAGCGCAAACACCAAATTTAGAAAAAACTGGCAATCATTAGCGCCTGCCGCTACGGTTCCCGGCTTTCAAAAGTTAACGCTCCAGACGAGGCGATGCCGACTGGATTTCTCCCCCTTTTGTTCCCCAATGGGGTGTGTGCGCATGATGGATTACACAGTCAGTGAGGGAACCTCAGCATTGATACCACTTATCTATTTTGCTTCCCTTTGAGCGTACGCCTTACTTTAGAATGACAGAATTGTATTAAAACTACTTACCTGAGATTTATTCACTGTATTTTAACATTTTAAACTGCTTTTTTAAAATATATATATATTATATTACATTGCAACAGTGACTACACTCCAAAAGTACTTCATTGGCTGTAAGGCGCTTTGAGACGACCATTGGTCATGAAAGGCGCTATATAAACGCAAGTCTTTCTTCTTTCTATCCTCCAGCCACCGGCTCCCATCGGTCAGTGCTTGCAACATATAAACTTCCCGAATCATTTTATTTTAAGAACCAACTTTCTGGTGTAAAATATATTTTTTTCAGTGGGATATTTCCGACTGCCGTCAGTCTTGCTGGGGTCACGACATCCGCACTTGGCACGTGTGCATTGGCCAAACGGTCGCACCCAGTCTACGCATGGATGTAAACGTGAGCCCAATCGACTGTCTGTGGGAAGGAGGGAGAGGGACAGTAGGAATATGTGTGTGTGTGTGTGTGTGTGTGTATGTGTGTGTGTATGTGTGTGTGTGTGTGTGCGTGTGTGTGTGTGTGTGTGTGTGTATGTGTGTGTGTGTGTATGTGTGTGTGTGTGTATGTGTGTGTGTGCGTGTGTGTATGTGTGTGTGTGTGTGTGTGTGTGTGTGTATGTGTGTGTGTGTGTATGTGTGTGTGTGTGTGTGTGTATGTGTGTATGTGTGTGTGTGTGTGTGTGTGTGTGTGTGTGTGCGCTAGGCCCATGCAGCAGAGTCTGGTCTCCAATCATCTTGGATCCTCGTGCCACTGGACCAAGACCTTGCTCTGTCAAGCCCGTGTGGTAGCTGGTGTGCAAAGGCCACACCCTGCTAAAAGAATTCACGCAGCCATCTTCCACCCTTTAAACTGAGTAAATCCCGCATTGGTCCCGTCAGTCACCTCAGAACTCATATTAGTGTGGAAGCAAGTCATCCTCGACTCCGAGGGACTGCCTCAGAAGAAGAAGTTTTACAGGGAGGTGAGCTGCACTACATGTGGGTAAGCAGTCAGTTACTTTGCTGTCCCAACATCTAGGCTGCGGAAAAAAATTAAACTTTAAAAATTGGATTTATTTGTCATAAATTCAAACTAATTATTGCAAGGATTGTGTTGCTAATGTCATGTTGTAGTTTACTTGATGTTTTCATGTAACAGTAGGAATTTCTTTGCTTGTTCCTGAAAAGCTGCAGTAAAGATTACTAGATGATAGTCTGAGAAAATAATAATTAACTTATCTGAACTATGTTTAGCACAGCACACTTCAGGTAACCGACACTCCACTGCACACAGTATTTATTTTCCACTTTTTTTTCTGAGCAATACATGGGGGAAAGTGAAAGCGTTTGATTTAAGGGTCTCTGTGATCTTTCATCCCAGCACCAGCTCAGCCCAATCATTTGTTTCAGTCGACTAATCTGCCTCGGGGGCGAAGCGAGGCCAGGTTACAGGAAGGGGAAGTTTTTATCACTAGAAGCTGGGTCAATACCTAGTTGTTGACTGATAAGAGAGTCAGTAGGGCTTTAATTTTTTGACATTGTGGTTGATAAGATTGTATCATTGCTGAAACTGAGAAACTGGTCATTTCATTTGGCAGCTTTGGTTATTTCGTTTCACATTGTGGAGTTTCACAGCGTGGAGTCCCTGACATGTGTGAGAACACCAGCGGCAAGTCGGGGCCATAAAAGGAGTGGTGTGGAGCAGTGTGGGGGCCCCGGGGAGCAGTGTGGAGGCCCCAGGGAGCAGGGTGGAGGCCCCAGGGAGCAGTGTGGAGGCCCCAGGGAGCAGGGTGGAGGCCCCAGGGAGCAGTGTGGAGGCCCCAGGAAGCAGAGTGGAGGCCCCAGGGAGCAGTGTGGGGACCCCAGGGAGCAGTGTGGGGGCCCCGGGGAGCAGTGTGGAGGCCCCAGGGAGCAGGGTGGAGGCTCCAGGGAGCAGCGTGGAGGCCCCAGGGAGCAGCGTGGAGGCCCCAGGGAGCAGCGTGGGGGCCCCAGGGAGCAGCGTGGGGGCCCCAGGGAGCAGCGTGGAGGCCCCAGGGAGCAGCGTGGAGGCCCCAGGGAGCAGCGTGGGGGCCCCCGGGAAGCAGCGTGGGGGCCCCAGGGAGCAGAGTGGGGGCCCCGGGGAGCAGCGTGGGGGCCCCAGGGAGCAGCATGGAGGCCCCAGGGAGCAGAGTGGATTCATTAGCGCCTTTCAAATCTCAGAACATTTCACAGCCATTGCAGTAGTTTTAAAGTGCAGTTGCTGTTTTAATGAAGCCGCCAATTTGTGCACAGCAAGGTCCCACAGCAGCAATGAGATCATTTGTTTTTATCTCACGAGGGGAAACATCCCCTCTGCATCTACCCTGTCAAGGCCCGTCAGAATCTTATGCGTTTCAATAAGATCGCCTCTCATTCTTCTAAACTCAAGTAACAGCCCAACTTGTTCAATCTTTCTTCATAAGACAACCCATTCATCTCAGGAATCAACCTGGTGAACCTTCTCTGAACTACCTCCAATGCAAGTGTATCCCGCCTTAAATAAGGAGACCAAAACTGTACGCAGTACTCCAGGTGTGGTCTCACCAACACCCTGCACAGTTGTAGCAGGACTTCCCTACTTTTATACTCCATCCCCCTTGCAATATTCCATCTGCCTTCCTAATTACTTGCTGTACCTGCATGCTACCTTTTTGTGTTTCATGTACAAGGACCCCCAGATCTCTCTGTACCTCAGCATTTTGTAATCGTTCCCCATTTAAATAATAATTTACTGTTTTATTCTTCCTACCAAAGTGGATAACCTCACATTTTCCCATATTATACTCCATCTGCCAAATTTTTGCCCACTCACTTAGCCTGTCTATAATCCCTTTGCAGATTCTTTGCGTCCTCCTCAGAACTTGCTTTCCCACCTAGCTTTGTATCATCAGCAAACTTGGCTACATTACACTCAGTCCCTTCATCCAAATCATTAATATAGATTGTAAATAGTTGAGGCCCCAGCACTAATCCCTGTAGCATTCCACTAGTTACAGTTTGCCAACCGGAAAATGAACCATTTATCCCGACTCTTGGATTTCTGTTAGTTAGCCAATCCTCTATCCATGCTAATATATTATCCCCAATCCCGTGAACTTTTATCTTGTGCTGTGCAGTAACCTTTTATGTGGCACCTTATCAAATGCCTTCTGGAAGTCCAAATACACCACATCCACTGGTTCCCCTTTATCCACCCTGCTCGTTAGATCCTCAAAGAATTCCAGCAAATTGTCAAACATGATTTCCCTTTCATAAAACCACACTGATTCTGCTTGACTGGATTATGATTTTCTAAATGTCCTGCTACTACTTCCTTAATAATGGACTCCAGCATTTTCCCAATGACAGATGTTAGGCTAACTGGTCTATAGTTTCCTGCTTTCTGTCTCCCTTCTTTCTTAAATAGAGGTGTTACATTTGCAGTTTTCCAATCCTCTGGCACCTCTCCCGAATCCAGGGAATTTTGCTAGATTACAACGAATGCATCCACTATCTCGGCAGCCACTTATTTTAAGACCCTAGGATGCAGACCATCAGGTCCAGGGGACTTGTTCACCTTTAGTCCCATTAGTTTGCCGAGTACCTTTTCTCTAGTGATACTGATTGTTTTAAGCTCCCCCCTCCCAATAGCCCCTTAATTATCAATTATTGGGCTGCTTTTAGTGTCTTCTACCGTGAAGACGATAGCAACTCTGTTAGTCGGAGTATAAACCAGGAAATAGTGGGAGCTTGTAAAAAGGGAACTGTCATGTTTGTAACCACAATGTAACACCACTCTATTACTGTATACACTCAACTTAGATGCACACCTTGACCACAGTGGGTGAACTTGTGGGAGACACTCCTTACCTGATCACACAAGTATATAAAGGGAGGTCCCACGCAGGGTCATCACCCTGGAGTCCTGTAATAAAGAGTTAAGGTCACAGAGTGGCCTTGTCCCTGGAATGTGCCTCGTGTGGTTTCATGCTGTCGAGTAAGGACTTTACATTGGCGACGAGAAACGGGAATTCACGACCCACGAGAATGGGCACCGGTAGCACAGAGGAACGGTACTGTGTTGGGGAAGACTAGGACGATTTTGTTGAGAGGCTTCAGCAAAACTTCGTTCCTAAAGACGGGCTGGGGGATGCAGCGGCCGACAAGCGACGGGCTCATCTCCTGACCAGCTGCGGGCCAAAGACTTATGCGCTCATGAAGGACTTACTGTCACCCGAAAAGCCGTCGGACAAAACCTTATAAGAGTTTAGCAAATTAATTGGGGAGCACCTCAAACTGGCGAGCAGCATACACATGGCTTGACACAGATTCTACACCCACCGACGTCGTGAAGGACAGAGCATACCGGACTTTGTAGCGGACCTCGGGCGTTTGGCCAGCCTTTGTAAGTTCACAGACGCCTGCAGGGGGGAGATGCAAAGGGATTTCTTTATCGAGGGTATCGGTCATGCGGGAATTTTTTCGCAAGTTAATTGAGACCAAGGACTTGACCTTGGAAGTGGCAGCGTTGTTAGCTCAAACTTTCATGGCGGGGGAGGAAGAGACGAAAATGATTTACGTGCGCAATTCTGCCTCTAACGCGGCGATAGATCAGGGAGTCAACCATCACCAATGCTACTCAGAGCCCCGCAGGCAGGCAGGGGCAGTCTGACATTTACCAGGCAGCAATAGACCCCAGAGCAGGACCTCAACAGAGACAATTACGGACTTATACCAAAGAAATCATTCCGGTGCTAGGCAGTGCAATGATGGCTGTCACACACATTGGGTTAGTGAACCGGCTGCCACTCTGGATTGTCCCGGGCAATGGTCCCGCACTGTTGGGGAGGAGCTGGTTAGCCGAGATGAACTGGAAATGCGGGGATGTTCATGCAATGCCCTCGGTGGAGCGAAGTTCATGCTCACAAGTCCTACAACAATTCGAGTCACTATTCTAACCGGGCGTCGGGACTTTCAAAGGCACTAAAGTAGCGATACACATCACCCCGGATGCCAGGCCAGTGCACCACAAAGCCAGAGCGGTGCCATATGTGATGCAGGAAAAAAATCGAGAGCGAATTGGACCGGCTGTTGCAAGAGGGCAACATTTCGACTGTTGAATTCAGCGACTGGGCGAGCCCCATCTAAAAGCGGATGGTTCTGTCAGGATCTGTGGCGACTACAAGGCCATCATCAATCGGGTATCCCTACAAGACCAATACCCGCTCCCAAGAGCAGAGGACCTCTTCGCCACGCTGGCAGGCGGCAAGCTGTTCACCAAGTTGGACCTCACTTCAGCCTATATGACCAGGAACTGGCCGATGACCACCATCACCACGCACAAGGGACTGTTTGCGAATAACAGGTGCCCATTTGGCATTCGATCAGCGGCTGCGATTTTTCAACGTAACATGGAAAGCCTGCTAAAATCCATTCCGGGAACGATCGTATTACAGGCCGACATCCTCATCACGGGTTGAGATACCGAGGAACACCTCCACAACGTGGAGGAGGTGCTACGCCAACTGGACCCGGGTAGACCTGTGACTCAAGAAGTCTAAATGCATGTTCTTAGCTCCTGAGGTTGAGTTTCTGGGTAGGAGGGTTGCTGCAGATGGGATTTGGCTCACCGAATCCAAAACAGAGGCGATTCGACGAGCACCCAGGCCCTGCAACACATCGGAGCTGCTTTCATTCCTGGGACTGTTGAACTATTTCGGGGATTTTCTGCCGAACTTGAGCACGTTGTTGGAGCTGCTACATGTGCTCCTGCGTAAGGGTTGCGATTGGTTTTGGGGGGACTGTCAGGAACGGGCTTTTAATCGGGCGTGAAACCTACTTTGTTCAAACAAGTTGTTGACCCTGTACGACCCCTATAAACATTTAGTTCTGACATGTGATGCATCGTCCTATGGGGTTGGGTCCGTGTTGCAGCAGAGTAATGCTGAGGGTCAGCTACAACCTGTGGCTTATGCCTCCAGGTCGCTCTCTCAGGCAGAACGGGGATATGGGATGGTTGAGAGAAGGAAGCGCTTGCATGTGTCTATGGTGTAAAAAAAATGTATCAGTAGTTCTTCGGTAGGAAATTTGAATTAGAGACGGACCACAGGCCACTCACATCCCTGTTGTCAGACAGCAAGGCTGTCAATGCCAACACATCAGTTCGTATACAGCGGTGGGCTCTCATGCAAGCTGCTTATGACTACTCCATCCGGCACCGGCCCGGCACTGAAAACTGCACTGACACGCTCAGCAGGCTTCCACTGACCACCACCGAGGGGGCAGCTGAGCAAAGCGCTGAGATGGTCATGGCTGTCGATGCCTTTGACAGTGCAGGCTCCCCCATCACAGCCCGCCAGATCAAAATCTGGACAAACAGAGATCCCATCCTATCCTTGATTAAGAAATGTGTCCTGACTGGGGATTGGGTGCCCTGAGGAGGTCAGACCATTTCACAGACGGATGGATGAGCTCTCCATCCAAGCCGACTGCCTACTATGGGGCAGCCGGGTAGTCATGCCCCAGAAGGGCAGGGAGGCATTCATGAGGGAACGCCACAGCGAGCACCCAGGCATTGTGCTGATGAAGGCCATTGCCTGGTCACACGTTTGGTGGCCTGGAATTGATTCAGACCTGGAACACTGTGTTCGCAGGTACACGACCTGTGCCCAGCTGGGTAATGCCCCCAGGGAGGCCCCGCTCAGCCCATGGCCTGTGGCCCACCAAGCCATGGTCATGCATTCACGTTGACTATGTGGGCCTGTTCATGGGGAAGATGTTCCTCATTGTCGTAGATGCGTACTCAAAATGGATCGAGTGCATCATCCTGAATTCATGCACGCCATCCACCACCGTGGAAAACCTACGTGCGATCTTTGCAACCCATGGCTTGCTGGACATCCTGGTTAGTGATAATGGCCCATGTTTCACGAGCTATGAATTCTTGGAGTTTATGTCGGGCAATGGCATCAACCACGTCAGGACTGCGCCGTTCAAGCCGGCCTCCAATGGCCAGGCGGAATGTGCGGTCCAAATCATTAAGCAAGGTATGCTCAGGATTCAAGGACCCTCCCTACAATGCTGCCTATCGCACCTCCTGCTGGCCTATAGATCCCGCCCGCACTCGCTCACGGGGGTCCCGCCCGCAGAGCTACTCATGAAACGGACACTCAAAACTCGGTTGTCCCTCATCCACTCAGTCCTGACCAACATAGTTGAGGGCAAGCGCAAGTCACAAAACGAGTACTATGACCGTAATTCAAGGGGGAGATGGATAGAAGTAAATGATCCTGTATTCGTCCTCAATCACGCCATGGGGCCCAAATGGCTTGACGGTACTGTCATTGGCAAAGAAGGGAATAGGGTCATCGTGGTAAAACTCAACAATGGTCAGATATGCCATAAGCATCTGGAGCAAGTAAAAAAAAGGTTCAGCATGCACACGGAGGAACCTGAAGAAGACCATGAGATGGAGCTCACACTATGGCCAGCGAACGTGCAACAAGAGCAATCAGAAGAATGCACAGTCCCTGAGGTCAGCCCGGACAGGCCGGAATCACCACAGGTGACAGACACTCACATCAGTGTCCAACAACCAGAGCCCCAACTGCGGTGCTCCACGAGGGAGCGTAGACCACCCGAAAGACTAAACCTATGATCCCAGTAAGACTTTGTGGGGGGGAAGGTGATGTCATGTTTGTAACTACAATGTAACATCACTGTATTACTGTATACATTCAACTTAGATGTACACCTTGACCACAGGGGATGAACTTGTGGGAGACACTCCTTACCTGATCACACAGGTATATAAAGGGAGGTCCCACGCAGGGTCATCACTTCTGGAGTCCTGTAATAAAGAGTTAAGGTCACAGAGTGGCCTTGTCCCTGGAATGTGCCTCGTGTGGTTTCATGCTGTAGAGTAAGAACTTTACAGGAACATCAATAATCATGGGTGATTTTAACCTCCATATTGATTAGACAATTCAAATTGGTCTGGGTAGCCTTGAGGAAGAGTTCATAGAGTGCATAAGGGACGGGTTCCTTGAGCAGTCTGTAACGGAAGCAACCGGGGACAGGCTATCTAAGATCTGATCCTGTGTAATGAGACAGGATTAATAAACAATCTCCTTGTAAAGGATCCCCTTAGAATGAGTGATCATAGCATGATTGAATTTCAAATTCAGATGGAGGGTGAGAAAGTTGGATCTCAAACCAGCGTACTAAGCTTAAATAAAGGAGACTACAAAGGTATGAGGGCAGAGTTGGCTAAAGTGAACTGGGAAAATAGTAAAGTGTAGGACGGTTGATGAACATTGGTGTACATTTAAGGAGATATTTCACAACTCTCAAGAAAAATATGTTCCAGTGAGGAGGAAAGGGTGTAAAAGAAAAGATAGCCATCCGTGGCTAACTAAAGAAATAAAGGACGGTATCCAATTAAAAACAGGGGCATGTAAAGTGGCCAAAACTAGTGGGAGCACAGAGGATTGTGAAGCTTTTAAAAGCCAGCAAAGAATGACTAAAACAATGATTAAGAAAGGGAAGATAGACTATGAAAGTAAACTAGCACGCAATATAAAAACAGATAGCAGGAATTTCTATCGGTATATAAAAAGGAAAAGAGTGACTAAAGTAAATGTTGGTCCCTTAGAGGACGAGACTGGGGAATTAGTAATGGGGAACATGGAGATGGCAGAAACTCTGAACAAATATTTTGTATCAGTCTTTACGGTAGAGGACATTAACAATATTCCAACAGTGGATAGTCAATGGGCTACAGAGGGGAGAGGAACTTAACACAATCACAATCACTAAGTACTCAGTAAAATAATGGGACTAAAGGCAGATAAATCCCCTGGACCTGATGGCTTGCATCCTAGGGTCTTAAGAGAAGTAACGGCAGGGATAGTGGATGCATTGTTTATAATTTACCAAAATTCTCTGGATTCTGGGGAGATCCCAGCAGATTGGAAAACTGCAAATGTAACGCCCCTATTTAAAAAAGAAGGCAGACAAAAAGCAGGAAACTGTAGACCAGTTAGCCTAACATCTGTGGTTGGGAAAATGTTGGAGTCCATTATTAAAGAAGCAGTAGCAGGACATTTGGAAAAACATAATTCAGTCAGGCAGAGTCAGCATGGATTTAGGAAAGGGAAGTCATGTTTGACAAATTTGCTGGAATTCTTTGAGGATGTAACGAGCAGGGTGGATAAAAGCAAACCAATGGATGAGGCGTATTTGGACTTCCAGAAGGCATTTGACAAGGTGCCACATTCAACCTGAGAAGCTCGTGACACTGCAGCCGTCCCCTGCACCTCCTCCAACTACTCGGGGGAGGAAGAGGAGGCACACGAGGATTCCCAGAATTCCCAGGAACAAGAGCACTTTCCTCACCTCCAGGAGGAGGAGGAGGAGGACTTATATCCTGAGCTGCTAGATCCGTCCATTGTTTTGGGGGGGGGGGGGCGGGGGGGAATGAACCTGCAGTCATCTCAGTTGAGCAGGAAGAGGCGTCGGGACCAAGCGGTGTCCAGCCGACAACAACAAGGCGCGATATATTGCGAACACCGACCCAACGGAGGTCGGGTCAGCGAGGTGAGCAATCGCCTACTTTGGAACAGATGGAGTGTTTGATCTCCATGTGCAGAGAGACGGTCGCGATAGGTCGCGAGCTTATTCAAGGGTTCCAGCAGTTCTCCACGAACTGGAGCCAGTTCTCCATGAACTTCTCCAACTGGTCTGCCACGCAAACTGAGTTAGCAGGGCAGGCCTTGGGCATACGTTGCTGGCTGGACACGGCGCTGCACCCCAAGGTGCTGTGTTGGCTCAGAGTGTGACCCCTAGCACTCAAGCGAGTACGGAGGATATAGTTCCTTCTGACTCGGAAGACGAGCTTCAGGCTTCGCCTTCCACTCCGCCACCTCCACCACGGCAGGAAGTCTTGCCGCTGCCCGCTGCCCGCCAGCTCCGTCTCGGCCTGCGAAGGCCAAAACGGGAGTGTGGTGTTAAAACATGGGGTGCGAAGGGACCTGGAGGAAAACGTGACCGCAGGTAGGGAGGGGGGTTGTTTTTTCAATATACATGTACACTCGCCTCCTCTGTCTCCTCTGTCTCTGTCTATGCCTTACTCTGCCACCTCTTCGATTGATCTTTTCAGAAACCAGCTTGTGAGCAGTTACTGGTAATGGCGCAGAAAGCATAGGCCCCATCACTATCAATAATTGCTTTCACTTCCTATAAATGCACTTTTCACAAAAGAATGCCTAATCCATTAAGCTACTATCAGTAAAATTAATTATAATTAATATTCTGAGTTGATCTATCTATAAAGGACCCTTAAGTAACTCTTAGCAATCTAAGCTCGATTTTTTAGCTGCCTCCACTCTTCAAAATGGCGTCCGTAGTGCCCATTTCCTTCAGTACAGCCCGGGAAAAGCAACTATCACCCAGCCTTGTTCTCGGCGGGCGATCAGCCCGGAAAAGTGCCAGCGATGTGCCAAAAGTTGGGATGGGCGATGTGTGGGCGATCTTGGGGGCTTATTTTTCCGGTGATCTTTCTGGCCTAGTTTCCACTTTTTGCTCAAAATGGGCGATAGAGGTCCGTTTTGGGCGATATATGGGCCTTGTATGGGCGATGTGAAGTGGAAAGTCTAGCAAGCTCGAAAACAAGTTTCCAGGAAAGTGAAACTTGAGCAATTCCAGTAAAACACAACTTATACATTAACCCCTTGTCTCGAGCTCTAATACAATCATTTAAATACAGTATTAGTTGCATCAGTTTCATTCGCATAACCATATACATTTAAGTACCCCTAATTCTAACATGTCCCCCTGTCCACCCACCCCCTCCCCCTCCGCCCATCCCCTCCACCCACTGCTTAGTCCCAACGCCCCCCCCCACCCGCTTTTTGTCTGTAACCCTATAAATTCCCCATTCTCAAGTACCTGTCCAAATCTATCTTAAAATTATTTATGGAATCGGATTCCACCACTTTTTCAGGTCCAGTGTTCCAGATCCCATCAACTCTGAATGAAAAAAATTCTTATCTCGCCTCTAGATCTTTTTCCAATGATTTTAAATCTATGATCTCTGGTTATTGACCCACTTGCCAGAATGAATAGTTTTTCCCTATTTACTCTATCGAAACCTCTCATTATCTTGAAAACATCAATGAGGTCAGCTGTTAGGACTGTTCTCCTTGGAACAGAGGCTAACATTTCCAACACCTCGCCTCATAACTGAAGTCCCACGTCCTTGGTGACGTCCTGGTAAACCTCCTTGCAAAGTCCTTACTCTACAGCATGAAACCACACGAGGCACATTCTGGGGACAAGGTCACTCTGTGACCTCAACTCTTTATTCACAGCACTCCACAAATGATGACCCTGCATGGGACCTCCCTTTATATACCTGGGAGATCAGGTAAGGAATGTCTCCCACAAGTTCACCCCTTGTGGTCAAGGTGTGCATCAAGGTTGTGTGTATACAGTAATACAGTGGTGTTACATTGTGGTTACATACATGACACTCCTCTGTACCCTTTCTAGGGCCTTTACATCTTTCCTGAAGTGCGGTGACAGGATTGTTCGCAATACCCCAGCTGAGGCCCAACCAGTAATGTATAAAGTTCGAGCATGATCTCTTTGCTTTTATATTCAATTCCTCTATTTATAAACCCAAGTAACACATGTGCTTTTTAACCACCTTATCAACTTGCCCTGCCACCTTTAAGGATTTGTGTATATGGATACCAAGGTCTCTCTGCTCACCTAAACTTTTTCAAAACCGTGCCATTTATAGTTTACTGCCTTTCCCCATTAGTCCTCCCAAAGTGCATCACTTCACACTTCTCCGCTTTGAGCTCCATCTGTCCATTTCATAGAAACATATAAAATTCTGACGGGATTGGACAGGTTAGATGCAGGAAGAATGTTCCTGATGTTGGAGAAGTCCAGGACCAGGGGTCACAGTCTAAGGGTTAGGGATAAGCCATTTAGAACCCAGATGAGGAGAAACTTCTTCACTCAGAGAGTGGTGAACCTGTGGAATTCTCTACCACAGGAAGCTGTTGAGGCCAGTTCGTTAGATATATTCAAAAGGGAGTTAAATGTGGCCCTTACGGCTAAAGAAGGATCAAGGGGTATGGAGAGAAAGCAGGAATGGGGTACTAAAGTTGCAAAAATGATCAGCCATGATTATATTGAATGGTGGTGCAGACTCAAAGGGCTGAATGGCCTATTCCTGCACCTATTTTCTATGTTTCTATCCTGTCTGTCGTGCTGAGGTCTACAACTATCCTCATCAATATCTTTAAACTTTATAAAGCTGCTCCCTACACCCGAGTCTACGTCGTTTCTAAAAATTGGAAAGAATAATGGACCCAAAACTGACCCTTGGGAACACGAGTGCAAACCCCTCCCAGTCTGAGAAACACCTCTGCTTCGTGTCACTTGGCCAATTCCATATCTATCCCACCACTTTGCCCTGAATTCCATGGGCTTCCCACTAAGTACGGGACCATCACCCAGCCTGAAGCTTCTCTAGTCCTGTTTTCATTATTAGTCGAAGACTTATTGCTAAAGTCAGCCAATCTGATGCATCTTGTTGAAGCAGAGTGAAGGATCCCAGCTTTGAATAATGGAAGAACGTTCAGTTCAGTGAACACTGCTTTACAACTCTCCGCAAAGGTTTTACATCTATTGAGTGAAACCACATCACGTTGTCAAGCTGCACCCTGCAACAACTTGTATTTATATGATGTAAGATTATCAGACATTTGTCATCTATGGGTTGGGTTTGCAAGTGCCTGCACTGACATGACGGTTATTAATATCCTTTTCACTCCTGGATATTGATTATGAAATGTGCAACAAGAGGGAAGGCAATGTCGGTGTTTCTCGGTTCATGACCATGAAATGGAGACTCCACTTGTCTTCAGGTAGTGCAGGCTCAGGGTATAGTTCAACAAGTTAACTCATTTCTCCGAGGAAAACATTTGCCAGTTTTGCCTATAACAGCAGTTGCTACGGTTATTGAGCTCAATTTTCCCCAAAACTTCTTTTTGGCGTACTGGAAGAGTTACTCCATTTTTTGGGGCCCAAGTACGCCGAAAAAAAATGTTCCAAGTTTTCCCGTTGGATTTCTTCATTTTGGTGCAGCCTAACCTGCCCTTTAGTTTGGGGGTGGAGCCTTGATCTGCGCCCAAAAAGTTTGGGTTGCCATGGTAACCAGGGACACAATGCGAGCTGAGACTGGAAAGTGAAACATACAGCCAGCTCCCAAACACATTGAAACACACTTACCTCCAATTATTAAAGTCCCCCTAATGCCGGTGCTGATCCCCGCCCCTATCCCAGGCCGAATGGCCTCTTCCCTCCCGGTCTCCGCACCGAACTACATCCGAAAGGCTTCCCCCCAATACCCCTCCTCTCTCTTCCCTCCCACACTCTCTTCCCCCGCTACTCCCACCTCTCTCTCTCTTCCCCCCTCTCTCTTCTTCTTCACCTCTGTCCCCCCCAATCCCTCGCTCTCTTCCCCCCCCTCTCTCTTACCTTTGCTGCTACTGCTGTCTGAGCATCTGCTGTACTTACTTGCACCAAATTCTTTAACTCTCCAGAAGGTTCTTCTGCAGAGGCCACATACGCTGGCTTAAGCACAACTGGAGTAGCTCCCAGCTGGCCAAACTTGCCTAAATGGTCAGAATTGGTGCGGTTGGCAGGTTACGGCCCCTTTGGCTGAAAAAAAAAACTTACCTAAAGAAATGGTAACTAACTGAGATACGCTGGTGCAAATTGATTGGGGAAGCTGTGGTTTTTCAACTTAGGGAAAAAAAAACAACCTGCTCCAAAAAAACGGCGCCAATCACTGCGGAAAATTGAGCCCGGGGAATAACAGGCCCTGATCTGCAAGGACCATCAGCGGCAGGTCAGGGCCTTAAAAGGTGAGCAGTGTGGAGCATACTACTTCAGGGAATAGCACGAGCCAGTGCAGGAGGGCGACGGCTGTGAAGAGGGAGACTGGTTTAGATGTGACCATAACCCAGGTTGGTGTTTGGAGCGTGGGCAGGTACAGCAGGTGCGGCGAGTCATCGTGGAGCGATGTGATCGGGGCCCGGGAGAGGCGAGGGCCCAGGGCCAGCACAGGCCCAGCCCACACTGCAATATGTGCACGCACTAGGTCTGTGCAGCAGAGCTGGTCTCCAGTCGTCTTGGTTACCCCTTGCCACTGGACCAAGACCCAGCTCTGTCAAGCCCGTGTGGTGGCTGGAGTGCAACGGTCACCACACATTAAAAAAAAAAATCCACGCACAGGCATCTTCCACCCTTCAACATGTAGTTCGGGATCTGGAATATCAGATACCTCAGTGAAACGCCTGTGATCTCATCCCTTTTTGGCATCGAAGTAAGTCATCCTCGATACGAGGGACCGCCTATGATGATGATGATGACACAAGAAGTTACTGCACAAGTTAAAAGCTCATGGGGCTGGGGGTAATATATTAGCATGGATAGAGGATTGGCTAACTAACAGAAAACAGACAATCGGGATAAATGGTTAATTCTTGGGTTGGCAATCAGTAACTAGTGGGATCAATTCACAATCTATATTAATGACTTGCAAGAAGAGACTGAGTGTAATGTAGCCAAGATTGCTGATGATACAAAGCTGGGTGGAAAAGCAATGTGTGAGGAGACTACACAAAATCTGCAAAAGGACATAGACAGGCTAAGTGAGTGGGCAACAATTTGGCAGATGGGGTATAATGTTGGAAAGTGTGAAGTTATGCACTTTGGCAGAAAAAAATCAATGAGCAAGTTATTATTTAAATGGAGAAAAATTACAAAGTGCTGCAGTACAGCAGGACCTGGGGGTACTTGTGCATGAAACACAAAAGGTTAGTATACAGGTACAGCAAGTGATTAGGAAGGCCAATGGAATCTTGGCCTTTATTGCAAAGGGGATGGAGTATAAAAGCAAGGAAGTCTTGCTACAGTTATACAGGATATTGGTGAGGCCACACCTGGAATACTGCGTGCAGTTTTGGTTTCCATATTTAAGAAAGGAAATACTTGCTTTGGAGGCAGTTCGGAGAAGGTTCACTAGGTTGATTCCGGAGATGAGGGGGTTGACTTATGAGGAAAGGTTGAGCAGGTTGGGCCTCTACTCATTGGAATTCAGAAGAATGAGAGATGATCTTATCGAAACATATAAGATTATGAGGGGGCTTGACAAGGTGGATGCAGAGAGGATGTTTCCACTGATGGGGGAGACTAGAACTAGAGGGCATGATCTTAGAATAAGGGGCCGCCCATTTAAAACAGAGATGAGGAGAAATTTCTTCTCTCAGAGGGTTGTAAATCTGTGGAATTCGCTACCTCAGAGAGCTGTGGAAGCTGGGTCATTGAATAAATTTAAGACAGAAATAGACAGTTTCTTAGCCGATAAGGGAATAAGGGGTTATGGGGAGCGGGCAGGGAAGTGGACCTGAGTCCATGATTGGATCAGCCATGATCGTATTAAATGGCGGAGCCGGCTCGAGGGGCCATATGGCCTACTCCTGCTCCTATTTCTTGTGCTCTTATTCCCCAGTCTCATTCTCTAAGGGACCAACATTTACTTTAGCCACTCCCTTTCTTTTTATGTACCTGTAGAAGCTCTTTCTGTCTGTTTTTATCTTTCTTGCCAGTTTATTCTCATAAACTATCCTTCTCTCCCTTATTCTTTTTAATGTCTCATCCGAAAGACGGCACCTCCGCCAGTGCGGCACTCCCTCAGCACTGCACTGGAGTGTCAGACACTGATAACATACTCAAAGCTCTGGCAAACCAATCCCATCCACCCCTTCCCTCAACGACTATCTGCCCCCCCTGTGACAGAGACTGTGGTTCTCGTATTGGACTGTAGCCACCTAAGAACTCATGTTAAGAGTGAAAGCGAGGGACTGCTTATGATGATAACTCAAAGCTCTGGAGTGAGATTGAAACCCACAAGCCTCTGACTCAGAGATGAGAAGGCTGCTACTGAGCCAGCTGGGCCAAGCAAAGATCATTCTTCCAACAAGTACTTTCTTTGATAAGCCAAATACTCTACTATAGTCCCTAATCCTTTTCATCTCATAGTGAGATGTTCTGGAAAGTTTCCCACCCTGCTGAGCAAAGGTGAGCGATGTGTTGAAGAACAAAAGAAAGAAAGAAAGACTTGCATTTATATAGCACCTTTCACGACTACCGGACATCTCAAAGCGCTTTACAGCCAATTAAATACTTTCAAAACGCAATCAATGTTATAATGGAGGAAACACGGCAGCCAATTTGCACACAGCAAGCTCTCACAAACAGTAATGTGGTAATGACCAGATAATCTGTTTTTTTTTGTCAGGTTGATTGAGGGATAAATATTGGCCAGGGAACCAGAGATAATTCCCCTTCTCTTCTTTGAAATAGTGCCATTGGATCTTTTACGTCCAATTGAGAGAGCAGAAGGGGCCTCGGTTTCATGTCTCATCCAAAAGACGGAACCTCCGGCAGTGCAGCGGTCCCTCAGCACTGCACTGGAGTGTCAGCTTAGATTTTTTTTGTGCTCAAGTCTCTGGAGGGGAACCTGAACCCACAACCTTCTGATTCAGAGGCGAGGGTACTACCACTGAGCCACAGCTGATGCTCGTTTTAAATTTTAATTAACAACAGCAATTGATATTTATACAGTGTCTTTAACATAATAAAATGTCCCAAGATGCTTCACAAGAGTGTAAACAAACAAACAAAATTTAACATCTAACCACACAATGAGATGGTTCTGCAGTAACTAGTGGAATGCCGCAGGGATCTGTGCTGGGACCCCAACTATTTACAATCTATATTAACGACTTAGAGGAAGGGACTGAGTGTAACGTAGCTAAGTTTGCTGATGATACAAAGATGGGAGGAAAAGCAATGTGTGAGGAGGACACAAAAAATCTGCAAAAGTACATAGCCAGGCTATGTGAGTGGGCAAAACTTTGGCAGATGGAGTATAATGTTGGAAAGTGTGAGGTCATGCACTTTGGCAGAAAAAAATCAAAGAGCAAGTTATTATTTAAATAGCGAAAAAATGCAAAGTGCTGCAGTACAGCGGGACCTGGGGGTACTTGTGCATGAAACACAAAAGGTTAGTATGCAGATACAGCAAGTGATCAGGAAGGCCAATGGAATCTTGGCCTTTATTGCAAAGGGGATGGAGTATAAAAGTAAGGAGGTCTCGCTGCAGTTATACAGTTTTGGTTTCCGTATTTAAGAAAGGATATACTTGCTTTGGAAGCAGTTCAGAGAAGGTTCACTCGGTTGATTCCGGGGATGAGGGGGTTGACTTATGAGGAAAGATTGAGGAGGTTGGGCCTAGACTCATTGGAATTCAGAAGAATGAGAGGTGATCTTATCGAAATGTATAAGATTATGAGGGGGCTTGACAAGGTGGATGCAGGGGGGCTGTTTCCACTGATAAAGGAGACTAGAACTAGGGGGCATATTCTTAGAATAAGGGGCCGCCCATTTAAAACTGAGATGAGGAGGAATTTCTTCTCTCAGATGGTTGTATATCTGTGGAATTCGCTGCCTCAGAGAATACATTTAAGACAGAGATAGACAGTTTCTTACCCGATAAGGGATTAAGGGGTTATGGGGAGCGGGCAGGGATGTGGACCTGAGTCCATGATCGAATCAGCTATGATCATATTAAATGGTGGAGCAGGCTCGAGGGGCCATATGGCCTATTCCTGCTCCTATTTCTTATGTTCTTATGACAAAAAGCTGGGTGAAGAGGTAGGTTTTAAGGAGCGTCTTAAGGGAGGAAAGAGAGGTGTGAAGGCTGGACCAATATCTTTCCTCAGCATAATAGGGCCAAGTTGTCTCAGTTGTTATTCCAGTGAATTTAGTGCTAGTTATTGGATTTTGTGCCAGAGTGACACTGGATATATATCAAGTCCATCAAATATGGGCAAGCGCATTCTAATCAGATGCAACCAACATCATATGGCACATTTGCTGCCAATTGTACCTTAGCGACGAAAGGAACACTGGCTTCTGTTCTTGCAACCAGTGCTGCTATGTGCCACAGAAGGGTTGTTACATTTTAATTGATCACCGAGCCTTAGTCATAGAAGAAATTTTTAAAGTAAACATTTCAAATACTTCTCGAATCTTCATTCACCATGCTAAACAGCAAGAATTTCACAACTGAGGTAGACACATCAAGAGCATCAGAAGTAACCCCAGTGTCCGAGAATATTATTCTGAATTAAAATGCTATTTTTTTTTATTCGTTCCTGATGTGGGCATCCCTGCCAAGGCCAGCGTTTATTACCCATCCATAATTTCCCTTGAGTATGTGGTGGTGAGCTGCCATCTTGAACCGCTGCAGTCCATGTGGTGAAGATTCTCCCACAGTGCTGTTAAGGAGGGAATTCCAGGATTTTGATCCAGCGACTATGAAGCAACGGCGATATATTTCCAAGTCAGGATGGTTTGTGACTCGGAGGGGAACGTGGAGCTGGTGGTGCTCCCATGCGCCTGCTGCCCTTGTCCTTCTCGGTGGTAGAGGTCACAGGTTTGGGAGGTGCTGGCCAAGAAGCCTTGGCGAGTTGCTGCAGTGCATCTTGTAGATGGTACACACTGCAGCCACGGTGCGCTGGTGGTGGAGGGGGTGAATGTTGAAGGTCGTGATGGGGTGCCAATCAAATGGGCTGCTTTGTCCTGGGTGTCGAGCTTCTTAAGTGTTGTTGGAGCTGCACTCATCCAGGCAAGTGGAGAGCATTCCAGCACACTCCTGACTTGTGCCTTGCAGATGGTGGAAAGGCTTTGTGGGGTCAGGAGGTGAGACACTCGTCGCAGAATACCCAGCCTCTGACCTGCTCTTGTAGCCACAGTATTTATGTGGCTGGTCCAGTTAAGTTTCTGGTCAATGGTGACCCAGGATGTTGATATTTGGGGATTCGGCGATGATAATGTCATTGAATGTCGAGGGACAGTGGTTAGATGCTCTCTTCAAACATTACTTCAAACACCTCTACCTCAAGCATGCAAACCATGGTCACCATTACTGATACTAGCTTTTTATTCCAGATTTAACTAAATTTAAATTCCACTGCTGTGGTGGGATTTAAACTCACATCAGACCACTGGATTACTAGTCCAGTAACATAACCACTATGCTACTATTCCCTCCTTCTGTTCATTCTAATTCAGTCTGATTCTAGTCATGATCAGGAATGCGCTGCCTGAAAGGCTGGTGGAAGCAGATTCAATAGTAACTTTCAAAAGCGAATCGGATGGAATATTGAAAAGGAAATGTTATGTATGTAAACTTTACTAGTGTTTAAGACTTGCCACTAGGGGGCGCACCTGTAGGAGACCCAAGGGTCACCTGCACACCCCAGGCAAGCAGCTATAAAAGGCAGTCTACCATGCTGCATCCTCACTCTGGAGTTACATTAAAGAGACCAAGGTCACAACACTTTGAGCTTACAGCATACAGTCTTGTGGAGTTATTCTGAACATAACAATTGGCGACGAGTAACAGATCACAAACTTTCATGCGGTTATTGCTGCCGTTGATGCTCTTGAGAGATTTGTTGAGGGTGATGATTGGGAAGCCCTCATTGAGCATCTTGACCAGTACTTCGTGGCCAACGAGCTGGATGCGGAAGAGACCGCGGTCAAGCGCAGGGCGATTCTCCTCACCGTTTGTGGGTCCACGATATATGGCCTCATCAAAAATCTTCTAGCACCGACAAAACCAACGAAGAAGACATATGCAGAGTTGTGCAAGCTGGTTCGGGAACACCTCAAGCCAAAGAAGAACTTGTTAATGGCCAGGTATCGCTTTTACACGCACCATCGCTCCGAGGGCCAGGATGTGGCGAGCTATGTTGCCGACCTAAGACGCCTTACGGGACAGTGCGTGTTTGCTGGATTTTTGGGGGAAATGTTGCGGGACTTTTTCGTGCTTGGAATCGGCCACGAGGTCATTCTTCGTGAACTGTTGTCTGCCGAATCCCTACATCTGAGCAGGGCCATCACGATAGCCCAGGCTTTCATGTCCACAAATGATAACACTAAACAGATATCTTTGCATCATCATAGCTCACCGGCAAGTACTGTGCATAAAATTATGCCTTCAGCAGGCAGAAATGTACATGGCAGGGCCTACACGCCTGCAGAGGCCAGACCTAGGATGACTCAGAGTCCGCTGTGGGGCGTGAATGCGAATCTATTAACACTATGTTGGCGCTGCGGGAGTACTCATCGGGCCCATAAATGTCGATCCAAGCACTACATGTGCAAAGGCTGCAGAACAATTGGACACCTCCAGCGAATGTGCAAACATGCTGCAACTCACCACGTGGCAGAATCGGCAGAAGATGACCGATCCGGTGAGGATCATGCTGAACGAGTAAGAGAGGCAACTCAACCCGAAGCTGAAGAGGAAGTGTATGGGGTACACACCTTCACCACCAAAAGCCCTCCGATAATGTTGAAAGTCAAATTAAACAGCATTCCAGTTTCCATGGAATTGGACACCGGGGCGAGTCAGTCAATTATGAACCAGAAGGCTTTTGAGAAACTGTGGGACAACAAGGTACAAAGGCCAAAACTAAGCCCGATCCACACCAAGTTGCGCACTTACACCAAAGAGCTCATACCAGTTATTGGCAGTGCGGCAGTGAAGGTATCGTATGATGGAACTGTGCATGATTTATCACTATGGATTGTACCAGGCGATGGCCCAATGCTGTTCGGCAGAAGCTGGCTAGGAAAGATCTGATGGAACTGGGATGATATCAAAGCACTGTCTTCAGTGGATGCCTCGTGTGCCCAAGTGCTAAACAAATTCCAGTTGTTATTTGAGCCAGGCATCGGCAATTTCACAGGCGCCAAAGTGCAGATCCATCTAGTCCCTGATGAACGACCCGTTCATCACAAGGCCCGAGTGGTTCCATACATGATGCGAGAGAAAGTCGAGATCGAGCTGGACAGACTTCAATGAGAGGGGATCATATCACCAGTCGAGTTCAATGAGTGGAGCAGCCTAATTGTTCCGGTGTTGAAAAGCGATGGGACGGTCAGAATCTGCGGGGACTACAAGGTACCGATAAACCGAGCCTCTTTACAGGACCAGTACCCACTACCCGAAGTGGATGACCTGTTCGCAACGCTAGCAGGGGAGGAAGTCGTTCACCAAGCTGGATCTAACCTCTGCTTACATGACACAGGAGCTGGCCGAACCCTTGAAAAAATTGACGTGCACAAACACTCACAAAGGGCTGTTCATATACCATAGACACCCTTTTGGGATTCGCTCAGCCGCGGCCATCTTCCAGAGGAACATGGAGAGTCTGCTGAAATCGGTTCCATGGTGTTTCAAGACGACATCCTGATTGCTGGCCACAACACCACCGAACACTTGCACAACCTGGAAGAGGTTCTAAAGCGACTGGACAGAGTGGGACTCAGGCTGAAACGCTCCAAGTGTGTTTTCCTGGTGCTAGAGGTCGAATTTCTGGGGAGAAAGATTGCGGCGGACGGCATCAGACCCACGGACTCCAAGGCAGAGGCCATCAAGAATGCACCCAGACCACAGAATGTAACGGAGCTGCGTTCGTTCCTGGGACTCCTCAACTATTTTGGTAACTTTCTACTGGGATTGAGCACTTTGCTGGAACCATTGCATTTATTGCTATGCAAGGGTGACGACTGGGTTTGGGGTAAATCTCAAGAGACAGCCTTTAATAAGGCCAGAAACCTGCTATATTCTAACAAGTTACTTGTATTGTATGACCCGTGTAAACATTTAGTACTAGCTTGTGATGCATCTTCGTACGGGGTTGGTTGTGTGTTACAGCAAGCCAATGGGTCAGGCAAACTGCAACCGGTTGCATATGCGTTCAGAAGTTTATCTAAGGCTGAAAGAGCCTATAGTATGGTTGAGAAAGAAGTATTAGCATGCGTATACGGGGTTAAGAAAATGCACGTATACCTATTTGGACTCCGGTTCGAGCTCGAAACCGACCACAAACCACTTATTTCGCTGTTCTCAGAAAGGTATGAACACCAATGCTTAGTTCCGCATTGAAGGATGGCACTAACATTATCTGTGTATGACTATTTAATCCACCACAGACTAGGCACTGAGAACTGTGCTGATGCCCTCAGTCGGCTACCATTGCCCACCACTGGGGTGGAAATGGCGCAACCCGCAGACTTGCTTCTTGTAATGGATGCTTTTGAGAGCGAGGGGTCACCCGTCACATCTCGCCAGATCAGGACCTGGACTAACCAGGCCCCTATCTATCACTAGTAAAAAGCTGTGTCCTTAATGGGAGCTGGTCAGTAGTTTCCGGGGAAATGCAAGTCGAAATTAAGCCATTTTACTGACGCAAGGATGAAATGTCCATCCATTCGGATTGTCTCCTATGGGGGAATCGCGTAGTTTTGCCAAAAAAAGGCAAGGAAACGTTTATACGCAAACTACACAGTGCCCACCCAGGGATAGTCATGATGAAGGCTATCACCAGGTCGCACGTTTGGTGGCCCGGCATTGACTCGGAATTGGAGTCATGCGTACACCAATGTAACACTTGCTCACAGTTGAGCAATGCACCAAGGGAGGCCCCGCTGAGTCTGTGGTCATGGCCCTCCAAACCGTGGTCCAGGGTCCACGTAGATTTCGCTGGCCCCTTTCTAGGAAAGATGTTCCTAGTAGCAGTGGACGCTTACTCTAAATGGATTGAATGCATAATAATGTATAATAATGTCATCATGTACATCTACTGCCACCATTGAAAGCCTCCGGGCCATGTTAGTGACAATGGACCATGTTTCACCAGCTCGGAATTCAATGAGTTCATGACCCGCAATGGCATCAAGCATGTCAGGTCTTCCCCGTTTAAGCCCGCATCCAACAGTCAAGCGAAACGGGCAGTCCAAACTATCAAGCAGAGCTTGAAACACGTGACGGATAGTTCCCTGCAGACCCGGTTATCTCGGATTCTGGTCAGCTACCCGACGAGACCCCACTCGCTTACTGGGGTTCCCCCTGCAGAATTGTTAATGAAAAGAGCACTCAAAACCAGGCTCGCAATGATCATGTAGAAACCCGGCGTCACCGGCATAATGTGTACCACGATCGCGCGACTGTATCACGTGACATTGAGGTTAATGACCCTGTGTTTATTCTTAATTACAGTCATGGTCCCAAATGGGTTGCTGGCACTGTTTTAGCCAATGAGGGGAATAGAGTGTTTGTTGTCAAACTTCTGAATGGACAAACATGCAGAAAGCATTTGGATCAGACCAAACTGCGATTCACTGACAACCAGGAACAGTTTGAAGAGGACATTACCATCATTGATCCAGCAACACACACCCAACCAGCAATCGACCTCGTGGTCAACCACGAGGATGAACCCACCCTGCCCGACAGTCTGATCCGACCAACTCACCCATGCCAGGACTTCAACTCAGGCGATCAACCCGGGAACATAGAGCGCCAGATCACCTCAACTTGTAAGTAACTTGTATCTAAAACTTTGTGGGGGAGTGATGTTATGTATGTAAACTTTGCTAGTGTGTCAGACTTGCCACCAGGGGGTGCACCTGTGGGAGACCTAAGGGTCACCTAAACACCCTGGGCAAGCAGCTATAAAAGGCAGTCTACCATGCTGCTTCCTCACCCTGGAGTTACATTAAAGAGACCAAGGTCACAAGCGTTTGAGCTTACAGCATACAGTCTTGTGGAGTTATTCTGAACATAACAGGAAAGATATGCAGAGCTATGGGAAAGAGCAGGGGAGTGGGACTAACTGGATTGCTCTTTGAAAGAGCTGGTGCATACTCGATGGGCCGAATCGCCTCTTTCTGTGCTGTACTAGTATATGATTGTATGATTCAAGGACTTTGGAGGAAAGGGAGGTTGTAGATGTTGCGGTATTTTTGCAAGGGTGGCGGGGTTAAGGGTGGTTTTTTTATCAGAGATATGTACAATGGGAAACTGTGAAATATATCAAAGTGTTTTCCTGATGGGCTATGGTATATCAGAGAGTGCTATGGTGAAGTGCTCTTGTGAAGGCATTGACTATGACTCATTATCTGCATTTTGCTCTTACCGACAATTGGTTATAAACAATATTACTCGCTATTATCTTGCTCTTGCAGCTTGAACTCCAAAGAAAGGAGAAAGATCCTGGGAATTTAGTCCAAAGTTCTGACTGGTTATTGCTCCAAACTTCATTCCAGGCACAAGTCTCATTTCACAAATCTTTTGCAGATGTTGGAAACATTGCCAAACATACTTCCAGTAAACAGTATTCTGAAGCCAGATTAACTTGGGGGAATTTTAATCAGAGTCCCCGACTCTTTAAAAGTCTACCGGCTGAAGATTCGGTACCGGGCAGTACCAGTATTGAGGAAGGACTTCCTGTGCCAGGCACAAAATATATTGGGATTACCGCCCCGACAGGAATTGTCTCGCTCTGCAGTTCCTGTTGGGGGACCCAAATTTTCAGACGCTATGCGGAGGCTGCATTAAAGGGGAGGGCCAAGCTGCTGACTCTACAGGAGGAGAAGGGGCCATTGCTACACCAATAGGGAGCAGGGTGCCGTGGCAGCAGCCTGGCACACAAGCAGAGTGCCGGGCTGCAATGTTGCGGCACAGACCCCGCGATTTGCAGTGAAGAAGGCCGCGACTGGTATGTCGGCCATTTTTTTATTTTTCACCGCCGCACCTGCCCTTTAATTTTCGCCCCGCGAATGGCCTACAGCCAAGTCCACAGCTTCACGGGACGCTGCTGAATGGGGCGAAAACGGGTCACTACCGTGCGCAGCGGCCCCGGGGCGCAACCGGTTAGCGCCGCCAATAAACTCCCACAGTAGCAGCGCTGCGCCCGGGCGAAATTTTGTTTGCGCCTCGTTAGTGTCACCCTGGGGCGCTAACTGGAGGTGTAAACAACCCGAATCTTTCTCCCATGTTGTTTCAGCTTGGCTTAGCAGTTACACTTTCACTTAAGTCAAAAGATTGTAAATTCAACACTCACCCAAACGACTCAAGTTAAGCCAACGCTACTTCAGTGCAACACTGAGAACATGTTGCATTCCTGGATGTGCCACCTTTCAGGCGAGATGTTCAACCGAGGACCTGTTTGCCTGCTTAGATAGATAATTTAAAAATCCTAATGCACTATTTGACAAAGAGCAGGGATGTTCTCCTGGTGTCCTAGCCAGCCTTTATCCCTCAACCAACACTAGCCATGTATCTCATATGTCCTTGCTGTGCTCAAATTGTCTGCCAGGTTTGCTTACGTAACATCAGTGACTGCACTTCAAATCAAATGCATTGGTTGTGGAATGCTTTGGGGCATCCTGAAGACTTGAAAAGGCCAACGCAGAATTGATTAAATGAATTAATTAATTCTCTCTTTCTCTCTTTTTTTCTCTCTTTCTCTCTTTCTTTCTCTCTTTCTCTCTCTCTCTCTCTCTCTCTCTCTCTTGCATTCTCTCTTTCGTTCTCTCTTTCTTTCTCTCTGGTAATTCCAGAGTTTGTACAATGCCTCTTCTCCATGCTGTCTACATAAATGCCCGTTTAACTAACAGAGATCACACCAAGAAATCTGTAGTCAAAGCAAAGAATGAAAGATTTCTTCCCTTCAGACACTATATTTGTTTCTCTTGCATCAAAAGTTGCGAAATTTATCTTTGACAGAATCTTAGTTTGGCCACAGCTCTCTTTGAGAATAATTACAGACTTCATTGTTAAACCGAGCCCATGTCTGCTCTCTGAGGTGGACATAAAAGATTCCATGGCACTATTTCGAAGGAGAGTTACCCCCAGAGTTCTAGCCAACATCACTAAAAAATAGATCATGTGATCATTATCACATTGCTGTTTGTGGAGACGTGCTGTGCGCAAATTGGCTGCTGTGTTTTCCAGTGACTACATTTCCAAAAATACTTAATTGACTGTGAAATGTGCAACATAAATACAAGTCCTTCCTGCTTCCCTTCCATTCCTTTCCCACTCCATTCATTCCATCAAGATCTCAAAATATTTAGATATGATTACAAGAAATGTGAGTGAAACTTACTAGTTTTTTTTTCATTCAAAGGATGTGGGAATCGTCAACAAGGCCGGCATTTATTGCCCTTGAGAAGGTGGTGGTGAGCCACTTTATGAAACCGAGTGGCTTGCTGGGCCATTTCAGAGGGGCTGTTAAGAGTCAACCACATTGCTGTGTATTGTCAGGTATAGACTAGACCAGGTATAGGATGGCAGATTTCCTTCCCTAAAGGACATTAGTGAACCAGATGAGTTTTTAGGACAGTCCCGTAGTTTCATGATCATCATTACTAATATTAGTTTTTTATTTCAGATTTATTTAATTAATTGAATTTAAATTTCCCTGCTGCCATGGTGGGATTTGAACTAATTTCTCCAGATCATTAGTGTATGCGCCTGGATTCGTAGTTTAGCAACATAACCACTAGGCCACCGTTCCCATTTTATTTGTCACACTTTATTCTCACCATTCCATGCCCCGCATGCCACTGTAAACCTTGAGTAGGTGGGCAATGGGCGTTGGCCATGTCACACATTGGCGAAATTGTTGGGATCACTGCACTAACTGTGAGTTGGATGTACAGCCAAAGGCACGCCAGCAGAAACCGTCAACAATGAACAGACTGCTGACGTGGTTACAAATACATAGATATCAATACCACTACTCCAAGCATGCAAACAGATAAACATTGGCTCAATAACCTGACAACATATGGAGAATATTAGTTTGAACTCCACTTGTGTTGGCAACAATGCCATTTTCATTATTTTGCATTGTAGTTCTAATGAGCACGGATGTAAGGGAGAGAAACTTGGTTCTGCTCTCTGCCCCTGAGGAACACTTATTTCCTGGGCATGAAGCAGAGGAAACAGGTGGCAGCGAACAATGAACCTTCACCCTTCTAACTTTGCTCAGGTATTTCAGGTAACTGTGCTCGCTGACTGACATTGGCTCCCGGTTAAGCAATGTCTCGATTTCAAAACTCTCATCCTTGGTTTCAAATCCCTCCATGGCCTCGCCCCTCCCTATCTCTGTAATCTCCTCCAGCCCCACAACCTCTCCCCACCCCCCAAGATGTCTGCGCTCCTCTAATTCTGCCCTCTTGAGCATCCCTGATTATAATCGCTCCACCATTGGTGGCTGATGGTGGAGCCTCGGTCCCAAGCTCTGGAACTCCCTCCCTAAACCTCTCCATTTCTCTACCTCTCATTCCTCCTTCAAGGCACTCCTTAAAACCCAACTCTTTGACCAAGCATTTGGTCACCTGTCCTAATTTCTACTTAGTCGGAGTCAAATCTTTATCTCACAACACTCCTATGAAGCGCCTTGGAACCTTTCACTATGTTCAAGGCGCTATATAAATACAAGTTGTTGTTGTTTCCATTGGGGACCGGGATGTAAGTCCATAAAGATATGGACATTCAAACCTTCTGGAAAAGAAGGGGGAGCGGTGTCGCAACACACCTGGTGTCCGCCGGTCAGACGACCAAACATTAACTAACCAACCAAAGTGTGCCTTGCCTCTTGTTCTCTGACCCTGGAGGATGTGAGAGCACTAGGAAGGAAGTATATGGAAGGTCCAAAAATAGCCTTCTTTTATCCAGGGCCATCATGAAGGCATGTCAAGATTGTTACGTTTGGGCAGCGGCCAGACATCGTTGGCTTCTCTCCTCTGCTTCCGAATGCAAGGTCGTGCAAAGGGATAAGGGAATTCTGGACCTTTCAGAATGACCTGAATCCAAAAATCAAGGCGGGTTCAAGTTAAGTCAGGCAAAGCGCACTTTGAGTGATGCTCCGCCTGATGAGCGTCTAGGCCGAGGAGGGGTAAGGAAATTGGCCCGAAATTATTATTTTCTCTTGCTCCTTGCTAATCCCTGATGAATCACATGCATCAGCACAACGGCGTAGAATCAATAGAAGTAATTTTCACCCCTCAAGAATCAGTGGGTTTGGGCCAGGTGGGAAGGTCATTTTCCGGTTGGCAAACTGTGACTAGTTGGGTGCCGCAGGGTTCGGTGCTGGGTCCTCAACTATTTATATTCTATATTAACAATTTGGATGAAGGGACCGAGTGTAATGTAGCCAAGTTTGCTGATGATACAAAGATGAGTGGGAGAGGAAATATGTGAGGAGGACACAAAAAATCTGCAAAGGGATATAGACAGGCTAAGTGAGTGGGCAAATATTTGGCTGATGGAGTATAATATGGGAAAATGTGAGGTTATCCACTTTGGCAGAAATAATAGAAAAGCAAATTATAATTTAAATGGAGACCTGAGGGTTCTTGTGCGTGAAACACAAAAAGTTAGTATGCAGGTACAGCAAGTAATTAGGAAGGCAAATGGAATGTTGGCCTTTATTGCAAGGTGGATAGAGTATAAAAGCAGAGAAGTCCTGCTACAACTGTACAGGGTATTGATGAGGCCACACCTGAAGTATTGCATACTGTTTTGGTCTCCGTATTTAAGGAAGGATATACTTGCATTGAAGGATGTTCAGAGAAGATTAACTAGGTTGATTCCGGAGATGAGGGGGTTGACTTATGAGGATAGGCCTATACACATTGGAGTTCAGAAGAATGAGAGGTGATCTTATTGAAACTTATAAGATAATTAGGGGGCTTGACAAGGTGGATGCAGAGAGAATATTTCCACTCATAGGGGAAACTAAAACTAGGGGACATAGTCTTAGAATAAGGGGCCTCCCATTTAAAACTGAGATGAGGAGAAATTTCTTCTCTCAGAGGGTTGTAAATCAATGGAATTCTCTGCCCCAGAGAGCTGTGGAGGTTGGGTCATTGAATATATTTAAGGTGGAGATAGACAGATTTTTGAGCGATGAAGGAGTAAAGGGTTATGTGGAGCTGAGTCCATGATCAGATCAGCCATGATCTTACTGAATGGTGGAACAGGCTCGTGGGGCCAAATGGCCGACTCCTGCTCCTATTTCTTATGTGCTTATACAATGTGAAAAATGTCAAGAACGCCTCCAAACCGCTCACTTCTGGTTTTAACGGTGGTGGGATGGTGGGGGAAGGGGGCGCGGGGTGCAGGTGACCAATCTGCTCGAAGGAGGCAGGTCGGATCAGTAAAACCTTTTAAAGAGGCTGCGTGCCTCCATTTTTACAGGCTTTTTACTTTTAACCCATTTCTGGCTGGGTTTCCCGGGCCTCTGGAAACCCGGCAGGTAAAAGGAAGCGAGAAAGGGCGGATCTATAAGGCCAGTAGCTTACACTGCTTGTGGGCCAAGAGAAACAGGAGAGCTTCCCCACCCCAGCCCATCAAGCTTACCTGCTTCCAGCTCTACGATCGGCAACTCCCCTCCAATATCACCCCGCCCCACAATCATCCCCCCTCCCCCACCCATCACCAGTAAGTCGGCCAATTTATTCTTTGTGCGAGCGCCAGCAACCCTTTTAGTAGTGGCCCGTGACGGCCTACACGCCCCCTGACACTGTCGCTCTAGGGTTAAAACGGGTCGCTGCACGCGGTGATGACGGAATCATGGAACGCGGGGCTCCGTGCCGCGATCTCTCGAGTGCCGGGCTGATGCCATGGCACCCCGCTCCGCAGTGGTCCAGGTAGGGATCCTTTAATGAAGGGGCGGGGCCTTCCATGCGGCAGCGCTGCGCCCCTCTCCTTTCGCTTCCGCCCCGGCTCGCGCCCCACGGAGCGCGTTATTTTGCACTGCACTTGCTCTCGAGGGGGCGGTAACCCCAATATCGCGAGTGGAACGAGATTTCCGCGCCTGGCGCGGGAACTCCCGCATGGCAGCTATTACCGCCCACAAACGGGGCACTGGGCAATTCCCCCACTTCTCCCGAGGATCCGAAATTTTTATCTTCAATAATTCTCCTCAGGGATTTTGTCCGTTTTCGAGTGCCCCCCCCCCCCCGCCCCCAAAGTGAGGAGGTCCCCCGCCAATTCCTCAGCCTAAAAATAACCGCTGGCACAATTTTCCTCCACCCCCACTGGGGGCGGATGGTAAAACCGTCGCTTGTCCACCCTGCCAGGTGCAAATGACTGAGTTCATTGGGGTCTGACCCATTTCTCTACCCCGCTGCTGTGACTCGCCTCAAGAAAACCGGTTTGACAAAGCGATCTTGAGGCTTGTTTGTGAGGAGTCCACGAGAAGAAGATGTCCTCGTTTGGCCAGCATCTAGAAAAGAGAAGGCTGAGAGGCAACCTGATAGAGGTCTTTAAAACGATGAAGAGGTTTGATAGAGTTGACATAAAGATGATGTTTCTACTTGTCGGGGATTCAAAAACCAGAGGCCCCTCAATATAAGATGGACCCACAGACCGGAAGTGTTCTGCGCTTCTCATTAAAAAACAATTGAAATGCCAGGAGGGGGCGGGCTCTGATGAAAAAAAAAACAAAGCTTCCGGTTTCAGGTTAATGCCCAGTATGTTTCTGCACAGCTTCCAGTCGTTGGCAGCAGTCACACCGATGTAAGACAAGTCACTAATCAATCCAATATGGAATTCAGGAGAAACTTCACAAAGAGTGGTAAGAATCATAGAATCGTAGAAAAAAATTACGACACAGAAGGAGGCCATTCAGCCCATCGTGTTTGAAAAAGAGCTACCCAGCCGAATCCCAATTTCCAGCACTCGGTCCGTAGCCCTGTAGGTTACGGCACTTTAAGTGCACATCCAAGTACTTTTTAAATGAAATGAGGGTTTCTGCCTCTACCACCCTTTCAGGCAGTGAGTTCCAGACCCCCACCACCCTCTGGGTGAAGAAACGTTTCCTCATCTCCCCTCTAATCCTTCTACCAACTACTTTAAATCTATGCCCCCTGGTTATTGACCCCTCTACTAGGTGAAATAGGTCCTTCCTATCACTCTATCAAGGCCCCTCATAATTTTATACACCTCAATTAAATCTCTCCTCAGCCTCCTCTGTTCCAAGGAAAACAACCCCAGCCTATCCAATCTTTCCTCATAGCTAAAATTCTCCAGTCCTGTCAACATTTTCGTGAATCTGCACGCTCTCTAGTGCAATCACATCCTTCCTGTAATGTGGTGACTAGAACTGCACGTAGCACTCAAGCTGTGGCCTAACTTTTATCTTTTCAAGCATGTCTGTGGTTGGTAAAATGTTGGAGTCCATTACTACAGAAGCAGTAGCAGAACATTTGGAAAAGTATAATTCAGTCAGGCAGTCAGCATGGATTTATGAAGGGGAAGTCATGTTTGACAAATTTGCTGGGGTTCTTTGAGGATGTAACGAACAGGGTGGATAAAGAGGAACCAGTAGATGTGGTGTATTTGGACTTCCAGAAGGCATTTGACAAGGTGCCACATACTGCACAAGATAAAAGTTCACGGGGTTGGGGGTAATATATTAGCATGGATAGAGGATTGGATAACTAACAGAGAACAGAGAGTCGGGATAAATGGTTCATTCTCTGGTTGGCAACCAGTAACTAGTGGGGTGCCGCAGGGATCAGTGCTGGGACCCCAACTATTTACAATCTATATTAACGACTTGGAAGAAGGGACTGAGTTTAACATAGCCAAGTTTACTGACGATACAAAGGTAGGAGGAAAAGCAATGTGTGAGGAGGACACAAAAAATCTGCAAAAGGACATAGACAGGCTAAGTGAGTGGGCAAAAATTTGGCAGATGGAGTATAATGTTGGAAAGTGTGAGGTCATGCACTTTGGCAGAAAAAAAATCAAAGAGCAAGTTATTATTTAAATGGAGAAAGATTGCAAAGTGCTGCAGTGCAGCGAGACCTGGGAGTACTTGAGCATGAAACACAAAAGAATAGTATGCATGTACAGTAAGTGATCAGGAAGGCCAATGGTATCTTGGCCTTTATTACAAAGGGGATGGAGTATAAAAGCAGGGAAGTCTTGCTACAGCTATATAAGGTATTGGTGAGGCCACACCTGGAATACTGCGTGCAGTTTTGGTTTCCATATTTACGAAAGGATATATTTGCGTTGGAGGCAGTTCAGAGAATGCTCACTCGGTTGATTCTGGGGATGAGGGGGTTGTCTTATGAGGAAAGGTTGAGTAGGTTGGGCCTCTACTCATTGGAATTCAGAAGAATAAGAGCTGATCTTATCAAAACGTATAAGATTATGAGGGGGCTTGATAAGGTGGATGCAGAGAGGATGTTTCCACTGATGGGGGAGACTAGAACTAGGGACATGATCTTAGAATAAGGAGCCGCCCATTTAAAACAGAGATGAGGAGAAATTTCTTCTCTCATAGGGTTGTAAATCTGTGGAATTCGCTGCCTCAGAGAGCTGTGGAAGCTGGGACACTGAATAAATTTAAGACAGAAATAGACAGTTTCTTAAACGATAAGGGGATAAGGGGTTATGGGGAGCGGGCAGGGAAGTGGAGCTGAGTCTCTGTGACAGTTAGAACTGGTGCTCTCCACTCTCCCGTTGGTGTAGGAGGGAGGGCTTTAGTTTCCTGAACAATTGGGACCGCTTCTGGGGTAGTTGGGACCTGTACAAGTCGGACAGGTTACACCTCAACAGAGACGGGACCAATGTTTTTTTTAAATTCGTAGCCAATCTTTCCAATTCTTTGTCAAATCACAAATGCCAGAGGTCACCTTGCACACATCAAGGATCACTCTGCGCCAATGCTCTTAGCCAAAAGGCCGAGAGCCACTGCACCGTTCCTGGAAGTACTGCAATACCAGGTTCGTGCCATGGAGGTGGATGGGTCAAGCCACCCCACCCACCTCCTATTTCCAAAAAGCATAGGAGAACCACCTTCCTGATCCAGGGAGAACCACTTTGGGGTCATGGTTACTCCCCTGTCAGGTCAGTTACGCATGATCTTAGCCAAAAGGCCGAGAAGCGAGACGGGACCAATGTTCTCACGGGTGGTTTTGATAGTACGGTTGGGAGGGCTTTAAACTAGCTTGGCAGGGGGAAGAGAACCCAGGAGAGGGCTCTGAGCTAGTTAGGGTGGGTGAGAGCTCAGATAAATAGAACCCCAAGAAAGAATGCAAAAGGCAGGAGGCAACAGAGCAGAGTAGCACTGGGGTAAGTGTAAACCACAAGGTGATAGGAAGGGACAATATGTATGAATATAAAGGGGCTGCAGGAGGGGTCAAAACTAAAAATCATGGTTTTAGTATTAAAACACTTTACCTAAATGCACGCAGCATTCGAAACAAAGTAAATGAGTTGACGGCACAAATCATTACAAATGGGTATGATTTGGTGGCCATTACTGAAACGTGGTTGCAGGGTGGCCAAGACTGGGAATTAAACATACAGGGGTATCTGACAATTCGGAAAGATAGACAAGAGGGGAAGGGAGGTGGGGTAGCTCTGTTAATGAAGGATGATATCAGGGCAGTTGTGAGAGACGATATTGACTCAAATGAACAAAATGTTGAATCACTGGTGGGCGTAGTTTATAGGCCCTCAAATAATAACTTCACGGTGGGGCGGACAATAATCAGGCGAATAATGGAGGCATGTGAAAAAGGAACGGCAGTAATCATGGGGGATTTTAACCTACATATCGATTGGTCAAATCAAATCGCACGGGGTAGCCTTGAGGAGGAATTCATAGAATGCATACGGGATTGTTTCTTAGAACAGTATGTTACAGAACCTACAAGGGAGCAAGCTACCTTAGATCTGGTCCTGTGCAATGAGACAGGAATAATGGTCCTGATGAAATGCATCCCAGGGTATTAAAAGAAATGGCGGAAGTTATAGCAGATGCATTTGTTATAATCTACCAAAATTCTCTGGATTCTGGGGAGGTACCAGCGGATTGGAAAGCAGCTAATGTAACGCCTCTGTTTAAAAAAGGGGGCAGACAAAAGGCAGGTAACTATAGACCGGTTAGTTTAACATCTGCAGTGGGGAAAATGCTTGAAGCTATCATTAAGGAAGAAATAGCGGGACATCTAGATAGGAATAGTGCAATCAAGCAGATGCAACATGGATTCATGAAGGGGAAATCATGTGTAACTAATTTACTGAAATTCTTTGAGGATATAACGAGCATGGTGGATAGAGGTGCACCGATGGATGTGGTGTATTTAGATTTCCAAAAGGCATTCGATAAGGTGCCACACAAAAGGTTACTGCAGAAGATAAAGGTACACGGAGTCAGAGGAAATGTATTAGAATGGATAGAGAATTGGCTGGCTAACAGAAAGCAGGGAGTCGGGATAAATGGGTCCTTTTCAGGTTGGAAATCGGTGGTTAGTGGTGTGCCACAGGGATCGGTGCTGGGACCACAACTGTTTACAATATACATAGATGACCTGGAAGAGGGGACAGAGTGTAGTGTAACAAAATTTGCAGATGACACAAAGATTAGTGGGAAAGCGGGTTGTGTAGAGGACACAGAGAGGCTGCAGAGAGATTTAGATAGGTTAAGCGAATGGGCTAAGGTTTGGTCGATGGAATACAATGTCGGAAAATGTGAGGTCATCCACCTTGGAAAAAAAACACAGGAAAAGGGAATATTATTTGAATGGGGAGAAATTACAACATGCTGCAGTGCAGAGGAACCTGGGGGTCCTTGTGCATGAATCCCAAAAAGTTAGTTTGCAGGTGCAGCAGGTAATCAGGAAGGCGAATGGAATGTTGGCCTTCATTGCAAGAAGGATGGAGTACAAAAGCAAGGAGGTCCTGCTGCAACTGTACAGGGTATTGGTGAGGCCGCACCTGGAGTACTGTGTGCAGTTTGGTCGCCTTACTTAAGGAAGGATATACTAGCTTTGGAGAGAGTACAGAGACGATTCACTCGGCTGATTCCGAAGATGAGGGGGTTACCTTATGATGATAGATTGAGTAGACTGGGTTTATACTTGTTGGAGTTCAGAAGGATGAGGGGTGATCTTATAGAAATATTTAAAATAATGACAGGGATAGACAGGATAGAGGCAGAGAGGTTGTTTCCACTGGTCGGAGAGACTAGAACTAGGGGGCACAGCCTCAAAATACGGGGGAGCCAATTTAAAACCGAGTTGAGAAGGAATTTCTTCTCCCAGAGGGTTGTGAATCTGTGGAATTCTCTGCCCAAGGAAGCAGTTGAGGCTAGCTCATTGAATATATTCAAATCACAGATAGATAGATTTTTAACCAATAAGGGAATTAAGGGTTATGGGGAGCGGGCGGATAAGTGGAGCTGAGTCCACGGCCAGATCAGCCATGATCTTGTTGAGTGGCGGAGCAGGCTCGAGGGGCTAGATGGCCTACTCCTGTTCCTAATTCTTATGTTCTTATGTTCTTATTAATGTTGGGGAAGTCCAGAACCAGGAGTCACAGTCTAAGGATAAGGGGTAAGCCATTTAGGACCGAGATGAGGAGCGACTTCTTCACCCAGAGAGTGGTGAACCTGTGGAATTCTCTGCCACAGAAAGTTGTTGAGGCCAATTCACTAAATATATTCAAAAAGGAGTTAGATGTAGTCCTTATTACTAGGGGGATCAAGGGGTATGGCGAGAAAGCAGGAATGGGGTACTGAAGTTGCATGTTCAGCCAGGAACTCATTGAATGGTGGTGCAGGCTCGAAGGGCCGAATGGCCTACTTCTGCACCTATTTTCTATGTTTCTATGTTTCTGTGAGTCCATCATCAGATCAGCCATGATCTTATTGAATGGTGGAGCAGACTCGAGGGGCCTTATGGCCTACTCTTGTTCCTATTTCTTATGTTCTTATAACTTCCCTAATGTGGAATGGGCTACCACAAGGAATAGTTGATGCCTGATGTGACTCAATATAATCCGGTACTCTGCTACAGAAGCCAGCCTGGTTGTCCTTTTTCATTAAAATCAAAACCTTGCTTACAGCTTCAGCAGACGCACTGATTAGGTGGTGGGAGGGGGTGGATTTGGCAGAATTGTTGCCCTTGGGGAATAATGTGATTTCCTGTAGGCCTCCCCCTTGCTCTGCTATGAAAAGGAATGATTAGGAAGACTAGCATGCAGAGGCCAGACCGATCAGACTTCACAGGCAGCCCCTGGGCACTCCGCCTCCCAACCCCCCACCTTTGGCAACAAATTCAACTCATGACAAAACTCCAACTAGTGGATGAGGATAATTTTTTTACGCAGCAAGTTGTTATGATCTGGAATTCACTGCCTGAACATGGGGTGGAAGCAGATTCAATCGTAACCATCAAAGGAAATTGGATTTATGCTTGAAAAGGAAAGAGCTATGGGGACAGAGCAGGGGAGCGGGACTAATTGGACAGCTCTTGCAAAGAGCCAACACAGGCATGATGGGCCAAATGGCCTCCTTCTGTGCTGTACGATTCTATGGTTACAGACACTTAGCTCGATATTTGGTCACACCCCGTTTGGGGGCAGTAACCGAGGCGAGACGGAACAACCTGCACCCAGCACGGAAGTCCCACCCCGGCCACAAAATTGGGGTACCCCACCCCCACCCCCAACACCCCCCCCCACCCCGCCGTGAGGAAGTGGAGCGCAATGTCGGGTGCTCCACTTCCTCTCAGGGGCGAGAGCAGGGCGGTAAGCGCGCGAATGTTGCAGTGTTACACAGCCTTTGCGCGTGGCGCTTTCGCGAGCATGGGACCCTCCCTTTCCATTGAAGGGGAGGGCGTGTTGTGAGCCCCGCAATGGTGGGGGGGGAGGGGGGGTGGCGAGGGGTTACCACTACGTCACCAGGGATGCGGGGGTGCCATGGCCGCAGCCTGGCACAGAGGCGGAGTGCCGTGGCTGCACCATCGCGGCACGGACCCCGCGAAATACAACACAAGAAGCCGGACCGGTAGGTCGGCGACAGAAAAAAAATGGCACCGGGTACCCCGCCACCACCACGCCCCCCCCCCCGTCTTTAATTATCGCCCCGCAAACGGAGTGCAGCCCGGTTCGCGAACCCGCGAGGTTGGTGCTCGCGTTGCGGCTCGGGGCACGTCCGGTGGGAGCGAGATGCGTCCGGTTCTACACCTCCGCTAACTCCCGCACAATCTTGCGGGAGCCGGTAGTGCCCCCACCTCACCCCCGGGGCGACAAATCATTTGTGCCCCGTTACCACCCAGTAACAGGAGGCGCAAACAATGCAGATTTTTCCCCCTTAGTTCTCTTCCACAACTACCAAGCCTCCCATTTGGCAATAGTCCATCACACTGGCATTCTCCACCTTGAACCGCATCATTCTGCATGTAAGATACCAAGGACAAATCCTTTCCCTGGAAAAAGAAGCTGGCAACCTCTCGACTACAATGAAGAAGAGAGGTAGGCAGAACCCTTGTATCTGGGTGTCATCATCATCATCACCACAGGCAGTCCCTCGGAATCGAGGAAGACTTGCTTCCACTCCTGATGTGAGTTCTTTGGTGGCTGAACAGTCCAATACGAGAGCCACAGACTCTGTCAGAGGTGGAACAGATTGTCGTTGAGGGAAGGGGTGGGTGGGACTGGTTTGCCGCACGCTCTTTCCGCTGCCTGCGCTTGATTTCTGCACGCTCTCGGCGTTGAGACTCGAGGTGCTCAGCGCCCTCTCGGATGCACTTCCTCCACTTAGGGCAGTCTTTGACCAGGGACTCCCAGGTGTCGGTGGGGATGTCGCACTTTATCAGGGAGGCTTTAGGGGTGTCCTTGTAGCGTTTCCGCTGCCCACCTTTGGCTCGTTTGCCGTGAAGGAGCTCCGAGTAGAGCGCTTGCTTTGGGAGTCTCGTGTCTGGCATGCGGACTATGCGGCCCGCCCAGCGGAGCTGATCGAGTGTGGTCAGTGCTTCGGTGCTGGGGACGTTGGCCTGCGCGAGGACGCTGATATTGGTGCGCCTGCCCTCCCGGGGGATTGGTAGGATCTTGCGGAGACATCGTTGGTGATATTTCTCCAGCAGCTTGAGGTTGTACATACACATCTGGACCCAAGCAGCTCAGCCATTCTGTCCCCCTCCTTCCTTGGCTGGACTCGAAGCACCTGGAACATCGTGGGCTGCCCTGACTTGTGTGAGAACACCACCACAGGTCGGGGCTATAAATAGAGCTGGTGCGCCAGGCTGGAATATCGTCAGCGAAGGTGCGACGAATGAGGATATGGGGCCCAGAAGAGCTGAGGGCCTAGGGGCAGCACGGGCCAGGCCACACTGCGATATGTGTGCGCACTAAGTCCGTGCAGCAGAGCTGGTCTCCAGTTGTCCTGGTTAACCCTTGCCACTGGATAAAGGCCTCGCTCTGTCAAGCCTGTGTGGTGGCTGATGTGCAACTGTCATCACACGTTAAAAAAATCCACGCACAGGCATCTTCCACCCCCTCAATTGGAGTTCAGGACTGGAACATCGGGTCCTTCATTGAAACATCTGTGAACTCATGTGGAAGCAAGTCATCCTCGTTCGAGGGACTGCCCATGTTGATGGTATGTCACCTGTAGCCACTTGTGTTGGTGCCACTGTTTCCTCTTCCTATTGATGTCCACAAATATCCAGCATCGTGCACTATTAATCCGTCAGTAGGGAGCCTCCTTGGATTTTGGTACAGTTTTTAATTATGACGGGGGGGGAAATTGGCCTCCTTTGCACCTCCCACTAGCGCCTCCGAGGGGCGATAGCGGGCGCCACCGGCTCTGTGACCGGGCGTGGCGAGAGCACCGATGCCCGCGCACTTGCCTTGGAGGTTGGCGGCGATAAACCCTAACGCCGCGATCTCCTGTGCCCCGGGGATCGTGACGTTGCGCACCGGATACTGCCCCGGATGCGAACTTCGCTCCTGCTCCCCCCCCACCCCGCAGCATCGCCGGATGTCAACGCCGGCAGCTGCAGGAGGCGTTGTGAAGTCAGCCGACGGCATGGGAAGCGGTAATTAAAGGGATTGTCAGTGAGGTAGGGGAAAAATGTTTATTCAGCCCTCGGGGCATTTTCTTCTGCTGTGCTTGATCAGCCCCGTACTCCGTGAGAGGGCTTGGGGCTGATCACGCGGATGGCAGGTGTTGTCGGGGAGCAAAGGACTCGATTTCTTGCAGAGCCTGCAGCAATGGGCCTTCCCTTTAAGGGAGGGAAGGAGCCTGTGATCCTGACAACGCTGCACGGGACATTGGGCACTGCTACCGTCCCTCTTTCCCAGTTTAACACCCCAAGGGAAGTGCTAGTGTTTGATTTAACGATCCACTACCCTCCTGAAGTGCTAAACCGGAAGTTCGCGTCCGCTAGACTTGGTTAGCGCCCGGCGATATATTCGTGCTCCCGCTAAAGTTATCGACCCAAACGGGATGCTACACAATTTCTAGCACATTAACCCGACTTTGTGTATTTTATGCATATATAGTAAAGATTTTCTACGGGTGCTTAGTGTAGTGTAATTGTAACCACGTAAATAAACAGGTTTTATGATTCAACTATAGCTGCCGCATAAAGGTAACCTGACCAAACATAACTTGATAAAGTATACTAGCTGTATACATAAGCACCCACCGATCTTAATCTTGAGTTTCATTTCTACTGAATGTCGATGGGGTCCCAGCAGTTTCTCTTTCACACACACCACAGCCACTTCCTATCTTTTCAGAGAATTACTTTCTCAACATCAAAGAATCAAAACATGTAGAATATTCAGGTCTCCAAATCAGTCTGCCACCCAGTTTATATTATTTTGGAATCGGTTAGAATAATCACTTTTAAAATAAAATTAACATCGGGATGGGTCAAAGTACATATAATATACTCTCAGATACAAGCAACGATAAGAGCTTTATCATATCAAAGCTCAACTCTCCAAAGCAGCCTCTCCCCCTGTCCCGCCCCTCCTCACCACCCATCGCGCCCCCATCCAACCCCCACCTGTTGCTCAGAGTTCCATGGTCCCTGTCCTCACCTGTATAAAATCCTGTACTTCCATACTTCCATCGCTACCAAGCTCCTGTGCATTCAATTCTCTCCTTGGCTTCCACCCCCCCTGCCCTCCCCCGCCCCGCCTCCAGCCCCCATGTCTCAGGATGCACACTCTGCTCCTCTGACACCGTTCCCTCTGCTCCACCATCCTTTCCACAACTGCTACAACAACAACAACCAATCGCAGTTATATAGCAGCTTTAATGTAGTTAAACGACCCAAGGTACCTCACATGAGAGTAATTGGGCAAAGATTGACACCGCCAAAGGAGGAGACATTGGGACAGGTGACCAAAAGCTTCGTCAAAAAGGTGTGTTTTAAAGAGGGTCATAAAGGAGGAGAGCTTTAGGGAGCGAATTCCAGAGCTTAGGACCTAGACGGCTGAAAGCACGGCCGCCGATGTTAGGGGTCAATGAAAGAAGGGATTGACAAGAGGCCAGAGTTGGAGGAACGCAGAGTTCTCGGAGGGTTGTAGGAGGTTATAGAGATAGGAAGGGGTAAAGCCATGGAGGGATTTGAACACAACGATGCAAATTTTAAAATAGAGGTGTTCAGGGACCAGGAACCAATGTAGGTCGGCGAGCACGGGGGTGATGGGTGAATGGGACTTGGTGCGAGTTAGGACACGGGCGGGAGAGTTTTGGATGAGCTCACGTCTATGGAGGGTGGAAGATGGGAGGCCGGTCAGGAGAGCATTAGAATAGTGGAGATATGCATAGTTTGCGTATAGTTGGGTGGAACTATATATGAACAGAACAGTATTGGTTTATGCTTTCTAGACTCAGTCACATGGTGGGAAAGGTGAGAGGGTCAGGAACATTATTTATTGGGTGTAAGTAGCAGAGTGACAATTTGGCTGTTTAAGAGCATTCTGTGGTCTGCGCTAACTTCCTGTTCTGCTTTGATCCTGGCCCTTTGTCAATTGGATGAATTGTTGAAAGGGTTGATGGGGCAGCTGAGAATTGGATAGAAAATGTGCATGGAAAAGAAGTCCCAAAGTTTTATCAGCATTCACAGTATCAGCTGTGGCTCAGTGGGCAGCACCCTTGCCTCTGAGTCAGAAGGTTGTGGGTTCAAATCACATTCTAGGGACTTGAGCACAAAAGAAATCTAGGCTGACACTCCCAATGCAGTGCTGAGGGAGTGCTGCACTGTTGGAGGTGCTGTCTTTGGGATGAGATGTTAAACTGAGGACCTATCTGCCCTCTCAGGTGGATGTAAAATATCTCATGGCACTATCTTGAAGAAGAGCAGGGGAGTTATCTCTGGTGTCCTGACCATTATTTATCCCTCAAGCAGCATAACAAAAAAAAACAACAGATTACCTGGTCATTATCACATTGCTGTTTGTGGGAGCTTGCTGTGTGCAAATTGGCCACCGTGTTTCCAACATTACAACAGCGTCTACACTTCAAAAGTACTTCTTTGGCTGTAAAGCGCTTTGAGGTCCGTTGGTCGTGAAATGCACTATATAAATGCAAGCCTTTTCTTTTAGACTTTCACGGAGCCAGCAAAAGTCCTGCAGAAGGTCCAGCAGATATTTTGTTCCCATAGTTACGATGTGGGAGGAGACCACTGTGTGCCACGGTCGAGGGAGACATCTTTCTGCCAGGAGAAAGGGACATACAAATCTGCACATTGCGTACAAAACTACCAGCAGCAAAACAATCATTCGTACCCCATGGTTTAGAGGGAAAATGAGATCAATCATGGCTCTGATGGCTTCCACACCTCTGTCTAATTCAAATTAAGGGGTAGGACTACCATGTCTCTGGTTGCTTTCCTATTGATTGCATCATCGCCAGCTGCTGTCTAGATGGATTATGGTGGCTCAGTGAGCAGCAATCTGAGTCAGAAGGTTGTGGGTTCAAGTCCCACTCCAGAGCCTTGAGCACAAAATCTAGCCTGGCAATTCTGAGGGACTGCCAAACTGTCGGAGGTGCCATCTTTCAGATGAAACGTGAAACCGAGGCCCCTGTCTGCCCTCTCAGGTGGATGAGCAAGGGAGTTCTCCCCAGTGTCCTGGCCAATAACATAAAAACATAAGATCATAAGAATTAGGAACAGGAGTAAGCCATCTAGCCCCTCGAGCCTGCTCCGCCATTCAACAAGATCATGGCTGATCTGGCCGTGGAATCAGCTCCACTTACCCACCCTCTCCCCGTAACCCTTAATTCCCTTATTGGTTAAAAATCTATCCATCTGTGATTTTGAATACATTCAATGAGCTAGCCTCAACTGCTTCCTTGGGCAGAGAATTCCACAGATTCACAACTCTCTGGGAGAAGAAATTCCTTCTCAAATCGGTTTTAAATTGGCTCCCCCGTATTTTGAGGCTGTGCCCCCTAGTTCTAGTCTCCCCGACCAGTGGAAACAACCTCTCTGCCTCTATCTTGTCTATCCCTTTCATGATTTTAAATGTTTCTATAAGATCGCCCCTCATCCTTCTGAACTCCAATGAGTAGACCCAGTCTACTCAGTCTATCATCATAAGGTAACCCTCTCATCTCCGGAATCAGCCTAGTGAATCGTCTCTGTACCCCCTCCAAAGCTAGTATATCCTTCCTTAAGAAAGGTGACCAAAACTGCACGCAGTACTCCAGGTGTGGCCTCACCAATACCCTATACAGTTGCAGCAGGACCTCCCAGCTTTTGTACTCCATCCCTCTCGCAATGAAGGTCAACATTCCATTCGCCTTCCTGATTACCTGCTGCACCTGCAAACTAACTTTTTGGGATTCATGCACAAGGACCCACAGGTCCCTCTGCACCGCAGCATGTTGTAATTTCTCCCTATTCAAATAATATTCCCTTTTACTGTGTTTTTTTCCAAGGTGGATTTTCCGACATTGTATTCCATCTGCCAAACCTTAGCCCATTCGCTTAACCTATCTAAATCTCTTTGCAGCCTCTCTGTGTCCTCTACACAACCCGCTTTCCCACTAATCTTTGTGTCATCTGCAAATTTTGTTACACTACACTCTGTCCCCTCTTCCAGGTCATCTATGTATATTGTAAGCAGTTGTGGTCCCAGCACCGATCCCTGTGGCACACCACGAACCACCGATTTCCAACCCGAAAAGGACCCATTTATCCTGGCTTTCTGTTCGCCAGCCAATTCTCTATCCATGCTAATACATTTCCTCTGATTCCGCGTACCTTTATCTTCTGCAGTGACCTTTTGAGTGGCACCTTATTGAATGCCTTTTGGAAATCTAAATACACCACATCCATCGGTACACCTCTATCCACCATGCTCGTTATATCCTCAAAGAATTCCAGTAAATTAGTTACACATGATTTCCCCTTCATGAATCCATGTTGCATCTGCTTGATTGCACTATTCCTATCTAGATGTCCCGCTATTTCTTCCTTAATGATAGCTTCAAGCATTTTCCCCACTACAGATGTTAAACTAACCGGCCTATAGTTACCTGCCTTTTGTCTACCCCCTTTTTTAAACAGAGGCGTTACATTAGCTGCTTTCAAATCGGCTGGTACCTCTCCAGAGTCCAGAGAATTTTGGTCGATTATAATAAATGCATCTGCTATAACTTCCGCCATTTCTTTTAATACCCTAAGATGCATTTCATCAGGACCAGGGGACTTGTCTACCTTGAGTCCCATTAGCCTGTCCAGCACTACCCCACTAGTGATAGTGATCATCTCAAGGTCCTCCCTTTCCTCATTCCCGTGATCAGCAATTTTTGACATGTGTTTTGTGTCTTCCACTGTGAAGACCGAAGGAAAATAATTGTTTAAGGTCTCAGCCATTTCCACATTTCCCATTATTAAATCCCCCTTCTCATCTTCTAAGGGACCAACATTTACTTCAGTCACTCTTTTCCGTTTTATATATCGGTAAAAGCTTTTACTATCTGTTTTTATGTTTTGCGCAAGTTTACTTTCGTAATCTATCTTTCCTTTCTTTATTGCTTTCTTAGTCATTTTTTGCTGTTGTTTAAAATTTTCCCAATCTGCTAGTTTCCCACTCACCTTGGCCACCTTATATGCATTGGTTTTTAATTTGATACTCTCCTTTATTTCCTTGGTTATCCACGGCTGCTTATCCCTTCTCTTACCGCCCTTCTTTTTCACTGGAATATATTTTTGTTGAGCACTATGAAAGAGCTCCTTAAAAGTCCTCCACTGTTCCTCAATTGTGCCACCGTTTAGTCTGTGTTTCCAGTCTACTTTAGCCAACTCTGCCCTCATCCCACTGTAATCCCCTTTGTTTAAGCATAGTACGCTCGTTTGAGACACTACTTCCTCACCCTCAATCTGTATTACAAATTTAACCATACTGTGATCACTCATTCCGAGAGGATCTTTTACTAGAAGATTGTTTATTATTCCTGTCTCATTACACAGGACCAGATCTAAGATAGCTTGCTCCCTTGTAGGTTCTGTAACATACTGTTCTAAGAAACAATCCCGTATGCATTCTATGAATTCCTCCTCAAGGCTACCCCATGCGATTTGATTTGACCAATTGATATGTAGGTTAAAATCCCCCATGATTACTACCGTTCCTTTTTCACATGCCTTCATTATTCCCTTGATTATTGCCCGCCCCACCATGAAGTTATTATTTGGGGGCCTATAAACTACGCCCACCAGTGACTTTTTCCCCTTACTATCTCTAATCTCCACCCACAATGATTCAACATTTTGTTCATTAGAGCCAATATCGTCTCACACAACTACCCTGATATCATCCTTTATTAACAGAGCTACCCCACCTCCTTTCCCTTCTTGTCTATCTTTCCGAATTGTCAGATACCCCTGTATGTTTAATTCCCAGTCTTGGCCACCCTGCAACCACGTTTCTGTAATGGCCACCAAATCATACCCATTTGTAATGATTTGTGCCGTCAACTCATTTCCTTTATTTCGAATGCTGCGTTTAGGTAGAGTGTTTTAATACTAGTTTTTAAACCATGATTTTTAGTTTTGACCCCTCCTGCAGCCCCTTTATATTCATACATATTGTCCCTTCCTATCACCTTGTGGTTTACACTTACCCCAGTGCTACTCTGCCTCCTGCCTTTTGCATTCTTTTTTGGGGTCCTGTTCATCTGAGCTCTCACCCACTCTAACTCTATTTATCACTCAACCAATATCACCACATGGGATGCCGTTCTCAGTATTAAGTGCAGAGCAAAGTCCTGCCCAGAGCCCAATTAATGGAGATTGAGACCATGCTGGTGAAAGCACAAATGCAATGTACCAGGCACATGATGAGAATGTCAAGGAGTGTCAAGGGTTATGGGGAACAGGCAGGAAAGCAGAGTTGAGGCCAAGATCAGATCAGCCATGATCTTATTGAATGGCGGAGCAGGCTCGAGGGGCCGTATGGAATAAGGACATAAGAAATAGGAGCAGGAGTAGGCCATTTGGCCCCCTCGAGCCAGCTCCACCATTCATAAGATCATGGCTGATCTAATCTTGGCTTAAACTCCACTTCCCTGCCTGCTCCCCATAACCCTTGATTCCCTTATTGTTCAAAAATCTATCTATCTCCACTTTAAATGTATTCAATGACCCAGCCTCCACAGCTCTCTGGGGTAGAGAATTCCAAAGATTCATGAGCCTCTGAGAGAAGAAATTTCTCCTCATTTCCATTTTAAATGGGCGACCCCCTTATTCTGAAACTATGCCCCCTAGTTCTAGATTCCCCCACTCAGAATCTTATATGTTTCAATAAAATCACCTCTCATTCTTCTAAACTCCAATGAATATAGGCCCAACCTGCTCAACCTTTCTTCATAAGGCAATCCCTTCATCTCAGGAATCAACCGAATGAATCTTCTCTGAACTGTCTCCAATACAAGTATATCCCTTCTTAAATAAGGAGACCAAAACTGTACGCAGTACTCAAGGTGTAGTCTCATCAATGCCCTGTACAGTTGTAGCAGGACTTCCCTACTTTTATACTCTATCCCCCTTGCAATAAAGGCCAAGATTCCATTTGCCTTCCTACTTACTTGCTGTATCTGCATACTGACTTTTTGTGTTTCATGTACAAGGACCCCCAGATCCCTCCTCTTATGCTTATGTTCTTATATCAAGCAACAGACTTACTCAGAGCTGAAGGAAGGATAACATTCCTATGGTGCCCATTGAAGATAGAACAAAGGCAACACTGTGGGAAGGAGCAGGTGAGGACAGGGTTGGGCAGAGAAGTACAATCCTTGATGGAGTTCAGCCATTTGAAGCAATCAAGAGACTAAGACCAAGCGAAAGGTCCAGAATAACACTTAAGTACAAATGACTGCTGTGAGGACCAATAGCTCTCAGCTAGCCTCGGTGGTCTCCCTGTAGTTGACACAGGACTACTATACTGGACACTGCACGGGAGACTACCCCTGGGAATTTTGCTAAGGACAACACGACTGACTGCACAGTTGGCTATACTGGGAATTATATTGAGGACTCCAGTCTCCTGTGTATTTTGTTACAGATTGTTAAGTTTTGGGGTTTTCACGCAACCTTCTCTCGTGAAGGTCTAACCTTTTTAATCTGCGGCTCAGTGGGTGCCACACTCACCTCTGAGTCAGAAGATTTTGGGTTCAAATCCCACTCCGAGGACTTAGCACAAAAAATCTAGGCTGACACTCCAGTGCAGTGCTGAGGGAGTGCCACCTTAGGCGATAAACCGAGGCCCTGTCTGCTCTCAGGTGGATGTAAAAGATCCCACTGCACTATTTTGAAGAAGAGCAGGGGAGTTATCCCCAGTGCCCTGGCCAATATTTATCCCTCAATCAACATCACTAAAACAGATTATCTGGTCATTATCACATTGCTGTTTGTGGGAGCTTGCTGTGTGCAAATTGGTTGCCGTGATTCCCATATTACAACAGTGACTACACTCCAAAAGGACTTCATAGAAACTTAGAAATCTACAGTGCAGAAGGAGAACATTTCAGCCCATCGAAGAGCAGTGCAGGGGTCCCCTGCGCTCATCCACCTGCAAAACAGATACACCGCTTTGGGTAATGTTGAGAGGGATGACTCATCAGGGGAGGGCAGCAGCAGCCAAGTCCATCGCACTGTTGGTGGCTCTGCTGCACAGGAGGGCAGGAAAAAAAGTGGGAGAGCTATAGTGATAGGGGATTCAATTGTAAGGGGAATAGATAGACGTTTCTGTGGCTGCAACAAGACTCCAGGATGGTATGTTGCCTCCCTGGTGCAAGGGTCAAGGATGACTCGGAGCGGGTGCAGAGCATTCTGAAAAGGGAGGGTGAACAGTCAGATGTCGTGGTGCATATAGATACCAATGATGTAGGTAAAAAAACGGGATGAGATCCTACGAGATAAATTTAGAGACCCAGGAGCTAAATTAAAAAGTAGGACCTCAAAAGTAGTAATCTCAGAATTGCTACCAGTGCCACGTGCTAGTCAGAGTATGAATCACAGGATAGCTCAGATGAATATATGGCTTGAGGAGTGGTGCAGAAGGAAGGGATTCAAACTCCTGGGACATTGGAACCAGTTCTGGGGATGGTGGAACCAGTACAAATCGGACGATCTTCACCTGGGCAGGACTGGAACCAATGTCCTAGGGGGAGTGTTTGCTAGTGCTGTTGGGGAGGAGTTAAACTAATATGGCAGGGGGATGGGAACTTATGCAGGGAGATGGAGGGAAGTAGAATGGGGGCAGAAGCAAAAGAGAGAAAGAAGAAAATTAAAAGTGGAGGGCAGAGAAACCGAAGGCCAAAAAGGCCACATTACACCAAACTTCTAAAGGGACAAAGTGTGTTAAAAAGACAAGCCTGAAGGCTCTGTGCCTCAATGCGAGCAGTATTTGGAATAAGGTGGATGAATTAACTGTGGAGAAAGCAGTTAACGGGTATGATGGAATTGGCATCACGGAGACATGGCTCCAGGGTGACCAAGGCTGGGAACTCAACATCCAGTGGTATTCAACATTTAGGAAGAATAGACAGAAAGGAAAAGGAGGCAGGGTGGCATTGCTGGTTAAAGAGGAAATTAATGCAATAGTAAGAAAGGACATTAGCTTGGATGATGTGGAATCGGTATGGGTGGAGCTGCGGAATACCAAGGGGCAGAAAACGCCAGTGGGAGTTGTGTACAGACCACCAAACAGTAGTGGTTCGGTTGGGACAGCATCAAACAAGAAACAAGGGATGCGTGCAATAAAGGTACAGCAGCTATCATGGATGACTTTAATCTACATATTGATTGGGCTAACCAAACTGGTAGCAATGCGGTGGAGGAGGATTTCCTAGAGTGTATTAGGGATGGTTTTCTAGACCAATATTTCGAGGAACCAACTAGGGAGCTGGCCATCCTAGACTGGGTGATGTGTAATGAGAAAGGACTAATTAGGAATCTTGTTGTGTGAGGCCCCTTGGGGAAGAGTGACCATAACATGGTAGAATTCTTTATTAAGATGGAGAGTGACACAGTTAATTCAGAAACTAGAGTCCTGAACTTAAGGAAAGGTAACTTCGATGGTTTGAGGTATGAATTGGCAAATGATACTTAAAGGGTTGACAGTGGATAGGCAATGGCAAACATTTAAAGATCACATGGATGAACTTCAGCAATTGTACATCCCTGTCTGGAGTAAAAATAAAACGGGAAAGGTGGCTCAACCGTGGTTAACAAGGGAAATTAAGGATCGTGTTAAATCCAAGGAAGAGGCATATAAATTGGCCAGAAAAAGCAGCAAACCTGAGGACTGGGAGAAATTTAGAATTCAGCAGGGGAGGACAAAGGATTTAATTAAGAGGGGGAAAATAGAGTACGAGAAGAAGCTTGCCAGGAACATAAAAACTGACTGCAAAAGCTTCTATAGATAGGTGAAGAGAAAAAGATTAGTGATTACAAACGTAGGTCCCTTGCAGTCGGATTCAGGTGAATTTACAACGGGGAACAAAGAAATGGCAGACCAATTGAACAAATACTTTAGTTCTGTCTTCACGAAGGAAGACACAAATAACCTTCTGGAAGTACTAGGGGACCGAGGATCTAGTGAGAAGGAGGAGCTGAAGGATATCTTTAATAGGCGGGAAATTGTGTTCGGAAAATTGATGGGATTGAAGGTCGATAAATCCCCGGGGCCTGATAGTCTGCATCCCAGAGTACTTAAGGAAATGGCTCTAGAAATAGTGGATGCATTGATGATCATTTTCCAACAGTCTATCGACTCTGGATCAGTTCCTATGGACTTGAGGGTAGCTAATGTAACACCACTTTTTAAAAAAGGAGGGAGAGAGAAAGCGGGTAATTATAGACCGGTTAGCCTAACATCGGTAGTGGGGAAAATGTTGGAATCAATTATTAAGGATGAAATAGCAGCACATTTGGAAAGCAGTGACAGTATCGGTCCAAGTCAGCATGGATTTATGAAGGGGAAATCATGCTTGACAAATCTTCTGGAAATTTTTGAGGATGTAACGAGTAGAGTGGACAAGGGAGAACCAGTGGATGTGGTGTATTTGGACATTGAAAAGGCTTTTGACAAGGTCCCACACGAGAGATTGATGTGCAAAATCAAAACACATGGTATTGGGGGTAATATACTGACGTGGATAGAGAACTGGTTGGCAGACAGGAAGCAGAGATTCGGGATAAACAGATCCTTTTCAGAATGGCAGGCAGTGACTAGTGGAGTGCCGCAGGGCTCAGTGCTGGAACACCAGCTCTTTACAATATACATCAATGATTTAGATGAAGGAATTGAGTGTAATATCTCTAAGTTTGCACATGACATTAAACTGGGTGGCGGTGTGAGCAATGAGGGGGATGCTAGGAGGCTGCAGGCTAACTTGGACAGGTTAGGTGAGTGGGCAAATGCATGGCAGATGCAGTATAATGTGGATAAATGTGAGGTTATCCACTTTGCGGGCAAAAATGCGAAAACAGAATATTATCTGAATGGCGGCAGATTAGGAAAAGGGGAGATGCAACGAGACCTGGGTGTCATGGTTCATCAGTCATTGAAAGTTGGCATACAGGTACAGCAGGCGGTGAAGAAGGCAAATGGTATGTTGGCCTTCATAGCTAGGGGGTTTGAGTATAGGAGCAGGGAGGTCTTCCTGCAGTTGTACAGTGCCTTGATGAGGATATTGTGTTCAGTTTTGATCTCCTAATCTGAGGAAGGATGTTCTTGCTATTGAGGGAGTGCAGCGAAGGTTCACCAGACTGATTCCCGGGATGGCAGGACTGACATATGAGGAGAGACTGCATTGACTGGGCCTACATTCACTGGAGTTTAGAAGGATGAGAGGGGATCTCATAGAAACATATCAGATTCTGACGGGACGGGACAGGTTAGATGCGGGTAGAATGTTCCTGATGTTGGGGAAGTCCAGAACCAGGGGACACAGTCTTAGGATAAGAGGTAGGCCATTTAGGACTGAGATGAGGAGAAACTTCTTCACTCAGAGAGTTGTTAACCTGTGGAATTTCCTGCCCCAGAGAGTTGTTGATGCTAGTTCATTGGATATATTCAAGAGGGAGTTAGATATGGCCCTTATTGCTAAGGGGATCAAGGGGTATTGAGAGAAAGCAGGAAAGGGATACTGAGGGAATGATCAGCCATGATCTTATTGAATGGTGATGCAGGCTCGAAAGAATGAATGGCCTACTCCTGCACCTATTTTCTATGTTTCTATGTTTCTATTTTACACTCCACCCCACCCGGAGCCATGTGATCTCCTGGGAGAGGAAAAAAAACAGATAAAAACACAGGCCAATTGGCAGAAAAAATCTGGGAAAATTCCTCTCCGACCCATCCAGGCGATCGAAACTAGTCCAGGAGATCACCCTGGCTGTATTCGATTTGCTGCAGTCAGCCAACAAGAGGTTATCCAATCTAATCCCTCTTACCAGCTCTAGGTCCGTAACCCTGCAGGTTACGGCACTTTAAGTGCCCATCCAAGCACCTTTTAAATGTGGTGAGGGTTTCTGCCTCTAACACCTTTCCAGGCAGTGAGTTCCAGACCCCCAAAACACTCTGTGAAGAAGCTTCCCCTCAAATCCCCTCTTTTGAGGAGGTAACAAGGAGGGTTGATAAGGGTAGTGCATACGATGTAGTGTATATGGACTTTAGCAAAGCTTTTGATAAGGTCCCGCATGGCAGACTGGCCGCGAAGGTAAAAGCCCATAGGATCCAGGGCAAAGTAGCAAGTTGGAGCCAAAATTGGCTTCCACCAACCACCTTAAACGTATTCCCCATCATAATTGACTCCTCCACCAAGGGAAATAGGCCCTTGCTGTCCACTATATCAAAGCCCCTCAAAATGTTATACACTTCAATGAGGTCTCCCCTCAGCCTCCTCTGTTCCAAGGAGAACAAATCCAACCTATCCAATCTGTCCTCATAGCTAAGATTCTCCATTCCAGGCAGCATCCACGTAAACCTCCTCTGCACCCTCTCCAGTGCAATCACGTCCTTCCTATAATACGGCGACCAGAACTGCACGCACTATTCCAGCTGTGGCCTAACCAGTGTATTATACAATTTAAGCATAACCTCCCTGCTCCTGTATTCTATGTCTCGGCCAATAAAGGCAAGCATTCCGTATGCCTTCTTAATACCTTATCCACCTGGCCTGCTACTTTCAGGGATCTGTGGAGCATTCCAAGGTCTCTTTGTTCCTCTACACTTCTAAGTGGCCTACCATTTAATATGTATACCCTTTCCTTAATAGCCCTCCCCAAGTGCATTACCTCACACTTCTCTGAATTAAATTCCATTTGCCACTGCTCTGCCCACCTGCCCAGTAGATTGATATCCTCCTGCAGTCCATGACTTTCCTCTTCATTATCAACCACACAGACAATTTTAGTGTCATCTGCAAACTTCATAATCATACTCCCTATATTCAAATCTAGATCATTGGTGTATATCACAAAAAGCAAGGGACCCAGTACTGAGCCCTGCGTAATCCCACTGGTAACATCCTTCCAGTCACAAAAACATCCATCAACCATTACTCTTTGCTTCCTACCTCTAAGCCAATTTTGGATCCAACTTGCCACTTTGCCCTGGATCCCATGGGCTTTTACCTTCGTGACCAGTCTGCCATGCAGGACCTTATCAAAAGCTTTGCTAAAGTCCATATACACTACATCGTATACACTCTCCTGGTTACCTCCTCAAAAGATTCAATCAGGTTAGTCAAACACGATCTTCCCTTAATAAATCCGTGCTGACTGTTCCTAATTAATCCTTGCCTTTCTAAATGTAGATTTATCCTGTCCTTCGGGATTTTCTCCAATAATTTTTCCACCACTAAGGTTAGGCTGACAGACCTGTAATTACTCGACCTATCCCTTTCTCCCTTCGTAAACAAGGGTACCACATTAGCAGTCCTCCAGTCCTTCGGCACCATGCCAGAATTCAAAGAGGATTGGAAAATGATGGTCTAGGCCTCTGCTATTTCCTCTTTTGCTTCGCTCAACAGCCTGGGATACATTTCATCTGGGCCTGGGGACTTATCCACTTTCAAAGTTGCTAAACCCCTTAATACCTCCTCTCTCACTATGTTTATTTCATCCATAATTTCACACTTCTCCTCGATAGCAGTATCTGCATTGTCCCTTTCCTTTGTGAAAACAGAGTCAAAGTATTCATTAAAAACCATACCCACATCTTCCACCACCACACACAGATTACCCTCATGGTCCCTAATAGGCCCTACCCTTTCTTTAGTTATCCACTTGCTCTTAATATATTTATAGAACATCTTTGGGTTTTCCTTGATTTTACTTGTCAATAATTTTTCATGCTCTCTCTTAGCATTCCTAATATCCTTTTTAATTTCACCTTTGAACTTTCTATATTCCTCCAGAGATTCTACAGTATTTAGCTGTTGGTGTATGACATAAGCTTCCCTTTATTTATTTATCCTCCCCTGTAAGTTCTGAGACATCCAGGGGGCTCTAGAATTGTTATTTGAGACATTTCTAAGAGATATGCTGAGGTGTTGTATCAATATGAGTCTTTCCCTGGGTTCACAATAGTTGAAGGTGTCAAAATGCATCAAGTGCTTCTTGACGAAGGGTCATCAACTTGAAACGTTAACTCTGTTTCTCTCCCCACAGATGCTGCCTGACCTAGTGAGTATTTCCAACATTGTCTGTTTTTATTCCAAGGGCTTCTTGTCCTGGGATTATATGAATTGACGGCCCTTCTGACGAGACTTCTGTGCCTTTATACATTGGTGGAAACTACACAGATGGAAGCTTACCCACCAAGACAAGTGAACCTGTGAAGGCACAGGAGGTATCAATACTAACAAAACCAGCCAAGTTGTGTGTCCTTCTGGTCCTGAGAAATTGTGCCTTGCTTTGGACCCTGCATTCTCTGGTTCTGTGGAGATGAAATGAGATGAGAAAAGCAGAGTAGTTTTTAAATGGTGAGAGATTGGGAAATGTTGGTGTTCAGAGGGACCTGGGTGTCCTTGTGCACGAATCACTGAAAGTTAACACGCAGGTACAGCAAGCAATTAAGAAAGCAAATGGTATGTTGGCCTTTATTACAAGAGAATTTGAGCAAGAGTAAAGACATCTTACTGCAATTATATAGGGCCCTGGTGAGACCACACCTGGAGTATTGTGCACAATTGTGATCTCCTTACCTAAGGAAGGATATACTTGCGATAGAGGAGTGCAACGAAGGTTCACCAGACTGATTCCTGGGATGGAGGATTGGCCTATGAGGAAAGATTGAGTAAACTAGGCCTATATTCTCTAGAGTTTAGAAGAATGAGAGGTGATCTCATTAAAACATACAAAATTCTTACAGAGCTTGACAGGGTAGATGCAGGGAGGATGTTTCTTCTGGCTGGGGAGTCTAGAACCAGGGATCACAGTCTCAGATTAAGGGGTCGGCAATTTAGGACTGAGATGAGGAGAAACTTCGTCACTCAGATGATGGTGAATTTTTAGAATTCTGTACACCAGAGGGCTGTGGAGGCTCAGTCGATGAGTATATTTAAGACAGAGATCGATAGATTTTTGGATATTAAGGGAATCAAGGGATATGGGGAAAGTGCAGGAAAGCACTTTGAGACATCCAGTGGTCGCGAAAGGTGCTATTTAAATCCAAGTATTTCTTTTATGGGTACTGGACATATATTGTGTTAATTCTTTGAGTACACAAATACAGCAGTGGTGCAGAACAATGAAAATACAGAGGCTGAGCCAAATATATGTATTTACTGAGGTTTTACATTGATGAACAGCCAAACCAAAATCTCCTTCTGGCCCATCCTGAACTTAATTTAAACGACTGCATGTGGCCTAAATAAACATGCTTTAAGCTAAAGTGCTTTCGATATTGCATTAAATGTAATTTTAGGGGGAGAAAGAAAAGCTGTATATCATATCCTCTCGGTTACCTTCTTGGTACTGAGTACTTTTGCTGAAATTAGCCCAGAATGTCATCTTTGCATGAAGAATCTTCTTCAACTCACCATATTTCCCCTTTCCCCTCAGGTTACGCTGTTATCTTTCACAGTTGAACCTGAGCATACTTTCCTCGATTATATTAAAGGAGGGTGAGTAGAGTTTGTAATTAGCTGGTCACAGCTCTAATGTAATATTATTCCTGGTTACGTCCTTGCAATATTGATCTATGTTCTCTGAGGGAGAAGAATAAGATGAACATAATGTGATGCATGGGCTGAGATGCTCAATAACATTCACTGTCTTAACAGATATTTAACCTGTTTAGGTGGGCACGATGTTTTGATCCTTGATACACAGCTTTGATCAGCTAACAAGCTACGTAGAACTGTATGAATGTAGATAAATATATTCCACCGTTGATTTATACTTAGTTATATATTGTTACATATTTTGTTTCTTTTAATTGTCATTATGGCAGAGATAGACAGATTTTTATGCGATAAGGGAGTAAAGGGTTATGGGGAGCGGGCAGGGAAGTGGAGCTGAGCCCAGGGTCAGATCAGCCATGATTTTATTCAATGGTGGAGCAGGCTCGAGAGGCCGAAAGGCTTACTCCTGCTCCGATTTCTTATGTTCTTATGCTCTTAGTGTCAGCTGTGACTCAGTGGGTAGCACACTCGCCTCTGAGTCAGAAGGTTGTGGGTTCAAGTTGCACTCCAGGAGCTTGACACATAAATCTAGACAGTGCTGAAGGAGTGATGATGCACTGTTGGAAGTGCCGTCTTTCGGATGAGACGTTAAACCGAGGTCCCGCCTGCTCCCTCAGGTGGACGTAAAAGAATCCACGGCCACTATTTTGAAGAAGAGCAGGGGAGTTATCCCTGTTGTCCTGGCCAATACTTATCCCTCAATCAACACAACAAAAACAGATTATTTGGTCATTATCACATTGTTGTTTGTAGGAGCTTGCTGTGTGCAAGTTGGCTGTCCCGTTTCCCACATTAAAACAGTGACTACACTCCAAAAGTACTTCATTGGCTGTAAATCGCTTTGAGATGTCTGATAGTCGTGAAAGGCGCTATATAAATGCAAGTCTTTCTTTCTTTGTGTTCTCCTAAGGTAGCCTCAGCCTATGTCAAACATAACCTGTAAAGTCCTTACACAATACCACAAATCCACACGAGGCACATTCTATGGACAAGGTCACTCTGTGACCTGAACCTTTATTCACAGGACCAAGAAGTGATGACCCTGCGTGGGACCTCCCTTTATATACCTGGATGACCAGGTGAGGAGTGTCTCCCACAAGTTCACCCCCTGTGATCAAGGTGTGCATTTCTCAAGTATATACAGATTGCAGTGTTATTACATGAAGGTTACATACATGACATAACCTACTTTGATTCTGATCGGTACCAGCTATGCTCTCATTGGCTCACCGTCTGTGTAGTGGAGAGAAAATGTCTGTCGTCCTTTAGGAGCTCCAGTGTGCAGTACAATTTGAGCTGACAATTTTCAACTCCATTCTGTCAACACCAAACATCATTAAGAAGTTGTCGAAACCCTCAGTACCCATTGATGCTGCGGACCTCAGTACCCATTGAAGCTACGCACGAGCCTCCTCCCACCCCTCTTCATCAAACCCCATCAACATATTCTTCGATTCCTTTGACACTAAGTTGGGTGGCAGTGTGAGCTGCGAGAAGGATGCTATGAGGCTGCAGAGTGACTTGGATAGGTTAGGTGAGTGGGCAAATGCATGGCAGATGAAGTATAATGTGGATAAATGTGAGGTTATCTACTTTGGTGGTAAAAACAGAGAGGCAGACTATTATCTGAATGGTGACAGATTAGGAAAAGGGGAGGTGCAACGAGACCTGGGTGTCATGGTACATCAGTCATTGAAGGTTTGCATGCAGGTACAGCAGGCGGTTAAGAAAGCAAATGGCATGTTGGCCTTCATAGCGAGGGGATTTGAGTACAGGGGCAGGGAGGTGTTACTACTGTTGTACAGGGCCTTGGTGTGGCCACACCTGGAGTATTGTGTACAGTTTTGGTCTCCTAACTTGAGGAAGGACACTCTTGCTATTGAGGGAGAGCAGCAAAGGTTCACCAGACTGATTCCCGGGGTGGTGGGACTGACATATCAAGAAAGACTGGATCAACTGGGCTTGTATTCACTGGAGTTCAGAAGAATAAGAGGGGATCTCATAGAAACGTTTAAAATTCTGACGGGTTTAGACAGGTTAGATGCAGGAAGAATGTTCCCAATGTTGGGGAAGTCCAGAACCAGGGGTCACAGTCTGAGGATAAGGGGTAAGCCATTTAGGACCGAGATGAGGAGAAACTTCTTCACCCAGAGAGTGGTGAACCTGTGGAATTCTCTACCACAGGAAGTTGATGAGGCCAATTCACTAAATATATTCAAAAAGGAGTTAGATGTAGTCCTTACTACTAAGGGGATCAAGGGGTATGGTGAGAAAGCAGGAATGGGTTACTGAAGTTGCATGTTCAGCCATGAACTCATTGAATGGTGGTGCAGGCTCGAAGGGCCGAATGGCCTACTCCTGCACCTATTTTCTATGTTTCTATGTTTCTATGTTTCTCCCTCATGCATTTATCCAGCTTCCCCTTAAATGCATCTATGCAAGTCGCCTCAACTACTCTTTGTGGTAGCGAGTTCCACATTCTAACCGCTCTCTGAGTAATGAGGTTTCTCCTGAATTCGCTATTGGATTTATGAGTGACTATGTTATATTTATGGCCCTCGGTTTTGGTCTCCCCCACAAGTGGAAAAACCTCTATGTTTACCCCATCAAACCCTTTCAGAGGGCCCAAGTTTCGGGCCGCGCCTAAAATGGCGCAGCCCGGACCTGGACGCCCGGTTTTCGCGCCAGAAAGTGCACCTAAAAAAAACTTACCTATTCTCCGGCTCCCTGCAGGTCCTCTGGAGCTGGGCGCGGCACAGCACGAGCTGTTGGGGGCGGAGCCAGGTCCCTGCGCTGAAAACAGTGCCGGGACCTCTGCACATGCGCGCTACAGTGGGCGCGCATGTGCAGTAGCTCCAGGCACCCAAAACTGTGGGAGGGGCCCAAAGCACGCAGCCCCTAGCCTTGGTCGAATGGCCTCACTGGGGCTGCATGCTTAAGGCTCCTCCCACCCGACCGGACTCGACCCTCCCCCCGCTCTCCCCTCCCCCCTCTCCTGGCGATCCGAACCCCGCCCCCCCCCGGCGACCCGAACCTTTCTCCCCCCCCCCGCCGGCAACCCGATTTCTGCTCCCCCCCCACCCCTCCCAGACCTCCGCGACTCTCCCCACCCCGGACCTCCGCGACTCTCCCCACCCTGGACCTCCGTGATTCCCCCCCCCCCCCGCGGACCTCCGCGACTCTCCGCACCCCGGACCTCCGTGATTCCCCCCCCCCCGGACCTCCGCGACTCTCCCCCCCCCCCCCCCGGACCTCCGCGACCGTTCCCCTCCCCCCCCGAGAGACCCGACTCCACCTACCTGTTAATCCAGCCTGACGTCTTGGGCCCGGCCATTCAACCTCCTTCTCTCCCTTCCCTCCCTCTCTCCTTCCCTCCATCCTCTCTCCTTCCCTCCCTCCATCCTCTCTTCCTTCTCCCCCTCTTCCCCCCCTCCTCCCCCTAACCCTTCCTCCTCCCCCCCCTCCTCCCCCACTCCTCCTCCCCCACCCCACCCCACCCCACTCTACCCCCACCCCCCTCTACCCCCATCCCCCACCCTACCCCCCTCTACCTCCATCCTCCTTCCTCCCCCTCCCCCCCACCCCCCTTCTCCCCCGCCCCCCACCCCCCACCCCCCTTCTCCCCCGCCCCCCACCCCCCACCCCCCTTCTCCCCCTCCCCTCGCTGTCAGAAACACAGACACTGACAGACAGAGAGTGAGAGACACACACACACACAGACAGACAGATAGAGACACTGACAGAGACACACTGGTGGGAGGGGGAGGGGGGGTTGCTGTCCCAGCACTCCCGGTGCTGCTGTCGGTAAGTAGAAAATGTTTTATTTATTGATTTTTTAATTTTTTAAAATTTTTTATAAATTTTTTTTGATTGATTAATTGGTTGATTTATTGATGTATTTATCATTTATTATTGATGATGGCTCTTTATTTGTAAAACTGAAGTGTTTAATGTTTGTAAACTTCCCTTTAAACCCCCCCCCCCCATTCCCTACGCCTAATTTGTAACCTACGCCTGATTTTCTAAAGTGTAGACAAGGTTTTTTCGAACGTACAAAAATCTTCACTTACTCCATTCTATGTTAGTTTGGAGTAAGTTTTCACTGCCTAAACTTTGAAAACAGGCATAAGTGGCCGGACATGCCCCCTTTTGAAAAAAAATTCTGTTCCAAAGTGAAACTGTTCTAACTGACTAGAACTGGAGCAAACTAAATGCCGAGAATTCAAATTTCTAAGATATTCCGTTCTAAACCAGTTGCTCCAAAAAAACAGGAGCAACTCCGGCCGAAACTTGGCCCCTATGTTTCTATGTTTCTCCCTCATGCATTTATCCAGCTTCCCCTTAAATGCATCTATGCAAGTCGCCTCAACTATTCTTTGTGGTAGCGAGTTCCACATTCTAACCGCTCTCTAAGTAATGAGATTTCTCCTGAATTCGCTATTGGATTTATTAGTGACTATGTTATATTTATGGTCCTCGGTTTTGGTCTCCCCCACAAGTGGAAACATCTCTATGTTTACCCCATCAAACCCTTTCATAATCTTAAAGACCTATCAGGTCGCCCCTCAGTCTTCTCTTTTCTAGAGAAAAGAACCCTGCTCAGCCTGTTTAGTCTTTCCTGATCAGTATAACCACAGTTCTGGGATCATTCTAGTCAATCTGTTTTGCACCTTCTCCAGTGCCTCTCTATCCTTTTTATAATACCAGAACCTGCTCACAGAACTCCGTGTGGTCTCTATTGCCATTTTTTGTGTCAAATTTTTTAATTCTAAATTCCTGTGTCCATATTTACAACATAATACTGACACACGCCCGGGGATCCCCTGGTAAATACTGACACATGCCCGGGGATCCCCTGTAAATACTGACACACGCCTGGGGATCCCCTGTAAATACTGACACACTCCTAGGGACCATCTGAAGATACTGACACACTCCCGGGAATCCCCTGTAAATACTGACATGCTCCCGGGGATCCCCTGTAAATATCGATACACTCCCGGGGACCCCCTACAAATCCAGACACGCTCCCAGGGATCCCCTGTAAATACTGACACATTCCCAGGGGCCCCCTGTAAATACTGACACACGCCCGGGGATCCCCTGTAAATACTGACACATTCCCAGGGACCCCCTGTAAATACCGATACACTCCCGGGGACACCCTACAAATTCAGACACACTCCCGGGGAGCCCCTGTAAATACTGACACACTCCTAGGGACCCCTTGTAAATACCGATACACTCCCGTGGACCGCCTACAAATACAGACACACTCCCGGGGACCCCCTATAAATACTAACACACTCCCGGGGACCCCCTATAAATACTAACACACTCCCGGGGATCCCCTGTAAATACTGACACACTCCCAGGGTCCCACTATAAATACTGACACATTCCCGAGGACCCCCTATAAATACTAACACACTCCCGGAGACCCCCTATAAATACTAACACACTCCCGGGGACCCCCTGTAAATACTGACACACTCCCAGGGTCCCACTGTAAATATTGACACACTCCCAGGGTCCCACTGTAAATACTAATACACTCCAAGGGTGTAATGGGTACTGCTAATGTAAACTTGTCACATTGCAATGATACCCTCCTTTAGCACCTCGGTTTTGTGTCTCTGAGCTCTTCAGCCAGTACTGCCTATGTTCCAGCCAACTCTGCTTCCCAATTGAAGCTTCGTCATTTAAACTTTAATAACATAAAATCAAAGTAGTACAGTTATAACGTCCCGAAACGGAAACTTCGGGAACAAGGCCATTCCGTTTTTTGGGTTTTTCCGGATTTTGGAGAAGAAATCCGACGCCCCGAATCCGGAAACCTTGTGGACGATTTTCGGGCATTTACGGATTTCGGAGATGATCCGACGTCCCGAATCGAGAAACCCTTGGGCCGAGTTTTGGGTATTTCCAGAGATTGGAGGCAATCCGACGGCCCAAATCCAGAAACCTCGTGGCCAGGCCGGGCCGCGTCGGGATGCGTATTTTTTGGAATCCTGCTCGGAAAAAGGTATGTGCAGCTTAGATGTCCGGTTTTCATGAAATATTCCCGGATTCCAGACAACGACTCTTGCAAGCTGCACAATGTCCAGTTTTCGAACAATCCCGGTTTTTAGAACTCCGGATTTTGGAGGTTTTACCTGTATACAAAAATAATACTCAGCAACATAATCATGTCTTAAAAATGCACATTACATCTGCATGCCCTGATCCAATTGTCCCTGTACTCGATCCTGAAAATGTCACTTGCTCTTAACTCTTCACCTTATGGGAACTGTAGCCTAGTGGTTATGTTACTGGACGAGTAATCCAGAGACATGTGTTCAAATCCCATCTCGGTAGCTGCGGAAATTTAAATTCAATTAATTAAATCAATATGGAATAATAAAGCTAGTGTCAGTAATGGTGACTATGAAAATACCGGATTGTTGTAAAAATCTATCTGGTTCACTAATGTCCTTTAGGGAAGGAAATTTGCCGTGCTTACCCGGTCTGACCGATATGTGACTCCAGATCCACAACAATGTGGTTGACTCTTAACTGCCCTCTGTTTTATCAAAATACTACAAAATGAACGGTGGTTCTTCTCAAGGATAATTAGGGATGGGCAATAAATACTGGCATTGCCAGCGACGCCCACATACCATGAACAAATAAATTTTTTAAATGTACCATACCATAGGTGATCGACTAGTAATTATTTAAATGTGGAGGAACCTTGGTCTTCCAGCTGGGATTACTGCCACTGGAAACAGTTTCTCCTTATTTACTCTATCAAAAACCCTTCATGATTTTGAACACGTTTATCAAATCTATGGACTGAGACAAACACAAAGCAAAACTGCTTATAATTTTATTACAGTGACAAAGAGAGCTTCGACTTTCTTAACAACACTGGTTGCTTCAGGACCCGTACTGAAACAGCACCTTTGGTTCGTGTTTTATTTATTCATAAATCCCACAGGCTAGGAAAGAGGAATGGCTTTGAGTTCCACCCACCTGTGTCCTGCGCTCTGTTGGAAGGTTGCTCAGCCTGAGGCTGGATCCAGTTGTAGCTACGAATGTCGAGGACATAGCAAGCCCGAAGGCAGAGTTTCCAAAATGTTAAACCTTAGTTCCTGAATTGTTTGCTTTATCCTAACCCATTCTCTATTGAATATTACAGGGAGCTGCGATGTTCCTCTGGACTGAAGGTGCAGATCAGAAAGCCTTCTCTGCAAATCCCACGCTGGCAGCAAAAGCAACCGTAGACTGTGGGAGGCTCGTCTGACGCGGCCATAGGGGCGGCCACCGATCCTGCTCCCCGACAACGCAGTTTGGTTAGAATAAGATTCGGACATGGATCCCATGTTTTTAGCCTGGAGCTATTTCAGACAGCGCAAGTTCCAGTTTAGCGCCAATATCTGTACGCAGCTACTTGAGAAAAACGTGTATGACCAGTTGCATTAATTGTCATTGGACAATGGCAGAGGAGCGGCTTGAGATCACGGCAGGGGTGAGGCGAACGTTTGGCGGAGGAGCGGCGAGAGATCGTGGCGGAGGAGCGGTCAATGTTTGTGGCGGAGGAGCGGAGAGAGATCGTGGGCGGAGGTGCGGCGAATGAGGGTACGGGGCCCAGAAGAGCCGAGGGCCCAGGAGCAGCATGGGCCCAGCCCACACTGAGATATGTGTGCGCACTGGGTCCGTGCAGCAGAGCAAAGCAGGTCTCCAGTTGTCCTTGTTAACCCTTGCCACTGGATAAAGGCCTAGCTCTGTCAAGTCCGTGTGGTGGCTCAAGTGCAACAGTCACCACACGTTAAAAATATCCATGCCCGGGCATCTTCCATCCCTTCAATTGGAGTTCAGGACTGGAACGTCGGGTCCTTCATTGAAACATCTGTGAACTCGTGGAAGCAAGTCATCCTCGTTCGAGGGACCATCTATGATGATGATGCCTGTCTGTCCCAAGTTGGGTGAATGACCTGTAATACACTTTTCTCACCACTAGCTCACCCTAAATCGAATTTATGCCCTTATTACTCATACAACTTTACAGTTAACATGGAACATTACATGTAGATTGTTTTGCAAGCAAATCAAACAATGTGTAAGGGGTGGTTTCCAGGGGGTCAGCTTTCCCTTCTGACCTTATATGAGCGGTTCCGAATCGCTCCCACACCCTTGGTTCTAGACACTGGAGTTATGAAGGGACTGTGACAGACTTGGACAGACAATCGGTTTCAAGGTAGGAAGCAGGTATGGCTTTATTGTGTTTTAAAAAAAAGTAAAGAGCACACCTTTAATAACACACACAGAATATTAATACCAATACACACTGAGGGGTACAACACATTGAATAAAATGTCAAATTATAGCCTGTGGGGAAAGGAATACAGCTTAAACTCTAAATGGGGTAAACAGGAGAATGCAGATACATTTACACAAGTTATCCCAGCTTCCCCCCTCCCAATTCTCCTAACTAACTAAGTTATAGCTCTGGGGTTTCAGGGGCCATGCTCACCAATCCCCTTTTGACAGTTCCAACTCCGGAGTTCGCCTTAGTTGTCCACGTTCTGTAGTCTGTACCCCTTGGTAGCGTAGGACCAGCTTGTAGAGTGGAAAATCTTCGGTTTTTCTTCGGTTTTGTCGGGTTGGTTCCGGTTGACTGTTTGATTGGTCGCGATGGTCCGAAACTTTCCGATAGTCGTTTTGACAGCCTGTTTGCTGTCGTGGTGCTGTCCTTCTAGGTTTTAGAGATTCCTTTCGCCGATGTTTCGGGGTCCCACTTTTCGAGGCTGGTGTCGAACTTATGCAACGAGACTGCTAACTTAATAGTGTCTCTAGAAGCACACCTAACTGCCAGAACAGGCCTTCAATTAAATTCAATTATACTAAAACAGGCTTCCTTATCTTTGCGCCAAATCAGTTCTTGGGCTTTGTTTAAACTGTTCTGTCCATTGATTTTCAAATGTCTCCTTTGTCAGTGTTTTTGGTGGGCTAGTCAGCAGTAACTCGATTAGGGTGTGATGATGTGCTATCACTGGTTTTGCATTGTTTTTGGGCCCATGATTTCCATTGTGCTTGATTGGGTAATTTGATTATATCTTTGGGGGGTGAATTGGTGTTGCATAGTTCCCCCAGACCGCCTGGGATCCTTAATACACAAATTTGCTTCACAGAGGTTAGCCCCACCTCCTGTATTCGGTAACTCTTTTTCGCAGCCAAAATGTTGTAGAATCTTAAAATTGATATGCTCCTTCCCATAGATATTTAGGGGATCTCAGGCTTCTGTAATTTAGGTCCATTTTTAATTCCCTTTCTTATGAATCCAAACACTGGGGGGGGTCTCCATGAATGTATCCCCTTTTATCCCCTGCAGGCTTCATCTGTCCCTTTAAACTCATTTTAAAAGTCCAGAAAGAGGTTCTTCTCCTCTGCAGGGGAAAGGTACCAGGAATCTTTGCAAAATATTGGTAAATTCTACAAATGCTTCAAGGCATGAATCCAATTAGAGACAATCTACAAATGTAAAACATTCCACCAATGCAGTGGACAGAGATCACTAATCTAAATCTGTTTCAAGAGTGAGATAGAAATAATAAGCATGTACAGTCAAACTGGTTTGTTCGTTAATTGGTGTAATGTTTTTACGGCTAAATAAACCAGTTTCTTATGTCACAAGAAGTCCCACTAATGAAATCAGTGGCGCCAATAATATGTAGTTGATAGATACCATTTAACAATTATAGTGAAGCATACAAACAACTCAGACTCTGTCCCAGACATTGTATGGAAATTAATATGGCAGGGGGATGGGAACCAATGCAGGGAGACAGAGGGAAACAAAAAGGAGGCAAAAGCAAAAGACAGAAAGGAGATGAGGAAAAGTGGAGGGCAGAGAAACCCAAGGCAAAGAACAAAAAGGGCCATTGTACAGCAAAATTCTAAAAGGACAAAGGGTGTTAAAAAAAACAAGCCTGAAGGCTTTGTGTCTTAATGCAAGGAGTATCCGCAATAAAGTGGATGAATTAACTGTGCAAATAGATGTTAACAAATATGATGTGATTGGGATTACGGAGACGTGGCTCCAGGATGATCAGGGCTGGGAACTCAACATCCAGGGGTATTCAACATTCAGGAAAGATAGAATAAAAGGAAAAGGAGGTGGGGTAGCATTGCTGGTTAAGAAGGAAATTAAGGCAATAGTTCGGAAGGACATTAGCTTGGATGATGTGGAATCTATATGGGTAGAGCTGCAGAACACCAAAGGGCAAAAAACGTTAGTGAGAGTTGTGTACAAACCTCCAAACAGTAGTAGTGATGTTGGTGAGGGCATCAAACATGAAATTAGGGGTGCATGCAATAAAGATGCAGCAGTTATAATGGGTGACTTTAATATGCACATAGACTGGGCTAACCAAACTGGAAGCAATACGGTGGAGGAGGATTTCCTGGAGTGCATAAGGGATGGTTTTTTAGATCAATATGTCGAGGAACCAACTAGGGGGGAGGCCATCTTAGACTGGGTGTTGTGTAATGAGAGAGGATTAATTAGCAATCTCGTTGTGCGAGGCCCCTTGGAGAAGAGTGACCATAATATGGTGGAACTCTGCATTAGGATGGAGAATGAAACAGTTAATTCAGAGACCATGGTCCAGAACTTAAAGAAGGGTAACTTTGAAGGTATGAGGCGTGAATTGGCTAGGATAGATTGGCGAATGATACTGAAGGGGTTGGCTGTGGATGGGCAATGGCAGACATTTAGAGACCGCATGGATGAACTACAACAATTGTTCATTCCTGTCTGGCATAAAAATAAAAAAGGGAAGGTGGCTCAACCATGGCTATCAAGCGAAATCAGGGATAGTATTAAAGCCAAGGAAGTGGCATACAAATTGGCCAGAAATAGCAGCGAACCCGGGGACTGGGAGAAATTTAGAACTCAGCAGAGGAGGACAAAGGGTTTGATTAGGGCAGGGAAAATGGAGTACGAGAAGAAGCTTGCAGGGAACATTAAGACGGATTGCAAAAGTTTCTATAGATATGTAAAGAAAAAAAGGTTAGTAAAGACAAACGTAGGTCCCCTGCAGTCAGAATCAGGGGAAGTCATAACGGGGAACAAAGAAATGGCGGACCAATTGAACAAGTACTTTGGTTCGGTATTCACTAAGGAGGACACAAACAACCTTCCGGATATAAAAGGTGTCGGAGGGTCTAGTAAGGAGGAGGAACTGAGGGAAATCCTTATTAGTCGGGAAATTGTGTTGGGGAAATTGATGGGATTGAAGGCCGATAAATCCCCAGGGCCTGATGGACTGCATCCCAGAGTAGCCTTGAAAATAGTGGATGCATTGACAGTCATTTTCCAACATTCCATTGACTCTGGATCAGTTCCTATGGAGTGGAGGGTAGCCAATGTAACCCCACTTTTTAAAAAAGGAGGGAGAGAGATAACAGGGAATTATAGACCGGTCAGCCTGACATCGGTAGTGGGTAAAATGATGGAATCAATTATTAAGGATGTCATAGCAGTGCATTTGGAAAGAGGTGATATGATAGGTCCAAGTCAGCATGGATTTGTGAAAGGGAAATCATGCTTGACAAATCTTCTGGAATTTTTTGAGGATGTTTCCAGTAGAGTGGACAAGGGAGAACCAGTTGATGTGGTATATTTGGACTTTCAGAAGGCTTTCGACAAGGTCCCACACAAGAGATTAATGTGCAAAGTTAAAGCACATGGGATTGGGGGTAGTGTGCTGACATGGATTGAGAACTGGTTGTCAGACAGGAAGCAAAGAGTAGGAGTAAATGGGGACTTTTCAGAATGGCAGGCAGTGACTAGTGGGGTACCGCAAGGTTCTGTGCTGGGGCCCCAGCTGTTTACACTGTACATTAATGATTTAGACGAGGGGATTAAATGTAGTATCTCCAAATTTGCAGATGACACTAAGTTGGGTGGCAGTGTGAGCTGCGAGTAGGATGCTATGAGGCTGCAGAGCGACTTGGATAGGTTAGGTGAGTGGGCAAATGCATGGCAGATGAAGTATAATGTGGATAAATGTGAGGTTATCCACTTTGGTGGTAAAAACAGAGAGACAGACTATTATCTGAATGGTGACAGATTAGGAAAAGGGGAGGTGCAAAGAGACCTGGGTGTCATGGTACATCAGTCATTGAAGGTTGGCATGCAGGTACAGCAGGCGGTTAAGAAAGCAAATGGCATGTTGGCCTTCATACAAGGGAATTTGAGTACAGGGGCAGGGAGGTGTTGCTACAGTTGTACAGGGCCTTGGTGAGGCCACACCTGGAGTATTGTGTACAGTTTTGGTCTCCTAACCTGAGGAAGGACATTCTTGCTATTGAGGGAGTGTAGCGAAGGTTCACCAGACTGATTCCCGGGATGGCGGGACTGACCTATCAAGAAAGACTGGATCAACTGGGCTTGTATTCACTGGAGTTCAGAAGAATGAGAGGGGACCTCATAGAAACGTTTAAAATTCTGACGGGGTTAGATAGGTTAGATGCAGGAAGAATGTTCCCACTGTTGGGGGAAGTCCAGAACCAGGGGACACAGTGTAAGGATAAGGGGTAAGCAGTCAGTCGAGGAGGCGGGAGCTCGGAGCAGCGCGAGTCCGGGGTCGGCGAGAGGCCTATAAAGACCAGCGGGAGTCGAGCAGTTCGAGCAGTCAGTCGAGGAGGCGGGAGCTCGGAGCAGCGCGAGTCCGGGGTCGGCGAGAGGCCTATAAAGGCCAGCGGGAGTCGAGCAGTTCGAGCAGTCAGTCGAGGAGGCGGGAGCTCGGAGCAGCGCGAGTCCGGGGTCGGCGAGAGGCGTACCGGTGCAGCTACAGGGAGAAGGCAAAGAAAGAAACAAAGGTGACGTCACAGCCTAGGGGGTAAGTGATTGGCTGGTGATTGGTGAGTAGTTTTTCTTTTTCTTTTTATATTAGTCAGTAACTTTTAACATTGTTGTTGCCAATTTAAGTGTATCTAAGGGTTAAGACATGGCAGGAGAGCTCGGTCACGTGATATGCTCCTCCTGTACCATGTGGGAACTCAGGGACACTTCCGGTGTCCCTGACGACTACGTGTGCGGGAAGTGTGTCCACCTCAAGCTCCTGACTGTCCGCGTTGCGGAGTTGGAGCTGAGGGTGGATTCGCTCTGGAGCATCCACGATGCTGAGAATGACGTGAGTATCACGTGTAGTGAGTTGGTCTTACCGCAGGGAAAGGGTCCACAGCCAGATAGGGAATGGAAGACCAGCAGGAAGAGTAGTGCAAGGAAGGTAGTGCAGGGGTCCCCTGTGGTCATCCCCCTGCAAAACAGATACACTGTTTTGAGTACTGTTGAGGGGGATGACTCATCAGGGGAGGGCAGCAGCAGCCAAGTTCATGGCACCGTGGCTGGCTCTGCTGCACAGGAGGGCAAGAAAAAGAGTGGGACAGCAATAGTGATAGGGGATTCAATGGTGAGGGGAATTGAAAGGCGTTTCTGCGGCTGCGACCGAGACGCCAGGATGGTATGTTGCCTCCCTGGTGCAAGGGTCAAGGATGTCTCGGAGCGGGTGCAGGACATTCTGAAATGGGAGGTAGAACAGCCAGTTGTCGTGGTGCACATTGGTACCAACGACATAGGTAAAAAAAGGGATGAGGTCCTACGAAACGAATTTAAGGAGCTAGGAGCTAAATTAAAAAGTAGGACCTCAAAAGTAGTAATCTCGGGATTGCTACCAGTGCCACGTGATAGTCAGAGTAGGAATCGCAGGATAGCGCAGATGAATACGTGGCTTGAGCAGTGGTGCAGCAGGGAGGGATTCAAATTCCTGGGGCATTGGGACCGGTTCTGGGGGAGGTGGGACCAGTACAAACCGGACGGTCTGCACCTGGGCAGGACCGGAACCAATGTCCTAGGGGGAGTGTTTGCTAGTGCTGTTGGGGAGGATTTAAACTAATATGGCAGGGGGATGGGAACCAATGCAGGGAGACAGAGGGAAACAAAAAGGAGGCAAAAGCAAAAGACAGAAAGGAGATGAGGAAAAGTGGAGGGCGGAGAAACCCAAGGCAAAGAACAAAAAGGGCCACTGTACAGCAAAATTCTAAAAGGACAAAGGGTGTTAAAAAAACAAGCCTGAAGGCTTTGTGTCTTAATACAAGGAGTATCCGCAATAAGGTGGATGAATTAATTGTGCAAATAGATGTTAATAAATATGATGTGATTGGGATTACGGAGACGTGGCTCCAGGATGATCAGGGCTGGGAACTCAACATTCAGGGGTATTCAACATTCAGGAAGGATAGAATAAAAGGAAAAGGAGGTGGGGTAGCATTGCTGGTTAAAGAGGAGATTAATGCAATAGTTAGGAAAGACATTAGCTTGGATGATGTGGAATCTATATGGGTAGAGCTGCAGAACACCAAAGGGCAAAAAACGTTAGTAGGAGTTGTGTACAGACCTCCAAACAGTAATAGGGATGTTGGGGAGGGCATCAAACAGGAAATTAGGGGTGCATGCAATAAAGGTGTAGCAGTTATAATGGGTGACTTTAATATGCACATAGATTGGGCTAGCCAAACTGGAAGCAATACGGTGGAGGAGGATTTCCTGGAGTGCATAAGGGATGGTTTTCTAGACCAATATGTTGAGGAACCAACTAGGGGGGAGGCCATCTTAGACTGGGTGTTGTGTAATGAGAGAGGATTAATTAGCAATCTCATTGTGCGAGGCCCCTTGGGGAAGAGTGACCATAATATGGTGGATTTCTGCATTAGGATGGAGAATGAAACAGTAAATTCAGAGACCATGGTCCAGAACTTAAAGAAGGGTAACTTTGAAGGTATGAGGCGTGAATTGGCTAGGATAGATTGGCGAATGATACTTAGGGGATTGACTGTGGATGGGCAATGGCAGACATTTAGAGACCGCATGGATGAATTACAACAATTGTACATTCCTGTCTGGCGTAAAAATAAAAAAGGGAAGGTGGCTCAACCGTGGTTATCTAGGGAAATCAGGGATAGTATTAAAGCCAAGGAAGTGGGATACAAATTGGCCAGAAATAGCAGCGAACCTGGGGACTGGGAGAAATTTAGAACTCAGCAGAGGAGGGCAAAGGGTTTGATTAGGGCAGGGAAAATGGAGTACGAGAAGAAGCTTGCAGGGAACATTAAGGTGGATTGCAAAAGTTTCTATAGGTATGTAAAGAGAAAAAGGTTAGTAAAGACAAATATAGGTCCCCTGCAGTCAGAATCAGGGGAAGTCATAACGGGGAACAAAGAAATGGCAGACCAATTGAACAAGTACTTTGGTTCGGTATTCACTAAGGAGGACACAAACAACCTTCCGGATATAAAAGGTGTCGGAGGGTCTAGTAAGGAGGAGGAACTGAGGGAAATCCTTATTAGTCGGGAAATTGTGTTGGGGAAATTGATGGGATTGAAGGCCGATAAATCCCCAGGGCCTGATGGACTGCATCCCAGAGTACTTAAGGAGGTGGCCTTGGAAATAGTGGATGCATTGACAGTCATTTTCCAACATTCCATTGACTCTGGATCAGTTCCTATGGAGTGGAGGGTAGCCAATGTAACCCCACTTTTTAAAAAAGGAGGGAGAGAGAAAACAGGGAATTATAGACCGGTCAGTCTGACCTCAGTAGTGGGTAAAATGATGGAATCAATTATTAAGGATGTCATAGCAGTGCATCTGGAAAATGGTGACAATATAGGTCCAAGTCAGCATGGATTTGTGAAAGGGAAATCATGCTTGACAAATCTTCTGGAATTTTTTGAGGATGTTTCCAGTAAAGTGGACAAAGGAGAACCAGTTGATGTGGAAATTTTGGACTTTCAGAAGGCTTTCGACAAGATCCCACACAAGAGATTAATGTGCAAAGTTAAAGCACATGGGATTGGGGGTAATGTGCTTACGTGGATTGAGAACTGGTTGTCAGACAGGAAGCAAAGAGTAGGAGAAAACGGGTACTTTTCAGAATGGCAGGCAGTGACTAGTGGGGTGCCGCAAGGTTCTGTGCTGGGGCCCCAGCTGTTTACATTGTACATTAATGATTTAGACGAGGGGATTAAATGCAGTATCTCCAAATTTGCGGATGACACTAAGTTGGGTGGCAGTGTGAGCTGCGAGGAGGATGCTATTAGGCTGCAGAGTGACTTGGATAGGTTAGGTGAGTGGGCAAATGCATGGCAGATGAAGTATAATGTGGATAAATGTGAGGTTATCCACTTTAGTGGTAAAAACAGAGAGACAGACTATTATCTGAATGGTGACAGATTAGGAAAAGGGAAGGTGCAACGAGACCTGGGTGTCATGGTACATCAGTCATTGAAGGTTAGCATGCAGGTACAGCAGGCGGTTAAGAAAGCAAATGGCATGTTGGCCTTCATAGCGAGGGGATTTGAATACAGGGGCAGGGAGGTGTTGCTACAGTTGTACAGGGCCTTGGTGAGGCCACACCTGGAGTATTGTGTACAGTTTTGGTCTCCTAACTTGAGGAAGGACATTCTTGCTATTGAGGGAGTGCAGCGAAGATTCACCAGACTGATTCCCGGGATGGCGGGACTGACCTATCAAGAAAGACTGGATCAACTGGGCTTGTATTCACTGGAGTTCAGAAGAATGAGAGGGGACCTCATAGAAACGTTTAAAATTCTGACGGGTTTAGACAGGTTAGATGCAGGAAGAATGTTCCCAATGTTGGGGAAGTCCAGAACCAGAGGTCACAGTCTAAGGATAAGGGGTAAGCCATTTAGGACCGAGATGAGGAGAAACTTCTTCACCCAGAGAGTGGTGAACCTGTGGAATTCTCTACCACAGAAAGTAGTTGAGGCCAATTCACTAAATATATTCAAAAGGGAGTTAGATGAAGTCCTTACTACTCGGGGGATCAAGGGTTATGGCGAGAAAGCAGGAAGGGGGTACTGAAGTTTCATGTTCAGCTATGAACTCATTGAATGGCGGTGCAGGCTAGAAGGGCTGAATGGCCTGCTCCTGCACCTATTTTCTATGTTTCTATGTTTCTATTTAGGACCGAGATGAGGAGGAATTTCTTCACCCAGAGAGTGGTGAACCTGTGGAATTTTCTACCACAGAATGTTGTTGAGGCCAATTCACTAAATATATTCAAAAAGGAGTTAGATGAAGTCCTTACTACTAGGGGGATCAAGGGGTATGGTGAGAAAGCAGGAATAGGGTACTGAAGTTGCATGTTCAGCCATGAACTCATTGAATGGCGGTGCAGGCTAGAAGGGCCGAATGGCTTACTCCTGCATCTATTTTCTATGTCTATGTTTCTAAATGGAGAGCTTTATTGAGAACTATGTTGAATCTATACTAGGTACTTGTGGCAACTTTGGAATTGCACTGGCATTGCCCTCGGTACCGTACTGACCACAGCGATTCTGCTGAAGACTGCAACAGTCATAACGGGGAACAAAGAAATGGCAGACCAATTGAACAAGTACTTTGGTTCGGTATTCACTAAGGAGGACACAAACAACCTTCCGGATATAAAAGGGGTCAGAGGGTCTAGTAAGAAGGAGGAACTGAGGGAAATCCTTATTAGTTGGGAAATTGTGCTGGGGAAATTGATGGGATTGAAGGACGATAAATCCCCAGGGCCTGATGGACTGCATCCCAGAGTACTTAAGGAGGTGGCCTTGGAAATAGCAGATGCATTGACAGTCATTTTTCAACATTCCATAGACTCTGGATCAGTTCCTATGGAGTGGAGGGTTGCCAATGTAACACCACTTTTTAAAAAAGGAGGGAGAGAGAAAACAGGGAATTATAGACGGGTCAGCCTGACATCGGTAGTGGGTAAAATGATGGAATCAATTATTAAGGATGTCATAGCAGCGCATTTGGAAAGAGGTGACATGATAGGTCCAAGTCAGCATGGATTTGTGAAAGGGAAATCATGCTTGACAAATCTTCTGGAATTTTTTGAGGATGTTTCAAGTAGAGTGGACAAGGGAGAACCAGTTGATGTGGTGTATTTGGACTTTCAGAAGGCTTTCGACAAGGTCCCACGCAAGAGATTAATGTGCAAAGTTAAAGCACATGGGATTGGGGGTAGCGTGCTTACGTGGATTGAGAACTGGTTGGTAGACAGGAACCAAAGAGTAGGAGTAAATGGGTACTTTTCAGAATGGCAGGCAGTGACTAGTGGGGTACCGCAAGGTTCTGTGCTGGGGCCCCAGCTGTTTACATTGTACATTAATGATTTAGACGAGGGGATTAAATGTAGTATCTCCAAATTTGCGGATGACACTAAGTTGGGTGGCAGTGTGAGCTGCAAGGAGGATGCTATGAGGCTGCAGAGTGACTTGGATAGGTTAGGTGAGTGGGCAAATGCATGGCAGATGAAGTATAATGTGGATAAATGTGAGGTTATCCACTTTGGTAGTAAAAACAGAGAGACAGACTATTATCTGAATGGTGACAGATTAGGAAAAGGGGAGGTGCAACGAGACCTGGGTGTCATGGTACATCAGTCATTGAAGGTTGGCATGCAGGTACAGCAGGCAGTTAAGAAAGCAAATGGCATGTTGGCCTTCATAGCGAGGGGATTTGAGTACAGGGGCAGGGAGGTGTTACTACAGTTGTACAGGGCCTTGGTGAGGCCACACCTGGAGTATTGTGTACAATTTTGGCCTCCTAACTTGAGGAAGGACATTCTTGCTATTGAGGGAGTGCAGCGAAGGTTCACCAGACTGATTCCCGGGATGGCGGGACTGACATATCAAGAAAGACTGGATCAACTGGGCTTGTATTCACTGGAGTTCAGAAGAATGAGAGGGGATCTATTAGAAACGTTTAAAATTCTGACGGGTTTAGACAGGTTAGATGCAGGAAGAATGTTCCCAATGTTGGGTAAGTCTAGAACCAGGGGTCACAGTCTAAGGATAAGGGGTAAGCCATTTAGAACTGAGATGAGGAGAAACATCTTCACCCAGAGAGTGGTGAACCTGTGGAATTCTCTACCACAGAAAGTTGATGAGGCCAATTCACTAAATATATTCAAAAAGGAGTTAGATGTAGTCCTTACTACTCGGGGGATCAAGGAGTATGGCGAGAAAGCAGGAATGGGGTACTGAAGTTGCATGTTCAGCCATGAACTCATTGAATGGCGGTGCAGGCTCGAAAGGCCGAATGGCCTACTCCTGCACCTATTTTCTATGTTTCTATGTTTCTATAACAGGCACAATGCTCAACACTGTATCAGGAGATTTAATGGGAACTTTGAAGGGGGCGGAACTTGGAAGTTCACAGGGAACCATACTAGTGACTGTACTGGGCACTACTGCATTGGAAGGTCTAATAGGAACTTCATTGGCCAGTGTAGAGACATACACTGGCCACTGTACTAATGGTTACACTGGCCACTTCACGGGGCACATTCTGGGAAAGAACTTCACTGAATATGCTGCTGGAACTAAACTGAGCACTGTATTGTGAACTGAACTCTACATTGTATTGGAGACTGTGCTAGACACTGTATTGAGAAGTGAACGGGACACTGTTTTGGGGACTGGACGCTGTATTGGGGGGTGTGCTGGATACTAATTTGGCGACAGTACTGCACACTCTATTGGGAACTGGACATTGCATTGGAGAATGGACACTGTACTGGAGACTGTGCAGGAAAATGTATTGGGACTATACTGGACACTATAATGGGATTATACTGACTGTATTGAGGACCAGACACTGTATTGGGGATTGTAAAGGACACGGTATTGGTGACTGTACTGGACACGGTATTGGGAACCGTATTGGGCATTGTATTGAGGAGTATGCAGAATGCTGTATTGGGAAATGTACTGGACACTGCTTTGGGGACTGGACACTGTATTCAGAACTAGACTGGACACTGTATTGGGCATAGAACTGGACACTGCATTGCGCACTGTGCTGGACACAGTATTGGAGACGGTATTGGAACTGTACTGGACACTATATTGGAACTGTACTGGACACTATATTGGAACTGTATTGGACACTATATTGGGGACTGTGCTGACACTGTTTTGGAGATTGTACACGACACTGTATAGGGGATGTACTGGACACTGTATTGGGGACCATACTGGACACTATATTGGGGAGTGTACTGGACACTATATTGGGGGGTGTACTGGACACTATATTGGGGGGTTTACTGGACACTATATTGGTGAATGGACACTGCATTGGGGACTGGTCATTAATGGACACTATATTGGACACTCTATAGTATTGTGTTTCTAACACAAATGAGAGTGCACACAGGGAGGTTAAAGTAACAGTGACCTCAGTCTTTATTAAGACACTCCAGAGTGAGGAACAGGCCTTAGGGGCCAGCTTATATACAGTGCTCTCAAGGGATGCTGGGATCCCTTGGGATTTCAGGGGAAGCGCTCCCTGGTGGCGGAACATGGGAGTGCATGCTTTACAGATACACAACATATAGGACACTATATTGCACACTGTCCTGGACACTGTATTCGGACTGTACTGGACACTGTATTGGGGATTACATAAGAACATAAGAACATAAGAAATATGATCAGGATTAGGCCATTCGACCTCTTGAGCCTGCTCCGCCATTCAATAAGAATATGCTGATCTGATCATGGACTCAGTTCCACTTCCTTGCCCGCTCCCCATAACCCTTTACTCCCTTATCGCTCAAAGATCTCTCTATCTCCGCCTTAAATATATTCAATGACCCAGCCTCCACGGCTCTAGGGCAGAGAATTCCATAGATTTACAACCCTCGGAAGAAATTCCTCCTCATCTCAATTTTAAATGGACGACCCCTTATTCTGAGACTATGCCCCCAAAGCTTTAGTTTCCCCTTTGAGTGGAAACATCCTCTTTGCATCCACTTTGTCGAACCCCCTCATTATCTTATAAGTTTCGATAAGATCACCTCTCATTCTTCTGAACTTCAATGAGTATAGGCCCAACCTACTCAACCTATCTTCAGAAGCCGACCCTCTTATCTCCGGAATCAACCTAGTGAACTTTCTCTGAACAGCCTCCAATGCAAGTATAGCCTTCATTAAATATGGAGACCAAAACTGTACGCAGTACTCTAGGTGTGGCCTCGCCAATACCCTGTACAGTTGTAGCAGGACTTCTCTGCTTTTATACTCTAACCCCTTGCAATTAAGGCCAGCATTTCATTTGCCTTCCTGATTACTTGCTGTACCTGTATACTAACTTTTTGTTTCATGCACAAGGACACCAGGTCCGTCTGTCCTGTAACACTTTTCAATTTTTCTTCATTTAAATTGTAATATGCTTTTCTATTTTTTCTGCCAAAGTGGATAACCTCACATTTTCCCACATTATAACTCCATCTGCCAGATTTTTGCCCAGTCACTGAGCCTCTCTATATAACTTTGCAGATTTTTTGTGTCCTCCTCACTACGTGCTTTCCCATCCATCTTTGTATCATCAGCAAACTTGGCTACGTTACACTCGGTCCCTTCATCCAAGTCATTAATATAGATTGTAAATAGTTGAGGACCCAGCACCGATCCCTGCGGCACCCCACTAGTCACTGTGTGCCATCTGACACTCTTTTATCCCGACTCTCTGTTTTCTGTTAGTTAGCCAATCCTCTATCCATGCTAATATATTACCCCCAATCCCGGCTTCAAACTGCACCACCTCGACATGGGTGGCAGCAGTCTAGGCTGGCTGTCTGACAGGCAGCAGCAAGGGCACTGGCGGAGTGGCTGTGGGGGTAGTACGGATGCTGTCACCCTGAGAGAGGACAGTGGGTTCTTGCTCCATGGTGCCATTGGCACTCCCCCGGGCAGCAGTGGACAGAGATCACCAATCTAAATCTGTTCCAAGTGTGGGATAAAAATAATAAGAAGCATGCACAGTCAAATTGGTTTTTCGTTAATTGGTTTAATGTTTTTATGGCTAAATAAAGCAGTTTCTTATGTGGCGCTAATAATATGTGGTTGATAGACACCATTTAACAATTATAGTGAAGCGTACAAACAACTCAGACTCGGTCCCAGACATTGAATGGACTCTGAAATGGAGGACTTTATTGAGAACTATGTTGAATCTATACCAGGTACTTGTGGCAACTTTGGAATTGCACTGGCATTGCCCTAGGGACCGTACTGACCACAGCGATTCTGCTGAAGACTGCAACAGGCACAATGCTCAACACTGCATTAGGAGATTTAATGCGAACTTTGTAGGGGGGGCGGAATTTGGAAACATAGAAACATAGAAAATAGGTGCAGGAGTAGGCCATTCGGCCCTTCGAGCCTGCACCGCCATTCAATAAGATCATGGCTGATCACTCCCTCAGTACCCCTTTCCTGCTTTCTCTCCATACCCCTTGATCCCCTTAGCCGTAAGGGCCATATCTAACTCCCTCTTGAATATATCCAATGAACTGGCATTAACAACTCCCTGCGACAGGGAATTCCACAGGTTAACAACTCTCTGAGTGAAGAAGTTTCTCCTCATCTCAGTCCTAAATGGCCTACCCCTTAACCTAAGACTATGTCCCCTGGTTCTGGACTTCCCCAACATCGGGAACATTCTTCCCGCATCTAACCTGTCCAATACCGTCAGAATCTTATGCATTTCTATGAGATCCCCTCTCATCCTTCTAAACTGCAGTGAATAAAGGCCCAATTGATCCAGTCTCTCCTCATATGACAGTCCAGCCATCCTTGGAATCAATCTGGTGAACCTTCGCTGCACTCCCTCAAAAGCAAGAACGTCCTTCCTCAGATTAGGAGACAAAAACTGAACACAACATTCCAGGTGAGGCCTCATCAAGGCCCTGTACAACTGCAGTAAGACCTCCCTGCTCCTATACTCAAATCCCCTAGCTATGGAGGCGAACATACCATTTGCCTTCTTCACCGCCTGCTGTACCTGTATGCCAACTTTCAATGACTGATGTACCATGACACCCAGGTCTCGTTGGACCTCCCCTTTTCCTAATCTGCCGCCATTCAGATAATATTCTGCCTTCGTGTTTTTGCCCCCAAAATGGATAACCTCACATTTATCCACATTATACTGCGTCTGCCAGGCATTTGCCCACTCACCTAACCTGTCAAAGTCACCCTGCAGCCTCTTAGCGTCATCCTCACAGCTCACACCGCCACCCAGTTTAGTGTCATCTGCAAACTTGGAGATATTACACTCAATTCCTTGATCCAAACCATTGATGTATATTGTAAAGAGCTGGGGTCCAGCACTGAGCCCTGCGGCACTCCACTAGTCACTGCCTGCCATTCTGAAAAGGACCCGTTTATCCCGACTCTCTGCTTCCTGTCTGCCAACGAGTTCTCTATCTACGTCAGTACATTACCCCCAATATCATGCGCTTTGATTTTGCACACCAATCTCTTGTGCGGGACCTTGTCAAAAGCCTTTTGAAAGTCCAAATACAGCACATCCACTGGTTCAACCTTGTCCACTCTGCTAGTTACATCCTCAAAAAATTCCAGAAGATTTGTCAAGCATGCTTTCATAAATCCATGCTGACTTGGACCAATCCTGTCACTATTTTCCAAATGCGCTGCTATTTCATCCTTAATGATTGATTCCAACATTTTCCCCACTACTGATGTCAGGCTAACCGGTCTATAATTACCCGTTTTCTCTCTCCCTCCTTTTTTAAAACGTGGTGTTACATTAGCTACCCTCCAGTCCATAGGAACTGATCCAGAGTCAATAGACTGTTGGAAAACGATCACCAATGGATCCACTATTTCTAGGGCCACTTCTTTAAGTACTCTGGAATGGAGACTATCAGGCCCCGGGGATTTATCGGTCTTCAATCCCATCAATTTCCCGAACACAATTTCCCGCCTAATAAGGATATCCTTCAGTTCCTCCTTGTCATTAGACCCACTGTCCCCTAGTACATTCGGAAGGTTATTTGTGTCTTCCCTTCTTCTGACCTCCTTCTGCCCTCCACTTTTACTATTCTCCTTTCTATCTTTTGCTTATGCCTCCATTTTATTTCCCTCTGTCTCCATGCATAGATTCCCATCCCCCTGCCATGTTAGTTTAACTCCTCCCCAACAGCACTAGCAAACACTCCCCCTAGGACATTGGTTCCGGTCCTGCCCAGGTGCAGACCGTCCAGTTTGTATAGGTCCCACCTCCCTCAGAACCAGTTCCAATGTCCCAGGAATTTGAATCCCTCCCTTTTGCACCATCCTCAAGCCAAAGTTCACAGGGGACTATACTAGTGACTGCACTGGCACTACTGCACTTGAAGTTCTAATAGGAACTTCACTGGCCAGCGTAGACACATACACTGGACACTGTACTAATGGCTATACTGGCCACTTCGTTGGGCACAATCTGGGAAAGAACTTCATTGAATATGATGCTGGAACTATACTGAGCATCATAGGCAGTGCCTCAGAATTGAGGAAGACTTGCTTCCACTCTTAAAATTAGTCCTTAGGTGGCTGAACAGTCCAATACAAGAACCACAGTCTCTGTCACAGGTGGGACAGATAGTCGTTGAGGGAAGGGGTGGGTGGGACTGGTTTGCCACATACTCTTTCCGCTGCCTGCGTCTGATTTTTGCATGCTCTCGGCAATGAGACTCAAAGTGCTCAGTGCCCTCCCGGATGCGCTTCCTCCACTTTGGGCGGTCTTTGGCCAGGGTCTCCCAGGTGTCTGTGGGGATGTTGCACTTTATCAGGGAGGCTTTGAGAGTGTCCTTGTAACGTTTCCGCTGCCCACCTTTGGCTCGGTTGCCGTGAAGGAGTTCCAAGTAGAGCGCTTGCTTTGGGAGTCTTGTGTCTGGCATGCGAACTATGTGGCCTGCCCAGCGAAGCTGATCAGGTGTGGTCAGTGCTTCATTGCTGGGGATATTGGCCTGATCGAAGATGCTAATGTTGGTGCATCTGTCCTCCCATGGGATTTGTAGGATCTTGCGGAGACATCATTGGTGGTATTTCTCCAGCGACTTGAGGTGTTTACTGTACATAGTCCATGTTTCTGAGCTATACAGGAGGGCGGGTATTACTACAGCCCTGTAGACCATGAGCTTGGTGGCAGTTTTGAGGGACTGGTCTTCAAACATTCTTTTCCTCAGGTGGCCGAAGGCTGCACTAGCACACCGGAGGCGGTGTTGGATCTCGTCGTCAATGCCTGTTCTTATTGATAGGAAGCTCCCGAGGTATGGGAAATGGTCCACGTTGTCCTTGGCCGCGCCGTGGATCTTGATGTCTGGGGGGGCAGTGCTGTGCAGCGAGGACTGGCTGGTGGAGGACCTTTGTCTTGCTGATGTTTAGCGTAAGGCCCATGCTTTCGTACGCCTCAGTAAATACACAGGGCTCAGTACTGGGACCCCAGCTCTTTACAATATACATCAATGATTTGGATCAAGGAATTGAGTGTAATATCTCCAAGTTTGCAGATGACACTCAACTGGGTGATGGTGTGACATGTGAGGGAGGCGCTAGGAGGCTACAGGGTGAGTTGGACAGGTTAGGTGAGTGGGCAATTGCATGGCAGATGCAGTATAATGTGGATAAATGTGAGGTTAACCACTTTGGGGCAAAAACGCAAAGACAGACTATTACCTGAATGGCGGCAGATTAGGAAAAGGGGAGGTGCAACGAGACCTGGGTGTCGTGGTTCATCAGTCATCGAAAGTTGGCATAGAGGTACAGCAGGCGGTGAAGAAGGCAAATGGTATGTTGGCCTTCATAGCTAGGGGATTTGAGTAAAGGAGCAGGAAGGTCTTATTGCAGTTGTACAGGGCCTTGGTGAGGCCTCATCTGGAATATTGTGTTCAGTTTTTGTCTCCTAATCTGAGGAAGGACATTCTTGCTATTGAGGGAGTGCAGCGAAGGTTCACTAGACTGATTCCAGGGATGGCAGGACTAACATATGAGGAGAGATTGGATCAACTGGGCCTTTATACATTGGAGTTTAGAAGGATGAGAGGGGATCTCATAGAAACATATAAGATTCTGACGGGACGGGACAGGTTAGATGCGGGTAGAATATTCCCGATGTTGGGGAAGTCCAGAACCAGGGGACCTAGTCATAGGATAAGGGGTAGGCCATTTAGGACTGAGATGAGGAGAAACTTCTTCACTCAGAGAGTTGTTAACCTGTGGAATTCCCTGCCGCAGAGAGTTGTTGATGCCAGTTCATTGGATATATTCAAGAGGGAGTTAGACATGGCCCTTATGGCTAAGGGGATCAAGGGATATGGAGAGAAAGCAGGAAAGGGGTACTGAGAGAATGATCAGCCATGATCTTATTGAATGGCAGTGCAGGCTCGAAGGGCCGAATGGCCTGCTTCTGCACCTATTTTCTATGTTTCTATGACTATGTCCTGGAGTTCAGCCTCGGTATGCGCGCAGACACAGGCGTCGTCCGCTGTCGCTCGATGACAGAGGTTGGGGTGGTCTTGGACCTGTCCTGGAGGTTCTGTAGTTTAGTTCCACTCCAGCGGGGAGCTTGTCAACTGTAAGGTGGAGCATGGCAGCGAGGAAGATTGAGAAGAGGGTTGGGGCGATGACGCAGCCCTGTTTGACCCTGGTGCGGACGTGGATTGGGTCTGTAACGGATCCGTTGGTAAGGATCACGGCCTGCATGTCATCGTGGAGCAGGCGGAGGATGGTGACGAACTTTTGAGGGCATCCGAAACGGAGGAGCACGCTCCATAGACCCTCGCGGTTGACAGTGCCAAAGGCCTTTGTAAGGTCGAAGAAGGCCATGTGTAAGGGCTGGCGCTGTTCCCTGCATCTTTCTTGCAGCTGTCGCGCCGCAAAGATCATGTCCGTTGTGCCCCGTAGGGGACGAAATCCGCACTGCGACTCCGGGAGGAGTTCCTCGGCCACAGGGAGAAGACGGTGGAGGAGGACTTTCCCAGGGGCTGGTAACGGGAAAACTGTTGGTGACCTGGGCTCTGTATTTGGGGACTGGACTGGACAGTGTATTTTACGCTGTATGGGGTGGGGTTTTGTGGTGTATCACCGACACACTGTGAAGAATTGGCAAGGGGCCGCTGGTGAGCGGAGTGACTCCTCCCCTGGGTTCACACACACTCACTCACTCCCCGCTCTCACCGAGCGCTGTCTTCCGCGGCCGCTGAAACTTCACTGTCTGAACTGCTTTCCGGGAAATCACATGCGCAAGGGGGTGGGCTGCTACACTGAGAAGAGTCGCTGGTGAATGTGTGTGTGTGTGTGTGTTGCGCGCATATTGTGCGGAGCCGCTGAGCGATGTGCGCTGTGATCGCAACCTTCCTCAGGAGCCACCCAGCATCTCCCTATGAAGGAGCCGGCGTCACTCTGCAAACCCCAGGTAAGCAACAGCTCGCCCGGCGGAGACCTCAGCCACTGCTGGGGTGGGGGCTGTGATTTAATGAGGGGGGAACTTTATTGTTGAAGTTAATGCAAAAATAAAATCCCACTTATGGCAGCAGAGGAATTGCAATGGGGCTAAGTCAGCCTGAAATACTGAGTATAAGGCAGGCAATTATCCGATTTGAAATGCTCTTTCCAAATGCGCATCCTGATCTCTGATCTACTTTCACTTTCAATCCAGTGAGTTTTTCCCTCTGAATAGCGACAGTTCTCTCTTCAGCATTATTTTACTTTACAGGATTTCAGCTATTGAGTTAGATCCAGCATTTATTTATTTATATATATATATATAGAGCATTTCTTCTGATTCCTCCTTTCTCATTTTGTGACTGCAGCTCCCCGGGGCACTGGCCAAGCGAGCGCTCACTCCTGACTCATGTATAGCCTCGCAGTACAGGGACAGAAACCCAGGGACAGCGCATCAGGGTCAGTGAGGCAGATCTGCCTGTGCCGGATTCACTACCGGTTAACCTGACCCTCCAGTCTCGCCTCTCCCGGTCATCATAGGCAGTCCCTCGGAATCGAGGAGGACCTGCTTCAACTCCCAAAGTGAGTTCCTTGATGGCTGAACAGTCCGATACGAGAGCCACAGACCCTGTTACAGGTGGGACAGACATTAGTCGGGGGAAGGGGTCGGTAGGGCTGGTTTGCCGCGCGCTCCTTCCGCTGCCTGCGCTTGGCCTCTTCACGCTCCTTGCGTCGAGACTCCAAGAGCTCCACGCCCTCCTGGATGGGGTTTCTCTATCTCGGGCGGTCTGCGGCCAGGGTCTCCCAGGTGTCAGTGGTGATGTCGCACTTTACCAGGGAGGCTTTGAGGGTGTCCTTACAACGTTTCCGCTGTCCTCCTTTGGCTCATTTGCCATGAAGGAGCTCCGCATAAAGCATTTGCTTAGGGAGTCTCGCATCTGGCATGCGTACAATGTGGCCTGCCCAGCGAAGTTGGTGGAGTGTGGTCAGTGCTTCAATACTGGGGCTGTTAGCCTGGTCGAGGCCTGGTCCCGGTAAGCACAGGAAGAGGAACACTTTCGCACACATGGCTAGTCAGAAATCACCTGGCAGAAAGTGGCTGCAGTTTGTTAAGAGGTGCCAGACAATGTTTACAGTTGAAACAAGCTCTGGGGGGGGGGAGGGCTTGATGCTGATTCATAGTTTACCTATGAATAAACTGTCTTGTCAAAGGGTTCAAGTGAGGAGCCCTCTCCTGTGTGTGTGTGTGTGTGTGCATTTGAGAACCTTGTCTGAAACCCTGACGTCTTCAACTTCACAGCAATACCAGCTGATCGTGAAAGCGTGGGTCCTTCATGTTCAGCATGAATACAACACGAAAGTATTCAATCCTCTTTATGCTCTTTACTCTCTCATCCTGAACCTGCGGAGAGATGCGGATAATTAGATTTTTACGGGGCGAGATGGGATCTGGAACGCACTGCCTGAAAGGGTGGTAGAAGCAGGTTCAATGATATCTTTCAAAAAGGAATTGGTTAAATACATAGAATTTACAGCACTGAAACAGGCCAGCTTGTCCGTGCCGGTGTTTATGCTCCATACGAGCCTCCTCCCACCCTTCTTCTCAACCTATCTGCATATCTCTTTATTCCTTTATCGCTCATGTATTTACCTAACTTCCCCTTAAAGGTGCTTATGCTGTTCGTCTCAACTGCTCCATATGGTAGCAGATTCTAACCACTCTATAAATCACTTTAAAGAGGTTTATCCTGCATTCCTTGACTGTCTTTAATTTATGGCCCCTAGTTTTGGAATCCTCCACAAGTGGCAACATCTTCTCTACGTCTACCCTAGCGAACCCCTTCATAATTTTAAAGAGCTGTATCAGGTCACCCATCAGCGTTCTCTTTTTACGGAGCCTGTCCCTGATACCTGAAAAGGAAAAATCTGTAGCGCTGTGGGGAAAGAGTAGGAGTGTGAGACTACTTGCATAGCTCTTTCAAAGAGCCAGCACAGGCACGATGAACCCAATGGCCTCCTTCTGCTTCGTATCAGTCTTTGATTTTCCTATTTATCTGGCTGCAGGTGTGAGGACTGCTATTATTTTCTTATACCAGCACAATCCCCACATGTGTGGTGTGTTAGCTGTGGTTCAGTGGGTAGACCTCTCGCCTCGGAGTCAGAAGGTTGTGGGTTCAAGTCCCGCTCCAGGAACTTGAGCAGAAAAATCGATCCCAGTGCAGTGCTGAGGGAGTGTTGCACTGTCTGAGGTGCCTCTTTTTTGGTTGCGACATTAAACCGAGGCCCCATCTGCTCTCTCAAGTGAATGTAAGAGATCCCTTGGCACTATTTCGAAGAAGGGTAGGAGAGTTATCCCCGGCGCCCTGGCCAATATTTATCCCTCAATCAACGTCACTAAAAACAGATTATCTGGTCATTATCACATTGCAGTTTGTGGGAGCTCGCTGTGCGCAAATTGGCTGCGATGTTTTCTACATTACAACAGTGACTACACTTCAAAAAGTATTTCATTGGCTGTAAAGCGCTTTGAGACATCCTGAAGTCATAAAAGGCGCTATATAAATGTAATTCACTTTCTTATGATGTTGCAATCTTGATGTGGAATGGGAGAAGAATTTACATAGAATGTACAGCACAGAAAGAGGCCATTCAGCCCAACAGGTCTATGCTGCCGTTGGTGCTCCACACACGCCTCTTCCCACCATCTCACCCTATCAACATAACCTTCTATACCTTTCTCCCTTACGTACCTATCTAACCCCCCCTTGTAGTGTATCTGCTTCATGGGTTATTTGCTTAAAAATTCACAGCCACACATTTGCAGTAAAGAACTAGCTGGTTCATTAGCAAAGGGGGTGACCTGATATATAGCTGTCTTTAAGATTATGAAAGGGTTTGATAGGGTAGACGTAGAGAAGATGTTTCCACTTTCACGTAAACCAAAACTAGGAGCCATCAATATAAGATAATCACTGATAAATCCAATAGGTAATTCAGCAGAAACTTCTATACCCAGAGAGTGGTGAGAATGTGGAACTCGCTGCCACAGGGAGTGGTTGAGGCGAATAGCAGAGATGCATTTAAGGGGAAGCTAGATAAACACATGAGGGAGAAAGGAATAGAAGGATGTGATGACAGGGTTAGATGAAGAGGGGTGGGAGAAGGCTCGTGTGGAGCATAAACACCGGCACGGCCTGCTTCTATGCTGAACATTCTATGTAATATAATTCTATGAAAGCGGAGATTCAGAACATAAGTCAAGAATCATATGTCCTTACTGTAATATGCAATGTAGAAGCCTCGCCTTCCTACATACTGTTAAACATAGGGGGATGTAGGTGTGATTTATAATGCTAACTCATTGTAGGATTTGAAATTACTTTTACTTTTTATTTGCTCAATGAAGAAGAACATCGGTGTTCAAAATGTAACGCTTTTGGGCAGTCGACTTTAATCAACCACACCCAGATCAGCTATAGCACGTGCAGATGATCGAGGAAGCTTTCTCTAGTCTAGCACTAAAACACACTTAACCGCAACCTCAGAAAGAGATCCCTACACCACCTGTGTTAACGTTTCAATTTAAGGGTGTAATGTATTTGCTTTATGGGTTCTTTGCTTAAGAATTCACAGAAACGCATTGCTATTAAGAACTAGTTGGTTTATTAACAAAGGTTTAATAATCACACTACACATTACCAGTTCGTCCACTAGGCTCACAACTGCACGCCTCATTGTGGATGACCTAGACCCAACTGGCTGGGGTTTTATTGAGTCTTGTGAACATCACATGACTGGTTAAACCAACCACAGTGCAACAGCTCTACAACTCTTTTGGTTGTAAACGATTAACCAATAAATCAAGTGCCCCCTTTGGTGGGGGGGGGAACACTTCAAACATTTTTCAAGTGCCCTTTTTGGGTTTTTTTTTTGCAACAACAGCTCTACACATCCTATGAGCATACTCGCAGGTGCATACATTACAAAGGGAAAACTAGTTAAACACACAAGGGGGAAAAGAATGCAGGGTTATGGTGATAGGGTGAGATGAAGAGAGGTGGGAGGAGGCTCGTGTGGAGCATAAACACCGGCACGGACCAGCTGGGATGAATGGCCTGTTTCAGTGCTGTACGTTCTATGTAATTAACAGGCCCAGGCTGTGAAGATGAAAATCTATCCTAATGTGTGTAAACCAGGAGTGAGGATTAAATGATCTGGTACGATGCCCCCTCATAGTCATATCGTCTCTTGACAATCACTGCCTAGGTTTTAGCATTGAAAGTGGCCCCTTGGGGAAGGCAACAGAGCTGGTACACTTAGACTCCAGTGTGAATCAGCACTCTCACGAGAGGAGGAGAGAGAAAATACCATGCTCAACCACCTCATATTCTAACAATGGTGTTTTATTACTCTGGAAAGGATGTGTCCTCCCCCTCCCTTCTCTGCAAAAGCTATCAGCTGTTGTATGATATCGATGTGTTTTATCTCTGTGATCTCCTCCAGCCCCACGACCCCAACGAGATGTCTGCGCTGCTCCAATTCTGCCTCTTGAGCATCCCTGATTATATTCGCTCCACCATTGGTGGCCGTGCCTTCTGTTGCCTCAGCCCTACGTTCTTGAACTCCCTGCCTAAGCCTCTCTGCCTCTCTACCTCACTTTCCTCCTTCAAGACGCTCCTTAAAATCTACCTCTTTTACCAAGCTCACCTGCGCTAATTTCTACTTATGCGGCTCGGTGTCAAATTTTTTAATACTGTTGTGAAGCACCTTGGGACGTTTCACTACGTTAAAGGTGCTATGTAAAAAGAAGTTGTTGTTGATATAATACATGTGACAAAGGTGCACATAGCTCACAACTGGAAGGCATTATTTTTTTCAAAGGAATTCAGTTCGAGGTTTAAGATTTTTTTTTCTCAGCAGTAAAATCTGAAGTTTATGCATTATAGTTCGCCCACTGGTGAGACTGCAGCATCCTATCTTTTAATCCCTGGAACCTGGGTTCAGATCCAACCCCGGACTGATAGGGTGAAAGTTTTTGCAAGCTGTCAGATTCCTAATTAAAATGTGACTGAACAGTCTCGTCTCAGCTGATTGCGGTGTGCGGCTGGAAGAACAAAAAAGATGGCCACATCTTGGCACAAATGGACATGTTCAGGAAATCGAAAGGTTAACACAGCTGGGGTAGGGATCTATTTCTGAGGTTGCGGTTAAGGTGTGTTTCAGCGATAGAATAGAGAAAACTTCCCCAATCATTTGGTCATGCCAGGGCTGATCTGGGTGTGGTTGGTGGTTAAAGGGACTGCCCAAAAGTGTTACATTATATTCTTCCTCGTTGAGCAAATAAAAAGTAAAAGTAATTTCAAATCCACAATAAGTTAGGATTATAAATCACACCCACGTACATCACCCCCCTCCCCCCCCATGTTTAATAGTATGTATAAAGATGAGACTTCTACACTTCATATTACGGTAAGGACATTTGATTCTTGACTGGTCACCTGAGTCCTTGCTTTCCTAAAATTACTTTACATGGAAAGTACAGCAGAGAAACAGATCATTCAGCCCTGCTGATCTTTTTCAGTTTATGCTCCATACAGACCTCTTCCCACCCCTCTTTATCTACCCCCATCGACATATTCGTCTGTTCCTTTTTCCCTCATGTACTTCCCCTTAAATGTACCAATGCTTTTCGCCTCAACGACACCTTAGGAAGGATGTGAAGGCCTTCATGAAGGGGCAGAAAAGATTTACGAGAATGATTCCAGGAATGAAGGGCTCCAGTTATGTGGGTAGACTGGAGAAGCTGGGGTTGTTCTCCTTGGAGCAGAGAAGGTTGAGAGGAGATCTGATAAGAGTTGTTCAAAATCATGAGGGGTCTAGACCAGAGTAGATAGAGAGAGAAAATGTTCCCATTGGCAGAAGGGTCGCGAGCCAGAAGACACAGATTTAAGGTGATTGGCAAAAGGACCACAGGCGACATGAGGGAAAACCTTTTTTACGCAGCGAGTGGTGAGGATCTGAAATGCGTTGCCTGAAACGGTGGTAGAGGCAGACTCAATCGCGGCTTTCAAAAGGGAATTGGATAAGTAACCTGAAGGAAAAGAATTTGCAGACCTACGGGGAAAGGGCGGGGGAGTGGGACTAGCTGAGGTGCTCTGGCAGAGAGCCGGCACGGGCTCGACGGGCCGAATGGCGGCTTCCTGTGCCGTAACCATTCTATGATTCTATTGTCAGAAGTTCTGTTTTTTTGGATGCAGTGTTGAACCGAGGCCCTGTAGATGAAAAAGATCCCGTGGCACTCTTTGAAGAAATGGGCAATTTCCCTGGTGACCTGGTCAATATTTATCCCTCAACCCACTTGAGCATATCAGAAAATAAGGTCATTTATTCCATTGCTGTTTCTGGCTGTGCTGACTTCACTGCAAACATACTTAATTGCCTGTGAAGTGTTTTGGGATGCCTTGAGGAAGTGAAATGCACTAGAGAAATGCGAGATCTTTCATTCTAAACTCTAATAATGATCACTGGACTGGAGCACTTCAGAATACTTTCCTTCTTATAAAGGATGACTTGCAATTGCACCAACAATTGTGTCATAAAGGAATTGTGTAATAATAGATCATGTTGCAACAGTAACACCTTTGTACTTGTGTTGGATGCCAGTGGTCGGTATATTTTTCTTTGGTCTAACATGAGCTGAGACAATACATAAACCACAGCACAATTATTATCTTTGTCGGCCAATGTGGCACTGCCACATCGGGATTTCTGATGTAGATTGCTCCCTAACAATCCATGAATTGATCCCTATCCGAAGGTTTCAACAATTCCTCTATAAGGCAGTGCTCCTTTAACTTGTTGGGCTAGATTTTCGGTTTCGAAAATGGTAGTTTTACGCCAAAATTATTGTTTTCGCTGCGCTACCGTTTTTAGGCCTAACTTTCGGCCTTTCTGCATCGGTAAAGTCGGCATTGCACGAGGATTCGCGGCGCAAACCGCGAGTTTTGGCAACTGTAGTCCGAGGCCTGGGGAGGGGGGGAAACAAAAACTAATTGCAAAAAACATTAAAAAAAAACCCTTACCTACTAAATCACTGAGAAGTAATTAAAAAATAAGAACTTTAACTTACCTTTTTGCAGGTTTTCATACCGCTGCTGGCAGGGCTCCACCGACAGGTTTGACCCTGTCGGTATTCTGGGCGCGACGTACGGGTCCGGAGAGCGCCGAAAGTACAACGGTTACTCAATCCGCGGTGTTGCACGTCAGCGCTCCTCTCCCCGGCGGTACGTGGAAGCGCTGCCTCAAAGAGGTCACCGAGGATCCTGCCGACCGGGTTTTCGCCGCGGAGGGTCAAAGTTCGCCCCAAACCCGGTCACAAAGTCGGCGAAAATCTAGGCCGTTATCCGTTTCCATTCACTTCCATTAGAAGCAGGATAGAGGTCTTTATGATTATGAAAGGGTTTCATAGATAAGATGTAGAGAAGATGTTTCACAGTGGTGGCAAGACCAGGCCTCGGGCCCATGAAACTAGGGTCGTCACTAGTAAATCCAACAGGGAATTCTGAAGAAACCGACCTCTTTACCCAGAGAGTGTCTAGAATGTGAAAATTAAGTACCGCAGGGCATAGTTCATAGAATCATAGAATGGTTACAGCACGGAAGGAGGCCATTTGGCCTGTTGAGCCCATGCCGACTCTCAGCTAGTCCTGCTCCCCCGGCCCCCGGCCCTTTCCCCGTAGCCGCTGCAAATTTTCGGATACTTATCCAACTCCCTTTGAAAGACAAGATTGAGTCTGTTCCCCACCGCCCTTTCCGGCAGTGCATTCCAGATCTTGCTGATGTCCCGCAGTGGGACTTGAACCCACGACCTTCTAATTCAGAGGCGAGAGGGCTACCATTGAGCCACGCTGTCGCAGATTCATTGGGAAGTTAGCGCTTCCAGTGGCGCAGCACGTTTATCCACTGTTGTGCTTCATATTTTGTGGGGTTACTAGAGGGCACGTGATAATTGTAAAAGTCGAGACCTTCAAGAGGGAGAAAGAGAAAGCTGCTTCTCATTTTTAAAGTTTATTCCCAAGCAGTTTCGTACCTGGTTGTAGTTAATATTTTAATTGCACAGCTCCCAGCAGATGCCTTCTGATTGTCTTTATTAAATCACAAATATGACGATTCCCCACCCCCTCCACAACCTTTCGCTCCAGTTCCTGACATTTTAGTTAGCAGTGGAATTCGGAGCAAAGAGAAGCTGCAACACTATGGGCCCAAGTTTCCACAGGATAAAAGACGGGCGCCCCTCCGAGCTGGGCGCCCGTTTTTCGCGCCTAAAACGGCGCCGGAAAAAGAACTTGCGATTCTGGAGCGCCCTGCAGCTCCTTGTCTGTTTGGCGCGGCGCCCAGGGGGGGGGCGGAGCCTACACTCGCGCCGATTTTGTAAGTGGGAGGGGGCGGGTACTATTTAAATTAGTTTTTTTTCCTGCCGGCAACCCTGCGCGTGCGCGTCGGAGCGTTTGCGCACGCGCAGTGTGAAGGAAACGTTGGCACTCGGCCATTTTTGCAGTTCTTTGTAGCTGTTTAATTTTTAAACATTTTTTAATAAAAGCACATTGCCATCAGCACTGAGGCTTCCTGCAGCCTTCTCACTGTCTCCTTCCCACCCGCCGTCTGGAACGTCTCCCCCCCCCCCGCTGCGTTCGGTCGATCGGGCCCGCACTCCCTCCCTCCCGCCCGCCCGCCATCGGGAACGGCTTCCTCCTACCCCCCCTGCCGTCGGGAACGAACGAACGAACTTGTGAGGCTGGCTGAAGCACTTTCACACAGGTAGGAAGATGGTTTATTTAATCTTTTCTTTGCTTATAAATGTTTATTCAGGTTGGATTTATTTGTATAATATTTGTAGAAGTATAAATAAGGATTTATTGTAGAATTTAATGAGTTCCCTTCCCCCCCTCTCCCCCCCGCCCCCACCTCGTTCTGGGCGCCTAATTTGTAACCTGCGCCTGATTTTTTTAATGTGTAGAACAGGTTTTTTCAGTTCTACAAAAATCTTCACTTGCTCCATTCTAAGTTAGTTTGGAGTACGTTTTCACTGTGGAAACTTTGAAATCAGGCGTCAGTGGCCGGACACGCCCCCTTTTGAAGAAAAAATTCTGTTCCAAAGTAGAACTGTTCTACCTGACTAGAACGGCAGAAAATAAAATGTGGAGAATTGCGATTTCTAAGATAGTCCGTTCTCCGCCAGTTGCTCCTAAAAATCAGGCGCAAATCATGTGGAAACTTGGGCCCAAAAAATTAAATAAATCGTTGGAGCTCTACTTGAAAAAAATACAGAATCTCAGGAACAGCCGCATTATCCTCAGATTGTCTCAACAATAGCTTCTATTTACAGTGACTATAGTGTCAGGAAAATCCCCCAACGCCCAAGTATGTGGAAAATGTGCGCCAAGTCAGGATGTTGGAGATTAAGAGGCATGATTAGCAGCTTGATTGAAGAGGTGGATTTTGAGGAGAGTTTTTATTTAAAGAAGAGCGAGGTGGAGAGTGTTATCAGGGAATTCTAGAGAGTACATGAGAACATAAGAAATAGGAGCAGGAGTTGGCCAGGAATGGTCGATCCTGCTCCACCATTCAATAAGATCATGGCTGATCTGATCATGGACTCAGCTCCACTTCCCCGCCCGCTCCCCATAACCATTTACTCCCTTATCGTTCAAAGATCTGTCTATCTCCGTCTTAAATATATTCAATGACCCAACTTCCAAAGCTCTTTGGGGCAGAGAATTCCACAGATTCATAACCCACTAAGAGAAGAAATTCCTCCTCATCTCTGTTCTAAATGGGCGGCCCCTTATTCTGAAACTATGCCCCCTAGTTGTAGATTTCCCCACAAGGGAAAACATCTTCTCTGCTTTAAACCTGTAGTGCAGGAGCCAGGCAGCTGAAGGCCCTGCCACCATTGATGAGGAAAAGGAATGGTGGATGCACAAGAGGTTGTAGACAGAGAAAGTGTTTGGGAGTAGGATATAGGACTGGTGGGATCATGGACTCATAGATGTTTATGGCATAGATGGAAGCCACTCGGCCCATCTTGTCCATGTCGGCCGACCCAGCCTAATCTCATCTTCCAACGCTAGGTCCGTAGCCCTGTAGGTTACGGCACTTCAAGTGCACATCCAAGTACAGGTGCAGCATCCATAATCCGGAACACTCGGGACCGAGACCATTCCAGATTCCGCTTTTTTTCGGACTTTGGAGCGTCTTTCTGACGTCACGAATCCGGAAACCCCCGAGCCCAGGTTCAGGCATTTCCAGATTTTGGAACACCAGAAAGGGGGGGGGGGGGGGTGAGGTAAGAGGGGGGCCTGCCGAGGAGGAGCTGTTCTGGCGGGCGGGGCCGCCGAGGAGGAGGTGGGTCCGGATTCCGGAACATTTTACGGATTCCGGATGCCGTTGCCACCAATCGGTCCTGATTCTGGAACTCCGGATTTTGGACGCTGCACCTTTTTAAAATGCGGTGAGGGTTTCTGCCTCTACCACCCTTTCAGGCAGTGAGTTCCAGACCCCCACCACCCTCTGGGTGAAAAGATTTCCCCTCAAATCCCCTCTCAACTTCCTACAAAGCACTTTAAATCTATGCCCCCTGGTTGTTGACCCCTCTGCTAAGGGAAATAGGTCCTTTCTATCCACTCAATCTGGGCCCCTCATAATTTTTTACACCTCAATAAGGTCTCCCCTCAGCCTCCTCTGTTCCAAAGAAAACAACCCCAGCCTATCCAATCTTTGCTCATAGCTAAAATTCTCCAGTCCTAGAAACATTTTTATAAATCTTCTCCGTACCCTCTACAGTGAAATCATAGTGGAGGTTATGAAGATGAGGAAAGGGGGTATGGGTTCAGAAATGGGTAATATTACTCTCTAACATGACTTCACTGTCTCTAATTAACTCTGTCCTATGCTACATTGTTCTGTACTTCGATTCCGAAAAAATTCAGTTTCACTTTTACTATGCAGCCAAGTCCTTCACAAGCCCTTCAGCTAACAGCAATGTGGAACAAGATTGGGCACAGATTCAATAGTGGATAGGCAAGAGAAGGTCATTTTGCCTTTGTTCTTATTTTGGCCCCCATAATTAATTTTTAAACATCCAAAATTCCCGTTCAAAGCTTAGAGTCAAAGAATAATTTAGACAAGAAGTGGGCTTTAAGTCCCACTCCTGGGACTTGAGCACAGAAATCTAGGCTGACACTCCCAGTGCAGTGCTGAGGGAGTGCCGCACTGTCGGAGGTGCTGTCTTTTGGATGAGACGTTAAACCGAGACCCCGTCTGCCCCCTCAAGAGGACGTAAGAGATCCCATAGCTCTCTTTTGAAGAAGAGCAGGGAAGCTATCCCCGCTGTTCTGGCCAATATTTATCCCTCAATCAACATCACTTAAAAAACAGATAATCTGGTCATTATCACATTGCTGTGTGTGGGAGCTTGCTGTGCACAAATTGGCTGCCACGTTTCCCACATTACAACAGTGACTACACTCCAAAAGGTACTTCATTGGTTGCAAAGCGCTTTGAGATGTCAGGTGGTTGTAAGAGGCGCTATATAAATCAAAGTCTTTTTTTCCCTACCAGACAGTGCTATCACAGCTCGGCCAGAATAAATATCAGCTGCTGCCTATCAATCTAGTAGTCGTGGTGCTGTACTATCCAAAGTCATGCTCTGTGAAAGTTATTGGTTTGTAATTGGCCGGCAATATGCTTTGAACAAAGCAAGCTTTATCTCAATGTATTGTGTTTATCATCAGTGCAGTCCAACATGGCATTGATTATCATAGCATATCTTGGTGTGTGGGAAAATAAGAGATTTGCCCAATTCCTGTTCGGCTGATTAGTGTCCATTTTTTTGTCTGTCTTACTGGCAGTTTGTGTCGAAATCTCTGGCAAGTTGGCGCTGTGTTTTTGCCCATTTGGCTCTCTCCTACTGGCAGTTCGATGGGGCTGTTTATTAAAATAGATTATTTTTCAGAAAATAATATTTTGAGATACAGCATATGAGTAATTTGAGACATATATGGTTACGTGTAGCATGCTTGGGAGCGACAGGTGATTTTGGACCAATGGCCAATGTTCCCGCTAAGCTGCGCTTTGTTCTGCGTGGCCTGTTCCTTTAATGCGTGGTCCCTTTAAATGTCTGCGCATGCACGGTATTCACAGTGTAACAGCCAGTGAGCGGCCTGCGCGGGACCCTTGAGATTACTGCGCGGCCGCGCACCTTAGCGGGAACATTGCCGATGGCTCTCAAAGCTTTCCACCTTTGCTGTTTTTCCTCGTCTGGGTCTGTTGCAGATTAAGATTAATTGATAAAGATTGATTGCTGTGGTTAGTGAACAACTCCATTATCATTGTATCATGTGACTACCCTACAGGGGTACGGTAGCATTGTGGTTATGTTACTGGACTAGGAATCCAGAGAACTGGGCTAATTGATCCAGAGACATGAGTTCAAATCCCACCACGGCAGCTGTTAATAAAATAAATCTGGAATAAAAAGCTAGTATTAGTAATGGTGACTATGAAACTAAAGGATTGTCAGGAAACAAAAACATTTAGTTCCCTGATGTCCTTTAGGAAACAAAACCTGCTGTTCTTGCCCAGTCTGGCATGTATGTCCAGACCCACAGCAATGTGGATGACTCTTAAATGACCTTGCAAGCCACTCGGGTGTACCAAACCACTACAAAGGAGCAAGGACTGCAGTGGCTCAAGAAGGCAGCTCACCTCCACTTTCTCGAGGGCAATTAGGGATAAGCAGTTAACAGCACTGTCGGAGTACTTTCACAGCATGGACTGCAACAAAGACAGCTCACCTTCTGAAGGGCAATTAGGGATGGGCAATAAATGCTGGCCTTGCCAGTGAGACCCACATCCTGTGAACAAATCCTTAAAAAAGGTAAACTAGGTGGATCTTGGTCTTTTTGTATCTCTAGCAATTCCTGTGTTCATCTCTTACTGGGAATGTGCTTGTGCTCTCAATCAGAGGAATAGGAGCCATCATCACAAAATTATACATTTTTGATAACAAATAACTCCTGTTCTTTATATTTCTCTCTATATTAATATATGAAAATTCCTGAACAGCACGCCTTTCCTGCCAGCTTTTCCAAGTTAAATTCCTATGTCTACATTAATATATGTGACCCTGTCACCATCGCCCACATCGAATAAAAAGCCTGCAGTGCTACCACTGACCAGAAGATGGAATTACAGCATTGCACTTTTTAATTCATTCACAGGATGTGGGTGTCGATGGCAAGGCCGGCATTTATTGCCCATCCCTAATTGCCCTCGAGAAGGTGGTGGTGAGCCGCCTTCATTGCAGTCCATGCTGTGAAAGTACTCCCACAGTGCTGTTAGGGAGGGAGTTCCAGGATTTTGAGACAGCACTGATAAAGGAATGACAATATACTTCCAAGTCAGGATGGTGTGTGACTTCGAGAGAAACTTGGAGGTGCTGGTGTTCCCATGCACCTGCCGCCCTTGTCCTTCCAGGTGGTAGAGGTCGCGGATTTGGGAGGTGCTGTCGAAGAAGCCTTGGCCAGTTGCTGCAGTGCATCTTGTAGATGGTGCACACTGCAGCCACGGTGCGCCGGTGGTGGAGGGAGTGAATGTTGAAGGTGGTGGATGGGGTGTCAATCAAGCGGCCTTCTTTGTCCTGGATTGTGTCGAGCTTCTTGAGTGTTGTTGGAGCTGCAACCATCCAGACAAGTTGAGAGTATTCCATCACACTCCTGACTTGTGTCTTGTAGATAGTGGAAAGGTTTTGGGGAGTCAGGAGGTGAGACACTCGCCGCAGAATACCCAGCCTCTGACCTGCACTTGTTGCTACAGTATTTATGTGGCTGGTCCAGTTAAGTTTCTGGTCAATGATGGCCCCCAGAAAGTTGATGGTGACTCACTTTCATCCTAATGCAATCATACCAACTAACAACACACAAAGTTGTTTTATGCAATGCTCATGTAAAGTTTCTGTCAATGTGGCATCAAACATTGAATTCTTTATTTTGAACACTTTGCGTTCTTGGACAGATTTGTGTGCACCTTTGGAAGTTGCTTAATGAGTTGCAGTGAATGGTGAGACAAAACAGTACCCTCGTAATGGTCATGTGAAAGGAATGGCTTGGGCACTATCGGGATGCTTTGTGGTGTTGGCATGGGGTGATGCCAACCTGGCACATTATGTGGCAGCTAGGGTGTACAGCTTTAAGTGAAATAAATCTGGCCATGGTGAGGCCATCCCTGGCCTCCCAGGCATCAATGTGGTGCTGATGCCCTGTGTCCTGTGCAGCATCAGTTGAGTGCAGAGAAGGTTGGTGGTGGTGTTGGTGCTGCTGGTGTGCCTGGTGATGCTGGTGTTGGGGCTGATCGTGGTGGCATTCTGAGGACCAAGGTGAGAGAGTTTCGAGGCACCCATGCTGATGGAATAGATGGCAGGTGAAGCAGAGATGACAGAAGTGGATCTGTCAATAGTGGAAGAGGTAGTAAGGCCAGATTGGATGGAGACCTGTAAAGACTTGCAGCATCCTGAATCTGTGGTGGAAATGCAGTTTAGAGAAGCTCGTGGTTAAGGGAAGATATCTCAATCAGCTGGGAGCTTAGTCTTTACATTTGAAGCTGTCAACTCATTAGCTGATTCAATGGCTACTGATCTCCTACCTCAGCACCACAGATGAGATCTGGGCACAGCAGGAAACTGGTAGGCGAGCTGTCAAATTCAAACAGCTGGGGAAAAAACATTGATAAGTGGCTGTGAACAAGCCATGAATGATTTTAATTGTCTCCCCCACCGCTGCCTTTTGGGCCTGCTCAGCACTGGCAGAACCGACATGGGGAAAGTCCAGTGTACACATTTTGACAGCGGATTCCCAACATTTAAAGTTTAACAGCTAACATCTGTCTTGCTCATTTCTTGACCGTTCAGCATTATGTCTTGAATATTTATCGATTCAAGAGGGATTGTGGAGAAAAATAATTTCGATGTGGTATAATTATCATAGTAATAGTTGTTACTGCAGCTTTTAGGGTTATGGCTTAAAACAATTGTCATTGTATCCCGTGGCGGGTTCTGCTGGGCATCACTGTAACCTACTGTGACTCGGGGATTAAAATGGTGTTGATTGACATCCACTTTGTCCTATGGATTGACGATATCCCTCTGTCCCATGGGATAGGTGATTATCGGTGTCCACTCTCTCCGAGAGATGGCATTAGGCATTAATGGACACACCATGGGTTAGAAGGGATGCCATCAGGGAAAGCCACCCCTGGAGCTCAGTGTAAGTCCACGGTTCTGTGTTAAAATGAAGTTCCTCAATATGCCACATGTTACTTCCCCTATGGGACTGATGAAAGAGAATGACGGACGGCCTTTTCTCATTCCTAGATTTTTATCACCTTTATATATTTGAACATACCTCCACATTTCTAGGGCAATATCTGAAGGCATCCAGTGACCCCCAATGAATAACTGAGAGACAAAGAGCAACAGTGTTGTATCGATGTGGAATGTTGGCATTGCTGTGTAAGAGGGTTGGTCCATGTTTATCAGTATTAATTCATGCTACTCCAAACATAAATAATCTTGGGCTGCATTTACACTGCATCTGTAACATTGGCAGCATAATGTAAACCTGGAGTCAGTGAAGGAGCTGTCTTGAGAATGAAGCAGATTACAACTCTTTGGGGCTGAAATTGCCCACCGCTAGGAACGGGGCGCACGGACCCTGTTTCTGGTGTTTTTACCGGCGCAGTGGAGGAGATGGCCTCTTGAGCGAAATTCAGCCCTTTGGCTATTTTTTCTCGGCGGACCGGAAGTCGGTCATGATGGGGGCAGTGGTGCAGTGGTGAGCGCACTGGAGGGGCGAAAGTTGGGGGCGGGCGAAGCGACCGTCGCTGGTAGTCATCAGCGTAGCGCCGATGACGTCATCATGGCGCCACGTCACCACGGCTGTCCCCTCCACTTAAACAATCGCGCAGGCTCTCCCCTTTAAGCTCGGTCCACTGGGCTACCAGGGAGGGTTTTGGCCGGGCCAGGAGGTGGGGTGCCAGGCTGCCTGCTGGCGGCCCGGCCGAACCATGGGACATAATTGTCGCCCCGACCTGGCAGTCGGCCGACAGAAATAATTACATGGCGGAGACGGCAGTGCGCCCTCCCCTTTAATGGGAGCCATGCCGCCATTTTACAAGTGCAGCCTCAATTACACCGCCAGAAAAAAAGTAGGTTTTGGCACCGCCCGGCGGGAGGATATTTTTTTCGGCGGAATTACGCCGCCGGTGGTGGTTGGGGGTGGGGGCGGGGAACATCAGCGGGGCGCACTAAGGACGGATCGGCGGCAGGGGAGCGGCAGGGGAGGTGGGGCTGGGGGTGGGGAGGGAGAGCAGGTCACCGCCGGGATACCGCAGGAGCGGAATTTTTTAAATGGCAGCCATTACACGAAAAATCGGCGGCCATTGCGCTCGGCAGCGTGGCTACCGATTTCTGGCGGTAACAGGCCTTAAGGGAAATGGGCAATTTTGGCCCCTTTGAATCATGCCAGGGAATTGCGACACACCAGTTATGGCGTTTGGACTGTATCCACAGGAGCAGTGAAGGCTGAGACGATATTTAATAGATTTTTTTTTTAATTATGAAGGGCTTTGATGGGGTGAAGAGGGAAGTGATATCACCTGAAATCTCTTCGAGGCTTCTTCCACTTTGCCCCCTAAACATCAGTGGTGGCTCAGCAGGAAGCTCCGGTTTTCTCCGGACAGGAGGCGAGAGGGTGTTAAATTAGACCCCAATAAGTTAAATAATCTCCCTCTGCGCTGTAAACTTCGATGGTTCCCTCCTCCAGTTGTAGCGCAAATTTTGCTTTGTAAACTTGTTTAAGAGTTAGACAAAGCACATGGCAGGAAAGATGTGATTGCACTAGAGAGGGTACAGAAGAGCTTTACAAGGATATTGTTGGGACTGGAGAATTTTAGCGATGAGGAGGGATTGGATAGGCTTGGGTTGTTCTCTTTGAAATAGTGGAGGCTGAGGGGAGACTTAATTGAGATGTATAAAATAGATAGAGTGGATATGAAGGACTTATGTCCCTTAGAAGGAAGGTCAACAACCAGGGGTCATAGATTTAAAGTCATTGGTAGGAGGTTTAGAGGGGATTTGAGGAGAAATTTCTTCACCCAGAGGGCAGTTGAGGTCTGCAACTCACTGCCTGAAAGGGTGGTAGAGGCAGAAACCCTCATCACCTTTTAAAAAGTACTTGGATGTGCACTTGAAGCGCCGTAACCTGCAGGGCTACGGACCAAGAGCTGGAAAGTGGGATTAGGCTGGATAGCTCTTTTTCGGCCGGCGCAGACACGACGGGCCGAATGGTCTCCTTCTGTGTCATTAAAGGTTGGCATGCAGGTACAGCAGGCGGTTAAGAAAGCAAATGGCATGTTGGCCTTCACAGCGAGGGGATTTGAGTACAGGGGCAGGGAGGTGTTGCTACAGTTGTACAGGGCCTTGGTGAAGCCACACCTGGAGTACTGTGTACAGTTTTGGTCTCCCAACTTAAGGAAGGACATTCTTGCTATTGAGGGAGTGCGGCGAAGGTTCACCAGACTGATTCCCGGGATGGCGGGACTGACCTATCAAGAAAGACTGGATCAACTGGGCTTGTATTCACTGGAGTTCAGAAGAATGAGAGGGGACCTCATAGAAACGTTTAAAATTCTGACGGGGTTAGACAGGTTAGATGCAGGAAGAATGTTCCCAATGTTGGGGAAGTCCAGAACCAGGGGACACAGTCTAAGGATAAGGGGTAAGCCATTTAGGACCGAGATGAGGAGGAATTTCTCCACCCAGAGAGTGGTGAACCTGTGGAATTCTCTACCACAGAAAGTTGTTGAGACCAATTCACTAAATATATTCAAAAAGGAGTTAGATGAAGTCCTTACTACTAGGGGAATCAAGGGGTATGGTGAGAAAGCAGGAATGGGGTACTGAAGTTGCATGTTCAGCCATGAACTCATTGAATGGCGGTGCAGGCTAGAAGGGTCAAATGGCCTACTCCTGCACCTATTTTCTATGTTTCTATGTGCCGTAAACTTCTATAATTCCCAAGTGATTGGGCTTCCTGGGGAAGTAATTTCCATGTGTGTGATTGACTGTGTCTGAGATTGTGCCTGTTGCTTTGTCCTTTCAGTGGGAAGCCCATTGTTTCAAGCTTCTATTTTTTTTGAAGCAGTAAATGCCATGAGTCACTCCATTCGCACCCATATTTGCATTCCGTGTTTTTGAGACACTTGCAATCTGTTGGCTGATTGAAGAAGGCACGCAGAAAGCATGTGTGTTAGGAACACGTGCCGAGGAAGATGAACAACGTTCCAAAAAATAAGCACGTTCAAAAAAAGAAGCACGTTCTGTGATGCCTGTTCACAAAAGTGAAGTTTGGGCCCAGTGATAGAGTGTAGGAAGACCATTCAAACCACCTAGCCAATGATAACCCTTTCTCTCCCACCCCCACCCTCCCGCTCCCCCAACGCTTCTCCCAGCCCACCTCCACACCCAGTCCCTGTCTCCTGCCTAGCATTCTCACTAGATGAGTGTTTGCTGTTTGTGACTGTTCAACAGCATAGTTACTGTTAATTGGGACCAGACTTTTGAAGATTTGAGGCCTTTCTGCCATCACAGCTCAGGAAATTGCTCAAGACAAGGATTACATGGAAGAAAAATCAAATTACAGATCCATGTTGAGAAAAAAAACAAGACTCAAGCAAAGCTCGCAATAAAGTTGGCCAGAGTTGTTCTATTGAGCTTGGATTCATTCCAAGCAATGAATTGTTTAACTCATCCATTCCGGTTCTGAGAGGATGAATGCATTTTGGAGGGTTTGCTGTTTCGGGTTAACTCCTCACCCACCCACACCGGGAAACTGCCCGTATGCCGCCCGGGATATTCCGTCCATTTAAATCAATAGATAGAAATTCACGGAGCCACTCCCCGATAGGGGCAGCTGTCAGCATGCCCTCAGAGAAAGTCAGTCCTCCAAAGGCTGGTTTTGAGCGAACAATCTGGCTGACACTCCAGTGCAGTACGGAGGGAGTGCTGCATTGTCTTTCGGATAAGACGTTAAAACGAGACCCCGGTCTCCCCTCTTGGGGGGGGGGGCGTGAAAGATCCCGCGGCACTATTTTGAAGAAGAGCAGGGGGTGTTCTCCTGGTGCCTTGGCCAACATTCATCCCTCGACCAAAACACATGAAATGGTCATTTATCTCGCTGATGTTTGTGGGGGGGGGGGCCTTGCTGTGTTCAAAATAGCTGCCGGGTTTGCCGCTAAAACAACAGTGGCTACATTTTAACTCACTGGCTGTGGGGCATCCTGAGAATATGAAAGGCGCTATATAAATGCAAGTCTTTATTTCAAGTCTTTTTTATAAAAGCTTAAAACAGTAGGGACAAGGAAAAGGACACGTAGCTAATGAGGTCGATGATGTACCTACTCTTATCAGTACTCAAAAGGAAGTGTGCAAGCCCATGACTGAACGTCATGCCTAACTTGGTTGCTGCATTTGAAAACCAAAAGAATATTTTTTGCCGTCGATCCTTCACCAGCGTTTTTTTGCAGGTTAATTTGCTCAACTGACGTGGAACAGAGCGCGTTTTCTGGCTGTGTCATTTGCTGCCATCGTGCAGAAGGTTTTGCAGTTGATTGTGGGACATTCAATCCTTTGTTGTAAGGTAATGGCCAATGCTCCAGACTTGCAGTAAGCGGGGAAATGGTAACTGCGTCGTTCTAGAGGGAGCTAAGCTTTATGATTTCAAAGTGATGTTGTGAGGAAGAGAAACGGAGAGAAGAAAGCCAGTGTGCGTGTCTGTATGCGCTCGTTCTCTTCCAACATAACAAAAAAAACAGTTTGTCGGGTCGTTATCACGTTGCTGTTTGTGGGAGCTTGCTGTGTCAGATTGGCTGCTCCTACGTTACAATAGTGACTACATTCCAAAAGTAAAGCGCTTTGTGACATCTGGTAGTCGTGCAATAAATGGATATATAAATGTAAGCCTCTCTTTCTCTCTGCTTATTTCTCTCTGCAACCAACTAAATTCTTTAAAAAGTTCTCTGTGGCCGTGATTGCAGATGAACCTGTGGTTTGAGTAAATTTGCAGTCAAAACTTCATTCCAAACTTTCCGCCAGGGATTATATTTCATATATTCGGATATAATTTTGTATCATCACAGAAGGGACATTTAATCCAGGAATTGCTGTTGGTAATCCTCGCTGGGAAACCATTCACAGTATCTCCTGCCTGTTGTTTTCATATATGCGTTAACCCTGACAGCAGGCAGAGGAATGACATACTGATGCGTTAGGTTAGAAATTGCACGCCGTTGCGCCCATTTTACGAGCAAACAACAGGTGCAGCTGGACCCCATTTTCTGGGAGCAATGTCTTGCACCCCTAAGGACCCCACCTCAGACCCGAAATTGGGGTTGAGCCGTTTTTTCAGGCGTCTGGGATGGCCGTCCAAAGCAGGCATGAGGCCGCTTTGCGTATGTTGCTGAGGGGGGCCTAATGCCTGTTTTAAGTCCGGTCACGGAAAGTGTGCTGCTCCGACCGGGGCAAGTTACGGGCCTGCTCTGCTGACATTTTTCCAGCTCCATGGCATGCTTGCCAACTTAAATCACCACCCCCAGCACCCCCACCACACTGTAGATTCCCCGAGCTGGGAAGTCTAGAACAAGGGGTCACAGTCTCAGGATATGGGGTAGGAAATTTAGGATTGAGATGAGGAGAAATTTTTTCACTCAGAGGGTGGTGAACCTCTGGAATTCTCTGTCACAGAAGGCTGTGGAGGCCAAGTCACTGAATATATTTAAGTAGGAGATAGATAGATTGCTAGAAACGAAAGGCATCAAGGAGTATGGGGAAAAAGCGGGAATATGGTGTTGATCTAGAGGATCAGCCATGATCATATTGAATGGCGGTGCAGGCTCGCAGGGCAGACTGGCCTACTACTGCTCCTATTTTCTATGCTTCTCTGTAGTCTTCCCCCATCCCAGTATTCCCTCTATTTGCACGGGCATGCGTGTTTTTTTTTCTCTCATTTAAAAGCCGGTGAACTGGTGCCCCGGCTGTGTGGGACCTCCAGAGCACTGAGCAGCTTACAGGGAACACTGCCCCACCCCCTCCCCCTCAGGTGAACCGCACAAAATTCATTAACGGGGAAGAGTAAGCTGTCTGTGACAGGCTGGGGGAGGGGGGGGGGGGTGGTGGTGACCTGATATATAGCTGTCTTTAAGATTATGAAAGGGTAGACAGAGAAGAGGTTTCCCACTTGCAGAGGAGCCCAGAACTTGGGGTCATAAATATAAGATACTCACTAATAAATCCAATATGGAATTCAGGAGAAACCTCTTTACCCAGAGAGTGGTCAGAATGTGGAACTTGCCACCACAGGGAGTGGTTGAGGCGAATGGTATAGATGCATTTAAGGGGAAGCTGGATAAATACATGAGGGAGAAATGAATAGAAGGATATGTTGATGGGATTGGAAGAGGCTCGTGTGGAGCATAAATACCGGCACGGACCTGTTGGGCTGAATGGCCTGTTTCTGTGCTGTAAATGCTATATAATGCTATGTAGTTTATGGCTCGGGGTCTAACAGCACTAATCCTTGTAAAACTGGAGGCTTCAAGTTAGCAGAGCCTGCGTGTTCCATTCATGTCACTGCAGAGGAATGTATTTTTTGTCGATTTATGAACATCCCAACAGGCTTTGAGAAGGAAGCTGTGACTCTTACAGAGCTCTTCGCCTCTCTCATATTTTCCTGCTGTGTTTCATGTCGGTGGCAGACACTGGACTTTGCTCAAACACAGTGACACAAAACATTTGTAAAAGACATACTGGGGTTAACTCAGAGAGAACACATAGGGAAGGGGAGGATTCCTCCGAGGGAGAGCAACCTTGTATCGGCTGTTGTGTAACTAGCAAGTGGGTAAGGGTTGAGCACTGGTTGATCTATTGACCACATAACATTGCCTAGTGTACGGAAAGCTAAAGAGAGAGCTTTTAAGAACATAAGAAATAGGATCTGGAGTAGGCCATTTGGCCCCTCGAGCCTGCTCCGCCATTCAATAAGATCATAGCTGATCTTCTATCTCAACTCCACCTTCTTGCACTTTCCCCATATCCCTTGATTCCCTTAGTTCCTCCAAAAATGAACCGACCTCTGCCTTGAATATATTCAACGACTGAGCATCCACAGCTCCCTGGGGTAGAGAATTCCAAAGATTCTCAGCTCTTTGAAAAAAATTCTCTTCAATCTCAGTCCTAAATGGCTGACCCCTTATTCTGAGACTGTGACCCCTGGTTCTAGACTCCCCAGCCAGGGAAACATGTTCTCAGTATTAACCCTGTCAAGAATTTGATATGTTTCAATTACATCACCTCTCATTCTTCTAAACTCTAGGGAATATCGGCCTAGTCTACTCAATCTCTCCTCGTGGGCAATCCCCCCCATCCCAGGAACCAGTCTGGTGAACCTTCGTTGCACTCCCTCTAAGGCAAGTATGTCTTTCCTTAGGTAAGGAGACCAGAACTGTACACAGTACTCCAGCGTGTGTCCTCACCAAACTGCATAACTGTAGTAAGACTTCTTTACTCTTATACTCTAATCCCTTTGTAGCAAAGGCTAACATATCATTTGCTTTTAAAGGGAACCTGCCAATGGGTTCAGTGTGAACAGTGGCGTTACCAGGTTCAGTTGCTGCAGTACGTCAGAGAAAATGCTGGAAATATTCAACGGGTCAGGCAGCATCTGTGGAGAGAAACAGAGTTAACGTTTCAGGTCTCTGACCCTTAGTTAGAACTGGAAAAGTTCGAGATGTAACAGATTCTTAAGGAACCTCCACCCATATTTTATTTTTCCCTTTCCTCCTTTTTTTTTTTACAAAACCCTCCCTTTTTTTCTCTTTCCCATGGCAGCTGAGGATGATTCCCCATTCACACCTGATCTAGACTCATCTTTAGTTTCCTAGCTTGTACCATTACCATCTCATTTTTGCCCATCATCCCTTTAGTCTCTCTAATCTCTCCTGCCTTCCACCCTATCACCGACCTTCCCTTTTGTTCTTTCCTCCCCTCCCCCTTTCACTGCCCCTGCACTTGCTTAAGAATCTGTTACATCTCGAACTTTTCCAGGTCTGATGAAGAGTCACAGACCCGAAAATGTTAACTCTGTCTCTCTCTCCACAGATGCTGCCTGACCCGCTGAGATTTATTTCAGCGTTTTATTTCAGACTCCAGCATCCGCAGTGTTTTGCTTTGTGCTGCAGTACCTCAGATTAGCCGAGGGGTAGGGGGGGGGGGAGCGGTGGTGGGGCAACTGAATTGATGTTAGGGTCTCCAAACTACGGTAGGGGGAGTGGGGGGGATGAAGAATCAGCCCTGGGTCCTCCCAGCCCTGGTCACTATCCAGTGAATCCGGCAGAAATGTGTTCATGCTGAGCCGAGGATCCTTTCTCAAGTGTGATGACACACACGGGAATATGGCCCCATGACACCCGCTATCCAGATAGGTACGCACGAGGAGCATTCTTGGCTGGTGAGCCAGAGCATACCTCACCTGCTTCAGGAGAATCGGAATAAAACTGGGGGCAACCTTCTGTTTAGAAAACAAAAGTAGATCCTTGTCCTGGAGTCATATTTGACTCTGAGATGAGCTATCGACCACGTATCAGCAGCATAACTAAGACCGCCTACTTCCACTTCAGTAACATCGCCCATCTCCGCCCTTCCCTCAGCTCATCCGCTGCTGAAGCCCTCATCCACGCCTTTGTAACCTCTAGACTTGACTATTCCAGCGCACTCCTGGCTAGCCTCCCACATTCTACCCCACATACACTCGAGGCGATCCAAAACTCGGCTGCTCGTGTCCTAACTCGCACCAAGTCCCGCTCACCCATCACCCCCTGTGCTCACTGACCTACATTGGCTTCCGGTTAAGCAACACCTCGATTTCAAAATTCTCATCCTTATTTTCAAATCCCTCCATGGCCTCGCCCCACTCTGTAATCTCCAGCCCCACATCCCCCCCGAGATGTCTGCGCTCCTCTAATTCTGCCCTCCTGAGAATCCCTGATTATAATCGCTCAACCATTGGTGGCCGTGCCTTCTGTTGCCTGGGCCCCAAGCTCTGGAACTCCCTGCCTAAACCGCTCCACCTCTCAACCTCTCTTTCCTCCTTCAAGACGCTCCTTAAAACATACCTCTTCGACCAAGCTTTTGGTCACCTGCGCTAATTTCTACTTGTGCGGCTTGGTGTCAAATTTCTAGCGTATAATACCCCTGTGACGTGCCTTGGGACGTCTCACTACGTTAATGGCGCTATATAAATACAAGTTGTTGTTGGAGAGGTATCAATGGAAAGCTAGGCTAGGATGCTCAACTAAACCAGAGTGCTACTGGAATTGTTGCAAACTCCAAGATGTGCGAGATAACCGACTATAAATGATTGTACACCTCTTGCTTTGTACATTTGGGAGGTGGATTGCGTCCTGACTAGTGTTGCCAAACTTCTAGGATCGCCCTGCAGTCTCCAGGAATTGAAGATTAATTGCTGGGACCAAACCCATTTTAAGACTTTCATTTATTATATAAAATTTTGGAAATAGTGGTAAAAAGCTGTTTGGGTATACGGGGCAATTGGAGGTGGGAGGCCATGTGATGAAGCCGCCACAAATAGGTCCAACCAGACCTTGGCAGCCCTGCGCCTGACTCCCAATTTATTTGCAAATTTCACGTGCCAATTATACGCCAATACATGCCCAAGGGCGCTTTGTATTAATGGTGGAAAATTGAAGCTCCGGTACAATGCAAGCCCAAGATGGCGTGAATTTATTCATCGGGCCAAAATTGCCCCTTTGACAGAGCAGAAATGAGTTTCCGTTCAGTCTGGGCGGCCTCTCCAACAATCGGGACATTGTCCTCTTGATTTTTTTGACCGCTGTGTGAACGGCGGTAGTGACGTCTGTTATGTATTTAACCCCTTGTAACCTGTATTATACTACCACCAGAGGGCCTACCTGATGGAGTCCCAAGGGATCCTAGCATATAAGCAGGCCACCCACGAGGTACCTGCACTCTGGAGTCTTATTAAAGGAGCTAAGGTCACACATGCTCATTGTACACAGTACTCAGTTTCATCCTTTATTATGAACGTATCAACATCATCAGAGTACGCACCGCAGGGTCCCCGCCCGGAAGCGACATTGCCCTCAAATAATCGTTCCACCACTTGTCGGTGCCCCCGACAGCTTCGCCCGGCAGGAACCTGCAAGTGGCTGGTCATCGCGTCCGCCCTTAAAGGGGAAGGCACAATGCCGCGGCCACCATTTTATTTTAATTGACGGCCGACTCTGCGATCGGCCAGGGGTTCGGCCGGGCCACCAACAGGCAGCCCCGCCCCTCCTGCTCGGGCGCCGGCCCAGCGGCCCGGCCGAAGCCCTCCCCGGTGGCCCAGTGGGCGCCAAATAGGCCTCGCAGCGTCCCTCCGCTTTAAGTGAAGGGGAGGGACATAGATAAACATCAGTCCGTGTCCCGCTGATGACACCGCGCGCCTTCCGCCTCGGTCCCGACTTGCTTCTGTCCCTCTGCCGCCCCATGCACGCCCCAAGGATTTTTCACAAGGAAAGAGGGCAATTTCTCTCTATTCCTACCCCATCGATTGGGGCGGTAATTGACTAAACAATTTTAATTATCTGCCCCAAACGTGGCAGAGGGCTATTTAGGCCCCATCGTTTCTGTATTCCTCTTAATGTGGAGGCTGTGGGAGGAAATTTCAGTTTCAAAGTCAGATTTGGGGGAAGAAATGGAATGATTGAATCTGGGAGGGGTACTGAAGTGACGGACCTGTTTTATTTAATGCAGAACCCAGAACATGATCCTGGCATTTACTCAGTGTATGATGTAGTCAAGAGCGGGATGCCAAGATGTCAAGAGCACCATTGACGGTAACAGAAAACCTTTAATGCTTTTCTCTTTAGCTTACCTAGTTCTCACATATCTGGGTAAACACACATGTACACAGAGAGAATGACATTACAAGGCATTCTCTTAAAGTTCCAAAAAATGTGATCAGTGCACCATTTGAAAGTTCCAATTTTTCATACTCACTATTCCACTGGGTTGGATTCCTTGATTTGACTTCCTTGGCTCTTTGAGTTGCATTATTGACAACAGAGATGAGGCGAAGAACATCGTTGTCTTTGGTGTACTATCTCCAGATAGTCTCAGTAGATCTGAAGCATTTTTCAGGAATTTTCATCAGTCAATTATGCATCAACATTTAATTTTTTGTGTGTGTGTTATTAGAAACATAGAAAATAGGTGCAGGAGTAGGCCATTCGGCCCTTCGAGCCTGCACCGCCATTCAATGAGTTCATGGTTGAACATGAAACTTCAGTACCCCATTCCTGCTTTCTCACCATGCCCCTTGATCCCCCTAGTAGTAAGGACTACATCTAACTCCTTTTTGAATATATTTAGTGAATTGGCCTCAACAAGTTGGAGGAGCCAGTGACCTCAAACAGTGGCGGTACCTCACGGTATCTAGCAATCTCGGAATGATATTCCATCCCTAAGGTCCACAAACACTGGATTTCACCTAGGAGCTGGTGAACGTATAACTGAGCCTATGGATTTTGGCCGACATACATGCGATATGTGCGCGCACTAGGCCCGTGCAGCAGAGCTGGTCTCCAGTCATCATGGGTAACCCTTGCCACTGGATAAAGACCTAGCTCTGTCAAGCCCGTGTGGTGGCTGGTGTGCAACAGCCACCACACGTTAAAAAAATCCACACACAGGCATCTTCCGCCCTTCAACTTGTAGTTCGGGATCTGGAATATTAGGTCCTTCATTGAAACATCTGTGAACTCATCCCTTTTTGGCGTGGAAGCAAGTCATCCTTGCTTCGAGAGACTGCTTATGATGATGAGCATCAGGCCTGTCAGTTTGATTGAGCTTTAACTCTTATGAATAAGCCAGGATGGTCGCCCTCATTCTTACCTTTCCGATCACATTGCACTATGCTATAGTTTAGGATGCTAATTCCGTCATTCTGAAGAGAATCGATGTAACATGCTTAAAGCTAAATACTAATGGACAGGTACAAAATATGCTAAAGGTGGATGGAATGTTGGCATTTATCTCGAGGGGGCTGGAATACAAAGGGGTGGTAGTTATGTTACAGTTGTATAAAGCTCTGGTTAGACCCCATTTAGAGAACTGCGTTCGTTTCTGAGCACTGCACCCCAGGAAAGATATGCTTGTCTTAGAGGGCGTGCAGCGCAGATTCAGCAGACTGATACCGGGGCTAATAGTGTTAAATTAGAAGGACAGGTTGCACAGACTAGGCCTGTATTCCTGCTATTCATTAGCATGTCACTTTGCCGACTTCCCCAACCAAAACGACCAGGGTAGTCGGCGGGAATTGGATGCCCCGCCGTTAAAACCGGCCGGCAGGAGGCCAGGGATACGGTCCCTGCACAAGGAAAGTGCTCTGGCAGGGGAAACTTGGGGAGGGGTGGCAGAGGGGCAGTGCAATGGTGGGGGGGGGGGTAGCTGGGGAGGAAGCCCAGGCTAGGGGAGGACCAAGATTTTCTTGTGCCAACCTGTAAAATCTCCAAGCAGATGAAAGTTCGATTAAACTTCTTGGCCCACAAGGAAACTTTAATTAAAAAAAAAAACATTTCAGACTTACTTTGCTGGGCCTCCTCTGGTCCTGGCTCCTGTTCTCGGCTGGTCCGGCCTGGTGAGGGAAGCTATCCCTGCTCCTCCGCTCAGGCAGCAGGTTCCAATGGCAGATCAGGCCCCGATAGCGTCATCTGCATATTTAAAGAGGAGTCCGCTGGCAAGAGGTAGGCGTCCTTGTAGGGGTTGCCAACCCCTCCAGGATTTAAGGTCAATCCCCAGGACACTGCCCCGAGCAACCTCGAGAGAAAAATCATCAGGGCATTCAAAAAAAATTGTGTGGATTTTTTTTTTCATTGTCTTTGAACACTTATTATTAGTTATAAAAATATTGGAGCTGGGTGTAAAGGCTGTTTGACTGATGGTCGAGCATTATCTAATCGGCACATTACCCACACATTGCCGGGCTGATCACTCGCCGAAAAGATTGCTGGCGAAAAGCTGCTTTTAGCTGGCCTTCCTCACAGAACTCAGCACTATGGACGCCATTTTTAACGTCGGAGGAAGTGAGGAGGCTGCTTAAACAAGGGGCTTATAATTTGATTCAGGGTCTGTGTGTATGCTGTTCCTTCCTAAGAGCCTGTTCACTTTGCAATCGGCATGGAAGGGTGGTGCGCCGCAAGGTGACAGTGTCGGGCGACCAATGGCGGGAGAGTGGGGGGGTGGTTGGGGGCAGGAGGTCATGTGATGAAACCTCCAGGAATATGCCCAACCAAAGTGCAACTTAAAAATGCAGCGGGTAAGTCTCGCCGCTCCATTTTAACTGCACTCCCCCCCCCCCCCCAGCTCAGTTTCCGAGCGTGTCATCTCGGTCGTCGTGTACCGAACGGAAACACGTTCCGCGAGGGTAGCCCTTCAGCTAACCAGCGTCACGTTTGGAAAATTAGGATATGATGCCTCTGAGTGGGTCAATTTAACAGGAGCTCTCCGGGGTTCGGTCAATTCCAATATCAAAAGAATTTGAAAAACTGCTGGAGTAATGAATATTGGAATCTCGCAAATTCATTTCATGTCCCGTCAATTAGGGATTTTTAGATTCGTTCACGGGATGTGGGCGTCGCTGGCAAGGCCAGAATTTATTGCCCATCCCTAGTTAGAATCAAAGAAATTTACAGCACGGAAGGAGGCCAATTCGGCCCATTGTGTCCGTGCCGGCCGACAAAGAGCTATCCAGCCTAATCTCACTTTCCAGCTCTTGCTCCGTAGCCCTGTAGATTACTGCACTTCAAGTGCACATCCAGGTACTTTTTAAATGCGATGAGGGTTTCTGCCTCTGTCATCCTTTCAGGCAGTGCGTTCTAGACCCACACCAATTTCCCCTCAAACCCCCTCTAAACCTCCTACCAATTACTTTAAATCTATGCCCCCTAGTTGTTGACCCCTCTGCTGTAGGAAATAAGTCCCTCCTATCTACTCTATCTAGGCCCCTCATAATTTTATACACCTCAATAAGGTCTCCCCTCAGCCTCCTCTGTTCCAAAGAAAACAACCTTTGAAAAGGTGGTGGTGAGCTGCCTTCTTGAACCATTGCAATCCCATGTGGTGAAGGTGCTCCCACAGGTGGGTGAATAGTTGTTCCAGTACGGACTGAAGCAGATAATATTGAGGATAGACAGAGATGGTGAGCAATGAATGCAACCTCGCCAGCATCCCCCGTATCCTGTGAGTAAATAATAAAACTAAATACCCCGGGGAATACAATTTTTCCCGGGTTGGGGGCATCATGGAATGTACATGGTGGGAGTTGAATAGTATGGGTTGGAATCATATCCTGGAGTTTCAAGAATCAGTAAGACGTTTCACAGAAATGTATCTGCTTGGAATTTTTCCATGTCCTCGATAGTCTCAGAAGAGTGAATGACCTGGGGAAGAATGAACTTGGTAGGGGCCAAAATAGCCTTTTCTCATTCCAGGTTTCCTTGGTAACTGTCTTGATTAGACAAATACATTTTGGAAAAGAGAGGCCATAAGCCAAGGCTTGAAGGAAGGCTTCTGCTAATCAACAACAACTTGTATTTATATAGCGCCTTTAACACAGTGAAACGTCCCAAGGCGCTTCACAGGAGTATTATGAGCTAAAATTTTGACACCGAGCCGCATAAGTAGAAATTAGCACAAGCTTGGTCAAAGAGGTAGGTTTTAAGGAGCGTCTTGAAAGAGGAAAGAGAGGCAGAGAGGTGGAGAAGTTTAGGCAGGGAGTTCCAGAGCTTGGGGCCCAGGCAGCTGAAGGCACGGCCACCAATCGTTGAGCGATTATAATCAGGGATGCTCAAGAGGGCAGAATTAGAGGAGCGCAGGAGGGATTGTGGGGCTGGAGGGGATTTCAGAGATAGGGAGGGACCAAGGTCATGGAGGGATTTGAAAATAAAGATGAGAATGTTGAAATCGAGGCGCTGCTTAACCAGGAACCAAGGTAGGTCAGTGAGCACAGGGGTGATGGGTGAGCGGGACTTGGTGTGAGTTAGGACAAGGGACAGCCAAGTTTTGGATAAGCTCCAGTTTACATAGGGTAGAATGTGAGAGGCCAGCCAGGAGTGCGTTGGAATAATCAAGTCTAGAGTAACAAAGGCAATTGCTGCAGCGAGCTCTCCATTTGTAGCAATTGTCATATTTCCTTTTCTTCAGTTTGGTCATTTTTCCCGCACAGCAAGCGTTGGATCACACTGCGCCGTGGGCTAAATCTGATCTCTGAACATGCTCTGGAGTGTTCTATTTTGATACGATGAGCCAATTTGGGATGCCAATATTTAACAGCTGATTTTCTTTTGGCTGATGTGTAACTCTGTATCACTGCACTCTGAATTCTCGACTTGGATGTGCCAGCCACTCTTGTATCTTGTCGTTTTCTTTTATTGAAAGTCAAATTTTGTCTGCAATTAACGAAGCGACAGTCAGGGCGAAATTTGCGGGTTGTGCGATTGGAATTAAGGTGGTTTTGTCTCGATAGCGTTAATATTAAAGATCTGCCGGTATTGCTCCCATTTAAGCCTGTGATCCAGGGTTATGGGAATTTTAAATGCCTAGGGCTGGATGTAAGGTTGGAGGCTTTTTCGGGCGATAATGGCGGCGGTGCAGTAAAGTTTGTGCCGGGAAATGGTTTGCGTCCGCCGCAACAGAATTCGCCAGCTGGGCGCTGAATGGGGGGGGGGGGGGGGCAGTGCGCTACGCTAAGGGAGGCGTTCCACATCTCTCTCAGGGCGCTAGACCGGCTGAGCAACTGGAAATCCGTTGCTCAAGGGCCGACCTCAGAGCGGCCAAAGAGAGGCTTCCCTGGAAAAATAAATCGCCACAGAACACGCAACAAACATTCCCAATAATTTGAACATCCCACATTAGGATAAATCGCAAAAATAAAAATAAACAAAAACAATCAAACTTACCTCATTCATTAATTACTTAACTCGCTGCTGCCGGGACAACTCCTGATCATCTGGTTTTCCAGGCGTTCCCACCTCAGCGCACTAGGGGGCGCTCATCATCATTGTAGGCGGTCCCGCGAAGCGAGGATGACCTACTTCCACGCCACGAAAGGATGAGGTCACAGGTGTTTCAATGAAGGACCTAATATTCCAGGTCCTGAATATCCTGCGCTGGAGGGTCAAAGTGCAGTTGAAACCGGCGGCGTTCCACTCTGGCTCGACGGTCCTGGGCAGTGCTGTTCCGGGCCCCCGCAAAACCGGCAACTAATTTCTCAGCGGAGCGCTGGGAGCTGGCCGCCCGCCCAGAAAATCATTCCCGCCGCCATTACCGCCCCTCCAGGGCACAAATATACCGAAAATCCCGCCCTCAAGTTGCATCTTCATACCCGCTGTCGCAAGTAATTACAGACATTGGTTAGTGTGCTCCCGGCAAAGTGCTGACTGGGCATCTTTCATGGTCACGGGCGCCTGTGCTAGTTCAGAGGCCCAAGACCCCGAGATCCTGTCTGCATTTTGCTGAAAACCTATCATAAGGGATATTAGTCCACAAGCTAGATGCCTTAACACCGAAATGAAACTCAAGGCTTGATAACCCTTCTCAATGAAGAGTTTGATAAAGTCAACTATCCATCCCTCCCTTCATTCTGTCATTTGTATCAGCCATGGCTCAATGGGTAGCACGCTCGCCTCTAAATCAGAAGGTTGTGGGTTCAAATCCAACTCCAGAGGAATCAAGGCTGACACTCCAGTGCAGTGCTGGGGAGTGCTGCACTGTCGGAGGTGCCACCTTTTGGAAGAGATGTTGAACCGAGGCCCTGTCTGGTCTCTCAAGTGGATGTAAAAGATCCCATAGCACTATTTTGAAAAAGAGCTGGGGCGTTCTCCCCAGTGTCCTAGCCAATATTTATCCCTCAATCAAGATCACTAAAACAGTTTATCTGGTCATTATCACATTGCTGTTTGTGGGAGCTTGCTGTGCGCAAATTGGCTGCCACGTTTCCCACATTACAACAGTGACCATACTCCAAAAGTACATCATTGGCTGTAAAGCGCTTTGCGACGTCTGGTGGTTGTGAAAGGCGCTATATAAATGCAAGTGTTTCTTTCCTTTTATCATTCCTTTATAATATCATAGAGTCTGGCTGCATAGATGGAAGCAATTCGACCCACTGTGTCTGTGCTGGGAGCAGAACCAGCGATGTTATACATACCTCTATCAAGTCGGCTCGGTTCCTTCCCAAGACTTGAAAATTGTGGAAGCATTTGCCTCTCTCTCGAGTCCTTTCTTCCCTCCTACAATCATTAGGCTCTTAAAACCCAACCCCTTCTGCCTGGTGTCTGAAATAGAAGAAATCAAAAAATCAGGAAGAATGCCTTAATGACCTAATTTCAGTATTTCAAATACTTGAATGATTGTGAAGACCCCCCTCTATTTTGAACATGAAATAAAAATGTTTCTTTTGCTGCCTTAGACACAGAATCTTAATGTCAAATCTGTAGTGCCATGACTTCAGTACCAGGTCCAGCAGAGCAGGTCTCCAGTTGTCCTGGTTCAACCCTTGCCACTGGATAAAGGCTGAGCTCTATCGAGCCCGTGTGGTGGCTGATGTGCAACGGTCACCACACGTTTAAAAAAAATCCACGCACAGGCATCTTCCACCCCTGGAGTTCAGGACTGGAACATCGGGTCCTTCATTGAAACATCTGCGAACTCATCCCTTTTGGTGTGGAAGCAAGTCATTCTCGTTCGAGGGACTGCCTATGATGATGACCAGGTCTAGTCGACCAGCAATATGACCCGGGTACAGTGAAACAAGGGGCGGGATTTTCGGGTGGAGGATTTTCCGGGCAGTAATGGCCGCGAGGCGGTAAGATTTGCGTTTGCAGCCACAAAATTCAGTGGCTGGGCCCGGAGTGTGGGGCAGAGCACTAAGGGAGGCGCTCCACACCTCCCTCGGCGCTAGGCCGGCTGAGCAACTGAAAATCCCGAGCTAAAGGGCTGGCCTCGGAGTGCCCGAAGAGAGGCTTCCCTGGAAAAAAAAATTGTCCACAAAAAAACGCAACAATCATTCCCAATACCTTGAGCACGCTGCATTAAGATAAATCATAAAAATAAACAAAATAATCAAACTTACCTCATTCAGTAACTCGTTCGCTCGCCGCCGCCGGGACAGCTCTGACCGCTTGGTTTTCCAGGCGGTCCCACTACGGCGCGATCCGGGGTCAACACCAAATAAAAAATTCAAAGCGCTGTCAAAGCCAGTGGCGTTGCAGCGGAGCTGGAAACTGGCCGTCCGGCCGGAACTCATTTCCGTACGCATTACCACACCTCCGGAGGTTGGCCTATCAACACGCAAGGCCAACGAAAATCCAGCCCCTGATGTTTTACCAATGGCTCTTTAATGGCATGACGCCCCCACTCTGTGCCCCAACTCTAGACCCTTGGGCGAGATGCAAGGCAATTAGTTCCAGAATAATGCTCTCTGCTCCCTGCCTTTACCGAAACATTCGAAGGGCACTCCATAATGCAACAATGTGACCTTTCCAGTTACTATTTCACCTTACCTTGTGCTATTTTCGGGTAAATGTCAATTTTGGGCAGATATCTGGTATACATACACCCATTAGAATCCTAACATGCAGAAACACATTCCCATGCCTCAGGAGTTTCCCAATGAAACAAACAAGAAATCTAATTGCCAGATGTGCCATATTGGACCCAACTTGACCTTAAAGAGACTTCACCCACCACCCCCACCCGAGGATCATAGAGTGTCAACTGTGGCTCAGTGGGCAGCACCCTCGCCTCTGAGTCAGAAGGTTGTGGGTTCAAGTCCCACTCCAGAGACTTGAGCACAAAAAATCCAGGTTGACACTCCAGTGCAGTGCTGAGGGAACGCTGCACTGTCGGAGGTGCCGTCTTTCGGATGAGATGTGAAACCAAGGTCCAGTCTGCTCTCTCAGGTGGATGTAAAAGATCCCATGGCTCTGTTTCAAAGAAGAGCAGGGAAGTTATCCCCACTGTCCTGGCCATTATTTATCCCTCAAAAAAACAGATGATCTGTTCATTATCACATTGCTGTTTGTGGAAGCTTGCTGTGCGCAGATTGGTTACTGCGTTTCTCACATTACAACAGTGACTACACTCCAAAAATACTTCATTGGCTGTAAAGTGCTTTGAGATGTCCGGTGGTCGAAAAAGGTGTACATAAATGCCTTTCTTTCATAACCAGACTCATTCAACGAGGACACCTGCAGTTGTGGGACACAGGAGCTTGTTGGGCTGGTACAAACCCAGTACTCGGGTGAAAGGACCGTGTTGGAACTGACTACTTCATCTAGCTGCATGTTTCCAAACATGACGAACCCTATTTTGTTTCAAGGGCACTGATAACCTTTCTTGTGGTCGCTGCTGAAAGAATCAATAAAGGCTCAAGGGCTGTTCACCCAGGAATTCAGACGCTGGCTTTTCACTTCTGCAGCCTGAGTTCAAATCCAGCCTAGAGTGATGAGATGTAAGGTGGAAATAGACAGATTTGTGAGCAATAAGGGAGTAAAGGGTTATGGGGAGCGGGCAGGGAAGTGGAGCTGAGTCCATGATCAGATCAGCCATGATCTTATTAAATGGCGGAGCAGGCTCGAGCCGCCAGGTGGCCTACTCCTGCTGCTATTTCTTATGTTCCTATGAAGGTCTCTCTATCTCATTGATATAAGGGTCCGAGATGAAATATGTTTGAATGATGTCAAGGGCCCAGAATTTGACAATAATTGGCACTGAATTAACAACCTCACTCAGAGAGGGTACAGTCGCATAAATTACTGGATCAGTAATCCAGAGGCCTGGATTAATGATCCAGAGACATGAGTTCAGATCCCACCACAGCAGCTGGGGAATTTAAATTCAGTTAATTTAATTAAATAAAAAATGTGGAGTAAAAAGCTAGTTGGCCATGAAACTACCGGATTGTTGTAAAAACCCATCTGGTTCACTAATGTCCTTTAGGGAAGGAAATCTGCTGTCCTTACCCGGTCTGGCCTATATGTGACTCCAGACCCACAGCAATGTGATTGACTCTTAACTGCCCTCCGAAATGGTGGCAACCACCACCTTCTCGAGGGCAATTAGGGATGGGCAATAAATGCCGGCCTTGCCAGCGACACCCACATCTTGTGAATTCGTTTTATTTTTTAAAGTATGGCTTGTTATGGTGCGGCGGGGGAGCTTTTGTGAGGTTGGGGCTGAGGTACATTGTTGCGACAGAGTACAGAAGATTTTACTTTGCACCTTCCTGACCTGGGAGTCCCCGGGGCGGACACTATCCAACATTAGCGTCATACTTTGATGAGCACGAAACTCACAAAAAGGTTTTAAAAAAATGATGAAAGTCAAACCGATGCACATAGTGAGAGTGTGGCACTCACTATCCATTTTCTTTTTAATTTATTCGGTCACAGGATGTGGGCGTCGCCAGCAAGGCCAGCATTTATTGTCCATCCCTAATTGCCCTCGAGAAGAACCATTGTTCTTTTTGTAGCAGTTTGATACAACTGAGTGTCTCGCTAGGGCCATTTCAGAGGGCAGTTAAGAGTCAACCACATTGCTGTGGATCTGGAGTCACATTATAGGCCCAGACCGGGTAAGGGCGACAGATTTTCTTCCCTAAAGGATGTTCATCTACCAGATGGGTTTTTACGACAATGGTCATCATTACTGATAGTAGCTTTTTAGTCCAGATTTATTTAATTAACGACATTTAAATTCCCCCAACTGCCATGGTGGGATTTGAACTCGCATCTCTGGGTCATCCAACCATTATACAACCGTTCCCTGTAAGTGGAGTGTAACACTGAGTGGTTGAGACGATTAGCATAGATGCACTTAAGGGGAAGCTAGACATGAGGGAGAAAGCAATAGAAGCCTGATTGCCTGAAGTAGGGTGAGAGGAAGGTTGTGCCCTGCATAAACACCGCTTGGGCCGAATGGCTTATGTATGTCTCTATTTGCACGCTCACACTTTACCAACTGACTTTCTGTGTTTTATTGCAGGCACTCTGCTGCTTTTGTCTTGTGTTGTTGCTGCCTGTCACTGCGACCGAGCAATGGTGCAAGAATCCAGAAAGCTTCAAATGGCTAACGGGAGAACTTCAAAAGAGGATCAATGCACTGGTTAGAGAAATTAAACTGTATAATGCACATTCCTCACTGCAACACCGCCTGACATATTCTTTCTCATTAACACTCTGATAAAGCCTGCAACCCTCTCTTCTGGTGCACCCCGCGACCAGCTTTTCCAACGTTAAAGAAAACTGTGAATCGACCGCGCAGTCCCTTAAAGGGGCCACGCACACAAACAAAACAAAAGGGAGACATTGCCCCCACTTTATACCCTGCACTGTTAATCCCTCATGTTAGTGCTATTGACTTCGCGATACCTTACACTCCTCATTGCAATACTGTACCCCCTCACTGTAATACAGAGCCAATTGATCTCAAATATAACAGTTTTAAGAGACTAACTATATCTTTCTTTCCCAGAATGAAAATTTGCTCCCAAGTATGGTAAAATACGACGTCTTTACGGGGGTGAACATCGCTGAACTGGTAAGTCATGCTTATTTTGACTTAATCTCGCAAGAGGATGATTAGACGTGATTTCTAGATTGTTGTATTTCACTGCATGAATGAGCATTAATATACAGAGGGAAACACAGAAGCCAGGCTATGTCAATATTACAATAAAATATAACTGAAGCTGTGTGTATATATATATATATATATATGGAGGCAACAAAAGGCACTTTGCAAATGTGCTTTCATGGCTTGCCTCTTGGTCGGCAGTACATGGTGGATTTGACATTGCTGGCCTGTGCAAACGTACGGTGACATCAGGGGAGATTTGTGAGGCTGGGGTCATTAGGCAGTGACTGTGACTTTAGGCCGACTGAGTGTGCACAAGGTTGCTCCTGTGCAGTTAATTTAAAGTTGTGCCACAAGCTCGGGTCTTGCCTCCTGGTCTGCCCCATTTAAACTGAGGATCTGCCATATAAGTGAGGCATAAATCTTTGACTGGCCATTAACTTGCACTAATACCTTTAATTAACACTGGGCTAGAAATTTGCCACCGTAACATGCATTTTAACACCATTTTTTCGAGTTAAAACAAAGTTTTAGTCGTTAAAAAATAAACTGCTTAAAATTCCACAAACCTTAAGGATGACGTCGTCAAAATATCGCCATTTTCAGTAACAGCATAACTAAAAAAACGTAGCGCCGAAGTTTGGCCGTTTGGAACCGCTGTACTTGCTTCGCAAAACACCGTTTTGAAAAAAACAGGCATTGTAGCTTCAAGAATGCCGGTTGAGTAAGAAAACCTACAAAAAAGGTAAGTTGAATTTTTTTTTAATTTTCAGCGATTCTGCTGTTGCTGGTTTTGTGAATGTTTTCTTCAATTTTATTTTTGAAATTTTGGGGGTGTTTTTCTCTCCTGTATTTTTGGTGACATCGGCTTCATGGTGAGGTTGGAGAGGACGGAATTTCCAACACCATTCCTCCAGCATCGCCATTTTTTAACGACGGGTAATTTTTGGCCGAACTTACCCCATTAAAAAATGGCGAAATTTTTCTTCCTTTTTCACAAAAATGGTGTTATTTGTCAAATAACGACAGTCTGACAAAATTCTAGCCCTGAGTAGCTATTCATGCTACAGGTGCAGCGTCGAGAATCCGGAGTTCCAGAATGTTCCAGAATCCGCACTCCGGACCGATTGGTGGCAGGGTCGTCCGGAATCCGTAAAATGTTCCGACGACCCTGCCGACCTCGGGGCCCCGCCGCCGCCCCTACCTCGGGGCCTGCTTGCTGGCCCGCCCAAACACCTCCTCTGTGGGGCCCGCCCGAACACCTCCTCTGTGGGGCCCGCCCAAACACCTCCTCTGTGGGGCCCGCCCAAACACCTCCTCTGTGGGGCCCGCCCGAACACCTCCTCTGTGGGGCCCGCCCAAACACCTCCTCTGTGGGGCCCGCCCGAACACCTCCTCTGTGGGGCCCGCCCGAACAGCTCCTCTGTGGGGCCCACCCAAACACCTCCTCTGTGGGGCCCGCCCGAACACCTCCTCTGTGGGGCCCACCCGAACACCTCCTCTGTGGGGCCCGCCCGAACACCTCATCTGTGGGGCCCGCCCGAACACCTCCTCTGTGGGGCCCGCCCGAACACCTCCTCTGTGGGGCCCGCCCGAACACCTCCTCTGTGGGGCCCGCCCGAACACCTCCTCTGTGGGGCCCGCCCGAACACCTCCTCTGTGGGGCCCGCCCGAACACCTCCTCTGCGGGGCCCGTCCGAACACCTCCTCTGCGGGGCCTGCCCGAAACCTCCTCTGTGGGGCCCGCCCAAACACCTCCTCTGTGGGGCCCGCCCGAACACCTCCTCTGTGGGGCCCGCCCGAACACCTCCTCTGCGGGGCCCGCCCGAAACCTCCTCTGTGGGGCCCGCCCGACAACATCTTCCTCTGTGGGGCCCACCCGACAACGTCCTCCTCAATGGGGCCCGACGACCCGAATAGCTCTTCGGCGGGAATCCCCCCCCCCCACCCACCCACCGCCCCTTTCTGACGTTTCGAAATCTGGAAATACTCAAACCTGGGCTCAGATGTTTCCGGATCGTGATGTCAGAAAACAAATCGAAAATCCGGAACAGCCTAGGTCCCGAGGGTACCTGTACTTCCAAACAACTTCATCTGCAACTTGTAGTTTGCCTAATAGTCACTGATTAACATCGAAACACCATGGGCAGAATTATACCATTGGTCCATCTAGCATAACCTTCCAAACCGCCCATTGATTTCCGGATCATGATTCTACTTGTATTCCCTGGCCCATCTGACGTCATTTCTATTGTACACACTCACCATCACAGGCAGTTCCTGGTGCGTCTGTCCTCCCAGGGGATTTGCAGGATCTTGCAGAGACATAGTTGGTGGTATAATGGGAGCTCTCGTTTCCAGCTGGTGGAAATGTTTTAAGTCATTTCATTATTTTCTCCCCAACAGACGGACCGCTGTTTTATCATCATCACCGCCCAGCAACTCAACAATACTATTTTGCGCCTGATGAGCTACTTTGGAACAAACTCAAACAATCACCAGCAGACGAAGGGAGTCGTGGATTATCTGACACAAATTTACACACAGTGCTCTGATGAAGTATGGGTTGTCTTTCACGCTAATTTTCTTTTTTAAGTGATATTGGAGTACGATTGCTCTTGTGGCCCTCGACTGTGATTTCTTCACTGAGGGTAGTGAATCTTTGGAATTCTCTACCCCGAAGGGCTGTGGAGGTTCAGTCGTTGAGTATATTCAAGACTGAGATTCTCAGGCACTAGGGGAATCAAGGGGTATGGGGATTGTGGAGTTGAGGTAGAAGATCAGCCATGATCTTATTGAATGGCGGAGCAGGCTCAAGGGACCATATGGCCTACTCCTGCTCCTCTTTCTGATCTTATTAATCCATTTTAGCATCTGAAGGTCCTCAAGTAGGGGAGGAGTTGGCCATTTTTCAATTATTGCGCAGTTGAAATTCGCGATGAAAGTGCATGGATTCTTCCTGTTGCAGGTCCTTCTCCTTCTTAGGCAGTCCGTTGGAGTCGAGGATGGCTTGCTTCCACACTAAAAATGTGACTGAAGAGTCCAATGCGGGACCTACAGTCTCTGTCACAGGTGGGGCAGACGGTGGTTGGAGGGACGGCTGGGTGGGGGGGCCTGGGTTGCCGCGCGCTCCTTCCACCGTCGACGCTTGGCTTCAGCTTGCTCTCGGTGAGAGACTCGAGGTGTTCAGCACCTTCCAGTGGATAGCTGGCCATAGAGGAGGAACGCTCCACCCCACCCACTTCCCATCTGCAGCCTCCCATTTCTGTTCAGCGACAGTGTTTCAATTGATTTGTGAAGCCATTTGCTGCTCGGGACTTGTCTGGGGAACTGGAAGAGTGTCTGCCGCGTCTTTCATCATCATTGTCATCAGTGGCAGTCCCTCGAAACGAGGATGACTTGCTTCCACACCAAAAAAAACGATGAGTTTGCAGGTGTTTCAATGATGGACCTAATATTCCGGATCCCGAACTACATCTTGAAGGGTGGAAGATGCCTGTGCGTGGATTTTTTTAACATGTGGTGGCCGTTGCACACCAGCCACCACACGGGCTTGACAGAGCTAGGTCTTGGTCCAGTGGCAAGGGTTAACCAGGACAACTGGAGACCAGCTCTGCCACACGGGCCTAGTGCGCGCACATATCGCAGTGTGGGCTGGGGCCGTGCTGCCCCTGGGCTCTCGGCTCTCTGGCCCCGAACTCACGCCTCTCCTGGCCCCCGATCACGTCCCTCTACAATCTCTCGCCGCTCCTTCGCCCCCGACTGCACCGCTCCTTCTGCGCCTGCCCACGCTCCAATCAGCGACCTGGCTTCGCAGCCATCACCCTCCTGCAGCAGCACGCGCTGCTCCCTGCCGCTTTCATACCCTGAAATTGTCAGCACACTTGTTGCTATGACCCAATACTCACGTCGCTCCCATTAGGGCAGGGTGCGGTTTTCTGAGCAGGCAAGATAAGGGCTCAAAGTGTCTGAAGGGGAGGGGCTGTGATCGTATGAGGCGTTGCAAAACCAGTTTCACCTTGAAGGCGGTGATTTCAACCAATAATTTCTTTAGAGGGTGAAGACACCACCCAGACTAGCAGACGTTAGATGACGTTGTAGGATTTCTTTTTTTAGAAAATAAACAGTCTGGTACACGTCCGCCGCCCCCTCCCAGTGCTATTTTCACCACTCTTTGGACCCAAGTTTCCACACGCGCCTAGAACGGCGCAGTCCCGACCTGGACGCCCGTTTTTCGCGCCACAAAGTGCACCTAAAAAAATCCTCCGTATTCTCCACCTCCCTGCTGGTCCTCTGGCCCTCGGCGCAGCACGGCACGAGCTGTAGGGGGCGGAGCCAGGTCCCTGCGCTGAAAACAGTGCCGGGACCTCTGCACACGCGCGCTACAGTGGGCACGCAAGTGCAGTAGCTCCAGGCGCCCGAAACTGTTTGGGAGGGGCCTGAAGCACGCAGCCCCTAGCCCTGGCCGAATGGCCTCACTGGGGGGGGGGGTGAATAAGGCTCCTCCCACGGCCAGCTCCTGCTTCCCCCCCCCCTCCCCCCGACCAGACCCGACACCCGGTCCCCGCCCCCCCCCCCCCACCTCCGGACCAGACCCGACACCCGCTCTCCCCCCCCACGCCCCCCCCCCCCCCCGGGATTGGACCCGACCCGACCCGCGCTCCTGTTCCCGCTCCCCGCCTCCCTGACTGGACCCGACCCGAGCTCCTGCTCCCGCTCCGCCCCCCCCCACCCCCGACTGGACCCGACCCGACTCCTGCTCCCGGACTGGATCTGACCTGACCTCCCTCCCTCTCCCTCTCCCCCTCCCTCCCTCTCTCTCCCTCCCTCCGCCCCCCCCCCCCTCCCCCAGACCCGACCCAACCCAACCCGACGCCACCTACCTGTAAATCTGGTGCTGGGGACGGGCCCTGCCCGAAGTCTCGGGCCGGCCCGTTCAGCCTTAGGTCCCGAAAGACCTGCCTGAAGCACTTTCACACAGGTAGGAAGATGGTTTATTTAATCTTTTCTTTGCTTATAAATGTTTATTCAGGTTGGATTTATTTGTATAAGTATAAATAAGGATTTATTATAGAATTTAATGACTTCCCTTCCTCCCACCTCGTTCTGGACGCCTAATTTGTAACCTGCGCCTGATTTTTTAATGTGTAGAACAGGTTTTTTCAGTTCTACAAAAATCTTCACTTGCTCCATTCTACTTTAGTTTGGGGTACGTTTTCACTGTGGAAACTTTGAAATCAGGCGTCAGTGGCCGGACACGCCCCCTTTTGAAGAAAAAATTCTGTTCCAAAGTAGAACTGTTCTACCTGACTAGAACTGCAGAAAAAAAAATGTGGAGAATTGCGATTTCTAAGATAGTCCGTTCTCCACCAGTTGCTCCTAAAAATCAGGCGCAAATCATGTGGAAACTTGGGCCCAATATCCTCTTCGCCTGGAACATTAGGACTAGGAGTAGGCCATTGAGCCCCTCAGGCCTCTTCTGACATTCAGTCAGATCATGGCTGTACCGTGACTCCAATTACCTGCCTTTGATCCATAATAAGAACGTAAGAAATGATAGCAGGAGTAGGCCATTCGGCCCTTTGAGCCTGCTCCGCCTTCAATAGGATCATGGCTGATCTTCTGCCTCACTTCCACCTACCACTGCTCTTCATGATTCAACTCCGAGTAGGATTACAGATGAATCCAGCCTACTGCACTGCATTTTTGGGCTGCCAGTGGATATACCTACGTATTGTGGGTGGGGAAATGGACTTGTTGCAATAGGTAGCCAACCATTGGATTACCAAAGTCTGCCAGGTTATGGACAACAGTCCAATCTGGAAAAGAATCACATAACCCCTACATTTTAACCAGGACAAATGCTTCCAGACTTGAGGCCCCTAACCTGGAATACCATGGACAACACGTTCACATTGGAGCCTACCAGTCTGATGCCCTCGATGCTCTCTGGGGACACCAGAAATAGGGAGCAGTTTCTTTCCAAGGTCAAAGGGTGTTGGCAGTTCCTATTGTAGAAGAAAATAAGAATTAGGAGCAGGAGTAGGCCATTCAGCTCTTCGAGCCTGCTCCGCCATTCAATAAGATCTTCTACCTCAACATCACTTTCCCGTCCTATCCCCGTATCTCTCGCTTCCCTTAATATCCAAATATCTATCAATCTCTGTCTTGAATATACTCAATGACTTGGCATCCACAGCCCTCTGGGGTAGAGAATTCCACAGATTCACAAACTTTGAGTGAAGATATTTCCCATGATGAGCGGGGCTATGGTTTAGGAAGATTCCCATCAGGAGATGGTGGATCTATTTTATCATAGAGTGCACTGGCACAGGTTTCTGGTAAGCCTTTGATACCTCCAGCTCCCTCGCTGTATGTCATTGATTAGCCTGTGACCTTAGTGCGGGTGTTTTTGAAGCGTGTTCCATTTTGTTGTGATTCCATAGGAATTGCCAGATGATAAAAGACCCAAGATGCATCCAGCTTGCCTTCTCCCATCCTGGTCATGGCACAATGCAATGACGGTGGAGTTGTTGACTAACCACAGCAATCAATCAATGGCCCAGAAATCCCGATTTCTCCTTCCCGCGGGCGTTCGACAGGATTCTAGAAAAAAGATGTGCACCTATCTGTTCCTGCTGCGCCCACGCGAGTTCCCGGGTCCTGAGGCCTCCACTGACTGCGTGTCGCAGCGCGTGCACGTCGGGACATGCGCAGGGCTGGAGCTGCAGTTCACATGGCTCTGGGCAGCCAATCAAGGTAAAGTATGTTCTCATTCATAATAATGGGAACTCCTTAAGTTGGAGTGCCCATTATTATGAATGAGAAATTCCCCCCAAACACACAAAACATTAATAAAAAATAGAAAAAATACACACATATTTAACATTAATTTAAATGAGTTATTTATGTATTATTAAACATATATATTTTTCCGATTTTTTAAAAAAGATTTTTAATTATGCTTTAAAGTAAATTTAACATAGTGGGCAGGGTTTTTAAAAATAAAATATTTTTTTAATTTTTTATTTTATGTTTTAAGTGTGTTCTAAAACTCTTACGCCTGTAATGTAGGCTGTGCGTCTGCTTTTATCAGGTGCAAGAGTTTTCAGGACATTTGCTGGGCAAGATATGGGTAAATACCCACAATCTTGCCCATGCAAGTGTCCTGGCTGCCGAGATACGGAGGATCTGTCAACCTCCAGCTTGACAGATCGGAAAAGCTGGTTTTCAGCGCATGCGCATTGTGCGCTGAAAACCGGCTTTTGCGATGCCTTCCCGGGTCCGTACACACTCCGTACCGACCTGGGCAAGCCGAGATTTCTGGACCTTTGAATCGACAACAGACCCAGACAGGAGACGAGAAAATCCCCCAGTGTTAGAGAGCTTTGGGATCCCTCGGACCAAAATCACCTGTTCCCCTCAAGCACTTACCACATGTAATTCATCAAATTACTCATATACTATATCTCAATGTTATTTTCAGAAAGAAATGTTATCTCATTTGCAGTTGAATGAATCACTATCAACAGCTCACATATTTGTGATCCCCTTATTATTGTTTCTGTTACTGATTTCATTGTTATGAATCTGTGTTATTACTTAAGGAATAGACCTTAAATAAAAAGATAAAGTAAAACAAATTATTTGTATATTAATGGTGAAGCACTGTGCTCATTTATCAAAAATGGTAATATTGCAGAAATGGCCAAGGAAATGTTCACTTAAATTGAGAAATCTAGGTGAGGAGACAGGGCAGGACAGGGCGAGGGTGGAATGGTAGGCGAGGGAAGGTGTGTAAAATAGCTCAGTTAGGGCTTCTGAAAAACAAAAGAACATAAGGAATAGGAGCAGGAGGAGACCTTACAACCCCTCGAACCAGCTCCACCATTCAATACGATCATGGCTGATCTTTGACATCAACTCCAAAACCGGTCGCCGCGCACAGTGATGAGATTATCGTCGCTACCGGTTACCACCGCCGCTAAACTCCCGCGGAATTTCGCAGGAATCGGCAACGGAGCCGCACCCAGGCGAATCGTTAGCACTAACGGGTGGCTCAAACGCTCCAACTTTCTCTCTTTCCCCCCCCCCAAAAAAATCTTAGCGATCTCTGCCTTGAATATACTCAACGACTAAGCAACCACAGCCCCCTGCGCGAGAGAATTCCAAAGATTCACCACCCTCTGAGTGAAGAAATATCTCCTCATCTCCGCCCTAAATGGCCGACCCCTGAGACTGTGCCACCCCCCCCCCAGTCCTGGACTCTCCAGCCAGGGGCAATCGGGCCTCTCAACATCGGCCCTTTCGAGAAAGAAAAGCCGTCCAGAGCAATGTATCAGTACAATCGAGAGACACAAGAGTGGGATGGAGAGAGAGAGAGAGGTTGGGGGTTTGAGGTGAGGATAATCTATCAAATGGGAGACTTGTTTTGCCTCAGATTCTGAGAGGTTTGCAAAATCCCAGTTTATTGGCGAGTTTGACATCGGAGGACCGACATTGTGTAAAATGCTAAGCAAACATTTCAATTACCATTTGCTGGAAAATGGCTGTCACAGGTTTGGTTAATCGGACCAGTTTATATATAATTGCAAAATATATAGTGAGGGGTGTGGGGAGTAACTTTTTTAAAGTGGGTAATCAGTATTTTCTTCATTTTTTTTATTCCTCTCTACAGAGTTCTCATCAATGTTTGAAACCGGACACGAAGATTGTTACAGCGTGCAGAAGTGATCTGTTTGCATACTTTCGCGCTGTCTTGGATCACTATATAATTATATTTGGCAAGTGCGAGTCAGAAGGTAGATCCACAGAGGATTCATTTCTTAACTTCATTAAAGGTAACTGAGTTCATAGAATTATGCAATACAGAGAGAATTCAACCCATTGTACCTCTCCCAGCACTTTGCTAGAACTATCCCTACTCCCATTCACCCCTCCCGCCCTTTCACCGCACCCTTGTAAATTCATTTCTTTTCTTTTATCTCTGTGTGCTTTTTGTGTTGTACGCCCTTATTTGCAAAACCGAGGATCTCCTGGGCTAAAAATTCCGCGCTAACTTTTGAAAAGTAGCGGCAGGTGCTAATGGTTCACTCCTGCTGGGAAATTCAGCTTTAGCGCTCCAAGAGAGAAGTGGTGCGCTAAAAAATCAAGCGCTAACCACGTCTCTCAGGGCGCTAAAGTCCGAGAGCAGGGCGGGTAGTGGCAGAGCGCTGAACAATGTGGAGCGCGTTGCGAACGGCATCTTAAGGCCGCTTCCCTCACTGAAAGGGAAGGGCCAGTGATGGTGAACAACCCGCTGTCGGCAGTTCTGCGTTGCCAGGTGGCCTGCACGACTGCCATTACGGCCCCAAACGCTCTCGCACAGTGAAGGGCTGGGACAGCCCACAGCAATGAAACATCGAAAACTTTCAGCAGGCACCAGATTGGCTGCAAATAATAAAGGTTGGCCTGGCCTACCTGGGAACTATTGCCTTCAATTAGCGCCCCCCCCCACCGGCCAGCCGAGGGGAGCGCCTCCTCTTGCTCCCGTTGTTGACGCCCGGCCACACAGCAGGAGGCGGGAGGCAATTTCACATCCGGGCCGGTAACAGGGCGCTGCACACTTTATGACATCATGATCTGCGAAGCACTAGAGGCCCAGGCGGTAAATGTTAGCGCCAGCGCTAAACCGGCACTGAGGTTCGCCAGCGTCGCTGCATTGGCCGCGCCCGGTTGCGAGTACCTTCGCGCCCTGATAGCGCCCCACCCAGGCTCTAAGCAGCTGAATTTCTCCCCCATATGTTTAAGCTTTAACTTGTTTACCTCAATTCCTGAGTCTGTCTGCTCCTTTACCCCTTTTAAAGTTTTGCCATTTAGTTTACGTACCCTCTCTTTATTCTTCCTTCCAAAACATATCCGCCCACTTGAGTGCCAAATTCTTACAATCCAGAGCATCATCACTCTTGCATAACTCGCTGTGCACTTTGCCCAATGTTGCTTCTTCAACGGTACACGAATTGAATCACAGGCGTCCGTTCAAAGATTAACTTGCTCGCTTATTCCTGCAGCCTCCACCATCTCCGTCTCGTCAGATTGCTGCCTGGTTGACCTTCACAGCGGATCAGCCCCGGACGATGTCTACGGCAGCACCTCCGCACAACCGCTGTACAATACGAGGGCACTACCGCCTTCCAGCTACTCGACGCATGCTGCACAGACTGTAACGGGCAATGAGCCGAGTTTCACCGCAGGAGTCACGTCGACCGGGAGCAGCGTGGTCACACAGGACAGCAGCAGGAGCGCTGTCACCAACGGGAGTGCCTTACTTGGAACAGTTGATGGCAGCTTAACACAGAGAGAATTTAGCAACCGTGGAACTATGCGTGATACACGGTCCACGGCCAGCTCTGCAGCTCCTCGTTCACTGACTGTCTGTGCACCCGTTGTAGAAGCAGGAACAGCTAGTTCTCGTGAAGATAAACACCACATCCAATGTCAGACCTATCTCTATCTATTGATAGGAATTCTGATTGTACTGTTTCTGGTGCTCCTTGTAGCAGGCCTTAAATATTACTCCACGAGGAGGGTAAGAAATTGCTTCTCGTACAATTGCTCCTCATTATTTCCTTATCTAGCCTCTCCATGTTTAGTCCTTCAGCTTCTACTGGGCTTCATCTAGTGACTGAGAAGAGAACTAACACAGGGTGGCTGAATTCATAAGAGCTTAAGGAGCAGGAGTAGGCCATTTGGCCCCTCGAGCCTGCTCCGCCATTTAATACGATCATGGCTGATCTGATCTTGGCCTCAACTCCATTTCCCTGTCCACTCCCCATAACCCTTGACTCTCCTATATTTCTAGAATCTGTCTATCTCAGCTTTGAATATATTCAATGACCCAGCCTCCACAGCTCTGTGGGGTAGAGAATTCCAAAGATTCACGACCCTCTGAGAGAAGAAATTCCTCCTCAACTCTGTTTTAAATGGGCGACCACTTATTCTGAAACTATGCCCCCTAGTTCTAGATTCCCCCACGAGGGGGAACACCCTCTCTTCATAAAGTACTTTGCACATCAAAATGTGGAGTCAAAGACAATTTTTTGAACACACTGGGGAGAGACACACTAAACGGTATTTGAAGACAGATTGAAAGCAGAAAGCAGAACAAAGAGGGGAATGTTCTGCTGGCAGAGGTCACGTGGAGGGCAGGGGGAGGAGGGGGGCGGGAGGGGGGAGTGTTGGCTTTCATGAAGATGAAAGTTTTCTTTGTATGGAGACGAGGAGAAGTGGTTGCAAGGTCTACATGTTGTCCACTGTGGGTGAGAATATACCGGCCGAGATTTCCCGCTAGTTATGCCCAGGACTCTGCATCGTTCCAGCAGGGCACTGTAAAATCAGCTGGTCTCTGCTACTTCGGGGAATTCCCGCCGTAAGTGATGGGCAATAGAACACATTTGGCCAAATAAGGGCAGGCATTTTCAAGTGCGAGGCAAATAACAGAAATAGGTCATTTCTGTCACTTGTGTCCCAGCAGTGCTGAGCAGTAGGGACACCTGTTCGACCCAGGTACCCAGTGTTGCTATGGAGAGCAGCGTGTGGCGGCCGACCCGGAAATTGGCGTTGTCCCGGCCTGCAAGACCATCAGCAGGCTGAGGCTATTGGAGGGAGCAGAGTGCGGTGGCATACCACTGCGGAGAGCAGCGCGTGCTGCTGCAGGAGGGCGACGGCTGCGAAGCCAGGTCGCTGATTGCAGTGCGGGCAGGCACAGCAGGAGGGGCGAAGGAGCGGCGAGAGTCTGTCGATGGAAGTGACCGAGGCCCAGGAGAGGCGGGGGCCCAGGGGCAGCACGGGCCCAGCCCACACTGCGATATGTGCGCGCACTAGATCCGTGCAACAGAGCTGGTCTCCAGTCGTCTTGGGTAACCCTTGCCACTGGACCAAGACCTCGCTCTGTCAAGCCCGTGTGGTGGCTGGTGTGCAACGGTCACCCCACGTTTAAAAAAAAAAAATCCACGCACAGGAATCTTCCACCCTTCAAGATGTAGTTTGTGACCTGGAATATTAGGTCCTTCATTGAAACACCTGTGAACTCATCCCTTTTTGGCGTGGAAGCAAGTCATCCTCGCTTCGAGGGACCGCCTATGATGATGATGGAAAGCAGGGAATGTAAAGGGACAAAAAGGCTATGCAATTGATTATATAGGCGTAGGCTCTGTTGTAACATTTGTTTTTGTGGGAAGGGTGACCCATTATTCCTGTCCTCACCTACATTGGTTCTCGTTTCCCCAACACCGCTAACATAAAATGATTAGCCTCGTGTTTAAATCCCTCCATGACCTCGCCCCTTCCTATCTCTGAAACCTCCTCCAGCCCTACAACCCTCCGCCCAATTTTCCGTTCGTCTCTTGTGCACCTTCCCTGCTCCTTTCGCCCCTCCATCGCCAGCTGCTTAGGCCTCAGGCTGTGGAATCTGCGGGCCGAAACCCCTCTCCTCGTGGCGGAATTTGCCCAACGCCCCACGAGGCTTGTGATCCGGGCCGTACCTCCGCTCCTGGGGTGGACATTAAAGAGGAGATTACGCTGCGCCGCCATTTTGTCGGACTCACTGGTCGGCCCGTCTTGCTGCTCCATGGGTGCGGTCCGGGCAGCCATCGTGCACCAAACCTCACCTGGTAGCTCAGTGGAGGCCATCAGAGGACCAGCAGAGTGCGTAGCGGCCCTCCCCTTTAACGGAAGGGGAGGGACGTTGAAATGCGCCAACGCTACGCGGAGAAGCTACGTAGCGCTGCCAATTCCACCCAACATCATAAGCAGTCCCTCGGAATCGAAGAAGACTTGCTCCCATTCTAAAAATGTATTCATGGGATGTGGGCGTCGCCAGCAAGGCCAGCATTTATTACCCATCCCTAATTGCCCTTGAGAAGGTGGTGGTGAGCCGTCTTCATGAACCACTGCAGTCCGTGTGGTGAAGGTACTTCCATCATCATAGGCAGTCCCTCGGAATCGAGGAAGATTTGCTTCCATTGTAAAAATGAGTCCTTAGGTGACTGAACAGTCCAATACGGGAACCACGGTCCCTGTCACAGGAGGGACAGATAGTCATTGAGGGAAGAGGTGGGTGGGACTGGTTTGCCGCATGCTCCTTCCGCTGCCTGTGCTTGGTTTCTGCAAGCTCTCGGTGACGAGACTCGAGGTGCTCAGTGCCCTCCCGGATGCACTTCCTCCACTTAGGGCGGTCTTTGGCCAGGGACTCCCAGGTGTCGGTGGGGATGTTGCATTTTATCAGGGAGGCTTTGAGGGTGTCCTTGGTAACGTTTCCTCTACCCACCTTTGGCTCCTTTGCCGTGAAGGAGTTCCGAGTAGAGCAGAGTTGGACGAGTGTGGTCGGTGCTTCAATGCTGGGGATGTTGGCCTGGTCGAGGACACTAACGTTGGTACGTCTGTCCACCCAGGGGATTTGCAGGAGCTTGCGGAGACATCGTTGGTGGTATTTCTCAAGTAGCACCCCGGATACCGCCCCAACAGGAAGTGGAGCACTCGACATTGCACTCCCCTTCCTGTGAGGATCGGTAACCCCAATTTCGCTTCCGGGGCGGGACTTCTGCGCCCGGCACAGAGTGTCTGGCCCCGGAGTGGTTACCGCCCCCAACCAGGCGATAGCCAATTTCAACCCTAGTATATCCAGGAGGGCTTGTGGGTTATAGAACGTTTGGTGGCGATTTCATGGGAAAGGGTTCCGATCACCTGATCTCTTTTTTGCTACTGTTTGGGTGGAGTGCAGTGCACAGCTCTGTGAGAAATCAAGTTGATAAACCACAAAAACATCAGTCTGTCAGCAAGTGACACACCGTGCTGGAGTTTTCGTTGTAAACACATAACATGTCCTGTTTCGACAAGCTAGGCTAAGCGAGGGGGAGCAGAGGTACATTTGTATTTATACCTGAGCGTATCTCTAGGCTGTCAATTTTTATATTCCTTCTTCAGCTGTAGCTTAGACAGCTTCCAGATATTCCAGAACTTTCTGTAACAGCTCATTTATTGAATTGGGATTGCTGAATCCTAACTTCCTGCAAGAAATCGCTACAGTTGAGACTGTGCTCACTGACCTACATTGGCTCCCAGTCCAGCAACGCCTCGAACTTAAAATTCTCAAGTCCCTCCATGGCCTCACCCCTCCCTATCTCTGTAACCTCCTCCAGCCCTACCACCCTCCGAGATCTCTGCGCTCCTCCAATTCTGGCCACTTGCGCATCTCTGATTTCCATCACCCCCAGCATTGCCGGCCGTGCCTTCAGCTGCCTGAGCCCTAAGTTCTGGAATTCTCCCCCTCGATCAATCTGCCTCTCGACCCCTCTCTCCTCCTTTAAACAGTCTGTACAGCAAGCCACCTGCAGGGATTCCCCTTGACACAACACGTAAGGGTTTGTTTTGTGGCAAGTGTTTCTATGAATCTAGCTGACCAAGGTGTACAATTCAGCAACTAAAATTGGACAAGTACTGAACTGCGTTTTGTACAACAGGATTAGGCCAGGCACTCAAACTCTTTCCAGAGTTACCCAAAAAGAGAAAGAGGCTGAACTAAAATAAGAACATAAGAAATAGGAGCAGGAGTAGGCCATTTTGTCCCTCGAGCCTGCTCCACCATTCAATAAGACCATGGCTGATCTGATCTTGGCCTCAAATCTACCTCCCTGTCCTTGACTCCCTAGTCTATTTGTCTATTTCCACCTTAAATATATTCAATGACCCAGCCTCCACAGATCTCTGGGTTAGAGAATTCCAACGATTCATGACCCTCTGAGAGAAGAAATTCCTCCTCATTTCAATTTTAAATGGGCGAACCCTTATTCTGAAACTTCCCCCTAGTTCTAGATTCCCCCATGAGGGGGAACATCCCCTCAGCATCTACCCTGTCGAGCCCCCTCATAATCTTTCAATTAGATCACCTCTCATTCTTCTAAACTAAACTTCTAAATAAAAGAGACAATAGTGAGGGAGCAGATGTTGTATATTTCAAAACTGTCTTCTAGGCTACCGAACAGTAACAGGCCATGGCATAACATGGCTTCATCCCTGCGACAATAGCTTCTCCAGCTACCATCTGTGTCAACTCAATGCTGCCTTTGGGATATCAGAATACCAGCGCCCTGCTGAGACAACCCTTATATTTAGGATACGGCATTTTATAGGTATGTTTGTGGGTATGTTAGTAATCCTGAGGCTTGCACTAATAACCCGAAGGCACAAGTTCAAATCCCACCATAGCAGCTGGGGAAATTTAAATTCAGTTGATTAAATAATTCTGGAATAAAAAGTTAGTATCAGTAATGGTGACCATGAAACTACCGGATTGTCGTAAAAACCCATCTGCCATCCTTACCCGGTCTGGCCGATATGTGACTCCAGACCCACAGCAATGTGGTTAACCCTTAACTGCCCTCTGAAATGGCCTATTACCCTGCATTACAACACGTCAAAAAAGAACTAAATTGGCTGTAAAGAGCTTTGGCACGGTCCTGAGATTGTAAAAGGATCTCTATAAATGCAAGACGTTCATTCTTCCTTTCCTACTTTCCTTCTTGCTCTCAGGATTAAGAGGGGACATGTTTTGGGTTTGTTAAACCGCTGGAAGTCAGGGTAATTGATGTAATTAGGTTACTTAAACTCTGACCATGGGGACAAAAGGTGTGCATCAAATTTGCTCAAAAGGACTAAGCATCTTTGACAAATAGTTCCAAGACCTTAAGTTCCTGATAGAGAAAAAGAAATAGCCTCATGAGAAAATAATTTTATTTGGGAACCCAGAGTTCCAATTAATCTGCAAGTGGCGTTCCTTGGGTCTCAGGAAAGCACAAGTCATGGAGTAAATTTTCTTCGGGCCCCACACCACCAACTTCATAGGCAGTCAGCACTGAATGGAAAATTGTGTCTGTACTGCCCCCAAATTTCCTGGTCTCAATGGGCATAAAATCGGGGACGGTTTTCCAATCCACGCTCAATGCATGCAACGCCTCACTGGCGGGCCAGAGATTTGGGAACTCTCCACCTTTGAATGTGTTCCTCTAAAAGGGAATTAGATCGTTGCTTGAAAAGGAGGAGACCAAGGGGGCGAAATTGCTCTTTTTCCAGAGGCACATTAGCGCCTCCAGGGGGGCGCTAACACGGTGCAAGACACTTTTCGCCCGGCGGAGGTTGGGGTAAGGGGGGGGGGGGGGGCGGGGGGCGCTACCGGCTCAAGGGAAGTTGCCCAGGATTCTGCGGAGGCACTGCCATGACAGGGCCTCACCCCGCGGGGAGCGCCCCGGGCCGTCCCGCAATCGCCGTGTGCGGCAGCCTCTCCTGCGCCGCGCGCCGACCCCTTTCCGCCTCGCAGGGGATATTGCCCCACGAGGCTGGCGCGAGCGAGTGTCAACGGACGTTAAAGTGGAGGTCACAGGCGCCCCGCGCCGCCATCTTTAAATTGGATTTTTGGACTCGGGGGGGAATCAACGGATATGGGGATCCTGCAGGAAAGTGAAGGTGAGGGCAAAGATCAGCCTTGATCTTCTTGCATGGTGGAGCAGGCTTGAATTCTTATGTTCTTAGATTTGTAGATTAGAGTCCCATCAAAAATAATTAATGCTTGTTGATTAGCTCGTTTGAAAGAACCTGAATGAACATGCGGGTTTGATGCTAATTCTTAATCTTAATCTTGTCTTTTTTTGTTTCCAGAGAATGAAGGGATGGTACTGCAGAGAAGACATCCACATTAATTCTGAAGTAGATTCCAGGTAAAATTTTACCTAACTTTTTTCTGTAGTTTCCTTAAAGTATATCATATGCCTCCCCCTCCCGCTCTTCGACAGAGCCAGCACAGACTCGATGGGCCGAATGGCCTCCTTCTGTGTTGTACTAACTATGATTCCACTAACTCTTGAGTAACAGTGCTGTTTGCAGTAACCCTGCCACCCGTCAGTATCAATGGTGCTCTTTAGTAATCTCACCGCACTCACCCCCCCACATGGGGTACAGTAGTCTAGAGGTTATGTTACTGGGCTAGTAATCCTGACATGAGTTCAAATCCCACCATGGCAGCTGGGGAGTTTAAATGCAGTTAAATAATTCTGGAATAAAAAAAGCTAGCATCAGTAACGGTGACCATGAAACTACTGGATTGTCATAAAAACCCATCTGGTTCACTAATGTCCTTTAGGGAAGGAAATCTGTTGTCTTTACCCGGTCTGGCCTATATGTGACTCCAGACCCACAGCAATGTGGTTGATTCTTAACTGCCCTCTGAAATGGCCCAGCGAGACACTCCGTTATGTTCAAAAAGGCAGCTCACCACCACTTTCTCAAGGGCAATTAGGGATGGGCAATAAATGCCGGCCTTGCCAGCGACGCCCACATCCAATAAATTTTTTTAAATGTATTGTTTTCGATTCATACATGGTACTACATTGAGTACTACGTGGAATTTTACAGCACAGAAACAGCCCAATTGGCCCAACAGGTTGAATATGAAACCTTAATACAATAAAGACAAAATAAAAATAATGTTTTGCTTCTAAGTGGTTTTCCCACTTTAACTGAAAAACACAACAGTAATCCTGTCCCCTGTGCTTTCATCCAACGTGAAGTTGCTCTACTGCATAAAGTATTTTCTTATACTGTCAGCTGTGGCTCAGTGGGCAGCACACTTGCCTCTGAGTCAGAAGGTTGTGGATTCAAGTCCCACTCCAGAGACTTGAGCACATAAATCTAGGCTGACACTCCCAGTGCAGTGCTGAGGGAGTGCTGCACTGTCGGAGGTGCCGTCTTTCGGATGAGACGTTAAACCGAGGCCCCGTCTGCTCTCTCAGGTGGATGTAAAAGATCCCATGGCACTATTTCGAAGCAGAGCCGGTGTCCTGGTCAATATTTATCCCTCAATCAACATCACAAAAACAGATTATCTGGTTGTTATCACATTGCTGTTTGTGGGAGCTTGCTGTGCGCAAATTGGCTGCCGTGTTTCCCACATTACAACAGTGACTACACTCCAATAATACTTAAGTGGCTGTAAAGCACTTTGAGATGCCCGGTGGCCGTGAAAGGCGCTATATAAATGTAAGTCTTTCTCAGCTGTTTTAGCAAAAGCAAATGAAAAGTTAGACGGTCTAGCTAGAAGTTGCAGCCGAACTGTCCCGTATACCTATCCCCGCCTCTTCTGAAGGCACTGAGTCAAGCTTGGGCATGGTCTATAGGACCAGTGTCCTCGGCTGCCTCATCCATTTTTATATCTGAGCCTAACTCAAGAACATCAGCAGCCTATTCCCTTGAGGCTCTCTATCAGGAAACAATTATTACTAATGGGACCAAGCCTCTTAAAGCTGAACCATCTTAAAGTAAAAGGGAGATGTGGAGTTGAAGGCCCCAATACAGATACTTTCTAAATAAAGTGACTCCATACAACAACAACAACAACTTTTATTTATATGGTGTCTTTAACGTTATGAAATGTCCCAAGGCGCTTCACAGAAGAATTATAAGATGAAAAATGACACCGAGCTGCATAAGTAGAAATTAGCGCAGATCACAAAAAACTTAGTCAAAGAGGTAGGTTTTAAGGAGCATCTTGAAGGAGGATAGAGAGGTGGAGAGGTTTAGGTAGGGAGTTCCAGATCTTGGGGCCTAGGCAACATGTTAAGTAACTCTTACCTTGCTGTGTAAATAATTATTCCATGTAGCTATACAGCGAGTCATACTTATTCTGCTGTACAAACAGTGACTATGTACATTTACACCGAGTAAGTATTTCTCCTATGTAAACAACAGGTCATAGTTAGTAACCATAAACCTGTTTATTTTTAAGTAGGAATTCCACACAGTTGCACCACAAGAGTTAATATTATGGGGAACGAGCTGGGAAGTGGAGCTGAGCCCAGGATCAGATCAGCCAGGATCTTATTGAATGGTGGCGGAGCAGGCTCGAGGGGCCGAATGGCCTACTCCTGTTCCTATTTCTTATGTTTGATGTTTATGTTTATTTACACTTTAAGGTGAACTACTATCCCTTGGGTCATCTCCAGCATGTTAGGTAAATGATAAACATTCACGGGGATTTTACAAAATGATGAATTCAAGAATGTGCTATGATTGGTTGGAATTTGGCACCCAGCTGGTTTAACTTGATACTCAGACTGTCTGCCAACCTTCTGCAATTTTTTTATTACATTAGGAGCTTTCTGGAAACACAAATCTGACGGACTATAAAGGAGTGGAAGAGTGGTGAGTCAATGAAGCATTTTGCAATTAATGGAATAACCTAGTGTGTAGTGATGCGGGCATAAAACCACACTCTGTGGCAGACTGGTACTACATGCCACGCACCGTCACACTGTTTAACCTGTCGGTGTTGTGTTCCGCAGTCTCGCCAGTGCTGTGCCTGCATCAGTGTGGTAGCGACGTCAGACGGCTAAAAGACAGAAATAGGAAATCTGGTGATGTTGTACCTGATACGCCTTTCGGATGAGACCTTAAACCAAGGTCCCGTCTGCTCTCTCAGGTCAACATATAAGATCCCATGGTACTGTTTCGAAGAAGAGAAAGTGGCTTCTCTCCGGTGTCCTAGTCAATATTTATCCCTCAGCCAACATCACAAAACAGATTATCTGGTCATTAACACATTGTTGTTTGCGGGATCTGGCTGTGCGCAAATTTGATTGCCGCGTTTCATACATTGCAACAGGGACTACGCTTCAAAAGTACTTCATTGGCTGTAAAGCTCTTAGCCAGATGTTGTGAAACACGCTATATTTCCACCTTCCCTCCCTCCCTCCCTCCCTCTGCTTCTTCCCTTCCTTTATCGTATTTTATCTATTTGCATAGATAACGGGAGAGAAAGCGGATAATTATAGACTGGTTAGCCTGACAGCAGTAGTGGGGAAAATGTTGGAATCAATTATTAAAGATGAAATAGCAGCATATTTGGAAAGCAGTGACAGGATCGGTCCAAGTCAGCAAGGATTTATGAAAGGGAAATCCTGCTTGACAAATCTTGTAGAATTTTTTCAGGATGTAACTAGTAGAGTGGACAAGGGAGAACCAGTGTATTTGGACTTTCATAAGGCTTTTGACAAGGTCCCACACAAGAGATTGGTGTGCAACATTAAAGCACATGGTATTGGGGGTAATGTACTGATGTGGATAGAGAACTGGTTGGCAGACAGGAAGCAGAGAGTCAGGATAAACGGGTCCTTTTCAGAATGGCAGGTAGTGACTAGTAGGGTGCCGCAGGGCTCAATGCTGTTTACAATATACATTAATGAGGGAATTGAATGTAATATCTCCAAGTTTGCAGATGACACTAAGCTGGGTGGCAGTGTGAGCTGTGAGGAGGACGCTAAAAGGCTGCAGGGTGACTTGGACAGGTTAGGTGAGTGGGCAAACACATGGCAGATGCAGTATAATGTGGATCAATGTGAGGTTATCCACTTTGGTGGCAAAAACACAAAGGCAGAATATTATCTGAATGGCGGTAGATTAGGAAAAGGGGAGGTGCAACGAGACCTGGGTGTCATGGTACATCAGTCATTGGCATGCAGTACAGCAGGCGGTGAAGAAGGAAAATGGTATGTTGGCCTTCATAGCTAGGGGATTTGAGTATAGGAGCAGGGAGGTCTTACTGCAGTTGCAAAGGGCCTTGGTGAGACCTCACCTGGAATATTGTGTTCAGTTTTGGTCTCCTAATCTGAGGAAGGAAGTTCTTGCTATTGAGGGCGTGCAGCAAAGGTTCACCAGACTGATTCCCGGGATAGCAGGACTGACATATTAGGAGAGATTGGATCGACTGGGCTTGTATTCACTGGAGTTTAGAAGGATGAGAGGGGATCTTATAGAAACAAATAAAATTCTGACGGGACTGGACAAGTTAGATGCAGGAAGGATGTTCCCGATGTTGGGAAAGTCCAGAACCAGGGGACATAGTCTAAGGATAAGGGGTAAGCCATTTAGGACTGAGATGAGAAACTTCTTCACTCAGAGAATTGTTAACCTGTGGAATTCTCTAATGCAGAGAGTTGTTGATGCCAGTTCATTGGATATATTCAGGAGGGAGTTAGATATGTCCCTTACGGCTAAAGGGTACAAGGGGTAAGAGAAAGCAGGAAAGGGGTACTGAGGTGAATGATCAGCCATGATCTTATTGAATGGTGGTGCAGGCTCGAAGGGCTCGAATGGCCTACTCCTGCACCTATTTTCTATGTTTCTATGCATACAGCCCACATCAAACGTTTGCTCCAATAGTTTAGTGGGTAACTATACCTTCTGCTGTGGCATATGGCTGTAAGCAATCATAGAATCTTCCAGCACAGAAGGAGGCCATTCTGCCCATCGTGTCTGTGCCGGCTCTCTGAAAAAGCTAACAATTGGTTCCACGCACCCTGCTCTCTTTCCCCTAGTTCTGCAAATTTTTTTGTTTCAAGTATTTATCCAATTCACTTTTGAATCTGGCTCCTGCTCCCTGCAGAGATCTGCTGGGACCTGACTGAGATAGCAGAGCGCATACTCTCCATGCTGGGAGTCTCCACCTCTGGATCGAATCCTATGACAATATTTGCCTTGTACGGGACGGGCGGAGTGTCTATTGTTACAAGCAAGCTCCAAACTCCTGGAAACGATGGAGATCCACCGCAGTGAGGCCCTCCACTGTTCTCCAGGGGTTTTAGATAGTCTCCCGCCACTGATCGAGCAGGACCCCGAAGGAATTTCGGCCCCAATGTATTTAAGCACTCGACCATGGAGGGAGTCTTTAAGACTTTTTTTCATTGTGTTTTGCAAGTAGATAGGAACAAGAATAGGCCATTCAACTCCTGGAGCCTGCTCCGCCATTCAATTAGACCATGGCTGATCTTCTACCTCAACTCCATTTACCCACCTTAAAAAGAAAGACTTGCATTTGTCTAGCGCCTTTCACGACCACCGGATGTCTCAAAGCGCTTTACAGCCAATGAAGTACTTTTGGAGTGTAGTCACTGTTGTAATGTGGGAAACGCGGCAGCCAACTTGCGCACGGCAAGCTCCCACAAACAGCAATGTGATAAGCTCCAGATCCCCTGGTACCCTTAGCTAACAGAGTTGGCGGCAGAACTTCAAAGATCGCTGCAAAAAACTGACGTTGGCAAGACTCACAACTGTTTTAGCTTGAATGCTTTATTCCCCGTGGGAGTTCACTCCTTGTCTCTGTGTTGCAGGTTTTATGGTTTCCAGAGAGAATTAGCTTCTGTGAAGCAGCCAGTGTTTGCTTTCTGCCCGTGTTAGTAATGGAGCTGGAAAGTCCCTCCGAATTTCCCCGAAGTTTAGATTGACGCCTGAACTGCTCGTGATCATCGTGCTGGCTACTGACTGCAGCTGACCTGGCTTTGACCCAAGCAATTACAGCACTCGAGCTTCCAGGGGTGGAAGAACAAACAGAGAATGTAGGATTCCCGCAACACACAAAGAGGCTTTTTAAAACAAAATTCAAGATCAGTAACCGGGCAACATGAAGAGGAGGTTTGTGTTCAGAAGCACAGAAGGAGGCAGAAACCCTCATCACATTTAAAAAGTACTTGGATTTGCACTTGAAGTGCCGTAACCTACAGAGCTACAGATCAGGAGCTGGAAAATGGGATTAGGCTGGATAGCTCTTTGTCGGCCGGCACAGACACAATGGGCCAAATGGCTCTCTGCGCGGTAAATTTCCATGAAGGGGCAAATCATTTTCTTGGGAGTTCCGCCAACCTCCCGTGGAACGTTAAAGCCCTTTCATATTTGTAAGATGTAAAGTAAATATAATATTTAACAGCTGTACAACATATCACCACTGTAATCTGTGGCTTCATAAACTTATATTCTAGACTGACCATTTTAAAGCAAGTCTTGAGTGCCATCTGATCATGTCCGACTACAGATGCCCAAAGAGGGTAAGAGTCACACTTTGGTGTGTGATAAAATTACCAGCGAACAGTATAGAAAGATACCGACATAGAGAAGTGGCAAGGAATGTAAAGCTAATCTCTGGACATAAAATATCATAGAATTTTCATTCACTTCATCTGAGAATTGATGTATAATATGCACTGTCGATTTCTCAAAGCACCTTTTGTTCATAAATGTTCACTATTTTGGATTTTTTTTTGTTCTTTCATTTTATTATGGATGTTATATATTTTTGTTCCATTGCAAAGATTGTTTTCTTGAAATTCTGAAATATTGCCCATCTCCTCCATTTACCTCTGCCAAATCCCTAATCTATGCCTCTGGTACATCAAAGCTCAACTCTGCAAAGCAGCCTCTTCCCCCTCCGCCCCCGCCATCATACCCCCCTCCATCGCTCACAAGTTGCCGCTTGCTCAAGAATATACTTGCTTTGGAGGCAGTTCAGAGAAGGTTCACAAGGTTGATTCCGGGGATGAGGGGGTTGACTTATGAGGAAAGGTTGAGTAGGTTGGGCCTCTACTCATTGGAATTCAGAAGAATGAGAGGTGAGCTTATCGAAACGTATAAGATTATGAGGGGGCTTGACAAGGTGGATGCAGAGAGGATGTTTCCACTGATAGGGGAGACTAGAACTAGAGGGAAAGATTTTAGAATAACAGGCCGCCCATTTAAAACGGAGATGAGGAGAAATTTCTTCTCTCGGAGGGTTGTAAATCTGTGGAATTCGCTGCCTCAGAGAGCTGTGGAAGCTGGGACATTGAATAAATTTAAGACAGAAATAGACAGTTTCTTAAACGATAAGGGGTTATGGGGAGTGGGCAGGGAAGTGGAGCTGAGTCTATGATCAGATCAGCCATGATCTTATTGAATGATGGAGCAAGCTCGAGGGGGCATATGGCCTACTCCTGCTCCTATTTCTTATGTTCTTATTCCATGGTCCCTGTCCTCACCTGTATTTTTTTTAAAAACCTCCTGTATTCCTTACCAAGCTCCTGAGCCTTACCGAATGGATCCTAGTCCGTGACTTCAATTCTCTCCATGGCTTTATTCCCCCCCCCCCCCACCCCACTTCTTCCCCTAACACGCCCCACCCTCCATGTCTCAGGATGCACACTCTGCTCCTCTGACAGCATTCCAGTCCTCAATCCCTCTGCTCCACCACCCCCTCCACAACTGCAACAACAACTTGCATTTATATAGCGCCTTTGACATAGTAAAACATCCCAAGGTGCAAACAAAATTTTTGACACCGAGTCACATAAGGAGCAATTAGGCAGGTGACCAAAAACGTTGTCAAGGAGGTAGGTTTTAAGGAGCTTTTTAAAGAAGGAGAGTTAGGTGAAGAGGTTTAAGGAGGGAGTTCTTGGGGCCTTGGCAGCTGAAGGCAGGGCCTCCAATTGTGGAGTAAAGAACATCGCAGGTGCACAAGTGGCCAGCGATAGGGAGGGGCAAGGCCATGGAGGAGTTTTTGTATTCGTTCCTGGGATGTGGGCGTCGCTGGCAAGGCCAGCATTTATTGCCTATCGCTAATTGCCCTCGAGAAGGTGGTGGTGAGCTGCCTTCTTGAACCGCTGCAGTCCGTGTGGTGAAGGCGCTCCCACAGTGCTGTTAGGGAGGGCGTTCCAGGATTTTGACCCAGTGACGATGAAGGGAACGGCCGATATAGTTCCAAGTCAGAATGGTGACTTGGAGGGGAACTTGCAAGTGATGGCGCTCCCATGCATCTGCTGCCCTTGTCCTTCTGGGTGGCAGAGGTCGCGGGTTCGGGAGGTGCTGGCCGAAGAAGCCTTGGCGAGTTGCTGCAGTGCATCTTGTAGATGGTACACACTGCAGCCACGGTGCGCCGATGGTGGAGGAATTGAAAACAAGGATGAGAATGTTTAAATCAACCAGGAGCCAATGCAAGTCAGCGAGCACAGGGGATGATGGGTGAGCAGGACTTGGTGCAAGTTAGGATGTGAGCTGCAGAGTTTTGGATGAGCTCAACTTTATGAAGGGTGGAAGATGGGAGGCCGACCAGGAGAGTGTTGGAATGGTCGAGTTGGGAAGTAACAAAGACATGGTTGATGGTTTCAGAGCAGATGAGCTGTGTCGGGTCAGAGATGGGTGATGTGACGGAGGTGGAAGTAAGCCATCTTGGTGATGGAGAGGATATAGGGTTGTTGAAAGCCCCTGCCTAAATCTCCCTACAGTGGCACCTTAGTTTTCAAAACCCATCGAAAACTCCTCTCTCGAATTGTGCTTTCAGTCCCCTGCCCAATTTCAATTTACTCCTTTTTCCTCCTGCATTCAGTTGTCATTTTCCTCTGCCCTGCAAAGCATTTTGAGACATCTCCCTACCCCCAGGGAGCACTGTAGACATTGAGGTGGTTGTTACCCATTTTCATCCATCTGAGTTAGCTGGAGTGTCTGCAAAGCTGCACACATAGCAACAACAAAACCCAGGGCGGAGGTTGTGACCAAGTGACAATCAAGAGAGGTCAGCAAAAGTGCCATGGGACACAAGAGCGAGCTATGTGAAATAAAAACAAAGCCAAACTTTGTGTCCAATCTAACCGGCTTTCTATGGTGTCTGCCCATTAGACTATAAACGCATAGGTTCACTAGTCCGCATGCAGAGCCATCCACGATCAGTGCTCAAACCCGAAGAAACATTTCAACTAGTTCTTTTTCAGTATTTATAAAGTGTGACAGATTGAGCTGGGGACAGGACAAACAGTTCTAATCTGGGACTAATGCAGATTTGAAAAGGAGGCAGTGGCAGATTCGTTCCATATTTACGCTAAGAAAGTGTGGGGCTGGGAAGGAGTACTGCATTTGGCAGCACTGAGATAGGAAAGTGTAAGCTGGGCTGAAAGTAGGGTTGCCAACTCTGGGTTGGCCATATTCCTGGAGGTTGTATCCTGCCTCCAACCGCCCCTCTCCATCAAGCAGCCTTTTCTATTCCATCTCCAATAGTTTTACAACTAATAAAATTGTTTAAAGAAAATTTTTTCAACATTTTTGTCAATGCGTCAATGATTTTTCTCCCAGGCTGACCTGGAAGTTACGCTTTCATTCCTGGGGACTCCGGTGCAGTCCTGGACAGTTGGCAACCCGAGCTGAAGGCCTGCCTTATGCTTCAGACCTTGGGGTTCAGATGTTCTCTGCGCGTTGCGTGTAACCAGATTACACGCCCACTTTTAAATGGCCTCGGTATTTCGTTCCACAAAATGCACTGAGACAACCTTCCCCACTGAACCTCCCTTGCTGTATGACCTGGTATAACTAAGGAAAGACGTTCAATGCTTAAGCTGGTTCACTGATTGCACTTGGTGCTGAGCTAGATGTCCACCCTGCAACAATTTTTCCCAACTGCTTGTTTGCTTTACACCATGCTCAACAAAGGGAGTTGCCGTGTTTTTTTTCTTAAAAGAGAGCTTTGTGTTCCTTTGATGTGATCGTCGGCAGGAGCACCACGACGTAAGTGCATCAGCGAGATTTGGGGGCCATTTTCTTGGCAGGCCACCTGTGTGTGCAGGTTCTGTCTGCCAGCCAAGGGATAACGTATAAGGGCTTTCCTGCAAATGTGACACACTGATATGCTTGATGTTTTACTCCATGGGAACCCTGGCGTGCTCTGACAAGTTGGATGTTTTACCAGTGAAGTGTGATATTGTTAGGTGTGCTGCATGCTTCATCTCGTGACATGACATGACAGGAGCTGGGCCTTGTGATGAAGGTCACTTCTCATGTGTTTTATATTGTTATTCACGGCACAGACTGTATCCAACTGCAGATTAAACATACCAATTACTGTCTGACTTGTCCTCGTCTTACTTACTTACTTATAGGCTGCTACCAACTCCCAAGCCTCTCCTGTCAACAGTTAAGTTGCGCTCATCTACACTGCAATCTCTAAAAACTAGGGAGGGAGGGGATCAGTAGGGATCATGTGTGTGTGCGCTAGGCCCATGCAGCTGAGCCTGGTCTCCAATCATCTTGGACCCCCTTGCCATTGGACCGAGACCTTGCTCTGTCAAACACGTGTGGTGGCTGGTGTGCAACGGCCACACCACCTTAAAAGAATTCACGCACAGTGGCTCACTCACTTAAGCCATCTATGCCCTTTTGTAACTTCCTGCTTCCATCTACATAACTTACTGCACCTCCTGATTTCTGTGTCCGCTGTGGCACACTCGCCTCTGAGTCAGATGGTTGTGGGTTCAAGTCCCACTCCAGGGAGTTGAGCACAAAAATCTAGGGCCGACGCTTCAGTGCAGTGCTGAGGGAGTGCCACACTGTTGGAGGTGCCGTCGGAGGAGATGTTAAACCGAGGCCCCATCTGCGCTCTCAGATAGACGTAAAAGGTCCCGCGGCACTATTTCGAAGAAGAGCAGGGGAATTATCCCCGGTGTCCTGACCAATATTTATCCCTCAATCAACATAATTAAAACAGGTTATCTGGTCATCATCACATTGCTGTTTGTGGGAGCTTGCTGTGTGCAAAAATTGGCTGCCGTATTTCCCACATTACAACAGTGACTACACTCCAAAAAGTACTTAATTGGCTCTCAAGTGCTTTGAGACGTCCGGTGCTCGCAAAAGGCGCTATAGAAATGCAAGTCTTTTCTAATTTAGTAATTTGCAAACTAGGAAAGACAACTCTCTATTCCTTCATCCAAGTCATTGATATATATGGTGAAAAGCAGATCCTACTTGTAACCACTCAGAGTACATTCTCTTTATCCCTATTCTCTGTTTCCTACCACCCAACTAATTACCAACCCATGTCACAAGGTTGTCTCCAATTCCATGCGCTCTGACTTCTGCTAATCTCTTGTGTGTGTTATGTATGTAATAAATGTACAAACTGAGTATTGTTTAACTAAGCAAGGTACAACCTTGGCTCTGCTTTATTACGGCCCCAAAGTGCCTGACTCACACAATGGCTGGCCTTTTATACCAGAGTAACACCATGTGCGTGCTGCTTAGTGGCCTCCCAACAATGACACCATCTGCAAACAGCATGTACAGAAATCTCGCGTGACATAGTTGCGCGATCGAGGTACCCTTGTTGACTCTGTCTTCTGTATTCAACATGATTACTTAAATCCGGGTATACAAGAGACAACTTGGTCTTCAGACCTCTTTTCATCATGAGTTCAGCAGGCGAGACCCCTGCGAGTGTGTGGGGTCTTGTCCTGTAACTCAGCAGTATGCAAGACAAGCGGGTCTGCAGTGACCCTTGGGTTACTCTCCTCATGCTTCGCTTGATAATTATGCTTGCCTATTGGACGCAGACTTGAATGGTACTGACCTTACATGTTTTATGCCGTTAAGTTTTACAAACTCCTGAAACGCCTGACTGGTGAAGCACGACCCATTGTCACTCACCACTATGTCAGGCAGACCATGCGTCGCGAACATGACATTGAGATTCTCTATGGTTGCCGTGGACGTACTGGATGACATGATTATGCATTCTATCCACTTCGAATAAGCATCCACCACCAATAAAAAAAAAACATCTGCCCAGGAAGGCACCTGCAAAATCTACATGGATCCTGGACCAAGGTTTGGATGGCCATGACCACAGACTCAGCGGCGATTCCACTGGTGCTTTGCTGAGCTGCATGCAGGTGTTGCACATGCTTCCAGCTCAGAATCAATTCCTGGCCACCATAGTGGCGATGGCCTTCATCATCACTATACCAGGATGTGTGCTGTGTAACTCACGCACAAACTTCTCTCTCCCTTTCTTAAACGTTACAACTCGATTGCTCCACAATATGCAATCTGTTTGAATAGACAGTTCGTCCTTGCGACGAATGTACGGTTTGGCCTCCTCGCACATTTGCTTAGGTATGGCAGACCAATCCCCTTTGAGGATACAACCCTTTACCACCGATAATATCGTGTCCTGGCTGGTCCAGGTCTTAACATGTTGAGCCGTGACAGGGGTACCTTCACTCTCAAAAGCATCCATGATTAACATTAAATCTGCCGGTTGTGGCGTTTCCATCTCCGGTGTGGGCAACGGCAACTGGCTCAAAGCATCGGCACAATTCTCTGTGCCAGGTCTGTGGCGAATGACATAATCATAGGCAGATAATGTCAGCGTCCACTTTTGGATGGGGGATGAAGCATTGGTATTGATACCTTTGCTCTCGGAAAACAACAAAATGAGCGGCTTGTGATCGATCTCTAATTCAAACCTCAGACCGAACAAGTATTGATGCATCTTTTTAACATCGTACACACACGCTAAAGCTTCTTTTTCTACCATACTGTAGACTCTGCTTTAGACAAATTTTTGGATGCATACGCGACAGGTTGAAGTTTCCCCGACTCATTGGCTTGTTGTAACACGCAACCAATTCCATATGACGATGCGTCACAGGCCAAAACTAAACGTTTACATGCGTCATAATGTACCAGCAGCTTGTTCGAGCAAAGCAGAGCGGTGGCTTTCTCAAAAGCTCTGTCTTGCAATGCACCCCACACCCAGTTTTTGCCTTTTCTCAATAGCATGTACAGTGGTTCAAGTAAGGCGCTCAATTTAGGTAGGAAGTTACCAAAGTAGTTGAGTAGACCCAGGAACGAACGCAGCTCCATCACGTTCTGCGGTTTGGGTGCTTTCTTGATGGCTTTGGTTTTCATGTCAGTAGGTCTGATGCCATCAACGGCAATTTTCCTCCCTGAGGAATTCGACCTCCGATGCCATGAAGATGCACTTTGACCGTTTAAGTCTGAGTCTCACTCTGTCTAAACGCAGTAGTCTCCACAAATTCTGACTGTGCCATCACTTTTCAGCACGGGAACAATGGGGTTGGCCCATTCATTAAATTCGACCGGTGATATGATCCCTTCACGCTGGAATCTGTCCAGTTCAATTTCGACCTTCTCCCTCATCATATACGGCAATGCCCGAGCTTTATGATGGATGGGTCTTCTATCTGAGTCCACGAGGACCTGCATTTTAGCTCTCGTGAGGTTGCCGATACCCAGTTCGAACAGCGAGGGGAACTTGCTCAATACTTGGGCACTGTATCTTCCTCCGACGACAAAGTCTTTATCTCGTTCCAGTCGCATCTGATTTTCTACAACCAGCTCCTGCCGAGCAGCGTTGGGCCATTGCCTGGAACAATCCACAGCGGTAACTCGTGAACCGCACTGTTCTATGACACATTAATTTATGCACTGCCAATCACCTTTATCAGTTCTTTGGTGTACTTGCGCAGTTTGGCGTTAACAGGGCTCAGCCTGGGCCTCACAGTCTTAGTATCCCACAGCTTATTAAATGCCCTCTCGTTCATGATCGATTGACTCGCCCCCGTGTCCAGTTCCATCGATACCGGTATCCCGTTAAACTTCACATTAATCAAAATTGGTTTACTCTTGGTTATGAAAGAGTACAATCCATACACTTCCTCCTCTGGCATCTCGGATTGCGTATCCGGATCCGCGCTAGTCTGGCTCTCATCCACCACGTGGTGTGTCGCAGCACGCTTGCTCATCTGTGGACACTTGCGCTGGAGATGCCCCACTCTCAGACAGCCTTTGCAACTATATTGCTTAAATCGGCACTGCTGGTGCCGATGATTTTCCCCACAACGCCAACACGGAGAAGTCGGATACATTCCCGCTGGCGGACTTTGGGCAGCCACAGGATTCGCGAATGCAGCCGGATAGGCCCTGCCATGTGCCGCTCTGCCGAACGCCGAATCAATCGCATTTACAGCACTTGCCAAAGTTCGGTTCTTCACCGATATTTGCTTTAAACTCCTGTCCGTCGTCATACATGATTGAGCGATCTGGATGGCCCTTTTTAAATCCAACTCCTCCACCGCCAGAAGTTTGCGCTGGATCACCTCGTGGTTGATACCGATAACAAAGTTTGGGCTCATCCGCCGGCGTCCAGATCGCCGAGAGACTCGCTCTGTAAAAGCTACAGTGCGGTAAGGGGGGCGGGGGGGCCTGCAAAGAAAGATAAGTGAAAGGTTCTTTAATTATTTATTTAAAATGTTACCAGGGCGATTAGGCTTAAAACTGTCTCGGGAATGCTTTGCATGTGTTTTGTTTTATAATGATCATTTTTTTTCTTTAGGTTTACCCCTCTCCGTAGGCCCAACCACAGCCTCGGCCTAAATTTTTGTACTTACCTTCCATTCCAGTAACGACCGCCCATTTGGCTAACTTTACACTTACCCGCCGAGAGACGTCCTCTGGCGGCCAAGTCGCGCAAGTGGCCTCCCGCCCCGCCGAGCTGGCAGATTGGTGCGGGCGGTAGTTGGCAGGAGTCGGCGGGGGGGAAGGACCGCTGCATGGAGGCAGGTCTAACCCCCATGGTAGGTATGAAGACCAGCAAGAAAAGGTTAGCGAACAGCGACTTACCAGGATGGGGTCCTCCGAAAGTGTTCCGCCGCATTTTTATTTGGTAATGCTATTCACTTTTCAGGTCTTCCACCCTCCCTGGGCCCGACTCCATTCTCGGCGGTACTTGGGTGGCAAGCGCCTTTGCCGCCGAGATTGAGAGCTCCTGCCCGCTGCCGCCCAGGTTGACGGTGTAAGCCATTGTTTTGCCGCCTGCCGTTACTGCCATCTCTTTTAGAGGGATCTTCCTGGCAAAGTACCGCCCGGTCTCTCGGCGGCCATCGGCGGTCCTTTGGGCGGTAAATTGCAGCTCAATGAAAATCGGGGCCTATGTTCCTGAGTATAGTTTCCAACCTGGAAGCTTCAGCGCTTTAAACTTCCTAGGCTTGGATACAGGGCTTTTCTTCATTGGTCTATATCCACCAATCAGAGGGCAAATCTTTCCAATCCTCCAGACACAAAGATCTGGGACTGAAAGTTGACCGTGCGTATCTGCATCTTATCTGTTCAACCTTACCTGCACAGCATCTGTGGTCTCCAAACAATGGAAGAAAGGCTTCAGAGATCAAGGCAGAGGGACCTGCATAAGGCAAGGACAAATCCATCACTGCCAGTGCTGATAGAGAAAGAAGGACAGGACCCACCCCGTGTGTGAGAAACCCTGAGCTATTCATGGGCCTACAGTAGTCGCAGACCATGGCCACATCCAACCACAAAGAAAATGTTGTATTTAAGGGGAAGCTTGAAACGTACATGATGGAGAAAGGAATAGAAGATAGGTTTAGATGAAGTAGAGTGAGAGAAGGTTGGTATTGAGCATAAACTCAGCATGGACCATCATCATAGGCAGTCCCTCGGAATCGAGGAAGATTTGCTTCCACTCTTAAAATGAGTCCTTAGGTAGCTGAACAGTCCAATACGAGAACCACAGTCTCTGTCATAGGTGGGACAGACAGTCGTTGAGGGTAAGGGTGGGTGGGACAGGTTTGCCGCACGCTCCTTCCGCTGCATGCGCTTGTTTTCTGCATACTCTCGGCGATGAGACTCGAGGTGCTCAGCGCCCTCCTGCACTTTCTCCACTTAGGACGGTCTTTGGCCAGGGACTCCCAGGTGTCGGTGGGGATGTCGCACTTTATCAGGGAGGCTTTGAGGGTGTCCTTGTAACGTTTCCTCTGCTCACCTTTGGCTCGTTTGCCGTGAAGGAGTGGGAGTCTCGTGTCTGGTATGCAAACTATGTGGCCTGCCCAGCGGAGCTGATCGAGTGTGGTCAGTGCTTCAATGCTGGGGATGTTGGCCTGGTCGAGGACGCTAATGTTGGTGCATCTGTCCTCCCAGGGGATTTGTAGGAGCTTGCAGTCTACAGGGTTGTAGTAATACCCGCCCTCCTGTATGGCTCAGAGACATGGACCATGTACAGTAGACACCTCAAGTTGTTGGAGAAATACCACCAACGATGTCTCCGCACGATCTTACAAATCCCCTGGGAGGTTAGATGAAATAGATTGGGAGGTGGTTGGTGTTGAGCATATACCAGTTGGGCCAAATGGCCGATTTCCATGTTGTAAATTTTAAAAGCTCTGCTTCAAGGATGAATTAAGCCCTGAAGTCCAAATAATTATCAGAAAAGATTATTGTGAATGCTAGAACATCTGAAATCAAAAGGATTTTAAGAGGGTAGCAACCACTGGACATTCTAGTGTTAATAGTGTAAGCCTTTTTTTAAAGCTAAAAATAACATTACCATGATTAACATACAACAGGAAGAAGGGGAGGTCCTGGTGTACGGTCATGGAGCATCAGATTGCGTTATTCCAATGCTTCCTGAGGCCCTGTTGACCATGGGCTTCTAGTTTAAAGTTAAAATATGAAGCACTCTAGTTTATAGGAGTTATTCTACCCTACGTAAATTAACGGTCATCTAAAACTCGGCTGTCTGTGTCCTAACTCGCACCAAGTCCCGCTCACCCATCACCCCTGTGCTCGCTGACCTACATTGGCTCCCGGTTAAGCAACGCTTCGATTTCAAAATTCTCATCCTTGTTTACAAATCCCTCCATGGCCCTCGCCCCTCCCTATCTCTGTAGTCTCCTCCAGCCCCACAGCTCCCCCCCCCCTCACCGAGATGTCTGCGCTCCTTTAATTCTGCCCTCTTGAGCATCCCTGATTATAATCGCTCAACCATCGGTGGCCGTGCCTTCAGCTGCCTGGGCCCCAAGCTCTGGGACTCCCTGCCTAAACCTCTCCGCCTCTCTACCTCTCTTTCCTCCTTTAAGACGCTCCTTAAAACCTACCTCTTTGACCGAACTTTTGGCCCTAATTTCTTCTTCGGTGGTTCGGGGTCAACTTTATTTGTTTGGTCTTAAAACGCACCTGTGAAGCGCCTCGGGACATTTTACTACGTTAAAGGCGCTATATAAATATAAGTTGTTGTTGTTGTGAGGGATATACCTTCCAGGACCAAGTAAAAGTGGAGACATATGTGAGGATTCTAATGCTGAGCGGAATCGGAGCTAAAGAACTGCTGGAATCGGGAATAAAGCCAAACTAATTCTGACAAGCATCTGTATTCTTTCGGAACTGGAGAACATTTTATGCTCCATGCAGATCAAACTCTCCTGATTCATCTCGGAGACTGCAGATGTGCCTCACATTCTAGATGTCAGGTCAATGAATGCCTTGCCTTCTCTTTCATTTGTACACGTGGGAATAGCTTGATTCTTTTGCAGCTGCTCTGAAGACTCTTCGTTTGTATATGTTAAACACAAAAATCACCATAAAAACAAAAAAAAAAAGGGTACGTGAAAAGTGTTTGGAGTGTCCCCCCAGATCGGGGGGGGGGGGGGGGGGCACTTGATTTAATGTTGATTTTGTTTACTCCAAAAGAGTTGTATATGTTAAAATCAGCCTTTTATTGCTGGGCTTAATAAACTCCTAACCCAACACAGCTGTCGGTAGCTGGCGGGCTTAAAGACCTCATCATTTATTGCCAGTCAACTGCTGTGAGGAAAGGCTGCCTGCCCTCGAGTTGCTCAGCAATGTTTAACTCGCCGCCCCCGCCCCCCACCCTCGGAGGCTCCATCAAAGGAAGGGGGGTCAATCCCCGAGCCGCGCCACGCTGCCTCACAGGAACTTCTAATCGGATGTAGTCAGGTTTTTAACAGAATGAGCGTGACTCAGCACCACTCTTGCTCAAAACAGATCAGCATCCTGTTCCGCCTCTGAGTCAGACGGTCATGGGTTCAAGTCCCACTCCAGGGACTTGAGCACATAAATCTAGGCTGACACTCCCAGTGCAGTGCTGAGGGAGCGCTGCACTTGTCGGAGGTGCCGTCTTTCGGATGAGACGTTAAACCGAGGCCCCCGTCTGCCCTCTCAGGTGGATGTAAAAGATGCCATGGCACTATTTCGAAGAAGAGCAGGGGGAGTTATCGCCGATGTCCTGGCTAATATTTATCCTTCAATCTACATAACAAAAAAAAACAGATTATCTGGTCATTATCACATTGCTGTTTGTGGGAGCTTGCTGTGCGCAAATTGGCTGCCGCGTTTCCCACATTACAACAGTGACTACACTCCAGAAGTATTTCATTGGCTGTAAAGTTCTTTGAGACGTCCGGTGGTCGTGAAAGACACTATATAAATGCAAGTCTTTCTTTCTGCATTAAGTCCTGCTTGGCCTCCATCCCTATTCTCCCTGACCCATGCTGGCTCCAGTTCCCCCAACATGTTGAATTAAAAATCCAGGTCTTCCTCTTTAAATCGCTCCACTCTATCAGTGATCCTCTATTCCCTTCACCCTCATATGCTTATCTATCTTCCCATTAAATGCATCGATACTATTCGCTTCAACCATTCCCTGTGGCAGTGAGTTCCACATTCTCACCACTCTCTGGGTAAAGAAGTTTCTTCTGAATTCCCCATTTGATTTCTCGGTGGCTATCTTATATCGATGGCCTCTAGTTTTGCTCTTCCCCACAAGGGGAAATATTCTCTCTGTATCCACTCTATCAAAACCTTTCATATTTTTAAAGACCTCAATTAGGTCACCCCTCAGCCATCTATTATCAAGAGAAAAGAGCCCTAGCCTATTCATCCATTCCTGATCAGTATAACCTTGCAGTTCTGGTATCATCCTTGTAAATCGCTTTTGCACCCTCTTCAGTGCCTCTTTATCCTTTTCATAATTTGGTGACCAGAACTGTGACAGTACTCCACGTGGGGTGTAATCAAGGTTCGACACAAGTTCAGCACAACTTTAATTTAATTTAAAACTAAGCAGGAAAAGTTACAGTGGGTCTGATCACCAACTTCCCTAAACAAGTTAAACACCCCCCTGTCCGATAAAATCCAACCCAGCGCCAGCCTTGTGCCCTTCTCAAGGATCCGTCCCCTCATTTTATCTTGTTTTAGATGTTTGCGACTCTTATTCCCAAACCGTTTTCAATTCTGGCCCAACACACATCTGCATATTGCACATTTCCGTCCTCGACCAAGCATTGGAAACACCAGCTGGAACTAGAAACTTCTCCTTCGGGAGGAAAACTGAAGAGCAAATCTCGCTGGTGCTTCTAACTACGCTGCGTGATCCCAATTCATTCAAATATTCAAAACCACCCACAAAAGGACATAACAATAGACCTCTTTTATCCCTCTTCTCAAAACATCTTGCATTGCCAGTCCCCTTGAGATGATTGCAAATTCGAACATTCTACTTACAATAAGTTATTAAGAAATATAATATGCAGTGTGGGTCCAAGAATTATCCTGGTGGGAGTTGGGGGAGGGGCGGATTTCTAATCATAATTACTATTAGTCACTCATTTTTACGGCTATCTTTAGTCACTGTTTCCGAATATTATTTTTACACAATGTGTGAGATCTGACCGCAGGTTCCTTGTGATGACTAGATCTTGTCTCTCAGAAGCAGGGACAGATTAAGGGTGCCTCGGGCCCCATGCAGTACACCAGCCATGGGCCCCCTACTCCCATTCACATCCTGCAGTAAATGACATTAGTGAGCTAAGCCACAGGGCACTATACTGAGTACGCATCAGGTGGCGGTGAAGAAGGCAAATGGCATGTTGGCCTTTATAGCTAGGGGATTTGAGTATAGGAGCAGGGAGGTCTTACTGCAGTTGTACAGGGTCTTGGTGAGGACTCACCTGGAAAGGTGAATATTGTGTTCAGTTTTGGTCTCCTAATCTGAGGAAGGACTTTCTTGCTATTGAGGGAGTGCAGCAAAGGTTAACCAGACTGATTCCTGGGATGGCAGGACTGACATATGAGGAGAGACTGGATCGACTGGGCCTGTATTCACTGGAGTTTAGAAGAATGAGAGGGGATCTCATAGAAACATATAAAATTCTGACGGGACTGGACAGGTTAGGTGCAGGAAGAATGTTCCCGATGTTGAGGAAGTCCAGAACCAGGGGACGCAATCTAAGGATAAGGGGTAAGCCATTTAGGACTGAGATGAGGAGAAACTTCTTCACTCAGAGAGTTGTTGACCTGTGTAATTCTCTACCACAGAGAGCTGTTGATGCCAGTTCGTTGGATATATTCAAGAGGGAATTGGATATGGCCCTTACGGCTAAAGGGATCAAGGGGTATGGAGAGAAAGCAAGAAAGGGGTACTGAGGTGAATGATCAGCCATGATCATATTGAATGGTGGTGCAGGCTCGAAGGGCCAAATGGCCTACTCCTGCAACTATTCTCTATGTTTTTATGTTTCTATGTCAGGTCTACATCTTATGTTATGTTCTCATTGATACTATGACAACAGTCATTTAATATTTTATTATGTTTCCAAACAATCAAACCGATACCATGATGAAATCCTATATAAACAGTAAACAACAACGCTTTAATAAAAGAAAATCCTTACATTTTGAAACTAAATCGACAACGACAATTTAGAACAAGGCAGCGTAATATTTTTGGAAGACCATCATTTGTCATTTGCATTCCATGTTCTCCACAGAGGCACGTACAAGTGTAACATTACATTGGTTTTTTCCTAGATTTGTGTCGGGTAAACTCGTCAATGATTTGCGAGAAGTCAAGTCCTCTCAGTACTTTGCTCTCGATGCTCATGATTGAAAGACTATTAAGTCAATCTTGTCCCATTCAGTTCCTGACCTCATCCTTGATGCATTTTAGTTTTGAGAAGGACCGCTCACCACTGCAATTTGATGCCATCATCGACAGATATATCCGAAGAGCTATTTCAATGTTAGACAAGGTTTGGGTGAGGGCGTGTGTATGGATGAGTTGGTACATTTTCAGCTCTGCTGACTTAGTTTGTTTGACACAAATTGAGGTTTGAAGCTCTGTTGAGGATGCCACCAAACTAGAAAACTGGATGAATTCACTTTCAATCCTAGGTTCCAGATCTTTGGGATAGGAGTGGGCAAGATTTGTTACGGCTTGCTTGATCTCATGAGTCGAGAGCGCGGCTAGCTTGGACAGGAATCCAAACTTACAGTTGATTTCCTTGTATGCTTCAAGGCGGTGTTTCAAGGTACTGATTAGTTGATCAATGATGACAAGGAACACTTCACTTTTGAATTTCTCCTTGGTGACAGCACAATGTTTTCAGCATCTCCATCGTCATAGCAGCGGTTGCGTACCCTGAATTGTACTCATTGTGGCCACATAGTTTAATCCCTAGGTCTTCGAAGTCCTCAAACTCTGTCCGCTGGGTCTTGACAAAATCGACAAGGGACTCGAGTAAGGACACCATACATTCAGATTCAAGCCAGTCTTTTCAAGCGAGAGATTGGTCAGGTGAAAACACTTCAAGACTGTGTTGCAAATAACAATGAGAATAGCTGAATCCAGTTCGCTCAGTTTGTCAAGGATCAACTGAGCTTCATTTCGGCATTCAACTTTCTGTTCAACGTTAGTTGCCAGGGATTCCAACACTTCGCATATGGGAGTGTAACCTTTGAGCAGGGCTGACACTGCTTCATACCTTCCTGACCATCGAGTAGCAGAAAGCTGTTTGACGACAGACAGCCCTAAAGGTTTTAGTTTTTCATAAAGCAGTCGCCAGCGATACGTCGGTGCAGAGAAAAAAGTTGACGACTTTTGTACAATGTCAAAAAATCTGATGATGACTGGGCTGCATTTGGCACTGTGTTTCCCCACACGGTTGAGTGAGTGCGCTGTGCATGGTATAAACGTCGCATATGGGCATTGCTCTTTGATGATAGTTTGGACACCAATGTATTTCCCACTCATATTTGAAGCATTATCATAAGATTGTCTGCGACAATTTTGTATGTCGATCCTGTTCTCATCCAGAAAGGCCAGTGTTATTTCTGCTATTTCTTGTCCAGTATTATCGGCAAGAACTTTAGGAACCTTTTCTCAGGACCAGTTGGTAGAACATAGCGGACGACAAATGTCAGCTGATCTGAGTGTGTGACATTTGGTGTTGAATCAACAGATATTGAATAGAACTTCGCTGATTTCAATTCCTGGATAAACATCTCAAGAACTTTGCCACCCATCAGACGAATCAGTTCTTCACAAGTGGTGGACAACAAATATGAAGTATGCCCTTTGCCTTTGTTGGCGAACCGCTTGATGTGTTCAGCAAGAAATGCATTGTAGTTTGCGAGAACCTCCAACACACCCAGATAATTACCATTATTTGGAGACCCAATGATTTTGTTTCTGACTCGCAACGAAAGACCTCGCTCACAGAGAAAGGTTATCACACAGACAGCCCGGTCTAGCACCTTGTGCCAGTACTGCCGTGCATTTTCAAACTGGAAGACAATATGACCAACCACACAACCAGTGCCTGCTTGTCCAGTGCACATTACAATATGGCTTCTCTATGCTGGAGGCTGTTTTCGTGAGATGAAATCCTCTCATCTCCATGCTTCCAGTCATTAAACCCATGAGTAAAGTGGCTAGTTGTTCATGCTGTGACCTTGCAAGCAAAGCAGTATACTCTACCGTTTGATGGTGAATAACAGAACCACGTTCGCTCCACACGTTCCCCTGTCAGCGGGTGCACACGTGTGAAGAAGGACTTCGAGCAATATAGGCCACATCCTTCCTTGGCATGAATCACGCCGGAGTTTTGGAAGTCTTTATCACAGTTTCGGCAGTCCTCACTACCTTTTGCAACCCAATGGCTTTGCATGTCTCTGAGATATTGTCTCCCCACAGCCCAATGTCGCTCGTAAGTTGCGCCTCTTTCAGCTCGGTATGCAGCAGTTGGTTTTCATCACCTTCAACCTTTTGGACTTGGAGTTCCAACTCCGGGGCCACGAGTGGTTTCGTTGTTGAAGTTCACGGCACAGCATCGTCTTGGCCTTCATCTTCATGACCTTGAGTTTTTAGTTGTAAAAGATTATCTAGTTTAAACAGTTTAGCTACTTCTCGTCTCCTTTTGCTCCTCATGTAGCTGGTGCTCTTTCCTTTTTTTCGACCCGATTTGAGTGTAGAATGCATCTTGAGAAAAAGGGCATCTAGAGTCTGTTTATATCAAGTGGAGAATAACCTGCACCTGAGCCCTTGCGGCTTCGCTCCGCTCTTGCTACGTCACTTATGTCAATATTGTTTACTCTTAATCTGACCCTGTATGGACTCCACTCTAGGCTTGGTCCCCGGGCAACTGCCCCATCTGCCTACGCTCCCCCCCCCCATTAAACCGTCCCTGCTCAGAAGGCATTCTGCGTCAGCTACCTGTCCAAATGCCCACAATCAAATGAATGACCTCCAGATTTTCTGGGACTTTCCCTGCACCCCGAGTGCTGTGAAGTATTTCATAGGACAGCTCCCTCAGTTACAGAAGGAGCTTTAGACATAGTCAGTCTGTCTGATGCCAATGCTTAAATCAAAAGCTCCAGTTTTTATTAAGAAGCATTGAGTTTCTACTTTTCCCATGAGCTCAGCATTTCTCCCATGGCCAGATTAAGAATGCCAGCAACAACTTCTACAACAAAGTCTATTTTGAACAAATCATTTATAAGCTGCACTGAAGCCCCATCGTCTTGCCCATGTTATCTCACAGGCCCCATATTTTCTTTATGAATTTGTTGCTATGAACAAAGTCGAAGAATCTGTTTTAATTCCTCACACTGTTGCTTTGCAATTTCCTTTTCCTGTTTCCTTTCCAATCTACTGGCCTTTTCTGCATGTTTCTGTTTTATTTTTATAAATGTTCTGACATTTCTGATAATCCCCTTTGCTAGTCTACCTTTCCTGTCTAGATTTTAATATTCCTCTCTGTTTGGTATATTTAAATTTCTGTCTTGTCCAAAATGCTCCTACATTTACCACACAGGCACAGAAAAATATATCAGCACACACACACATACGCCTCAAGACACACGCACATATAGACAACACACACTTATAGAAAACACATATACACTCCTAAAGACACACACACATATAGACAACATCCATACACACATATAGACAACACATATACACATCTGAAGACACACACACATATAAACAACACATAATTATGGATACATACACATATAGACTACACACATACACACCTAAAGACACACACATATAGACTCACAAGCACAAACACCTATCGACACACACATATATAGATGCATACATATAGACACACACATCCAGCACCTTAAACCTTCAATCCCTTCACCACCAGTGCACCGTGGCTGCAGTGTGTACCATCTACAAGATGCACTGCAGCAACACGCCAAGGCTTCTTCGGCAACACATCCCAAACCTGCGACCTCTACCGCCTCGAAGGACAAGGGCAGCAAGCACATGGAATAACGTCAGCTCCAAGTTCCCCTCCAATTCACACACTTTCCTGACTTGGAAATACATCACCGTTCCTTCATTGTCGCTGGGTCAAAATCCTGGAACTTCCTCTCCGACAGCACTGTGGGAGCACCTTCACCACACGGACTGCAGCGATTCCAGAAGGCGGCTCACCACCACCTTCTCAAGGGCAATTAGGGATGGGCAATAAATGCCGGCCTTGGCAGGGATGCCCACGTCCCAGAAGACATTTTTTTAAAACACATGTGCACACTTCGACATAGAGATGCAAACACAGCAAATGTGCTCATCGTACACTCAACAAAGGCGCTCATACAAACACGCATATACAAATGTACAAATACACATATACAAATATACAAATATTGTGTCATCACTGCTCCCATGTCATTAGTCTCCCTGGGGTCCTGGCCAATACGTATCCCTCAACCAGCAGTACTAAAACAGATTATTGGATCATTATCACATTTCTGTTTGTGGGACCTTGCTGTTTCCTACATCTCAGTGACTACACTTCAAAAATGCTTTGCTGACTGTAACGCACGTTGGGACATCCTGCAGTTGTGAAAGGCGCTATATAAATGCAGGTTCCTTCTTTTGCTGTCATGCTTTGTCTAGACCATGCCTGGGCTGCTCAGCTGCTACAGACCTTATTTTCACAGATACTTTTCACACATTTGATTGCTATCTTGGGTTTCAGCAGAATTACACCGTCATTGTTAAATTCACAGAACGCTGTGGTTCTTGAGAAATGTCTATAACTTAGACATTAGCCTGAAAATCACTGTCTCTGCACTAATCGGGGTTTAATAGCGCGTTACCGATGGTTATCTAGAGAAGGCGCACATGCCCGTTAGCCTCTGATGGCGCTGATTTTTTCCATTGTGCACAGAGCATGTCATCTCCCACCCACGCAGCGAGCCGGCCAATGAAACGCCTGCGTCTATTAAGCCACTGAGCAGTCATGGTCGAGCAAGGCCGAGGTTGGCAAGGAATTGCATACTTCTTGAATACAAGCTGCTCATTTCAATGATGTGTCTGATGTCCTTGCGATAGAGGTTGAGTTTATGCCACTTTCTAGGAGACAACGAAGGTGAGGTGAAGCTGTCAAAGCCAGTTTTCTTCAATCATGTTAGCCTGCTTGTATATTGAGGGACCTGTGAGTAACGGAGAGGGTTGTTGATACAAGAAATGCAGAAAAAGAGGACTGCGCTTTATCGGACGGGTAAGGCACCTCCTCAAAAGAGACAGGTGCAGCAAGCCTGGCAAAGATAAAGAAAGAAAGAATGACTTATATTTATTTAGCCCCTTTCATGACCACCGGACATCTCAAAGCGCTTTACAGCCAATGAAGTACTTTTGAAGTGTAGTCACTGTTGCAATGTGGGAAATCAGATAGGATGCCTATTTTCTACATGACCAGATCCTGGTTGCAGGTCAGAAAGATCATAAGAACATAAGAATTAGGAGCAGGCATAGGCCCTGCGGCCTCTCGAGCCTGCTCCGCCATTCAATAAGATCATGCCTGAGCTTCGACCTCAACTTCACTTTCCCGCCCGATCTCCATATCCCTGGATTCTCCTAGAGTCCGAAAATCTATCAATATCAGCCTTAAATATACTGAACAACTCGGCATTCACAGCCCTTTGTGGTAGAGAATTCCAAAGATTCACAACCTTCTGAGTGAAGAAATTCCTCCTCATCTCCGTCTTATATGGCCGACCCCTTATCCTGAGACTGTGCCCCCGAGATCTAGACTCACCAGCCAGGGGGAAACAACCTCTTTAGCATTCACCCTGTCAATCCCCTTCAGAACCTTATATGTTTCAATATGATCACCTCTTATTCTTCTAAACTCAATAGTATTGGCCCAATCTATTCAATCTTTTCTCATTGTCAATCTACTACTGTGTGTGGAAAATACGTGGGGCGAAATTACCCTACGCCCCAATCGGGGTTTAAAAGCGCGTTACCGATGGTTATCTAGAGAAGGCGCACATGCCCGTTAGCCTCTGATGGCGCTGTTTTTTTCCATTGTGCACAGACCATGTCATCTCCCACCCACGCAGCGAGCCGGCCAATGAAACGCCTGCGTCTATTAATTGGAGGCGGGAACAATTTACTCAATCCCTCCTCATCCCAGGAATCAATCTAGTGAACCTTTGTTGCTCCGCCTCTAAGGCAGTATATCCTTCCTCAGTACTCCAGGTGTGGATGATATAAAGCTACCATGGTAATGGTGCAGCACAGCTCTGTATGTCCAGCTCTATATGCTTGCCCAAAGCATGCATACCATAAAGTGTATCGTCAAACCTGTAATTTCTTTACTACTGGCCCCTCTTAAGCATTCATATTAGTTTATTGTAAATGGCCCTTACAGTATACAAACAATCTCTTGAATGAGGAGGCAGCATGGCACAAATCTCAATCATGAACAACGTGATGGAAAGGGTCTTCAACGGTGTTATCAAGTGGCATTTACTCACCAATAACCTGCCGTTCAGGTAAGTAATGGGGGACAGAGGTCATGATCTGAAATTGTTGAACTCGACGTTGAGTCCAGAAGGCTGTAAAGTGCCTAAACGAAAGAAGAGATGCTGTTCCTCGAGCTTACGTTGAGCTTCGTTGGGACAGTGTAGGAGGCCAAGAACAGAGAGGTCAGAGTGGGAGTGGAGCGGAGAATTAAAGTGACAGGCGACTGGAAGCTCGGGGTCGTGTCTGCGGGCTGACTGGAGATGTGACAAAAGGGATGATGGTGCAAGGCAAAAGGGGTTGGTACTGGGACAATTAAAGAAACAGAAGATGGGTCTGGGGGAGCTGTAAATGGCAGAATCATTACCAGCTGTCTGAAATAAATGGCTGTCTTTGATGGGTATTGGCAGTGCCATACCGGTATTGCATGTTGTGCAGAGGTTATCCTGAGAGTGTTCTGTCACTGATAAACGTCAGCCTCTTTTAGGCACACCTCTACTGTCATTATCAGGTAACGTCGCCGAGATCGTGCAGAAACCAAGCGCAGGCAGCGGAAAGAGCGTGCGGCAAACCAGTCCCACCCACCCCTTCCCTCAACGACTATCTGTCCTTCCTTTGACAGAGACTGTGCTTCTCGTATTGGACTGTTCAGCCACTTAAGAACTCGTGTTAAGAGTGAAAGCAAGTCTTCCTCGATTCCGAGGGACTGTCTATGACGATGATGACTAATGTTGATAGCTCTTGAGCACCGTGACGTGATAACACACCATCACTGGACTCTTACCAGCCCTGCGAATGCACGTTTGGAGCTGGGCCCTCTGAAAAAATGGCCGTCATTGATAGCGGGGCGGAAGTCCGCTCTGAACCCACCTCCTTGTGAATTTCCCAAGTGCCGGCTCTGCCTGTGGATTGCAACCCTCGCACTAAGCAGCATGTCCATCAATTGAGGTAGTTAAGAAGCTGCTTAAAGCTATTTAAGCAGCATTTGTCCAGGCCCTAACCATTTTACGAGATTCCCGTCCCTCAGGGATTAATTCAAGTAAGATTAATTCGGGTTCTCAACAACTCTGGTTTGGTTTGACTAGTTGACAGCTGCAGAAGTGGTATAAAAGCTACCATTTCACAGCTCTTCAATTTCCAATCTTAGAAGCTGGAGCCTTCAGGAATTGGAATCTACTTTTCTGCTTTCTGGAAGTTTGAAGTGTTTGCAGTGAACTCTCTATCCAGTGTCACCTCCTTGGAGCAACCAATCTCACCATCGCTTCTATCATCTCAACCTCACCTGCCATCTATTCCATCAGCACGGTGCCCTTGAAAAATTCTCACCTTGGTCCTCAAAATCCCACCATGATCAGCCCCAACACCAACATCACTAGGCACACCAGCATCACCATCAACAACACCAACAATGACACCAACCTTCTCCACAATCAACTGATGCTGCACAGGACACAAGGCTTCGGCACCCGACCACATTGCTGCCCGGGAGGCCAGGGATGGCCTCACCATGGCCACATTGACTTCACTTGACGTTGTACACCCTGGCTGCCACATGATGCGCCAGGTTGGCACCAACCCACACCAACACCATAAAGCATCCCTGCAATGGCTCAGCCATTCCTTTCACACTCATCACCATTGCGGGATTTACCCTTATGTCTCACCATTCACTACAACTCACTAAACCACTTCCAAAGGTACACACAGATCTGTCCCAGAGGCAAAGTGTTGTAAATAAAGATTTCAATGTTTGACAACACATTAGCAGAAACTTTACATCAGCATTGGCGATAATATATAGCTCCACCTGTGGACTACTGTGGCACTGCAGCCAGTGCTGTGTACAAATAAAGAGGAAACAGGTCACCTGACTAGAGTTCCGGAGTGTTCTGCCATCTTAAGGCTTGTGTGTGTTTGTGAGTTGTACTGAAGATATAACAACCCAAGTGACTACCCTTGTGTATTGATAGTTGATATGATTGGACTAGGATGAGGGTGAGTGTGAGGGGTGGCTAGTGAGATGGGGATGTGATGATATAGATAGAGACAGAGGGATGGGTGGAGGTGCAAGGAAAGTTGGTGTGAGTGAGGATGTGCAGGAGTAAAGTAGGGAAGGCAGAGTGATGCGGATGTGATGAGTGGCACAGCGGGATGAGGTTGAGTGTGGCTTTGTAATGACATTTCGTGATCTACTGAGGTCATTGAAAGGCTTGCGTCACTGCAGCCTGGTCCTCCTGTCGACATCCCTGCTTGTGCCCTCCTGTGCAATGTGCAACCCGGCTGTGTTGGTGTCCTGGGGAGGTCTCGTCTACCCATTGGAAGGGAAGGGAACCTCCCTGCGTGCCACGACTCCTTCCATAAGCATTTGGAGGGATTCATGAGAGAGCCTGGGTGCAGCCCTGCACCTCTGTGCAGTGCTTGTCAGTGTTTGCAGCACCTCAATGCTGTCAAAAAGTATGTGGGCGCGGTCCCTTTAAGGAAACAGGCTGATGATGCGGCATCAGATGATGTCATGAGACCTGCTTCCTTTTAATTGGCCGGGAACGTTGCAGGGTGGACTTGACAAGCACAATCAGGGGGAAATCATGGGGGAAGCTGACATGGAGCCTGGAGTGGGGTTGCAGTATGCCTCGGACTTTGACATGTCTCTAGGAAGACTCGAACCCTATTTATGCCCACTGGTCTTTGACTGCCTAGCCCAATGTGAGCAGAGCATGTGAAAACTGGGAAGTAGAAAGAACATTTTAACCTGCTCACCTTTCTAATTGCAACCTGTTCCATCTGGGCAAGCCCTAATCTAACCCTTTAATTGCCCGATGCACAATTTGAATTGCCTTAGTGAATTGCCTTTCTGCCCTCCAGCAATTTCCTACGTGTGGGGAAACACGTGGTAAGTGAGCTGTGTATCACACACCCAGTGTTGCTGCCCCCTATCTGTCAATAGCTTGAAGTGTAATGTTTTTATGCCAATAGATGTTTCTAGCCTATCAGTTATTATGTAACTGACTAAGCTCACCAGACTGGTACATTTGACCTCGTGTGTAGGTGAGTCATTTCCTGTGGGAAAGGAAATGGAGGAAGGGGGAAGGTAAGTTCCATCCAATAATATAATTTCCTTCAACTCCGATAACTGCAATCAATACCAGAGGAAGAAAGCTCTTTGGACTTGACCTTTGAAAAATCATCTGATAGCACACAAGGCTATTCGGCCCATCGTGCCTGTGCTGGCTCCATGAAAATGCTACCAAATTAGCACCCCCCTGCTTTTTCCCTATAGCCCTGCAAATTTTTCTTTTCAAGTTTACAGTGTTAGCTGTGGCTCAGTGGGTAGTACACTTGCTTCTGAGTCAGAAGGTTGAGGGAATTGTAGCACATAAATCTAGGCTGACACTCCAGTGCAGTGCTGAGGGAGTGCAGCACTGTCAGAGATGCTGTCTTTCAGATGAGATGTTAAACTGAGATGTCTGCTCTCTCAGGTAGATGTAAAAGATCCCATGGCACTATTTTGAAGAAGAGCAGGGGGGTTATCCCCGGTGTCCTGGCCAATATTCATCCCTCAATTAACATCACTAAAACAGATTATCTGGTCATTATCACGTTGTTGTTTGTGGGAGCTTGCTGTCGCAAATTGGCTGCTGCATTTCCCACATTACAACAGTGACAACACTTCAAAAGTATTTCATTAGCTGTAGATCACTTTGAGATGTCCGGTGATCGTGAAAGGCGCTATATAAATGCAAGTCTTTCTTTCTTTATATATTCAATACCCAAGGTCTGCTTTGCCTCTTATGAAAGGTAGCTAAATTTGAACCAATCCAGCTTTGAAAAGGAACCTTGCTTATAAAATCTTTAGTTATGTTCAAGCATTCTTACGGCAGTTTAACTATTCTCGTCATTATCTGTGTGAACATGTAAATAAAGTTGCGATGCATCATAAGTACCAAGGGTTAGTTTTCTATCCTTACAAGTCAACGATTCAACCTGTGTGTCAGCTTGTTGGCATTTCAAAGGGTTAAAGTAATCCGCTTCTTTCATTGGAATTGGAGCTCTTTATATCAACCAATTGGAAGGTGGGACTGAAGGCTGTCAGGTCAACTGAAGGGCCGAATTGAAGGCTATCCAAACCATGAGAGTAAAACTGAAGATTAAACTAAAGGCCATCAATATAAGATAGTCATCAAGAAATTAAATAGAGAATTCAGAAGAAGCTTCTTTACCCAAAGAGTGGGGAGAATGTGGAACTTGCTGCAACAGGGAGTGGTTGAAGTGATAACATAGAAACATTTAAGAGGAGGCTGGATAACTATATGAGGGAGAAGGGAATAGAGGGTTATGCGGATAGATTGAGGCCGGACAGGATGGGAGGAGGCTCGAGTGGGGCATAAACGGCGGCATGGACTGGTTGAGCCGAATGGCCTGTTTCTGTGCCGTATATGCTATGAAAACCAATCAAATATTACTTTCTCCAACTAATGAATGGATGAGCTTGAGGAAAAGAACTTTTTAAGATGAGCTTATGGTTTCGGAGAGTCATGTGGTGTTTGCTTGCGCTTTGACCCTTCATGGGGATTCTTCTGATTTCTCATCATAACGTTGGGGGAGGTCTGGTGGAAAACTCTGAGAAATTACAGACACCCCTTGCAGGAAACCCAGGCGTGTAGGGTTTATCCCAACTCATTTATATTTAGCAAATATAACCTCAGCACGTCGCAAAGCGCTTTACAGCCAATGAAGTACCTTTTTAAGTGCCGTCACGGTTGTAATGTGGGAAATGCTGCAGCCAATTTGCGCACAGCAAGCTCCCACAAACAGCAATGTGATAATGGCCAGGTAATCTGTTTTAGTGATCTTGGTTGCAGCATTTTTTTGTTTAACTTTGGGCCGAATTTGGTCAAGGCTTCCGCCCGCTCAAGTGCCGCCGATGGCCGCCGAGGTACCGGATGGTACTTTCGGCGGGATATTCATGAAGAAGGTCCCTCGAAGGTCGTTGGACGGCAACTGAGGGACTTACGCCGCCAATCTGGGCGGCAGCCGGCAAGAGGTCTCGTTCTCGGCGGCAAAGGATGGAGTCAGGCCCACGGAGGGTCGAAGACCTGCAAATAAAAATCATTAACAAAAAAATGTAAAAAAACTATCAGAAGACCTTCAGGGGACCCCCATCAAGGTAAGTCGCTGTGGAAAAACCAATTAAAAAATGTTCACTAACCTTTTTTCAACGATCTTCATACTCACCGTCGGGACAGACCAGCCTCCAGCCAGCGGTCCATCCCCGTTTTGCCGCCGGCTCCCGCCCGCGCCAATCTGGCATCTCGGTGCTCGGTGGGCGGGAGTCTACTTACGTGCATGGGCCGTCCGCTGACGTCGGTGGCCGGTTCCCGGCGGCTCTCCCCTCCCGCCCGCTCCAAGCCACGACAAAATTGGCACTGGGCGGTTCAAGCAGAGGAATGTCGGTGGCAGTGGGCGGCAAGTTGATCAATTTCGGCCCTGAAGGAAGCTTTCTGGTCCATGCCCAGCTGTTGTCTTGTGCAGTGCTTTATTTTCTTCATACCTAGTTGCAGCTGCTTCTTTTGATGTGTTTCCCGGTGTGAATGAGTTAACTGAGCATTCGTGCCACTGTGCATGCAGAAGTGGCAACGTTTGGCAACAAAAATAGAGTAGAGCTGGAATTCTGATGAGTTTTGCACTGAGATTCCCAGCATTAGGATTTCGCTACGCTCCTACTGCTAAACACGATGTGAACCCTTGGCCTGTTAATGGGTGAATTGTGGCACCTGGTTATGGTCTGTAACTTTGATCGCTGCTTTCGAGTTTGTTTACCCGCTTGCGGTGGAGTGCAGTTATACCATCTGCATCACGCTTTCACAACCTCAGGACATCTCAAAGCGCCTTACAGCCAATATAGTTGAAATATAGTCACTGTTGTAATGTAGGAAACATGGCAGCCAATTTGCGCACAGCAAGCTCCCGCAAACAGCAATGTGATAATTGACTCGGTAATCTGTTTTAGTGATCTTGGTTGAGGATAAATATTAGGGTCAGGACACCAGGGAGAACTTTCCTGCTCTTCTTCAAAAAAATGCCATGGGAGGCATTGGAGGTCCCATATCTCCTACATTGGACTTCCCACATCTCCTCCACTGAACCTCCCACGTCTCCTCCATTGGAGCTCTCATCTCTCCTCCATTCAAGCTCCCACATGTCCTCCATTGCTAAAGTTACCTCGAGGAAGTTGTTTCATTTTTGCCTGCCAAACTTTCCTTTGGGACTGCTTGTTGTTGATCACATCCTCTTTGTTAAGCTCACAATAAAGTAATGTAACTGAGTACTGTAGACATGAGTAAGTGTGACCTTAGCTCCTTTATTCAAACTCCAGAGTGTTGGTACAGCTTGGAAGACCTGCTTAGATACAGTGCTCCCAAGGGATGCTGGAATCCCTTGGGACTCCAACAGGTATGCCCCCTGGTGGTGGTATGATACAGGTTACCTAGGGTTGCAAACATAACACTCTTGATCACGTTTAGTGTGTATGATGTGCAGAAGACGAAATAGTGGATCTGGAGGTTGAGACGAGCAGATAAAGTCAGTCATATGGATAACCTGTCAGCTTACCAAATCGAAACCCATTTTGCAGTCTTTTCTGTCTGAGCAATTAGCGATGCTCTTCTCGTAGTTCAACTAAAGTTATGTGTTTCATTCTTATGATTTCTTTGAGATAACTTGCAGTGGCAAACAGCCACACAGCTGCTGAGGTTTATAAAGAGGTCTTTCAATTCAGTTTCTTTGTTGTGTTAAAACTGGTTATTTTAGTAACTTTAACAATTTCAAATACAACACAGCAAGGATCGCATAAACAAAGTCTCCACAGTTGGTGCAAGGTACCAAACAGGAAACATTGGGCTTGTATTGTTTGCCAGATTTAATTAGGCAAGTCACATCATACATACAGAGTATGGAGCAGCAGGCACAAGCATCAAGTTTCAGATGGGAAAGGGGAGATATTTATCTTTTAGCAGCTCAAAACAGCAGTAGAAATTTATATAACTGCACAAGAACAGGAAAGTACCAGGTTATTCTCAGTCTGTAATAGAAACAGGAAATGCTGGAAATACTCAGCATCTGTGGAGAGAGAAACAGAGTTAACGTTTCAGGTCGATGACCCTTCGTCAGAACCGGAACAGGTTAGAGATGTAACAGGTTCTTAAACAAATGTGGGGACAGGGAAAGGGGGGGAGGGGAGAAAAGAACAAAAGGGAAAGTCTGTGATAGGGTGGAAGGCACGAGAGATTAAATGACAAACAGTATGATGGTACAAAGCAAAAGGAAATGGCAATGGGACAGGTAAAGAAACAAAAGATGGGTCTAGAAAAGGTGTAAGTGGGAATGGCAGAACCATCAACGGCTGGTATGTGAAAAAATACGGGCAGAGGTCATGGTCTGAAATTGTTGAACTCGAGAAGGCTGTAAAGTGTTAAATCGAAAGATGAGATGCTTTTCCTCGAGCTTGGGTTGAGCTTCATTGAAACAGTGTAGGAGACCGAGGATGGAGAGATCCCAGTGGGAGTGGAGCGGAGAATTAAAGTGACAGGCGACTGGAAGCTCGGAACCACACTTACAGTCTGAACGGAGGTGTTCTGCAAAGCGGTCACCCAATCTGCGTTTGGTCTCCCCAAAGTAGGGGAGACCACATCGTGAGCAGCGAATGCGGTATACTAAATTGCAAGAAGTACAAGTAAATCGCTGTCTCACCTGGAAGGAGTATTTGGGGCCCTGGACAGTGGGAAGGGAGGAGATAAAAGGGCAGGTGTTGCATCTCCTGCGCTTGCACGGGGAAGGTGCCGTGGGAAGGGGAGGAGGTGCTGGGGGTGACTGCGGAATGGACCAGGGTGCCTCGGAGGGAATGGTCCGTTCGGAACGCTGAGAGGCCTTATTCTCAGTCTGTTATTTGATCTAAAGCGCTCCTTTCCTAAGGAGGGCAACAAATTCAGCCAGAATTTGGTTTCTGCTCCCATCGGAACAGGAGGAGGCTATTCAGCCCCTCAAGCCTGTTCCGCCATTCAATTAGATCGCGGCTGATCTGCATCCTAACTCCATCTACCCACCTTGGTTCCGTAATCCTTAATACAATTACCCAACAAAATCTATCGATCTCAGTTTTGGCATTTTCAATTGGCCTATAGCCTCAGCAGCTCTTGAAGGGAGAGAGTTCCAGATTTCCATTCCATTATGTGTGAAGAATTGCTTCCTGACATCATCCATCTAATTTTAACATTTTGCCCCCTGGTTTTGACACCAGAACTAGAGGAAAGAGTTTCTCTCTCTCTCTACCCTATAAACTCGTTTAATGATCTTCAACACCTCAATTAGTTCACCCCTGTTGTCCAGCGTCCCTCTGATGGATAGTGTGTGAGTGTGGAGGGCATTACTGAGTTAGGATCACAGGTGAAGAATGGTCACTCACGCAAGGCACAGAGAGTTGGATGGTGTCTGTGGAACTGTATCCCAGCATGCTCCAGGGCCTGGTGCGCCAGCTCTATTTATAGCCGCCCCGACCTGTGTGAGAACACCACCGCAGGTCGGGGCTATAAATAGAGCTGGAACGCCGGGCCCTGGAACATCGTGGGCGAAGGTGCAGCAAATGAGGGTACGGGGCCCAGAAGAGGCCAAGGGCCCAGGGGCAGTACAGGCCCAGCCCACACTGCGATATGTGTGCGCACTAGGTCCGTGCAGCAGAGCTGGTCTCCAGTCGTCCTGGTTCAACCCTTGCCACTGGATAAAGGCCAAGCTCTGTCGAGCCCGTGTGGTGGCTGATGTGCAACGGTCACTACACGTTAAAAAAGTCCATGCACAGGCATCTTCCACCCCCTCAATTGGAGTTCAGGCCTGAAACATCGGGTCCTTCATCGAAACACCTGTGAACTCTCACGGAAGCAAGTCATCCTCGTTTGAGGGACCACCTTTGAGCGAACCATCGGGAGGGGAAGGGAGGCGAGGGGAGAAAATCCAGGAGGAAAAAACATTATATTAAAAAAACTGGCGAAAACCAGGCCGGTAACCAATAGTTACAATACTTACTCCCACTTTTCTGGCTTCCTTTCCGCCCTGTCCCCATATTAACTTGCTCGTAACTGATTCTCCCACAGGACTGCAACTTTCCCCTCCCACTGACTGCAGGGAAACATTCACACGGGCCCCCGCCTGCAGCCTCCACTCAGCCATATTGCCCCCTCGCTCACGCCCGCTGGCCAGGTAGTCGTTCCGGCCGGGGGTCGGGGCGGGACTCTACATCAATGAGGCGCTGACATTAAGCCTGGCAGGACCTCTGCGCCCCGGCATTGCTGGGTTCATCGCCCACTATCGGGTTCCAGCGCCACCCTCCCATCCTTCCCGTAAATATCAATAACGACAATTTGTATTTCTATAGCGCCTTTAGCATAGTAAAACGTCCCAAGGCGCTTCACAGGAGTGTTATAAGACAAAACAATTTGACACCGAGCCACATAAGGAGAAATTAGGGCAGATGACCAAAAGCTTGGTCAAAGCGGTCGGTTTTAAGGAGCATCTTGAAGGAGGAAAGAGAGGCAAAATTGCCCCTATTTTGCGCCTCGTTAGCATTTCCAGGGGGCGCAAGGCAAGTTTTTGCCCGGGGGAAGGGGCAGTACCACCTCCCGGGAAATTGCCCTGGAGGTTTGGGGGACACTGTCCTGGCAACGTCGCGCACCGCCGGTGATGTCATCGACATGCTCACCGATGCCTCCCCGCCGACCCCTTACCGCCTCACCGGGGAAATTGCCAGCGGGCTGCGAGGGCTGGCGAAGGTGAATGTCAATGCCAGCCTCGTGGGGGGGGGCCTGTAGCACCCCGGGCTGCCATCTTTGTTGGTCGGCTGACTCTTGGGTCGATCTGACCATTGCGGCCCTCGCGTGGACTGGGTCGCCATCATGAAGCCCGGCACTCCGTCTTGGGTGAGTGGGCAGCGGCCCTCCGCTTTAATGGGAGGGGAGGGCCGTTGTAGTATGTCAGCGCTACGCCGAGCATCCGTGTAGCGTTGGCCTCAGTGCCACACGACCGCCTGGGAGCGTCTCCCAAAGGAAGTGGAGCACCGGAGACAGTTAGTGCTCCGTTTTCTTTGAGGGGCGGAAGGCCTAATTCGACATCGGGTGTGGGACTGCTGGGCCGGGTAATAAAATTCCCAGCCCCGGAAGATTAACACCCCCAATCACGACGAGGGGCAATTTCGCTCCCTTAGGGTGGGAATTCCAGAACTTCAGGCCCCAGGCAGCTGAAGGCACGGCCACCAATGGTGGAGTGATTATAATCAGGGATGCTCAAGAGGGCAGAATTCGAGGAGCGCAGACATCTCGGGGGGCTGTGGGGACTGGAGAAGATTACAGAGATAGGGAGGGGCGAGGGATTTGTAAACAAGGAAGAGAATTTTGAAATCGAGGCGTTAATTAACCGGGAGCTAATGTAGGTCAGCGAGTACAGGTGTGATGGGCGAACGGGACTTGGTGCAAGTTCGGACAAGGGCAGCCGAGTTTTGGATGACCTCTAGTTTATGTAGGGTGGAACGTGGAAGTCCAGCCAGGAGTGCGTTGGAATATGCAATCTGTATATGCATTTTCTATGAGTCACTGGGCCAGTTTGCTTTCAGTTTGATTGTTAAGTGAGATCGTTGGAAAGCGATGGAAAAACCCATGCCACACGTTCAGCAAGGATGTGGTGACACACATCAATGTGCTTGTGAAGTGTGACAGGCCCATGGGTACTCGTCTACTTGCTGTGTTTGTGATAGCATCACTCAAAAGTGTGATCCACCACCAGATTTAGGAGACAGGAGACATCCTGTTGATTTATTTGAATCTTAACTTTTAAAAACTCAGTTTGATTCCGAAGCTTTCTAAACACACCCTGTTGTTTCATATCTGGCGTTGCTACTTTTGCCATGTCCCAATCTGGCAGGTGGTGGGGGGAGAGGGCAGGGAGTTGGGGCTATGACTTGAGTTCTGGCATTATTTTCTCCCCAGGCGTCTTTCGGAATGCTCCCGGCCTGGTTCTTTAGCTCGGGACTTTCCCATGCTAACGCCCAAGAGAGGTGTACAACACCTCCCTTAGCGCTGTGTTCCCAGACTCAGGGCCCAGCTGCCCAAACTTACTTACTAAGGCTCAAACTGTTCCCAGGTGCAAACTTTACCGCACTTGTAAAGTCCTGTCCCCTCAGTACAGATTCACACGAGGCATGTAGTGAAGTCAAGGTCACTCTGGACCTGCACCTTTATTTCACAGCTCTGGAATGCTACACTTGCCTGAGACCTGTCCTTATATACCTGTCTCTTGCAAGTGGACCCCTGGTGGTGAGGTATGCTGATGGTTACAGGTCACATCTTATTACAGTCAAGTATCGCATGTTAGGATACAGTTATATATAATAATGTAAGATACATGACATCACCCTCCCCCAAGGTCTTATTGTCTTTATAGGTTCAGTCTCTCAGGTGGTCTACGCTCTCGCATGGAGCGTCTGAGTTGTGGTTCAGTTGTTTGCCTTGGTGTCTGTTTTTCTTTGGGTGTGGTTGCTGGTATCTTGCCTGGGCTGTCTGTTTCGATTGGTGTGATTGTTGTTGACTCGCCTGGGCTGTCTGTTGGGATTGCCCTTTCCTCAGGTTGTTCCCTCTGTCTGTCCACCAGGTGTGGTGCGAGTTCCACATTGTAGTCTGCCTCTGGTTCCGCAGTGTTGTTGGTAAATCTGCTTTTGACTTGGTCTACATGACTCCGGCAGGTTTTGCCATTGTCCATTTGTACTACCAGTAGCCTGTTTCCTTCCTTGCCCATTACTGTCCCTGCAAGCCATTTGGGACTCCTGCCATAGTTTAGTACAAACACTTTGTCCCCTACCTCATTCCATCTCCCCCTCGAATTTCTGTCATGGTACTCAATCAGCTTACGGCGCTTTGCCTCAACGATTTCGTGCATGTCTGGGAGGATTAATGAGAGACTTGTTTTTAAAGTCCTTTTCATCAACAGTTGTGCGGGAGGGATCCCAGTCAATGAGTGCGGACGAGATCTGTATGCCAGCAGCAGTCGCGACAGGCGACCCTGCAGCGTGGGACCTTGGATTTTAAGCATGCCTTGTTTAATGATTTGCACTGCTCTCTCCGCCTGGCCGTTGGAGGCCGGCTTGAATGGTGCCGTCTTGACGTGATTTATGCCGTGGTCAATTATAAAGTCTTGGAATTCTGCGCTGGTGAAGCACAGACCATTGTCACTGACTAATATGTCAGGGATTCCGTGCGTTGCAAACATGGTTGCGAGGCTCTCCACAGTGGTGGAGGTTGTGCTCGAGTTTAAAATGGTGCATTCGATCCACTTTGAAAATGTATCTACAACTACGAGGAACATTTTGCCCATGAATGGGCCTGCATAGACTACGTGCACCTGCGACCACGGTTTGGTAGGCCAGGGCCAGGGGCTCAGTGGAGCCTCCCTGAGGGCATTGCTGAGTTGGGCACGAATGGTGCACCTTCGGACGCAGAGCTCCAAGTCCGCGTCAATACCAGGCCACCAGATGTGGGATCTGGCTATGGCCTTCATGAGAACGATTCCCGGGTGCTCGCGGTGGAGCTCCCGGAAAAATGCCTCTCTGCCTCGCAGAGGCATGACTACTCGGCTGCCCCACATCAGGCAGTCTGCTTGTAGTGATAGCTCATGCATGCGTCTGTGAAATGGTTTTAATTCCTCGGGGCACGCATCGCGAGCCTCTGCCCAGTCACTGGTTAGGACACATCTTTTTACTAAGGATAATGTGGGGTCGCTGGCCGTCCAGGCTCTAATTTGGCGAGCCGTCATGGGCGAACCTGTGGACTCAAAGGCATTGATTGCCATGACTATCTCACAGTCCTGTTCGTCAGACCCTTCCGTGGTCGCCAGGGGTAGCCTGCTGAGCGCGTCGGCACAGTTGTCTGTGCCTTATGGTATAGTTGTAGGACGTCAGCATGAGTGCCCACCGTTGAATTCGCGCCGAGGCGTTGGTGTTTATTGCCTTGCTCTCGGATAGGAGGGACGTGAGGGGCTTGTGGTCGGTTTCTAACGCGAACTTGGCCCCGAAAAGGTATTGGTGCATCTTTTTGACACCGTACACGCACGCGAGGGCCTCCTTCTCTACCATTCCGTACCCGCGCTCCGCCCACGAAAGTGACCTGGAGGCATAAGCTATGGATTGCAATTTGCCCGCACTATTGACATGTTTCAAAACGCACCCGACCCCATACGCTGACGCATCGCATGTGAGAACTAGCTTTTTACCTGGATCAAAGAAAGTCAAAACACTGTTGGAACACAGAAGGTTGCGTGCCTTATTGAAGGTGCGCTCCTGGGCGTCCCCCCAAAACCAATCGCATCCCTTCCTGAGTAGCACGTGGAGAGGCTCCAGCAGCGTGCTTAAGTTCTGCATAAAGTTCCCAAGGTAATTGAGTAGCCTGAGAAAGGCGCGCAGTTCTGAGACATTCCGGGGCCTGGGTGCCAGGCGAATTGCTTCTGCTTTGGACTTTGTTGGGCGGATTCCATCAGTGGCAATCCTTCTGCCCAAAAATTCAACCTCGGGTGCGAGAAACAGGCACTTGGATTTCTTGACTCGTAGGCCTACCCGATCTAACCGCTTTAGTACTTCCTCCAAATTACGGAGATGGGAGTCGGTGTCCCTGCCCGTGATAAGTATGTCGTCTTGAAATACAACCGTCCCCGGGATGGACTTGAGCAGACTCTCCATGTTGCGCTGGAATATCGCAGCTGCCGACCTGATGCCGAATGGGCATCGATTGTACATGAAAAGGCCTCGATGTGTGTTGATGGTGGTGAGTAGCTTGGATTCCTCGGTCAATTCTTGCGTCATATACGCAGATATGAGGTCTAGTTTTGAGAAAAGTTTACCTCCAGCCAATGTGGCAAATAAGTCCTCCGCTCTGGGCAGCGGGTACTGGTCCTGTAGGGAGACTCTGTTTATGGTAGATTTGTAGTCCCCACAGATTCGTACGGATCCATCAGACTTCATGACTGGGACGATGGGACTTGCCCAGTCGCTAAATTCCACAGGTGATATAATGCCTTCCCGCAGAAGCCTGTCTAGTTCGTGTTCAATCTTTTCCCTCATCACATAGGGTACAGCTCTGGCCTTGTGATGAACCGGTCTAGCATCCTGTGTGATGTAGATTTTGACTTTGGCCCCTTTGAAAGTGCCCACACCTGGCTGAAAGAGATGTTCAAATCACTTTATAACTGTTGAGCAGGAGGTCCGTTCCTCTAATGACATGGCATGGACATCATCCCATTTCCAGTTTAGTTTTGCCAGCCAGCTTCTCCCCAGCAGTATTGGGGGGTCTCCGGGAACAATCCACCAGGGGAAGTCGGTTCACTGACCCTTTGTGTGTGACAGAGAGCATGGCGTTGCCGAGGACTGGTACGATTTCTTTGGTTTAGGTCCTTAGTTTGGTGTCGACCCTTGTGAGTTTTGGTCTGTCTCTTTTATGCGGCCACAGTTGTTCAAATTGTTGAGCGCCCATGAGAGATTGACTCGCTCCCGTATCCAGCTCCATGTTGACAGATATCCCGTTGAGTAGGACCCTCATCATTATAGGAGGCGTCCTGTCGTAGGAGCAGCGGCCATTGATCGTGTTGACCCGCTGTACATCGGTGTACTGACCCCACCTTCTTCTGGTCCGCTTTCCGACCCATCCGATTCGTATACCAGCCGAGCTGCCGTCTTTTTGCACATGCGGGCCAAATGCCCTGTATATTCACAGTTCCTGCAATCAGCCTGTTGAAATCGACATCCCCTTAACGAGTGCCCACCCCCACACCTCCAGCACAGACTGCTTGCAAAGAATGAGCTGCGTCTGGCTGATCTCTCTTGAGCTTCTCTCAGTTTGTAGTTGATTGCTCGCATTGTGGGTTGATGAGGTGTGAACGGCCGTTCCTGTGGCCCTTGATGGCTTCTGTTGCCACTGCTTGCTGTCGAGAGCCTGTTCTCCCGGTTTTGTCCGTGTGTGGGGGTAGCATCTTGTTTAGTGCTGTGAACTTCTTGTTCCGATATTTCGTTAGTTGTCGTACCTGCATTGTAAATCAACCTCGTTTCTTCTTCCCCTACCAAGAATGTCTGTGCAACCAGTGCTGCTGCCTCTTAGGTCAGGTTCTTGGTCTCCATGAGCTTTCGGAATATGCCTGCGTGGCCTATTCCTTCAATGAAAAAGTCTCTCAGCATTTCTCTCCTCAGTTCATCGGAGAACTCACATAAACTAGCCAACCTCCGAAGTTCCGCCATGAAGTCGGGTATGCTCTGGCCCACACAGCGTCTGTAGTTGTAGAACCTGTGTCTGGCCATGTGTAGGCTGCTCGCTGGCTTCAGGTGGTCTCTTACCAGTGTGCTCAATTCTTCAAACGACTTGCTTGCTGGTTTCTCGGGTGCCAGCAGATCCTTCATTAAAGCGTATGTTTTCGAGCCACAGCTGGTCAAGAGATGGGCTCTTCTCTTGTCTGCCTTATCGTCGCCTAACCAGTCTTTGGTTACAAAGCTTTGCTGGAGCCTTTCTATAAAGTCCTCCCAATTGTCTCCCGCATTGTACTTTTCATCTGATCCGTTGTTCGCCATTCTGTGGATTCTGTAATCCCGTAACTCATCGCCACTGTAAAGTCCTGTCCCCTCAGTACAGATTCACACGAGGCATGTAGTGAAGTTAAGGTCACTCTGGACCTGCACCTTTATTTCACAGCTCTGGAATGCTGCACTTGCCTGAGACCTGTCCTTATATACCTGTCTCTTGCAAGTGCACCCCTGGTGGTAAGGTATGCTGGTGGTTACAGGTCATATCTTATTACAGTCATGTATAGCATGTTAGGATACAGTTATATATAATAATTTAAGATACATGACAACACTGAAATCATCAAAGCCAAAAATCCAGCCCATAGTTCTTAATAACAAGATCCTCTACATCTAGGTATACAGGAGAGAACAGAAAAAATTTAATTCTATTTAATATAAGAACATAAGAAATGTGAGCAGGAGTAGCCCATACGGCCCCTCGAGCCTGCTCCGCCATTTAATAATATCATGGCTGATTATCGACCTCAACTCCACTTTCCCACTCCCATTTCCATATCCCTTGATTCCCCCAGAGTCCAAAAATCTATCTATCTCAGCCATGAATATATTCAGAGACTCAGCATCCACAGCCTTCTGGGTCAGAGAATTACAAAGATTCACAACCCTCTGAGTGAAGAAGTTCCTCCTCATCTCAGTCTTAAATGGCCTGCCCCTTATCCTGAGACTATGCCCCTTAACCCTAGACACTCCAGCCAGAGGAAACAACCTCTCAGCGTCTGCCCTGTCAATCACCTTCAGGATCGTGTTTGTTTCAATGAGATCACCTCTCATTCTTCTACACTTCAGAGAGTATAGGCCCATTCTACACAATCTCCCATCATAAGACAGCCCTCTCCTCCCAGGAATCAATCTAGTGAACCTCCATTCTGCTGCCTCCAAGGCAAGTATATCCTTCCTTAGATAAGGAGACCAAAACTGTGTACAGTACTCCAGGTGTGATCTCACCAAGGCCATGCACAGTTGTAGCAAGACTTCCTTACTCTTATACTCCAACCCCCTTGCAATAAAGGACAACATGCCATTTGCCTTCCTTATTGCTTGCTGTACCTGCATGCTAGCTTTCTGTGTTTCTTGCACAAGGACATCTAAATCTCTCTGAACACCAACATTTAAAAGTTTCTCACCATTTAAAAAATATTTTGTTTTTCTATTCTTCCTACCAAAGTGAAGTACCTCACATGTCCCCACATTATACACCATCTGCTGCCTACTGCCCACTCACTTAGTCTATTTATATCCCGTTGCAGACGCTTTGTGTTCTCCTCACAGCTTACTGTCCAGCCGAGCTCTGTATCATCGCAAGCTTGGATACATTACAAAATAGCATCTGGTTTACAGATTTCCAGACCACATATTCAAAAATTAAACCATACATTCCAAGCACCAAGGGTAATGATCTTTATTACACAGAATCAGTAAAAATTCATTTCTCCAAGTTTTTGGATGCTTGTTTGTGTCATAGGTCCTACCACAAGCCTGATTACATCCTCACATACTACACAAGTGCACGGTAATAGGAGCTACATATAATCTTCTGATTTAAGACAGGCCTCCTCCCAAACACTGCTTTGCCCATATAAAATGGGTCGGTTCTTGGGGTGAATGAGTGCTGCCAGCCGTTTGTTACACTTGCACTTGCCCGTAGACTTTCGATGGATTTTTGCACTGCAATTTCCTGTGAACTCATTGCCATTTAATCACTCGTGCTGAGTGAGAATAATTCTCCATCCCACTCTGAGATAAGAACATAAGAAATAGGAGCAGGAGTCGGCCATTTGGCCCCTTGCGCCTACTCCACCATTCAATACGATCATCTGATCTTCTAACTCAACTCCACTTTCCTGCACTGTCCCCATATGCTTTGATTCCCTTAATATCCAAAAATGAGGTAAATAAGGTTGCACTGATAAAGTGCAACATCCCCACTGACACCTGGGAGTCCCTGGCCAAAGACCGCCCAAAGTGGAGGAAGTGCATCCGGGAGGACGTTGAGCACCTCGAGTCTCATCGCCGACAGCATGCAGAAATCAAGTGCAGGCAGCGGAAGGAGCGTGCGGCAAACCAGTCCCACAACTCCCCCCCCTCCCCCCACTCTCTCTCTCTCCCCAGTGTGTTAAAAAAATTGTCTTTGACTCCACATTTTGATGTGCAAGGTACTTTATGAAGAGAGGGTGTTCCCCCTCGTGGGGGAATCTAGAACAAGGGGGCATAGTTTCAGAATAAGTGGTCGCCCATTTAAAACTGAGATGAGGAGGAACTTCTTCTCTCAGAGGGTTTTAAATCTGTGGAATTCTCTGCCCTAGAGAGCTGTGGAGGCTGGATCATTGAATATATTTAAGGCGGAGATAGACAGATTTTTGAGCGATAAGGGAATAAGGGGTTATGGGGAACGGGCAGGGAAGTGGAGCTGAGTCCATGATCAGATCAGCCATGATCTTATTGAAGGGGTCAAATGGCCTACTCCTGCTCCTATTTCTTATGTTCTCTGTCCTCGACCTCCCCCATTGCCCTCCTAATGAAGGGCAATGGAAGCTCAAGGAACAACACCTCATCTTTCGACCAGGCACTTTACAGCGTTCTGGACTCAACAGTGAGTTCAACAATTTCAGACCAAATCCACTGCTCCCATTTTTTGTGGACGGCAGCTGTTGGTCGTGTTTCTACCGTTGCCATTTACACCTCCTCTGGACCCATGTTTTGTTTCTTTACTTATCCCATTACCATCACCTATTGCTCGCACCGTCACCTCTTTGTCATTTCATCTGTTCTGCTTTCCACCTTATCACAGACCCTCCCTTTTGTTCTTTCCTCCCCTCCCCACTTTCCCTGCCCCTGTACTTGCCTAAAGCCTGTTACACATAGAAACATAGAAAATAGGTGCAGGAGTAGGCCATTCGGCCCTTCTAGCCTGCACCGCCATTCAATGAGTTCATGGCTGAACATTCAACTTCAGTACCCCATTCCTGCTTTCTCGCCATACCCCTTGATCCCCCTAGTAGTAAGGACCTCATCTAACTCCTTTTTGAATATATTTAGTGAATTGGCCTCAACAACTTTCTGTGGTAGAGAATTCCACAGGTTCACCACTCTCTGGGTGAAGAAGTTCCTCCGCATGTCGGTCCTAAATGGCTTACCCCTTATCCTTAGACTGTGACCTCTGGTTCTGGACTTCCCCAACATTGGGAACATTCTTCCTGCATCTAACCTGTCTAACCCCGTCAGAATTTTAAATGTTTCTATGAGGTCCCCTCTCATTCTTCTGAACTCCAGTGAATACAAGCCCAGTTGATCCAGTCTTTCTTGATAGGTCAGTCCCGCCATCCCGGGAATCAGTCTGGTGAACCTTCGCTGCACTCCCTCAAAAGCAAGAATGTCCTTCCTCAGGTTAGGAGACCAAAACTGTACACAATACTCCAGGTGTGGTCTCACCAATGCCCTGTACAACTGTAGCAACACCTCCCTGCCCCTGTACTCAAATTCCCTTGCTATGAAGGCCAACATGCCATTTGCTTTCTTAACCGCCTGCTGCACCTGTATGCCAACCTTCAATGACTGATGTACCATGACACCCAGGTCTCTTTGCACCTCCCCTTTTCCTAATCTGTCACCATTCAGATAATAGTCTGTCTCTCTGTTTTTACCACCAAAGTGGATAACCTCACATTTATCCACATTATACTTCATCTGCCATGCATTTGCCCACTCACCTAACCTATCCAAGTCGCTCTGCAGCCTCACAGCATCCTCCTCGCAGCTCACACTGCCACCCAACTTAGTGTCATCCGCAAATTTGGAGATACTACATTTAATCCCCTCATCTAAATCATTAATGTACAGTGTAAACAGCTGGGGCCCCAGCACAGAACCTTGCGGTACCCCACTAGTCACTGCCTGCCATTCTGAAAAGTACCCATTTACTCCTACTCTTTGCTTCCTGTCTGACAACCAGTTCTCAATCCATGTCAGTACACTACCCCCAATCCCATGTGCTCTAACTTTGCACATCAATCTCTTGTGTGGGACCTTGTCGAACGCCTTCTGAAAGTCCAAATATACCACATCAACTGGTTCTCCCTAATCCACTCTACTGGAAACATCCTCAAAAAATTCCAGAAGATTTGTCAAGCATGATTTCCCTTTCACAAATCCATGCTGACTTGGACCTATCATGTCACCTCTTTCCAAATGCACTGCTATGACATCCTTAATAATTGATTCCATCATTTTACCCACTACCGATGTCAGGCTGACCGGTCTATAATTCCCTGTTTTCTCTCTCCCTCCTTTTTTAAAAAGTGGGGTTACATTGGCTACCCTCCACTCCATAGGAACTGATCCAGAGTCAATGGAATGTTGGAAAATGACTGTCAACGCATCCACTATTTCCAAGGCCACCTCCTTAAGTACTCTGGGATGCAGTCCATCAGGCCCTGGGGATTTATCGGCCTTCAATCCCATCAATTTCCCCAACACAATTTCCCGGCTAATAAGGATTTCCCTCAGTTCCTCCTCCTTACTAGACCCCCCGACCCCTTTTATAACCGGAAGGTTGTTCGTGTCCTCCTTCGTGAATACCGGACCAAAGTACTTGTTCAATTGGTCCGCCATTTCTTTGTTCCCCGTTATGACTTCCCCTGATTCTGACTGCAGGGGACCTACGTTTGTCTTTACTAACCTTTTTCTCTTTACATATCTATAGAAACTTTTGCAATCCGTCTTAATGTTCCCTGCAAACTCAGACGTTTCCCAGTTCTGAAAAAAGGCCACCACCAACAACAACAACAACTTGTATTTATATAACGCCTTTAATGTGGTAAAACATCCCAGGATGCTTCACAGGAGTATTATACAATCATAGAACGGTTACAGCATGGAAGAAAGCCATTCGACCCCTCGAGCCCATGCCGGCTCTCAGCTAGTCCCATTCCCCTGCCCTTTCCCCGTAGCCCTGCAATTATTTTTCCTTCAGATACTTTTCCAACTCCTTTTTGGAAGATAAGATTGAGTCTGCCTCCACCACCCTTTCAGGCCGTGTATTCCAGATCCTAACCACTCGCTGCGTAAAAATGTTTTTTCTTACATCGCCTTAGGTTCTTTTGCCAATCACCTTACATCTGTGTCCTCTGGTCCTCGACCTTTCTGCGAATGGGAACAGTTTATCTCTAACTACTCTGTCAAGACCCCTCATGATTTTGAACACCTTTATCAAATCTCCTCTCGACCTTCTCTGCTCCAAGGAGAACAACCCCAGCTTCTCCAGTCTATCCACGTAACTAAAGTCCCTCATCCCTGGAATTAGGGAGATTTATAGGAAGATCTTTATCCCTTGATTCAGAGCTGCATATTTATGAATGGACATTTTTCAGTAATTATCATGGGAATTTCCCCATGTTAAAATCCCATTAACAACACCGTGTCTTGCAGTTGCGAAATGACTTTAAAAAGAGTCAGGGCCAGGGTGTCTCCAAGTGACTGAGAATCATTCAAGTCACAATAAAGAAAAAGAAACATTCATTTCATAGGGGTTAATATATTAACATGGATAGAGGATTGGCTAACTAACAGAAAAGAAAGAGTCGTGATAAATGGGTCATTTTCCAGTTGGCAAGGGATTGGTGCTGGGTCCTCAACTATTTACAGTCTATATTAATGACTTGGATGAAGGGACCGAGTATAATGTAACCAAGTTTGCTGATGAAAGAAAGATAGGTGGGAAAGCAAATTGTGAGGAGGACATAAACAATCTGCAAAGAGATATAGACAGACTAAGTGAGTGGACAAACATTTGGCAGAGGGAGTATAATGTGGGAAAATGTGAGGCTATCCACTTTGGCAGAAATAATAGAAAAGCAATTTATAATTTAAATGGAGAAAAATTGCAAAGTGCTGCAGTACAGAGGGACCTGGGGGTCTTTGTGCATGAACACATAAAGTTAGTATGCAGGTACAGCAAGTAATCAGAAAGGCAAATGGAATGTTGGCCTTTATTGCAAGGGGGATAGAGTATACAAGCAGAGAAGTCCTGCTACAACTGTACAGAGTATGGATGAGGCCACACCTGGAGAACTGCGTACAGTTTTGGTCTCCATATTTAAGGAAGGATATACTTGCATTGGAGGCTGTTCAGAGAAGGTTCATTAGGTTGAATCTGGAGATGAGGGGGTTGAATTATGAAGATAGGTTGAGTTGGTTGGGCCTATATTTACCTTGCATGTGTCAGCTGTGGCTCAGTGGGTAGCACACTCATGTGCTGAGTCAGGAGGTTGTGGGTTCAAGTCCTGCTCCAGGAACTTGAGCATATAAAATATTTAGACGGATATTCCAGGAGAGTGTCGCAGGTGCTGTTTTTTGGATGAATCATTAAACCAAGGACCCGTCTGCCTTTCGGGTGGACGTAAAAGATCCCATCGCACTATTTTGAAGAAGAGCAGCAGAGTTATTCCCGGTGACCTGGCAAATATATATCTCTCATTCAACACAACAAAAAACAGATTATCGGGTCATTATCACATTGCTGTTTGTGGGAGCATGCTGTGTGCAAATTGGCTGCTGAGTTTCCTACATTACAACAGTGACTGCACTCCAAAGGTACTTCAGTGGCTGTAAAGTGCTTTGTGACATCTGGTGGTTGTGAAAGGCGCTATATAAATCAATGGGCCGGATTTCGAGAAGTTTGCAATCGGGTTTTCGCTGCGATTTGACCCTCCGCAGCGAAAACCCACTCGCAAAGTCCAGGCGGGATCCTCGGGTACCTGTTTGCGGTGGTGCTTCCAAGTACCCTCTACATATCTCTCTAATATTCCAACGGCAGCCATGGTTGCGTGAAAGTTCGTATTCTGTTACTCGTCACCAATTATTATGTATCCAAGAACTCCTCGAGTCTTAGTACTGTGAGCTAAACTTAGTGCGACCTTAGTCTTCTTTATTACAACTCCAGAGTGCCTAAACAACATGGCAGCCAATCTTTTTACTGGCCCTGCACATGTGTGCAGGTGACCATTCGGACTCCAACAGTCGCGCCCTCTGGTGGCAAGTAATACATAGTTACATACATAACAGTCGGTGCAACCCTGCCAGCAGCGGTAAGTGTGAAAACCTGCAAGAAAGTTAAGTGCAACATTTTATCTTTACAGTTTTTTGCAGTGGTTAGATCGTTAAGGATCTTTTAAAATGTTTTTGGAATGATTTTTGGAATTTTTTCCCCCCTCCCAGGGCCTCTCTTGCAGCGATTCCGGCCCTGAACTAAATTTGGCGAAACTCACATTTTTGCGCCACGAATCCTCATGCAACGCCCCCCTTACTGAATCACCGGCACAGACGTAAAACCCAAACGGTCGGCCTATAAACGGCAGCGCAGCGAAAATGGCAAGTTTCACGGATCGCTAGCGTTTTCGCCGAAGAAACCTGAAAGCCGAGAATCTGGCACCTGGTCTTTCGTTCTTTTGCATTATCGTTCTTCAGGGGCTGTGCTTTACACGTTCTCACAGCTCTTGGAAGAAATCTTCCCGAATAAACCTTCAGAACTGATTAAATCAATCTGGAGGGAGCTCTGGAATTACTGAAAAGTCACAAAGGGGTGTTTGCTTTAATATTTGCCAAGAGTCAGACTTCCTGCCTCTGCCTGCAGAAGTAAATCCCCATCATCACATCTAACTGCTGTGGAAATTACTCAAAGGGAATGTCCCCCTTGTTTCCTCCACGAACACTAATCTGCTGGGATTTTCCTATTCCTTGAATCCTATGACTATTTGGCGAAACGCTGTTCCTTTGGTATTTGACTGAGTTTTCACCTTCATGGAAGTTCCCTCAGATTGGAAAATCCACACCAAACCCCTTTTGTTTTCCGTCATTTTACACTTAAATGCAAGGACCCATTTTGACTGATGTTGAAAGAAAGAAAGAAGGACTTGGATTTATATAGCGCCTTTCACGTCCACCGGAAGTCTCAAAGCGCTTTACAGCCAATGAAGTACTTTTTTTTTTTAAAAGTGTTGTAATGTGGGAAAAGCAGCAGCCATACGCAAGCCAAGAGAACAGCAAGCTCCCACCCACAGATAATGACCAGACAAATTGTTTTTGTTGTTGGTTGAGGGATAAATATTGGCCAGGACACTAGGGATAATTCCCCTGCTCATCTTCAAAATAGTACCGTGGGATCTTTTACATCCACCTGAGAGAGTAGACAGGGGCTCTGTTTAACATCTCATCTGAAAGACAGCACCTCCCACAGTGCAGCGCTCCCTCAGCACTGCACTGCACTGGAGTGTCAGCCTGGATTTATGTGCTTAAGTTCCTGGAGTGGGACTTGAATCCACAACCTTTTGGCTCAGAGGCAAGTGTGCTGCCCACTGAGCCACAGCTGACATGGTTTAGGTTCCCGACCTTCCATTATTGCCTTGGAGTTTCCAGGGATTAAAGATTAATCTCCAGATACATTGCTGCAAGCAAACCTCCAGGCGAAAAATCAGAAAATTGTGTTTTTTAAAAATTCTTTGAATACTTTTGTTTATTGGACGTGGGCAGGAAACCTTTTTTGACTGGCAGTCAAGAATCATCCAATCAGGTAATGGCTCGCTTTCCAATTGGTGTGGGAAGCGGGTGTACCTCGAGCTGGACATGTGGGGCGACGGTGACAAGAATGTGGGGGGGCGGGGCCGGTGGAGGCAGGACGTCATGTGATGACACCTCCAGGAATATGTCGCCCATTTAGAACTGAGATGAGGAGGAATTTCTTCTCCCAGAGGGTCGTGAACCTGTGGAATTCTCTGCCCCAGAGATCTGTGGAGGCTGGTTCATTGAATATATTTAAGGTGGAGATAGACAGATTTTTGAATGATAGGGGAGTGAAGGGTTTATGGGGAGTGGGCAGGGAAATGGAGCTGAGTCCATGATCAGATCAGCCAGCCATGATCTTATTGAATGGTGGAGCAGGCTCGAGGGGCCAAATGGCCGACTCCTGCTCCTATTTCTTATGTTTCTAAGAGTGGGTAACACTACTGACGGTCCTTCTGAATAACTCAAAGCTGAGAAGTAGCTGAAGAGATGGGTCACGAGCCTGCACCGTCTTTTGGTAGAAGGTTGGTTTGCACTATCTCTAATCTCTACTGTCTGATCACAGTTTGATTCTCACACACGATAAGGAGCGAACGAACAGACGCTGTTTCTCAGAACTGGAGACCAACTTGCGGTTATTACACAGAACCCGCTTGTGCGTGTGTCAGCTTTTTCTGCTTATATTAAGTTTTGAGGCTAAATTATCAGAAATCAGGCAGGTTTTCTGTAATTGGTTGTGTTTTCATTTCAAGGTTCTGTTTTTCATTATTTTAGAGAATTGTTACATGAATAAATAGCAAGCAATCTTCCTTCAAAATGTTGCCCTGGATGACATCATTTAGGCCCATTATTTCATTTGGGTGGCAGATAACGTGAGGCGACTGAGGAAAATCTATAGATTAGCAAATCATTTTATTGCAGCAAAAGCACGTTTTGTAAACACATGCAACAATGTTCCCCATCACAAAATGGAGTCCTCGCTCAACTTGCGAGGCACAATTAGTGCCTCCGGGGGGCGCCAAATAGGCCCAAGGCAGTTTGCGCCCAGGCAAGGGTGGGCACTACCACCTCCCGGCAAATTGCCCCCGTGGTTTGAGAGGCGCTGACCCTGCAGAGCTGCGCCCCGCGGATAGCATAGAACCATAGAAATTTATAGCACAGAAGGAGGCCATTCAGCCCATCGTGTCCGCGCTGGCCGACAAAGTGCTATCCAGCCTCATCCCATTTTCCAGCTCTTGCTCCGTAGCCCTGTAGGTTACGGCACTTCAAGTACCTTTTCAATGTGGTGAGGGTTTCTGCCTCTACCACCCTTTCAGGCAGTGAGTTCCAGACCCCCACCACCCTCTGGATGAAAACATTCTCCTCAAATCCCCACTAAACCTCCTCCCAATTACTTTAAACCTATGCACCCTGGTTATTGACCCGCCCCCTGCGAAGGGAAATAGGTCCATCCTATCCACTCTCTCTAGGCCACTCTGTGGGTGCTGAATCTCCCACATCTCCACGCCCTACTGTACTGGCTTTCAACAGCGTGCTTTCAATTTCTGATTCCAGATCATCTATGTATATGCTAACCAACAGTGGTCCCAGCACGGATCCATGAAGGCATCACTTCCCACGGACAGCACTTCCTACTTTCTTCCCGTCAAAGAAACTTCCTTTAACCCCTACCCTCTGTTTTCTTTTTTGGAGTCCATTCTGCTGCCTAGCCCCTGACTCCATACACCCTGACCATTGTCAAGCTTCTCTTCTGTGGCACCTTAGCGAAGGCCTTCTGAAAGTCTGTGTACATCACATCCGCTACACAGCCCTTGTCTACTCTTTCTGTTATTCTTCAAAGAATTAAATAAGTCAATTGGCTAAACGTGGCTCCTTTTAGAAATACATGATAACTATTTTAGTTTATCATATTCTCTGTCTCTAAGAATTTTGTTACCTGATCTTTTAGCAAATATTCCAGTAGCTTTCCTACCACTGACATTAAGCTAACTGGTCTATAATTCCTTGGGTTAGTTCTATCTCCCTTTGATAGGATAATTACATTTGCTGTTCACCAGTCCTCTGGCACTAATCTTTTTTCTATTGATTATATCCTTGTGCTTAATTTCCTCCAATGCCTCACCTTTCCCTATCTGTACCCTCCTCCAGTGCTAAAACCTACCCCGCCCCCTCCCATAACTCTCTATTCTTCCGACACCAGCCTCTTGTGTTCCCTCTCCTCCCTTCACTCCACCAATGGCAGCCATGCCTTCAGCTAAAGTATCTAGGTCCCACCCTCCAGATTCGCTGCGTAAAGTGTAATAGAGCTCCCTCTAGTGGACTACTGTGGCAATGCAACTACTGATGTAAATAATAAAGGATCATGTGGCAAGGTCACATGATAACAGTTTAGAGCTATCTTGTGCAGTATATTGTATTAGTGATATCGTAAGAATATATCACATAATCCGCTCTGCCTCTCCACCTCCCTATCTTTATTTAAGACCTTCCTTAAAGTACACCTCTTTGGCCAAGCCTTTAGTCATGCCTTCTAATATCTCCTTCTTTGTTTTGACTTATATCTCCACTTTTTCTCTTATACCTCCCTGAAGCACCTTAGGATATTTTCAACAGTGCATGCTGTTTTTGAGTGTTTCAACTTACAATGGTTCTGTCTTCTTCTCCTTCTTAGGCAGTCCCTCGGAGTCGAGGATGACTTGCTTCCGTACCAAAATGAGTTCGAAGGTGACTGATGAGACTAATGCGGGACTCACAGTCTCTGTCACAGGTGGGGCAGACGGTGGTTGGAGGGACAGGTGGGTGGGGTGCTTGGGTTGTCGTATGCCCCTTCCGTTGTTTGCGCTATGCTTCCGCGTGCTCCTGGCAAAGAGACTCGAGGTGTTCGGTGCCTTCACGCACGCTTCTCCTCTACTTTGAGCGATCTTGTGCTAGGGATTCCCAAGAATCGGTGGGGATGTTACATTTTTCCAAGGAGGTTTTGAGGGTGCCCTTGAAGCGTTTCCTCTGCCCTCCTGGGATTCGCTGACGGGGCCGAGCTCAGAGTAGAGTGCCTGTTTCGGGAGTCTTGTATCAGGAATGTGGACAATGTGGCCTGTCCATCGGAGCTGATTGAGCGTGGTCAATGCCTCGATGCTGGGGATGTTGGCCTGAGAGAGAACGCTGACGTTGGTGCGTCTATCCACCCACTGGATTGGCAGGGTTTTGACGAGGCAACGTTGGTGGTACTTCTCCAATGCTTTGAGATGCCTGCTGTACATTGTCCATGTCTCTGAAGCATATAGGAGGGCGGGTATCACTACTGCTCTGCAGTCGCTGTAATAGAACAACAACAACTTGTAATTACATAGCACCTTTAATGTAGTAAAACATCCCAAGGCGCTTCTCAGGAGTGTTGTAAGACAAAGATTTGACACCGAGCCACAAAAGGAGAAATTGGGACAGATGACCAAAAACCTGGTCAAAGAGGTAGGTTTTTAAGGAGCGTCTTAAAAGAGGAAAGAGAGGTGGAGAGGTTTAGGGAGGGAGTTCCAGAGCTTAGGGCCCAGGCAGCTGAAGGCACGGCCAGCAATGGTGGAGCGATTATAAAGTGAGATGCTGAAGCGGGCAGATATCTCGGGGGGAGGGGGGGTTGTGGGACTGAAGGAGATTACAGAGATAGGGAGGGGCGAGGCCATGGAGGGACCTGTAAAGAAGGATGTGAATTTTGAGATCGAGACGTTGCTTAACCGGGAGCCAATGTAGGTCAGCGAGCACAGGGGGTGATGGGTGAGCGGGACTTGGGTGAGAGTTCGGACACGGGCAGCTGAGTTTTGGATCACCTCTAGTTTACCTAGGATTGAATGTGGGAGGTCAGCCAGAAGTGAGTTGGAATAGTCAAGTCTAGAGGTAACAAAGGAATTGAAGAGGGTTTCAGCCGCGGATGAGCTGAGACAGGGGGTGGAGAGGGGCGATGTTAGGGAGGTGGAAATAGGCGGCCTTAGTTATGCTGTGAGTGTGTGATGGAAGCTCATTTCAGACTCGCACCAAGTCCCGCTCACCCATCACCCCTGTGCTCGCTGACCTACATTAGTTTCCGGTTAAGCAACAGCTCGATTTCAAAATTCTCATTCTTATTTTCAAATCCCTCCATAACCTTGCCCCTCTCTGTCTCTGTAATCTCCTCCAGCCCTGAGATGTCTGCGCTCCTCTAATTCTGCCCTCTTGAGCATCCCTGATTATAATCACTCGATCATTGGTGCCTTCTGTTGCCTAGGCCCCAAGCTCTGGAACTCTCTGCCTAAACCTTGCCGTCTCTCTGTCTCTCTTTCCTCCTTCAAGTCGCTCCGTAAAACCTACCTCTTTGATCAAGCTTTTGGTCACCTGCGCTAATTTCTACTTATGTGGCTCGGTGTCAAATTTTTATCTCAGAACACTCCTGTGAAGCACCTTGGGATGTTTCACTATGTTAAAGGTGCAATATAAATACAAGTTGTTGTTGTTGTCGTCAAATATGACACCAAGGTTGCGAAAAGTGAACAGAAAGGGGGCATTAGTGTTGCACCTCTCAATCACTGGAAGTCTCAACTACATTTATATGTACGGCGTGAACTTCTGTCAATCTGATTAGCTCAGCAAGCGGACAGAAGCAAGCTCCTCCTCCATTGTCCCACAGATGTCTGTCTTCTGATTCCCCATCAATGATTATGCAGTGCCCCCTGCTGGTAAGGCAGTGATTCGTTCCATGTGAAACTGTGGCTAACAATTGAAATAATTTATCCGTGCAATTTATGATCTATATGGAGGAAGATAAAATATTGGCCCTGGATTTGCGGTCGGAGGCTTCCCGCGGGGAATTGCCTCCAATCCACATATAAAATGCCCGCGTACCTAGTGGTCTGGGAGGTGTGGAGATTCACGGTCCTGGGACACTCCGGGTACCCACGGGAAGAGGCCCGGGTAGCTCAGGGGCGCACGCGGTTCACAAACACCCCTGGAATCACGTGGGCCGGCCCAACCAATGACAGAAGGGAATCCCCATTCATGCTTATGAGGATTCCGTATATACGGAAACCCCATTAAGTATGAATGGGAATACCCCAAAAAATACCTCTACACTTCAAATATATATATAAATTAAGTAAAATGGCATTTAATTACTGAGTGTAAGAATTTCCCGGGCATTCGCTGGGCGAATAGCCCAACTCTCCGCCCGCGGAGGCCCTTTTCCCGGGGATGCGTGCAATCTGTCAAGAAGATTCTCAACAGATTGCAAGTTCCTGGTTTTAGCGCATGGGCAGTGCATGCCTGAACCCGGATCTTGCACGGCCTCTATGGGCGCATGTGTGTACTGAGCCCATAGGGCCGCAAATTACGGCCCATAGTGTTCACAAACTCACTAGAAATAGTGAACATTGGACATTGAACGGGAACTATTTCATTCACATCACAAGATGAAGTCTTTGATATTTCAGAATTCATGGCCTCTTTCTCTCAAATGTTTGTGTTTATTGGGCTAGAATTTCTCCAAAACCCGCCAGCGCCCGATTGCCGCCCAAAAAACCGCTAAGTTTGGGAAGATTATCGTCGCTGAAAATTTGCCGAAAATTTTTTTTTTAATCAGCCCAACCTTGCACCCGCAATCTGGGCAGAAAAGTGCAATTTCGGCTGGATTGGGTGGTGCCTAAAAAAAATGGGTGATAAATGTAAAGAGCTATAAAAATTTACCCCGAGGCTGTGGGTTGGGCCTAACACCAAAAAATAATAAAAATAATTGTAAAAAAAAACCTAACTAAAAAATCCAAAAAACATCCCCAAGTCACTTTTAAATTAAATCACCCCAACAGATTTTGAAAATAATTACTCAAAAATCCAATCACTTACCCTTTTTCTTACAGACCTACTTAACCACCGCCCAGCTCCGCTGATACTCGTGGGCATTTTTTTTTCATACTCACCTACGGGTCACCGCTGACCCAAATATCGCGCCAGGGCGATCTGAGGACGGTGTATGTCGGTGGTCCGCTCCCCAGAGGGACTACGGGGAAGCCAATTTAAAACCGAGTTGAGAAGGAATTTCTTCTCCCAGAGGGTTGTGAATCTGTGGAATTCTCTGCCCAAGGAAGCAGTTGAGGCTAGCTCATTGAATGTATTCAAGTCACAGATAGATAGATTTTTAACCAATAAGGGAATTAAGGGTTGCGGGGAGCGGGCGGGTAAGTGGAGCTGAGTCCACGGCCAGATCAGCCATGATCTTGTTGAATGGCGGAGCAGGCTCGAGGGGCTAGATGGCCTACTCCTGTTCCTAATTCTTATGAAACCGCCGATGTAACTCAGGTAAGGAATTTTCCGCTCACCTGATTACCGCCCACAATGGCCAATAATGCCCAGACACCGGGCGGTAAGCCATAGGAAATTCTAGTCCTCAGTCTTTATCATATATGTGTTGACTTTTTGGATTCTCTACATACCAGTTACGTAGAATTATATAGAATGTATAACACAGAAACAGGCCATTCGGTCCAACTGGTGTTTATGCTCCACACGAGCCTCCTTCCACCCTACTTCATCTAACCCTATCAGCATAACCCTCTATTCCTTTCTCCCTTGTGTACTTATCTAGTTTCTCCTAAAATGCATCTATGCTATTCGCCTCAACTGCTTCAAAGCTATTAACGGGAACTGATGGGGTAGATTCATTTAAAATCTGAGATTGATAGATTTTTGTTAACCAAAGGTATGAAGGGATTATGGGGCATGGTCACAGGTCAGCCATGATCTCAGTGAATGGCGGAACTGGCTCGAGGGGCTCGACGGCCTACTCCTGTTCCTATGTTCCGTGAAGTAGCAAGTTCTACATTCTAAACTCTCTCTGGATAAAGACGTGTCTCCTGAATTCGTAATTGGATTTATTAGTGACTATCTAATATTTATGACCCCTAGTTTTGGATTCCCCCACAAGTGGAAACATCTTCCCTACATCTACCCTATCAAACCCCTTCAAATTTTAAAGACCTTGATTAGGTCACCCCTCAGCCTTCTCTTTTTTTAAGAGAAAAGTGTAAAGTCCTTACTCTGCAGTATGAAACCACACGAGGCACATTCTGGGGACAAGGTCACTCTGTGACCTTAACTCTTTATTCACAGGACTTCAAAGACGATGACCCTGCGTGGGACCTCCCTTTTTATACCTGTGTGATCAGGTAGGGCGTGTCTCCCACAAGTTCACCCCTTGTGGTCAAGGTGTGCATCTAGATTGAGTGTATACAGTAATACAGTGGTGTTACATTGTGGTTACATACATGACAAAAAGAGCCCTGTTCAGTCACTCCTGATAGTTATAACCCCTCAGTTCTCATATCATCCTTGTAAATCTTTTCTGCACCTTCTCCGGCACCTCCATGTCCTTTTTGTAAGATGAAGACCAGAGCCATCATCATCCATCATAGGTGGTCCCTCGTATCGAGGATGAATTGCTTCCATGCCAAAAGGGATGTGTTCACAGGTGTTTCAATGAAGGACCTATTATTCCAGGTCCTGAACTTTATGCTGAAGGGTGGAAGATGCCTGTGCGTGGATTTTTTTAACGTGTGGTGGCCGTTGCACACTAGCCACCACACGGGCTTGACAGAGCTAGGTCTTGGTCCAGTGGCAAGGGGTTAACCAAGACAACTGAAGACCTGCTGTGCTGCACGGGTCAAGTGCGCGCACATATCGCAGTGTGGGCTGGCCCGTGCTTCCCCTGGGCCCTCACCTCTTCTGGGCCCCAAACTCACGCCTCTTCTGGGCCCCGATCATGTCGCTCCTGCTGTACCTGCCCACGCTTCAATCACCCGACCTGGGTTATGGTGACGTCTAATTCCAGAGCCATACACAGTTGACGTACTATGGTGTTATCCTGGGTAGTTTGAGGCCTAGGAGTGAGGTTTCCGATTTTTGGCTGGAGACAGTTGAAAGTGGAAGTAGAAAAGCAAAACTAAACCGGTTTGGAGAGCAAGTTCATGGTGGGAGAAAAGCACAGGAACTCCGGATTGGAAAATCAAAGTGGGATGAAGGGCTGGAGATAAGATGGGAGGAGCGTGTGGAAGGAATTATAAAAGGGACAAGAATTTGGTGCAGTGGGAGTCAGTGGAGATCAGTGAAGACAGGAATGATGGGTAAGCAAGACAACAACAACATATATTTATATAGCGTTTTTAACATAGTGAAATGTCCCGAGGCGCCTCACAGGTGTGTTATGAGACAAAAAATTTGTCACCGAGCCACAAATGGAGAAATTAGGGCAGGTGACCAAATGCTTGATCAAAGAGGTAGATTTCAAGGAGCGTCTTAAAGGAGGAGAGAGAGGTAGAGAGGTAGAGAGGCGGAGAGGGAGTTCCAGAGTTTGGGGCCCAGGCAGCTGAAGGCACGGCCTCCAATGGTGGAGCGATTAAAATCAGGGATGCTCAAGAGAGCAGAATTAGAGGAGTGCAGACATCTCGGCTACCCTTCCTAATCTTTCTTTCTTTGGCTAGGCACCCATTTTCCTTATACCCTTCCGACAGTTTTCTGTGTTAGAGGCGATATATAAATGCAAATTGTTGTGGCTGTTTTCCCAAGGTGTCGATGTATTTTCTCTCTTTACTTTAGTTTTCCAATATCTGTCATTTTAAAAAATTCTTTGTATCTCTGCTGGCAAAATTAAAATTTTGAAACATTTTAATTAATATTTAATTTGCTTTTTTTTTAAAGTCATTGGAACCATTCCAAATAAGTAATATTACAAATCATTGAGATTAAAACGGATGTTTCTTGCAGTAACAGTAAGCAGCTATAAGTATACCAGATCTGATTGTTGTGAGTCTTATTTCATTAGTGTGTCTCACCAACAATCGCATACAATTAGCACTTTTACATCAGTATACACCACAGCTAAGCACTATAGCTTTCTGAGTCAGAACTTTAATCAGTAGGCACACTGGATTAATTCAAACACATAGAATTAACAACATCACAACTTGTACTTATATGACGTCTTTAACATAGTAAAACATCCCAAGGCACTTCACAGCAGAGTTATAAAACAAAATTTGACACCGAGCCACATAAGGAGATATTAGGGCAGGTGACCAAAAGCTTGGTCAAAGAGGTGGGTTTTAAGGAGCGTCTTAAAGGAGGAGAGAGAGGCGGAGAGGTGAAGAGGTTTAGGCAGGGAGATCCAGAGCTTGGGGCCCAGGCAGCTGAAGGCACGGCCACCAATGGTTGAACAATTAAAATCAGGAATGCTCAAGAGGGCAAAATTAGAGGAGCGCAGAGATCTCGGTGGGGGGTTTATGAAGTGAATTGTGCGCAAATTGGCTGCTGTGTTTCCTACATCACAACAGTGACTACACTTCAAAAGTACTTCATTGGCTGTAAAGCGCTTTGGGACGTCCTGAGGTCGTGAAAGGCACTATATAAAATGCAACTTTTCTTTCTTTTTCCAGAGCTTAGGGTGTTGGCAGCTGAAGGCATGGCCGCCAATGATGGAGCAATTAAAATCAGGGATACTCAAGAGGTCAGAATTAGAGGCGAATTAAAGAATTAGAATTAAAACACAAACCATCACATATAATGTCAAGCTGTATTATCCAGATTACTGAAGCCATTATGGTGACAGATTATAATTAACATATCATTAATTTTAGTGCCGGCATGTCTGTTCCACAGAATTAATGGTAACAATACAATAGTTGGGGAAATTATGATTATGAATATTTAAACCAGAGATAAATCCATGCTAATCCTCTAACCTTTAGCCACTCTTTGCACAAGAATGTTCAAAGGGGAAAAGGAAGAGTTAGAAAATAAGGATGCAAATTCTCTCTGCAATCATACAGGTGAAAATTCGGCCCATCAAACAACTCAATCAAATTAGTCAAACATGATTTGCCTTTAACAAATCTGTGCTGGCTTTCATTTATTAACCCACATTTTTCCAATTAATTTTGTCCTGGGGGTGATTTTAACCCTGCTCGCTCAGCAGAAACCTGGCGGGAGGGCAGTTAAAATCTTACCTTTCCAAAAGCCACCATGATCACAGCATCGGCAATTTTATCCAGCTCTTCTGAGCAGGCAGCAAGGACACACGACCGGAGCCAACAGGGTCTTTCTTTATGTATGCATGTTGCGGCCCAACAGGGCAAGTTGAGAAGGCTTGTAAAAAGGCAAACAGGATCTTTGGCTTTATAAACAGAGGCATCAAGTACAAAAGCAAGGAAGTTATGCTAAAATGTTATAAAACACTGGTTAGGCTCCAGCTGGAGTATTGTGTCCAATTCTGGGCACCACACTTTGGGAATGATATCAAGGCCTTAGAATGGATGTAAAGGAGATTTATTAGAATGAACCACTACACCAGCAAAGACATGCTGATCCAGGCCAACTGGAACAACCTACCACCAACCCGTCTCAAATCTAGAAGGCCATTTTGGACCGTTGCTGATGGCAAAATGCTTTGAAGAATTGCGACATACGGAATGGATTCCTTATCGAGGAGCCCACAGTACAACCTGTAGGATCAAACCTTCCTCACAAACAGTGGACAACCATCAAACGCCTCAGAACCGCTCACAGTCGATGCTGCTACCTTCTCCATAGGTGGAAGATTAAAGCCTCCCCATCATGTGACTGTGGAGCTCCTAATCAGACCCTGGAGCACATCATCGAGCACTGCCCTCAGAGGGAATTCACAGGCAGCCTACACGATATCCACGCTGTTACACCGGAAGCTTTGGCCTGGATATCCAACTAGGATATTGATATTTGATTTGCTACTACCATACGGAAGAAGAAGAAGACTAGAATGGTACCAGGGATGAAAGACTTCAATCACATGGAAAGACTAGATAAACTTGTGTTGTTTTCCTTAGAGCAGAGAAGGTTAAGGGGAGATTTGATAGAGGTGTTCAAAATCAGGAAGTGTTTGGATGGAGTAAGTAAGGAGAAACTCTTTCCAGTGGCAGGGGGGTCAATAATCAGAGGACACAGATTTAAGGTAATTGGTAAAAGAACCAGAGACAACATGAGGGACAACATTTTTACCCAGCGAGTTGTTACACTCTGGAATGCACTGCCTGAAAGGGTGGTGGAAGGGGATTCAATAACCTTCAAAAGGAAATTGATAACTACATGAAGGGGAAAAAATTGCAGGGGTATGAGGAAAGAACAGGGGAGTGAGATCAATTGGACAGCTCTTTCAAAGAGCTGACACAGGCACGATGGGCCAAATGGCCTCCATCTGTGCTACATTATTCTATGATTACACACAATCTGCCTCTTCAGGTGCATGTGAATGATCCTATGACAGTAGTTGACAAATCTCAATGGAGTTCTACCAGAATTCTGAGCAGCATTTATCAATCAACCAACATTATCCAAAACAAATTAACTGGTCATTTATCTCCTTGCTGTTTGTGGGGCCTTGCTATGCGCAAATTGGTTGCCATGTTTGTCTACATTACAACACTGACTACACTTCAAATTCACAAAACTGATTCCAGGGATTTGGGGGATTGTCCTATGAGGAGAGATTGAGTAGACTAGGTCTATATTCTCTAGAGGTTAGAAGAATGAGAGGTGATCTCATTGAAACTTATAAAATTCTTACAGGGCTTGACAGGGTAGATGCAGGGAGGATGGTTCTTCTGGCTGGGGAGTCTAGAACCAGGGTTCACAGTCTCAGAATAAGGGGTCGGCCATTTAGGACTGAGATGATGAAAAACTTCTTCCCTCAGAGGGTGATGAATCTTTGGAATTCTCTATCCCAGAGGGCTGTGGAGGCTCAGTCTTTTAGTATATTGAAGACAGAGATCGATAGATTTTTGAATATTAAGGGAATCAAGGGATATGGGATAGTACAGGAAAGTGGAGTTGAGGTCGAAGATCAGCCATGGATCTCACTGAATGACAGAGCAGGCTCGAGAGGCCGAATGGCCTACTCCTGTTTCTATTTCTTATGTTCTTATGTAATTGGTTGTGAAGCTCTCTGAAATCACTCCGGCAATTCCTGAGTAATTATTCTGCATTGTATCCTTCCACTTTCTTTCAGGTCTCACACCAACATCTATATCTTTACAGCTGTCATCCTTGGCCCTGCTTTTCCCATGCTTGCTGTTTGCACTGTGTGAATGTTTCTCTCTCCCTCAGCCTTCCTGGTTCCTGATATAATGCCAATGCATCCCTATCACCTGTGAGCACTTATCCCTAAGGATTACCTGGCTCCCTCTTCTCATCCCTGGTCTTCTTGCATATATCAGTCAGCTGCTGAGAGCACCCTGTGTTTCAGCCCCATATCCCCATAACATGCTGATCATAACGCCTACCCAATCATAGGCAGTCCCTCAGAATCGAGGAAGACTTGCTTCCACTCTAAAAATGAGTCCTTAGGTGGCTGAACAGTCCAATACGAGAACCACAGTCCCTGTCACAGGTGGGGCAGATAGTCGTTGAGGGAAAGGGTGGGTGGGACTGGTTTGCCGCGCGCTCTTTCCGCTGCCTCCGCTTGATTTTTGCACGCTCTCGGCGACGAGACTCGAGGTGCTCAGCGCCCTCCCGCATGCACTTCCTCCACTTAGGGCGGCTTTTAGCCAGGAACTCCCAGGTGTCAGTGGGGATATTGCACTTTATCAGGGAGGCTTTGAGGGTGTCCTTGAAACGTTTCCTCTGCCCACCTTTGGCTCGTTTGCCGTGAAGGAGTTCCGAGTAGAGCGCTTGCTTTGGGAGTCTCGTGTCTGGCATGCAAACAATGTGACCTGCCCAGTGGAGCTGATCAAGTGTGGTCAGTGCTTCAATGCTGGGGATGTTGGCCTGGTCGAGGATGCTAACGTTGGTGCGTCTGTCCTCCCAGGGGATTTGTAGGATCTTGCCAAGCATCTGCTGATGGCAACCATCTGCCCAGGCTTTTGCTCAGAAGCAGCGCAACTTTAATTCTTCCTGTTTTTAGAATGGGCACTGGTGATTATGATTGCCAACCCTCCAGGATTATCTTAGAGTCTCCAAGAAGTAAAGATTAATCTCCAGGATAAGACAGGGAGAAGAATCACAGGGGGCATTAAAAAAAATTGTGCTTTTCAAATTTTCTTTGAACGCTTTTGTTTATTAGTTATAAATACATTGAAGATGGGGGGGAAAAGTGATAAGAACATAAGGATTTGGAGCAGGAGTAGGCCATTCGACCCCTCGAGCCTGCTCCGCCATTCCATCATGGCTGATCTTCTATCTCAACTCCACTTTCCTACACTATTCCCATAGGTGGAAAAGGAGAGGGACTGCCAGGGGGACAAAATCTGGGATCAGATAACGGTCAGATGAATTCTTAATTGTATGGACCACTGTGGTCAAGGCTCAATTAGCAGCTGTGCAAAGACCCATCTATCTGTTAAGAATTCTAGAAACGAGTAGTAAGTGTACACATTAGGGTACGTAGATCGAGAGCTGGTGAAATTTATGGATTCTATGATAGAATATTTTTAAGTCTCAGACTGGGCTTCTGACAGTACCTTGTTTGCACTGCTTTGCTTTGCTACAACTGAATTCACCTGCTCAGGAGAAAGTTTTGCCCATGTGTGATTAGATGCCTGTACAAGAGTTGTCCCGAAAATCGTCATGCATGGCCATTTATGTCGTTTCTCTGAGGTTTCTGCTAAAGTTACGGTGGGAGATCGGGGAAAACCACCCATTGAAACTCTGCCCAAAATGTTTCAAATGTGTACATTATGTGAGCATTTAAAATCAACTCAAGATAGTTTAAAATATGTCCAAGGAATCCAAGTGACCTCCCAGAACATTTGAAACCTGGGTTCACACTGTACAGTAGCTACATTCCATGTGATGCTAAACCCAGCAAAATAAATATGCCTCCTTCAGGGAGCCTTGCAGGGCTTCTCTCCTGTGCGGCCTCTTTAAGGGGCTGCGCTGACCATTCAAATTATGTATTGAAAAATTGTATTGAAAAGCCAGCAAGCCAGCTGTGTGGTTTCCCTGGAGTGCCGCACGGCTGTGCAGCTTGCTTTGCAGTGAAGCTGAAGTTGCAGTATAATTGAACCCTTAGAGCTATGTCTACTCTTAAGAACTGGAATGAGTGAAGTGAAGAATGCAATAAAAAAAACAACAAATGCTGGAAATACTCAGCAGCTCAGGCAGCATCTGTGGAGATAGAAACAAAGTTATTGGCCCAGAAATCCCGGTTGGCTGCTTCCTGCGGGCAATCGAGGGAAAACTTAAACAATAAGCTCATTTACCTGAAGCTGTTGTGCCCACGCAAGTTCCAGGTCCTGAGGCCTCCACTGACTGCGCGCTGGAGCGCGTGCACGTCAGGACGTGTGCAGGGCTGGAGCTGCAGTCACATGGCTCTGGGCAGCCAATCAGGCAAAGTATGTTCTCATTCATAAGAATGTTCTCATTCTCATTCATAAGTAAGTTGAAGTTCCCATTATTATGAATGAGAAAACCCCCCCCAAACACCCAAAACACGAATAAAAAATAGAAAAAATACAGCACATAGTTTTATGGAACACGCAGGCTGTCATTGCACAGTGCATTATAGGAATGGTACTCGGTACAAACTGAGACCTGCAAGGGTGCACCATTATGGGAGGGAAATTAAGTAACTTAAATAAAAGTAGTCATCCACTAGGTGGAGGATATGCAAATTATTTTTATATTTAAAAGAAAGAAGCTGACTAGCAGAGTACTTTGGACTGGAAATGATCCCTGCCACAGAGAGTTGTTGATGCCAGTTCATTGGATATATTCAAGAGGGAGTTAGATATGGCCCTTATGGCTAAAGGGATAAAGGGGTATGGAGAGAAAGCAGGAAAGGGGTACAGAGGGAATGATCAGCCATGATCTTATTGAATGGCCTACTCCTGCACCTATTTTCTATGTTTCTATGTTTCTATTCCTTGATTCCCTTAATAGTTGACAATCTATCGATCTCTGTCTTGAATATACTCAACAACTGAGCTTCCACAACCCTCTGGGTAGAGAATTCCAAAGATTCACCACCCTCTGAGTGAAGAAGTTTCTCCTCATCTCAGTCCTAAATGGCCGAACCCCTTATTCTGAGACTGTGACCCCTGGTTCTAGACACCCCAGCCCGGGGGAGACATCCTCCCTGCATCTACCCTGTCGAGCCCTGTCAGAATTTTGTATGTTTCAATGAGATCATCTCTCATTCTTCTAAACTCCAGAGGATATAGGCTGATTGACCGCATATGGTGGTTGGAATTGAGAAGTCATATGCTGAAACCTCCAGGAATAAGTCAAATCACTCTTGGCAACCCTACGGCAGGGTAGGGTTGGACTGGGAGATGCTAATGAGGGAGAGCGTGACCAAAGTCAATCATGGAGTGGACGAAAGTGTGGAGTGGGGGAAAAGGCTGGGGCAAAACTGAGATGAGGAGAAACTTCTTCACCCAGAGGGTGGTGAATTTTTGGAATTCTCTACCCCAGAGGGCTGTGGAGGCTCGGCCCTTGAGTATATTCAAGACAGAGATGGATAAGATTTTTGGATATTAAGGGAATCAAGGAATATGGGGACAGTGCGGGAAAGTGGAGTTGAGGTCGAAGATCAGCCGTGATCTCATTGAATGGTGGAGCAGGCTCGAGGGGCCGAATGGCCTACTCCTGTTCCTAATTCTTACGTTCTTATGTATGCGAACGATGCTCTGGCGGTGGAACAGCACAGTCGTGGCTATGAATTAGATGGGGAAATAGAGGTTAAACCTTAACTAAATGTAAATAATTATTGCTGTTTAATATTTTATAACAGATGTTTAAATAGAAGTTATTTATGGACAATATTTGCCACAGTGCTAATTGGGGAAATTGTTTATTTCCAAGCATATTTTAATGCACCGAATTATAGCACAAAAACTAACGCCCGAACAGGGACTTGAACCCTGGACCCTCAGATTAAAAGTCTGATGCTCTACCGACTGAGCTATCCGGGCCCTGCGAAAAGACATGCCCACTGGATATTAAAGGCTCCAGAGCCAGATGCATTAACCTCCACGTGCATTAGTCTAACTGCAGGTCCTCAGTCACTAAAACTGCCATTTGCCGTTGTCAAAAGAGCACACGAACCAAAATCCGTGACAAAACGTCGTGACTTAACGTGGGCACGCTGTAGATTATTATTATTACGTGAAAAGTAATCAGCAAAAGTTAGCGGCTGGCAGCAGAAAGAAAAGCCCGCTGTGACAGTTTGACGGTCGCCATCATTAGTGCGGGCAGGTAAGAATCGCTCATATCGAGCCAAGCGGGCGCCATGTTTGTTGCTGGCTCCCCGGCTTGGCGGCGGCCATCTTTTGTGCGGGCAGATAGGGGGTCGATCGCATCCGGCGTCCGCCATCTTTGTTGTTGGCTCGGGCGGCGGACGGTCGACGAGAGAGAGAAAAAGAAAGGTCCAGGGTTTTTATTTTAAATAAGCCGCGGAGCGCCCGGTTCTTTTGGTACTGGTGTTTTTTTTAAACACTATTTACCTCGCTAGTTTAGTCATACTAATCCGTCGTTGGGCGGGTTTGAAAAGAGCCTTTTTAGTGCGAGTGGCGGCTAGGCCGCGGAGCCTCGGCACTCGCCTGGAGCGGTTACCCGGGAGACGGCCCGCACCCACCCGGTGCAAAGGACTCCGCTGATGGGGAGGCCGGCGTGCTGCAACAGCTCCTAACAATAGGGGAAATATTTAACCTTCAATCTTGTTTTTTGGTGGGGAATTTTATTTTGAAATAGTGTATTTTAGAAAAAAAAAATCTCTGCCTGTTAATTTTTTTTCCCCCACTTGAAGCATCATGTGGATTTTTTTTGGGGGGTGAACCTTTTGGGTTGTTGTTTAAACTCCCATGGACTCCATCTTAACTGGGGATTTGACTTGGCAACAATGACCTTTTTTTTGGGAGGGGTGGGGAAATACATTAATCCCACCCCAGGTTGCCAATTTATAAATATTCAGCCTAGCTGCTGCAATTATGGAATATTACGTTCTGAACACCAACCCCACCAGATCGTAGAAATTTACGGCACGGAAGGAGGCCATTTGGTCCCTCGAGCCTGCTCCGCCATTCAATAAGATCATTCATGGCTGATCTGATCTTGGCCTCAACGCCACTTCCCTGTTTGCCCCATCGTGTCCGTGCTGACCGAAAAAGAGCTATCCAGCCCAATTCCCGCTTTCCAGCTCTTGGTCTGCAGCCCTTGCAGGTTACGACACTTCAAATGCACCTCCAAGTACTTTTTAAATGCAACGAGCTGTTGCTGCCTCGACCACCCTTTCAGGCAAGCAAGTTCCAGACCCCCACCGCCCTCTGGGTGAAAAAAGTTCTCCACTCCCCTCTAATCCTTCGACCAATTACTTTAAATTTATGCCGCCTGGATGAGGATAATTCTCTTGTCATTCCTCGATGGAGCCCCTTCAGGATGGCGATGAGGTGTTTGGGATTTGTCACTGGGATAACCTGATTCTTTTGAATGGTGTTGCTATATCTGCATGTGGGTTTGAGAAATCCAAACCCTTTCTGAGAGATGGGGTAGAAGAGAATTATTCTGGGGGGTCCCCATTTAAAGAAAAAATTGCGATTCAGCTTCAGAATGGACATGTGCTGAACATTTGATACAGACCCACTTGGTATTGTGCCATCTTCATTCTGACAACACGTTTTTGAGTCGAGCAACATAACATATGGAAGGCAGCTTTTGCTTGCATTTAAATTGATTGCACTTGGCCTACCTTTTTTTTTACAATCCTGCCACGTGAAATTACACAGCAGAGTTTGTGCAGGGTGATACAATGATTTAGTTCTCAGGTAAAAGTAAATGGTGCTATTTCAACTATTGTAACTAGGGGGAAAATAAAGTAATGAATCTAGATGCTTCTGATTGGAATATTAAATGGAGTTGGTTGCATTGCAACAGCTTCCGAATGTTATCTTTGTATATTGTGCCGCTGAATTTTTTTACGGCCTATGTTGAACGCCAACTAAATTTGGTTCTATTAAAGAGGAGTTCCTGACCAGACTATTCTGCAGAGCTCCCTTTGATTACCTGCATTTCCTGTCCCCTTTTTAAAAAAAAATGAAAACTCTGCACTTGACTGAAAAATTATGCACCCCTCATAGTTGTAACTGTAGAACTACATGTGGATGAGATGCCACAGATTTGCATCTTCAGAAAATACTTAATTGGCACTGGGGAACATCATCTCGTTGCGTTTTACTAAATTTGTTGTCTTCCCCTCCCACCCCAAGCTGTGTTTCGGTTTTGCATGAATGTCTCCGAAAATAGGACAGCATCAACCTAAATGTGCGATTTAAATGTCCCTTTTCTATGTCGTCCCAATCAGTTAATATCCTCGTCTGTAGGACTGTGCGTAAAGCAGGTGCATTCTAACAAAGGGTTAAGTGGTTGTTTGCACAAAATTAAACCCATTTTGGTGTAGTACTAAACAAGTAAAACGCAATGGGCAGTTGATGTCCTTAAATACCAGTGTACCACAGAGGGTCATTGTGTGTTGGATATTATGCCTCTCATTTCCAAAAATGGACATTTTTACCTATTTTGATCAGAACAGTTTGTGCTCCCTGTGCTCGTGCCCATCCCTCAATCTGCTGCTAGCCCTGGGAGAAGCTCTGTAATGGAGCTATTCTTGTGGGAGCTCTATTCCAGAGCATGGTCTATTTTTGGAACATCAAGTCATTAACCAGACGCCGCATCTTATGTAAATGCACCTTGTATTCAGATGGAGACCCAGGCCACCAGCCTTTTCATTGCAATCGCCTCCAAAGGTCACTTCACCCCAAAAGTAATTCATTGCTTGAAGCGCTTTGAGACATTTCGCTGTGACGAGTCGCTTTCTAAATGCAGCTCTTGATTGGGTTGATTTCTGCCAATGTTTCCAGGCCCACATTATCTCTGTGCCCCAATGCATAGATTTCATGACTGAGTCCAGCTTACAGCACTAAATCACACTTTCAACACAATTCCTTGAATTGAAAAATGTGTTTTTATGATTGATTGGGGAGAAAAATTGTTACCGTCAGTGGGTTCGCAGAATTCTTGACCCACTCGCTGTTGACGCAACTTAACAGAATCGCTCTGTTTGGACCCAAATCTGTTTGGACCCAAATCAGTTTGGTTCTGATCCCAACCCAGAGCCAAGGCGCTCCTTCTGAATGCAATGTTAGTAACTCCTAATTTCCGCATTGAGTTTACTTTATTGTTTGCTATGTTTGAAAACTAACTGGTTGTAGCTAACTCCGGGCATTAGCGATGGAAGTATTGAAGCTTCCTAATTTAAAAGCTGCAGTATCTCCTTTTGCACAGTGTACTTCTCGCTCCAGTGATCTGTTGATGCTGATCATGAGCTGCGATCATTGGGGAGGATATTTGATTCGGTTACCAAGTGGGGCAAATTATGCTTCAGGCACTCTTTGTGCTCTTCTCTTCCCTTTGCCAAAATTGAACCCAGTCCCATTCCCGCAGAAGTGGTGCTTTGCCCAAGAGCTGTACGGCCTTCACTCGATGAAAAAGCTGCAGTGCTTTCCCGTTAGCGGGGCTTCTACTTACTGATAGACACCTCGGGTATAATGAACAGGGTAACCATTTTGGGGGCGTTGTCTCTGGGTAAACTCCTGCAAGTTCCGATTCGCTGCAGGACGCTGTGTCAAACCCCTCGGGTGGACATTTGTGGCTACTGAATCCTGGCAGGATATTTGCAGCGCCCGTTTTGACAGACAGTGGCGCTCACAAGAGCTGGCACCGCTCGGTATTACTATCCTCTGATCACATTAGGAGGAGTTGGCCAGGCAGAGGTGGCCAAAACCCCTATTGAAGGGTGTGTTAAGTCTATTAACAAATGGCCAAAGCAAATGGGGATACTCCAGTGAAAATCCGCAGTGTTTTTGTTGATTGAGGGTTGGGTGATGCGACCACATCGAAGCATGCCGCGGACACTGCTTACAAATTTGGGGAGGTTGTTTGTTGTGTTTTTCTTCAATAGGTGCAGATGTCCTGGAGAAGCAAAGTTGGACCCGTGTGTGTTTGGTAGTAATTAAATTAGCCATTTTGCACCACAAAAAAAAAATCCGTAATCCAAGGCCATTCAAGGCTGCGGAATCTCTTGGAAGATTGTAGAAAGAATGGGGTATTTTCCCATCCGCTGTAAGTGTAGCAGCTGCCCGGCTACATGGTTGTGAACTTTATCGGAGGAGTTGATTTTTTAATCCCTGGCTTCCTGCAGTTCAACAGAGCAGAAGATGGACTCATTCTAACACCTTCAAGTAGAGTATTTCTAAGGCACTTTGTGTATGCAGATCGCAAATATTTCTACCCAGTGTGTGAAGATGGAGGTGACACTGAGCCATTTATAACTGACGGATTCAGTCTTGGTTGGCCTGCAGGGACGCAGTCACTGGATGTCTGAAGAAAAGCATCTATATTGCTGACCATTCGAAGGTACATCAACTGCTCCCTTCTAATTGGGTAACCCCCACTAGCGCAGCATTGGTTTGCGGCAAATGCATGTGGAGTGAATGACGCCCCCAAAGTACTCACTTTGTTACTGGTTTTCATGTTACATAAGAACATAAGAAATAGGAGCAGGAGTAGGCCATCTGGCCCCTCGAGCCTGCTCCACCATTCAAAAGATCCTGGCTGATCTGATCTTGGCCTCAACTCCACTTCCCCGCCCGCTCCCCATAACCCTTGACTCCCTTAGCTTTCAAAAATCTGTATCTCCACAAATATATTCAATAAATTGTTATTCATGTTAAACATGTTATTCATAATATGCTCGTCGTAATAGCCCTCGTGGTAATTCATTGAGCTGGTGATGGAGAGCAATTCTCTCTGGGTAGTCTTCGTGCTTGTTGTCCACTAAGTATTTTGAGGCATTTAACTCTCAAATTTGAAATAGTGCATGCGAAATACCTGCACGCCCATTGCATGCCTATGTGTCCTGTGTCTTCTTACATTAAGAAGCATTTAATACATTTTCCTTTGGGTTGGGCTTCCTGATCATTCTACAGTTTTGGTGTAGATTAAAGTCACCTTGCTGTTTTGAAATCTTTCATTGCGAGTCACCACTTGGTGATTCAATTCTTTTCTGTGGCTGCATCCCAGCTCTTGGGCCGTGAATCCCCAGGCCTCACCCAAGAGCCCAATGTTTTGATTCAGCTGTTTTTCCTCTCGCAACCCCTTTATGTAAAGCACAAAATATGTTTTGTAGCGAGAGGAAGTATCCTCAGACAGGGAAGGGATGAGAACTGTGATGCGGGATTCCAGTGGGCCAGTCTTTTTGCCTTGATCCCCTTTTCTATTTGGTGGCCCTTGATCTTGGCAACTTACTTGAAGAAGTTAGTGCGATTCAAACACTATACAGTACATAAGAATTGGAGCAGGAGTAGGCTATTCGGCCCCTCGAGCCTGCTCCGCCATTCAGTGAGATCATGGCTGATCTTCTACCTCAACTCCACTTGCCTGCACTATCCTCATATCCCTTGATTCCCTTAATATTCAAAAATCTATCAATCTCTTGTCTTGAATATACTCTCAATGACTGAGCCACCACAGCCCTCTGGGGTAGAGAATTCCAAAGATTCACCACCCTCTGAGTGAAGAAGTTTCTTCTTATCTCAGTCCAAATGGCCAACCCCTTATTCTGGGACTGTGACCCGTGGTTCTAGACTCCCCAGCCAGAGGAAACATCCTCCCTGCATCTGCCCAGTAAGAATTTTGTATGTTTAAATGTTTCCGCCTGGTTTTGAACAGGGGGACCTTTCGCGTGTGAGGCGAACGTGATAAACACTACACTACAGAAACTGTCATTACATTATTGTACCCTCCTGTGTAAATCACTCGCTTTGCAATCTGGCTTTTCCTTTGGTTCAGGTAAACGGTGAAGACAGTTCCTTAAAGATTATCGTCCTGTCGTCTCTTCCAGACGGACTATCTTGCACTGCGACGCAACAGATAAGAGTGCGGAAAAGTAACAGCAAAAGTCTTTTTGATTTGGGAGGATCTGTTGTACTCCAGCAGCCATGACTCACCAAGGAGATGATTGCTACTTTTATTTTTATTCCACATGTGCCAAGGTTAGTGTGTACCATTTGGAGTGAGCAGACAGTTCTGAATGAGATAGATCAGAAGAAAGCTAAAATAATCTATTGTTCTGATATGGTCAGTCAGTAAGAGCGATTTTGTGGTACGTTCCTCCAATAGCAACTTTCCAATTGACTCGTCGTCTGAGGTAGTTGAATGTAGCAACTAGTTACTATAGAATCAATAAAAATTTACAGCATTTTGGCCCATCGTGTCAGCACCGGCCAACCAAGAGCTATCCAGCCTAATCCCACTTTCCAGCTCTTGGTCTGTATACCTGTAGGTTACGGCACTTTAAGTGCTCATCTCAGTATCTTTTAAATGTGGTGAGGGTTTCTGCCTCTACCACCCTTTCAGGCAATGAGTTTCAGACCCCCACCACCCTCTGGGTGAAGAGATTTCCCCATATGTCTCCTCTAAACCGCCCCCCAATTACTTTAAATCTATTCCCCCTGGTTGTTGACCCCTCTGCCAAGGGAAACAGATCCTGAATAAATTTAACATGCATACTTTAGGGTTAATGACAAGTCCAAAATGGTGCATTTATCACTGAGGATTGGACACTATAATGTAGAATATTCTGGGATTTTTTGGGGACAAATTTTATATTGTCTGGAAATTAGATTTTCCAAAATATTTTTTTTAATAGATGGTGCAATAAAAAATGTAATTGACCTATTTTTACCACTTCACACGGCATTAATGTTATAGAAACTGTACTGCCTCTCAGTGCTCAAGTACCATTAAGAAAGTGTACTGACAACAGCCTATTTTGCATTGATGCCTTGTGGTATATATCTGTACTTTATGTTTATGTCACCTGTAATTTAGTGAAACCGAATGTATTCGCTCAACAGTGCTTGTATTAATGAGACATAACATCCAGGAATTATTTTTTGTCTATTTATCGAATTCACATTTTGCTTTGACAGGGCGACAACTGTCTCTTCCGTCACTGTGAAGCAGCCCTCGGCAGCGAGATCATTTGTACCTTATGGCAGGAAGGACGTTGCTTTCGGCAGGTCTGCAAGTTTCGTCACATGGAGATTGATGTAAGTTGTCAGTCGGGAAGCTTCCCTGTAAATACATGCAGATCAGGCGTCGGCTGTGGCTCAGTGGGTAGCCTCTGAGTCAGAAGGTTGTGGGTTCAAGTTTCACTTCAGGGACTTGAGCATAAAAATCTAGGCTGACATTCCCAGTGTCGTGCTGAGGGAGCGCTGCATTGTCAGAGGTGCCGTCTTTCAAATGAGACGTTAAACCGAGGTCCCGTCTGCGCTCTCAAGTGGACGTAAAAGATCCCATGGCACTATTTTGAAGAAGAGCAGGGGAGTTATCCCCGGTGTCCTGGCCAATATTTATCTCTCAATCAACATAACAAAAAACAGATTATCTGGTGATTATCACATTGCTGTTTGTGGGAGCTTGCTTGTGTGCAATTTGGCTGCCCCGTTCCCCACATTACAACAGTGACTACACTGCAAAAGTACTTCATTGGCTGTAAAGCGCTTTGTGATATCCGGTGGCTGAGAAAGGCGCTATGTAAACCCAAGTCTTTCTTTAATAATCCTGGCTGTTGTATTTGTACAATTTTATTCCCTTATTGAGCTTTCTTGTCTTATGTCTGAAGATCCATCCCCTTGAGCCATGCTGTTTAGACTGTTGTCAGCACGTGGTTTGCACTAAGATTCATGGGTGTGCGATATCGATGCTGTATTGTATGAGACGGTGTCTCTTTCTTTTTCCTCTAGAAGAGACGGAGCGAGATCCCGTGCTACTGGGAGAAGCAGCCCACCGGGTGTACGAAATTGAACTGCGCTTTCCGTCACAGCAAGCCTCGCTTCATCGAAGGAGTCTTCATCCCCGCCACGAAAGGTCCTTGCACTATGATTGTTCACTTCTGGCATGTTTCCTGTGTCCATTTGGAAATCTAGTCCAGCCCTTCTGTACCTGTTGCTCCCTTTATAAATGCGTCTTCACGTGATAAACATGTATGTGCAGTAGCAGAATATAATTGTGGATGTCAGGCAACCCTCTGGTTAAGCAGGCCAAGAAACACATCCAGTCTTTCTGCATTTCACTGGTATGGATGGCCTCTAGAGTGGTGAAGTTGACATTACACGTGGAACAATTTATGCCACGCTATATTTTTAAGTTTGCTTTTTTGATGCTGTGAAGTGTCGTCGTCCAGCTTCCTTGTGAAACTGGACTTGTTCATTTGGTGAGATGGGTGGGAAAATCAAAAGCGAGTTATGCAGGTGATCCTCAACAGGCACCAGAAATTTGCACCAAAGATCACAAATGCTGCACCTTCTTTCAGAGTAGCAAATAGTAAAACTGCCTTGGAGAACCAGCGAATGTTTAAATGCCTTGTTCCTCAGGGAAATCAGTGCTTCTGAGAGACTGATCCCTTGGCTGTGTGCTTTGCTCCACTGTGAGCATGTGATGAGTGCTCGGTAATAAATCCCACTTGCTAATCATTTTTCAGTCTTTCAAATGGCCTCTCCAGTAAGTCAGCCACCATGTAGCAGCAAATTGTGATGCACACATAGGTGGTTAATTCAGAACTATGGATACCAGCAAACTAATCATGATAAATCTGAAGTTTTACATTTTCAGATTCAAAAACCTGCATTGCGATCATTCTATTTATACTTAGTGCTCGTTTTTTTTACGTATTTCTGGGAGAACTGTTTAATTGGGTCTCTTTATCTTCTACCTGAAAGTCTGGTTAATACTTAAAATGTGCCGGAAATACGGTTTGCTGTAAGTTTGCTTCTCTTGGTTCCCCAAAGCGCGTTGTCGCCGAGTGTAATCTTGGATGCAGCTGAATTTCTTGTGCATTCGATGCTGCCTTTCAACAGCTTAATGCTCGGCTCGCACCTCCTCCGGTTTTCACAAAGCAATGTTAACTCATCTCCACAGGTGTCCAAAGCAAACAGGAGGTGACCGAGGCAGCCGAAGAGCCCATGGTACCACAGTTGCCTGTCAACCAGTTGCAACAGCCCAAGATCCCTATTCCGTCTAATCCATCCCCACAAGTTCGGGGGGTAATGAAACTGGAGGCATCGGAGAATGTGCCAAGCCCCACTCACCCTCCTGTGGTGATCAACGCTGCAGATGATGATGAAGATGACGATGGTGAGATACTTTCGATTCTTCTGTTGTAATGTGCCCGCATTTTCCTTCTGGCGTCAGTTTATTCCCCCCCTTCTTCTGAAACATAGAAAATAAGTGCAGGAGTAGGCCATTCGGCTCTTCGAGCCTGCACCACCATTCAATATGATCATGGCTGATCATGCAACTTCAGTACCCCACTCCTGCCTTCCCTCCATACCCCCTGATCCTTTAGCTGTAAGGGCCACATCTAACTCCTTTTGGTGTTGACTCATTGTTACATGGTTCTTCGTACAGCTTTTCTTACCAGACTATACCACGATTATAGCAGCCTTGCATCCCAGTCAGGATCCAGTCAGGCAATTAACTGACGTACCTTTTTTAGTACAAGAAGCAACATTCCATATAAGCTGCACAGCCCGGGACCAACTCTTTCCATATTAAGTCTTGTGCGAAACTGGGAATGGGCCATGCAGCCCCTTGAATGGGCCGTGCACCCCAAGTAAATTAAGGGAAACATTGACTAGAAATGAAACTGGTTTCAGGCTTATTGCTAAAATAAATTCTACTCCTCGCTCCGGGACAGTTTGGAGTCTTAGCATGCAAGGGATTGCTGATGATAGGAATTGAGTATCAGAGCAGTAGAGTTTACTGCTATTCAAAGCCATAATGACTTCTGCACCGCCGTCTCCCCCAAACTGATATTGATAAGGACGACTGTTAGCCCACACAACGAGCCGACAAGTGTTTCCCCACCCTTTTGCCTGCAAGCAGCTCCATGAGGGTAAGGAGATTGCATGGTGAGGCTCCGAAGGATGTAAATTAATATCCCAGTGTATAACTGACCGTAACTTATTCATGTCTATTGTTGCTGTTGGCCTATTTGGTCAGTCCACTTAGTCGTGCACTGTATCCCGTGGCTCCTCATCACCTATCCCATGCTTAATAAGGTTAAACAACACCTTGATTTCAAAATTCTCATCCTTGTTTACAAATCACTCCATGTCCTTGCCCTTCCCTATCTCTCTAATCTTTTTCAGCCTCACAACTCCACAAGATGTCTTCCCTCTTGAACATCCCTCATTATAACTGCTCAACCATCGGTGGCCATGCCTTCAGCTGTTTGGTCCCCAAGCTCTGGAACTCCCTGCCTAAACCTCTCCGCCTCTCTACCTCTCTTTCCTCCTTTAAGACGCTCCTTAAAACCTACCTCTTTAACCAACCTTTTGGTCATCTGCCCTAATTTCTTCTTTTGTGGCTCAGTGTCAAACTTATCTGTTTTGTCTTGTAACACTGCTGTGAAACGCCTTGGGACATTTTACTACGTTAAAGGCGCTATATAAATAAAAGTTATTATTTTAATAAGGTGCTGCAGCAGCTATCAAAACTATTGGTTCTTTTGAAATTGTTAGTGGCTGGCCCACCACCTTTTTGAAATGTTGACAAAAGAAATATCTACTCATTTCCTTAATCCACAAGTCTGATTACAAAATAAATTTGGTTAAAAGGGTGCAATCAAATCATCAATCGGGATAATAAAATATAATTTGCTATGATAAAGGTGCTATATAAATACAAGTTCTCGTTATAACTAAAACCTGATCTAATAGAGGTCTTTAAAATTATGAAGGGTTTTGATAAGAATGGATACAGAGAGAATGTTTCCACTTGTGGGGAAGAGCATAACTAGAGGCCATCAATATAAAATAGTCACCAAGAAATCCAATAGGGAATTCAGAAGAAACTTCTATACCCAGAGAGTGGTGAGAATGTGGAACTGGCTACCATAGGGAGTGGTTGAAGTGAATAGTATCGATGTATTTAAGTGGAGGCTAGACAAGCATATGAGGGAGAAGGGAATAGAGGGTTATGCTGCTAGATTTAGATGAGGAAAGATGGGAGGAGGCTCGAGTGGAGCTTAAACGCCGGCATGGATTGGTTGAGGCGAATGGCCTGTTTCTGTGCTGTATATCCTGTGTAATACTTACCATCTTTTCTGAACTGCATAGGAGAAAAAAAATGTAAATGAGATGATTCTAATGCGGTTCCTATTCATTTCTAAAAATACAATAACTTGCTTAAATATAGGACCAAATGTTATTTTTGTCTTTTCTTAAAAACTGAGATGTTAAGAGTTTTAACAATTTTCTGTAACCCTGGTAATTTACTGAAATTGGAATGATCACCTCTGCATGGCCACATCGTGCTGTTCAAGTATTTCAAATGGTGGAGCTTAAAATTAACAGTAGTGTGCTAGAAAGAAACCATTACATTTAGTAATAGGCCAGGGACACCATTTTTAATTTCAGATTTGCTGCTCTTTCTGTTTTACTTGTACATATTTTGAAACTATTTCCATTTGTAGTGCTTTGTTCCTTGGCACTTTTGACTACTGCACTGTCCTGTCTAACAACATTAGCCAACCTGTTTTGTTATGTATGTTGGCCAACTGTTATTTCAATATGGTATCAAAATGGTTGCCCTCGGTTAATGGGACTTCCCTTTCCCCCCCCTCCCTCCTCCTCCTCCTCCTCCTCCCCCCCCCTCCCTCCTCCTCCTCCCCCCCTCCCTCCTCCTCCTCCCCCCCTCCCTCCTCCTCCTCCCCCCCTCCCTCCTCCTCCTCCTCCTCCTCCTCCCCTCCCTCTCTCTCATCTCTCTCCCTCCCCCCACCCCCCCATATTTCATATGGTTTCTTCATTGTAAAGAGTGAAGGACATGGGCATGTCCAAATTAGTCACTGTAATGTTTCCATTCTCATTTCAGATCAGTTTTCTGAGGAAGGAGAGGAAAATAAAAACATTCAGCCCCCGACTGCTGAGGAGCATAATGGTGTCCGCATCATTTCAACCAAGAGACAGGCCTTCCCTGTTCAGCAAGGTAATCTGAGCGAAGCCCAGAAATAACTAGAAACTCCAGGCCCCCTTAGAATTGGTATTTAACAGAGAACATTTCTAGTATCTAGTTACTAGCATGTCGCTGCAGTTGAAAAGGAGACCAGATCTCGGGCTTACCACATGTAGGTGGCACGTGGAACCAACTTAATGGGAGGCAAGTGGGAGTGGTTTAATAACTAACTTCTGTTCTGAGAGGGGTTGACAGGGTAGATGCCGAAAGGTTGTTTCCCCTGGCTGCAGAGTCTAGAACTCGGAGGCACAGTTTCAGGATAAGAGGTCGCTCTAAGCCTGAGATGGAGGAATTTCTTCATTCGGAGGGTTGTAAATCTTTGGAACTCTCTATCCCCAGAGGGCTGTGGATGCTGAATCGTGAGTATATTAAAGGCCGAGATAGATAGATTTTTGGACTTATCAGTTGGGAGTTGAATCCCAGGTTCCCGGCAAAATGGAGCCCAGCAGTTGGAATGGAAATGCATGTTCCCGTTGTTTTCCTTCACCTAGATGCAGAGGATTTCAGCTCCTGGGAAATTGGATGAACCAGAACCAGGTGCACTGGATGCCAGCTTTGTAGATGAAGATCATGATGACATTTGTGTAATGCGTTTTCTGTTGCACTATACTAATAGACATTTATTTTTGAGTGTTACATGTATTTGCAAAGGCCTCCCACCCTGCAGCTCCTTACCACAGCGTTGCTCTATACAGTGTCTCTTGACCGAGCTGCTTTTTGTCCGGGTGAATTCTGATTTATTTTGCTATACTAGCGAAGATCCTGTTTTCTGCCAGCAGATGACGGTTTGGATTTTGGAATAAAAACCCTGGAGCAGATCAAACGGAAGAAATCCATGAAAGAGAAGCTGAAGAAAACGGGTAAATAGTCCTTGTTGTCAAGCTGGTTGCCTGTGCTTGAGTGTGTGCTCGGGAAGTTTGGAAGGGACCATCTTTAACTGCAGTGTTTCGGGGTAGCTAGGATCCTTTAGGGGGGAGGGGGTTTTCTGTTTGTAATTCTTCAACCTTGTTCCTTTTTCTTTCTTGTCACAGATGAGCCCCGGCCCCCGATAGACCTGGTGACTCAGGCCCAAAATATGGAGCAGAATCGTGGAAACCTAGTCATTGAAAAGGAAAATGTGAGGACGGTTTTCCGAACAGTGACCTTGTCTCCAAAGCAATGTGAGTGTTTCAGTTCATGTGGGCGAGCGTTTAATGGAATTTCATGGCAATTCATATCATTTTTCATTAGCTAGCTGGTAGAAGCGTTATCGGCAGCACTGTTTCATTGTATAACTTAGTTTTCACCGTCCTCAGGCATGTCCAGAACTGTTTCTGATGTCTGTAATCCTGTACTCTGAGCAATAACTCCCTTCTCAGTCACTTTTCATTCTTTAAGCCCGTATTTTATATCTTAAAAGCTAGGAGCTGTTACTAAATTGGTGCTGTCCAATTTGTGTTTTATGCTAATCAGTTCTCCAGCAGTGAAGCAAGAGATATTGGGAACAATCTGTTCCATTGTTACTGTGCTGGCTTAACTGTAATCGGCCCTTTTTGAACTATTCTTCAAAAATGTCTCGAATGCACTGCCAGAAAGGGTGGTGGAAGCAGATTCAAAAAAGAACTTTCAAAGGGGAATTGGATCAACGTCTCTACTAAGCCAGCGGTCTGAAGCTCCCGTGCATTTACAGGGAAGAAACCGCGCATACGCGAAAATTGGACTGTGCCGCGCAATTAAAGGGACTGTGCATGAAAAAAAAATTATAGCGAACATTACATTGGATAAATACTTGAAATGAAAGGGCTATGGGCCGAATGGTCTCTTTCTGTGCTGTATCTTTCTAGGATTTTTATGTCAACAATATTATTTACCCCACTCTTGGGGGAAACATTTTTGTCAATTTTACTTGTACGCAACGAAATACTAGCAAGTTATTGCTCTCCGTACAAGAGAATTTAATATACTTTAGAAACCAGTTTAGCCTCCACAGTAAGCAGATGAGCAGTGAAAGATTGTGCCCGCGTACTTCAGGGCTTAACGGGTCATCCAAATATGCTGAAACATGTTCTGCACCAAATTGTGCGACCATGTACGTGCTGATGGCTGATAGTGATTTGGACCCCTATCTCCCCATGTATTTTCTGAGTAAAGAACCATGTCATATGGTGGGGAACGAAACCACAAATGAGTAGAAAGAGGATATTCATTTGGCATTGGGTGAGGGGCAGAATACCTGGCTTAATGTGTGTGATACCTTAAAACATGCCATTAATTTTTGGAAAGTCTACCTGAAATCAGGTAAATTGTTGATTTATTTGTTGCCAAAATTACTTTTTATGATTTGGTTCTCTCCTCCAGTAGCCATCAACGAAGGTGAACCACCTTTTAAACGCAGTCTCGCCGAAAGACTTGGCAAAAAGAAAGTATTGTCAAAGGATCCCCCTGAGGAGGTGCCACTAACAGGTATCTTCTAACCGGTTTCATTGCAAGCAGCAGCTATAGGGTTGAATCATCTCTGAAAGAAAGACTTGACTTGCACTTATATAGTGCCTTTCATGACCTTGGGGTGTCCCAAAATGCTTTACAGCCAATGAAGTACTTTTGAAGTGTGGTCCCAGTCAACATTTTCCCTCAGCTGCACTGCGATCGAGACGCTGGAATTACGGTGCAGCAAATTTAAAGAGCCCACGCACCTAAACATTGACTGTTGTACTGCAGGAAACGCAGCGACCATTTTGCGCACAGTAGGATCCCACAAACAGCAATGCAGTTGGGTCCTCATCGTAGTTCCTGGGTAGCAAAGTTAAGCACTGGTGTCTTTGTGATGTTCTTAATTCTTGTGTGCTTAGAAACAATGATGAGTTGCTTTGTTCATCTGAGAATCTTGTATCTTTAGGTCTTTGCATTAGATCAGTTTTGACCAAGAAAACATTTCTGCATTCACGACACAGAAGGAGGCCATTCGGCCCATCAAAAAAGAGCTACACAGCCTAATGCCACCTTTCAGCACTAAATCTGTAGCCCTGTAGGTCATGGCTTTTTTAAGAGCACATCCCAAGTACTTTTTAAATGTAATTAAGGTTTCAGCCTCTACCACCCTTTTAGGCAGCGAGTTCCAGATCCCCACCATCCTCCGGGTGAAAATAATTCTCAGCTCCCCTCTCCTTCTACCAACTACTTCAAATCTATGCCCCCTGGTTGTTGACCCCTCTGCTAAGGGAAATAGATTCTTCCTATCCACTCTATCTCGGCTCCTCATAATTTTATACACCTCAATTAAATCTCCCCTCGGCCTACTCTGTTCCAAAGAAAACAACCCCAGCCTATCCACTCTTTCCTCATAGCTAAAATGTTCCAATCCTGGCAACATCCTCCAGCTTAATAAATTGTGCTCCTACCAACCTAGTTATCTTGAGATCCTCACTCCCATTGAAAGCATTAATACAACCTTGTTGATCTCCCATGCCGCTACTTGTGGTGAGGTCTTGCTTGTCACTGCTGCCTTTGTTTCACTGTATACTTTGAGTAAGGTTTTTTAAAATTTTTACAGCTGAAATTGAGGCATCTTTAAAACGCAACCTCTCAGAGAGACTTGGCAAACAGAAGCTACAGGCAGAAGATGGCCCTGAAGAGCTGGCACAGAAAGGTATATAAAACACTTAGGATTTATTCAGGTGCTGTGTGTGGCCCTGAAGTTGGTACCTTTGGTGATTAATTGGCGTAATGAGTAACCTTAGTAACCCAGAGGTCAAGGTGACAAAAGATTGGGACCTAGTCAAGCCTATGGCAAACTCTGTAATCCGCCTGTGACGTTTAAGGAGTTGCCAAGCCTTGGCTCTTGCCAATTTTGTGTCTACGTGAGTCAGGAGACATTAGGCAAATAATTAAAGTATACTAATAAATTGTACATCTGTCTCAAAAAGTCTTGCATCTATCAGGCGTCTTGTCCATCACACTTTATGCAGTAAATATGTCGTACTTGTACCTGATATACGTTTCAGAAAATTGCAACAAATCACAATTGAACAGTTGGGGAATATACCAATCTACAGCAGGTAAAATGGAGACATATTTTTCCAGTGGAAAATTATTAATTTTAATTACTAATCTTGGTCTTCAGATGGACCTGGGTGTCCTTGTACACGAATCACTGAAAGTTAACATGCAGGTACAGCAAGCAATTAAGGAACACAAATGGTATGTTAGCCTTTATTATAAAAAGATTGAAGTATAAGAATAAAGAAATCTTACTGCGATTATATAGGACTTTGGTGAGACCACACCTGGAGTACTGTGTGTAGTTTTGATCTCCTTACCTAAGGAAGGATACACATACCTTAGAGGCAGTGCAACAAAGGTTCACTAGACTTATTCCTGGGATGGGAGAATTGTCCTATGAGGAGAGATTGAGTAAACTAGGCCTGTATTCCCTAGAGTTTAGAAGAATAAGGTGATCTCATTGAAACGTATAAAGTCCTTAAGGGGCTTGACAAGGTAGATGCAGGGAGGATGTTTCCCCAGCCTGTGGCGTCTAGAACTAGGAATCACAGTCTCAGAATAAGGGGACGGCCATTTAGGACTGAGATGAGAAATTTCTTCATTCAAAGGGTTGTAAATCTTTGGAATTCTCTACCCCAGAGGGCTGTGGATGCTCAGTCGTTGGTGTATTCAAGACAGAGATTGCTAGTGAATTGAGGGATATGGGGATAGTGTGCAAAGGTGGAGTTGAGGTAGAAGATCAGCTGTGATATTGAATTGCATAGTAGGCTTGAAGGGCCAAATGGCCTGCTCCTATTATATTCTTATGAATGGCATGAAATAGCCAATCAGTAAAAGTGGCTAATCTAAGAAAAGGCAAACCAATGAAATTGCTCCAAATATTTTTGGAAAATCATTTTGTTGTCTTCTTGGACTCTCACTAAACTGACAAACTTAATACTGGAAACAACATTTGTAGTAAAGATATGAATCATTTCTGAGAAAAAAAAATCAGCTTTTATCATAAAATGTCTTACCATTTTTGTATTGGAGTCCTGTACACCTCTCTGAGAAGTGTCAGGCTTGAGTCACTGACGGTTTGAGACTCAACAGGAAACCCCAAAGGAATCCGTTTTAGGGACAGTGAAAATAATTGGATTTTCTTTTTTTACAATTCATTAAAATGAGGTGACCTATGAACTTTTTCCGAAGCTAACTCTCCTGAAAAATTGTTCAAGTGGTTGTTTGTTTAGCAAATAAAGCATGTTACGTGTGTGATGAATGAAACCTTCCACTTTGAAATTTGGCCTTGTTTAATATTTAGTGTATATAATGGAGTCCTAATGGTGGCTTTGAGTTTGCTTTCAAATGCAAATGTAATCAGCAAATTAATACTAGTGGCCCTAACTGAACGGAACATAACATTATTCCAGCTTGCTGGCGAGAGTCCAGAGCACGTTTTTTAAGCATAGCCTTATAGTAACACTAAATACAGTTCAAGAGATATTAATGGAAGGACGGTGGAAATTAGTTTCTCAATGTATTTCATTTTCCTCAATATAAAAGTCCACGCAAAACAAAGAGTTGCTTTCCCATTGAGCTATGTGGAGATTTAGTTATCTAACTGAGGGGAACAAATATCCTTACACTGGGGGTGCTCATTTTTTTTTCTTCCACCCCACCCTCCACTTAATGACCGTCCGTGGGCAATGTAAGAGAAAATCTGCTCGTACTGTATATAAATCCCCTTTCTGCTGCCTTTTTTTAATCCCCAGTTTTTTTTCTTGTCCCCATCCCCATGAAATTGTGAATGTGGGTGGATCTTTGTCGATTATCCGTTCTATCTGACCCGCGAGAAGCTGCATATGCGCCGCTTACGGTGATGCGGCCTGTGATTTATTTTCCATTTTCTGAGAGAAAATATCTCTGGGCCTGCTGATGGCGCAGCTGAGATGGGATGGTGCCTAGGATGGGTGCTCTGTACTGCTCCTTAGCCACTATAATATCGAGTGTATCTGCTGTGGATGTTGCTGTGCCCTCTAAATATAGAGATGACTGATTGCCAGTGCCCTAAGTCACTCACAGAGGTCTGTACGATTCTTTTTCTGTTTCAGTTCAAACTCCCAGGCCCATAAGGGAGAGGCTCGGTCTGCCTGCAGAAGTCGCCACAATAGAAAATGGTAGGTCGTCAAAAGTGATGTGCATTTGAATAGTTTAGAACGCTGCCTGCGGCAACCATTTTTAAAAGCTGTTTGTTCCCTTGAATGGCCTGTCGTGGAGACAGCATTGCTCTGGTTGGGTTTGCTATCCAGGCATTTTTATTTCTCGTATAAGGTGTTTCGTATTTATCTCTTGCCCAGATGGCAGACAATGCTCTGATCCTAGGTTCCTCGGGTGCTCTGCACTAATCAATCTGTACGAATTGACACTAATGAGCCCTTGTATGTGTGAACGTCTTCGTTATACTTGCACACCCTTCGCTGTGGGGAAACGCAAATTCTGTATTCAGGAACTGCGGCTGTAATCTAATCCTGATACTTTAGTGGATCACACTTGCTGCTTGAGCAGTTTATTTACGCAGTTACTCTGCCAGCTACACAGCTTGAAATCTACCCCTGAGGTACTTCTGCTTCAAACTAAAACAGGTTATTTGGATTCGATCCAGTCTGATCTAATCTTGGCATCTTTCACTTGTCCTGCCCAAAATAGGAATCACACATAAGAGTTTGCGCAGTCACTGCAGTGTCTCAATACAGCGGCAGCAGTACACGTCCCCTTGCCTTTTCTTCCCATATTCGAGAACAATAAATGCTTGACCTGCAGTGGGAGTACAGCAAAGTACTGTCAAATTGACCTCGTTGCTTCTTTGCCAGGCAGCTCTCTGTACCAGTCAGTGACCTTGTTTTATTGGTAGGGCTCGGTGATTTGTGACTGTTCACGTCTCCTCAAAAAGTGGCACTTTTACTGCTCGTGAATTACAGATCTCGGGCAGCCAGTCGGTGCCACACATGGCAGGTGTAGAAATTCCTGAGATTTGTGGCATGATCACTTGCTCTGATTGCTGGTTATTGCTCCCGGTTGGCACTCTGCAGCAGATTATAAGTAACAAAGTACATTCCACTTTCCAGAGAGACCTATAAGTAAAACAGAAGGCCCCGGAGAAATAAGAGTGAAAACTCTGGAGGAGATTCGCAGGGAAAAGGCTGCCAAGAGGGACCTGGGTGACTCCAAAGTTGGCATTCCCAGCCTTGAAAAACCTGTCCAGACCTCCACTTTGTTGGAGGAGGCGACGAAAATAATTCGGACGGTCCGGGTGAAAACATCCTCTGAATCTCTACAGAAGAAGCAGGCGCAGCTCCAGGAAGAAACTGGAAAGGAAAACCCAACCATAACGCAACCTGAAGCTGCGCCAAGAAAGGAAAAGAACCCTGGACTAGGAAAGGGCAAGGGTGAGTGGTGTTCCTTTTGATTGTGGCCTGAACTATTGGAGATGCCGTCTTTCGGATGAAACGTTAAACCGAGGGCCCCATCTACCCTCTCGGGTGGACTTAAAAGATCCCATGGCACTATTTCGAAGAAGTGCAGGGGAATTCTCCCCAGTGTCCAGGTCAATATTTATCCCTCAACAAAAACAGATTATCTGTCCATTATCACATTGCTGTTTGTAGGAGCTTGCCGTGTGCAAATTGGCTGCTGCGTTTCCCACATTCATCATAGGCAGTCCCTCGAAATCGAGGAAGACTTGCTTCCACTCTAAAAGTGAGTTCTTAGGTGACTGAACAGTCCAATATGGGAATTACAGTCTCTGTCACAGGTGGGACAGACAGTGGTTGAAGGAAAGGGTGGGTGGGACAGGTTTGCCTCATGCTCCTTCCGCTGCCTGCGCTTGTTTTCTGCATGCTCTCGGCGACGAGACTCGAGGTGCTCAGCACCCTCTCGGATGTACTTCCTCCATTCCACTGTAAGTTTCCCACATAACAACAGTGACTGCACTCCAAAAGTACTTCATTGGCTGTAAAGCGTCTGGTGATCGTGAAAGGTGCTATATAAATGCAAGTCTTTCTTTCGCAATAATCGGTGTCATTTGCAATGAAAAAAATCCTACTGATTAGTATTTATTTTCACCTTGCGGTTTCCCTGCACCAAGCTCCATTTTCCACAACTGAGCAAAGAAATTATTTTCTACCTCTTTCCGCTGCTGAGAATGGTGCAGGTTGACTGCTGTCTGTATTCATCTGTGGAGTTGTCCCCAGGTGAAATGAGAACTCATCAGGCTACCTGTGCCCACTGTGCAGCAAGCTAGCTGCCTCCAATTCTCCACCGGCAGCAGAGCCTCCTGCCACCACACCCTCGTACTTCTGGAATTCTCCTCTCGGATGTTTTCACCTCCCCACCTTCAAAACGTCTCCACAATACTGGTCTCATTGATCACACTCTTGGTCACCTCCCATAACTTCTCTAATTACTACAAAGAAAGAACGACTTGCATTTATACAGTGCCTTTCACGACCACTGGACATCCCAAAGCACTTTACAGCCAATGAAGTACTTTTTGTAATGTGGGAACGCGGCAGCCAATTTGCGCACAGCAAGCTCCCACTAACAGTGATGTGATAATGACCAGATAAAATCTTTTTTTTTTTGTTATGTTGATTGAGGTATAAATATTGGCCCGGACACCGGAGATAACTCCACCTGCTCTTCATCAAAATAGTGCCATGGGATCTTTTACGCCCTCTTAAGAAAGCAAATGGGCCTCGGTTTAACGTCTCATCCGAAAGAAGGCACCTCCGACACGTGCATTTATAAAGCGCCTTTCACCACCACCAGACTTCCCAAAGCTCTTTACAGCCATTGAAGTACTTTTTTGAAATGCAGTCACTGTTGTAATGTAGGAAACATGGCAGTCAATGTGATAATGACCAGATTATCTGGTTTAGTGAAGTTGATTGAAGGCTAAATACTGGCCAGGACACCAGGGATAACTCCCCTATCCTGCAAAACACCTTGGATGTTTTGCAATGTAATAAGGTGCCATATAAGTGTAACTTGTAGAACTTTCATTGGCACCGTCCAACTCATGTCTGCCTTTGTGTACAGCTAATATTTGATAATTCTATGAATATTTAAAAATTCCGGACTCCTCATTTTCCTTAGATATTTTATTTTCTGTTAGCTTAAGTTTTTAAAGAATGCCATGCTGCTTCACCTGGAATCTTTTGTTTCTTAGAGCTTAGGAAGTGGCAGCTGTGGCTCAGTGGGCAGCACCCTCACCTCTGAGTCAGAAGGTTGTGGGTTCAAGTCCCACTCCAGGGATTAGAGTACAAATAAATCTAGGCTGACTCCAGTGCAGTGCTGAGGGAGTAATGCACTGTCGGAGGTACCATCTTTCGAACGCGACGTTAAACCGAGGCCCCATCTGCGCGCTCAGGTGGATGTAAAAGATCCCATGGCACTATTTAGAAGAGGAGCAGGGACGTTATCCCCGATGCCTTGGCCAATATTTATCCCTCAATCAACGTCACTAAAACAGATTAGCTGGCCGTTATCTCCTTGATGTTTGTGGGAGTTTGCTGTGTGCAAATTGGCTGCCGTGTTCACCACATTACAACAGTGACTACACTCCAAAAGTACATAATTGTCTGTAAAGCGCTTGAGATGTCCGGTGGTCGTGGAAGGTGCTTTATAAAAAATTTAATTCTTATCGCCTATAAAAGGTTGGAACGGTGCGAAAGTTCACCACGTTTAATCTGTGTTGTGTACTACAGCAAAAGGTCGGAAGGCATCCACTGATGAAAGTGTAACCAAGCCAAAGCCACTGGAAAAAGTCAGAGTTAAAACCCTCGAAGAGATTCGACGTGAGAAGGCACTGCGGAGGCAGGAGAACCAGGAGAGTCTTGCGACACAGCAACAGAGCGAGAAGCCAAAGAATGTGACTCCGCCTACCAGAAAGAGGCTGCTAAGAATCATCAAACCTATAGGTGAACTTTGGTTTAATATATAGTCACTTTCTGCCCTTGTACCAACTTTCCTCGCTGCATTTTTATAGTGCAGTGCTCCAATTTTTTTTTAATTATTCGTTCACTGGATGTGGGCGTCACTGGCATTTATTGCCCATCCCTAATTGCCCTTGAGAAGGTGGTGGTGAGCCGCCTTCCTTTAACCCATGTAGTCCGTGTGGTGGAGGTGCTCTCACGATGCAGTCAGGGAGGGAGTTCCAGGATTTTGACCCAGCGACGATGAAGGAACAGTGATATATTTCCAAGTCACGATGGTGTAGCGTAGGGGAGCGTAGAGATGGTGGTGCTCCCATGCGCCTGCTGCCTTTTTCCTTCAGAGAAGAGGTTCGATAGAGGTTTGGGGTTTGCATTTTAAATGGTACTGCTATGCACGTTTTTTTTTACTTGTCTCTGGATTCTAAGGGTGAAACATCCATCCTCCCATGTCATGAGGTTTAAAGTATGTTCAGGTCTCTAATCTGTTTAGGTACTGCAAGAAATTCTGCTGGTACCCAGAATGTTGGATCTAATTTGACGTTGGAGTTGTGAACACCAATCTATTTCCCCCAGCATCTTTCTAACGCTGAAAGGACTATAGTCAAAGCATGTTTTATAAATGTATGCAATCCAGTCTAAAAGCTGTTACCTCTACATGTGGAATTTTCTGTTAGGTTTGTCATGTTGGCCTTCATAGTGAGAGAATTTGAGTACAGGGGCAGGGAGGTGTTGCTACAGTTGTACAGGGCCTTGGTGCGGCCACACCTGGAGTATTGTGTACAGTTTTGGTCTCCTAACTTGAGGAAGGACATTCTTGCTATTGAGGGAGTGCAGCGAAGATTCACCAGACTGATTTCCGGGATGGTGGGACTGACTTATCAAGAAAGACTGGATCAACTGGGCTTGTATTCTCTGGAGTTCAGAAGAATGAGAGGGGACCTCATAGAAACGTTTAAAATTCTGACGGGTTTAGATGCAGGAAGAATGTTCCCGATATTGGGGAAGTTCAGAACCAGGGGTCACAGTCTAAGGATAAGGGGTAAGTCATTTAGGACCAAGATAAGGAGAAACTTCTTCACCCAGAGAGTGGTGAACCTGTGGAATTCTCTACCACAGAAAGTTGTTGAGGCCAATTCACTAAATATATTCAAAAGGGAGTTAGATGAAGTCCTTACTACTAGGGGGATCAAGGGGTATGGCGAGAAAGCAGGAAGGGGGTACTGAAGTTGCATGTTCAGCCATGAACTCATTGAATGGCGGTACAGGCTAGAAGGGCCGAATGGCCTACTGCTGCACCTATTTTCTATGTCATGATGAAAGCATCAGGCAAATAAAGAATCGCGGGTTATATTTACAATATTGCAGTAAATTTGCTAGAATAGTTCCAGGGATGAGGGAATACAGTTTCGTTGCAAGACTCGAGAAGCTGGGATTGTTCTCCTTGGAGCAGAGAAGGCTAAGAGGAGATTTGATGGAGGTGTTCAAAATCATGAAGGATTTAGAAAGAGTAAATAAAGAAAAACTGTTTCCAATGGCTGAAGGTTCAATAATGAGAGGGCGCAAATTAAGATGATTGGCAAAAGAACCAGAGGCGACATGACACGAGTGGTTAGGATCTGGAATGCATTGCCTGATTGGGCGGTGGATGCAGATTCAATAGTAGCCTTCGAAGAGCAATCCAGTTAGTCCCACTCCCCCATTCTTTTCCCATCTCCCTGCAATTTTTCTCCCAAGTATTTATTTGAAGGAGAAACAATTGCAGGGATATGGGGAAAGAATGGGGGAGTGGGACTAACAGGATTGCTCTTTGAAGGAGCCGGCGCAGACTCGATAGGTCGAATAGCCGCCTCCTGTGCTGTACTGTTCTATGATTCTACATTCTCGCATACATGGTGACCTGCATCCAGGACAAAACGTGCTTCCCCAGAAATCCATGGCTCTTCTATAAGACAAGGATCTACAGCACCAAGATTCTTTCTACCAAATTCTCACCTTTGTGTCAGCTGCCATCCAAAAATCAATTTTCCTGTGTTTCTTCAGCCGGTGCCAGCCTATTCCTGCCAAGCACTCCACCACATGCTACCTTCCTGACTGCACACTCTCCCAACTTCAATCTTAACTCCAGCTATTGGTTTTAAAACAGTTGCCCTGTATATCTCCTGCTGAGTTTCTAATTTGAAATCAATATTGGAAGTCAAGACAACAACAACTTGCATTTCTATAGCGCCTTTAACATAGCAAGATATCCCAAGGCACCTCATCGGCGTGTTATCAGACAAAATTTGACATTAATCCACATAAGGAGATATTAGGACAGGATTTGGTCAAAGAGGTAGGTTTAAGGAGTGATTTAAAGGGAGAGAGAGGGTAAGGGAGGGAATTCCAGTGCTTCGGGCAGATGGCTGAAGGCATGGCCACCAATGGTGGAGAGAAGGAAATTGGGGATGAGGAGGAGCGCAGAGATCTGAGGGTTGTAAGGTTGGGGGATTTTACAGAGATGGCGGGGAGTGGAGCGAGATAGGATACGGACAGCAGAGTTTTGGGTGGTGTCTAAAGTCGAGCTGCTCTGGAGCATTGAAACAGAAGTGTTGGCACAAGTACAATGGGCCGAATAGCCCTCTTAACTGTGCTGTATCATTCTATGATTCTAAGTAGCCAGATTCTAACCATCCATGGTCATGGGATTTGAACCCATTATATTCTCTGTTGGAGTCAAGCAACAATGGTAGGAACACATTCTGCATCCTGCTGTGACAGTTAAATCTGTTGTCTTCAGCCCAGGTTCCTGCTGCTATTTCTAATGTCTCCTTTATTTGCCTGTATTTCCTGCTGGATTGTCTCTGAATTTTAAATTATCTGTAGTGCAGTTGAGATTTGGATGAGAGTTGCCATTTTAAATATCGCCGGGCCAGAGAGGCAGAGCAACAATTGGAAAAAAGCATTCGTCTTGCAATTTATTGCAACTCCTCCCTCACAACTCTAGATTTCAACCCACACTCCCACTGATTTAGAATTGCATAGGCATTCTTTACAAATTAGATGATTTCTGACTTTTGGCCCCATATAGGAATGTGAATCTCTCGTCTTTTGCATATGTATAACTGTATAAAGTATCAAAATGTTAGCTGCCTTGATAATCTTACAGCCTTATGTCTCTCGCTGACGTCCACGTTAGCAGATGTTAATGTCCGTAAGAGCAAGGGGGCAGGATTTGGTTTAAATAAAACTCATAATTATACTTTGAATGGGGGGTGGTTGGGTGATGTGGAAGTACAGAGGGATTTGGGGATTCAGGTTCACAAGACATTAAAAGCAGCACCTCAGTGTATAAGGCCATAAAAAAAGCTAATAGATGACCAAGTTTTACAGCGAGGGATATAAGAGTATAAAAATTTAAATATAATCGTGAATCATAGAAATTTACGGCACAGAAGGGGGCCATTCGCTGCATCTTGTCTGTGGCAGCCAAAAAAGAGTTATCCATCCTAATCCCACTTTCCAGCACTTGGCCTGTAGCCCTGCAGGTTACGGCACTTCAGGTGCATATCCAAGTACCTTTTAAAATGTGATGAGAGTTTCTGCCTCTACCACCCTTTCAGGCAGTGAGTTCCAGACCCCCACCGCCCTCTAGGTGAAAATTTTCCTCAACTCCCCTCTAATCCTTCTACCAGTTACTTTAAATCTATGCTCCGAGGTTATTGACACCTCGAAGTGAATGTGTGCTATTTTGAGTTCCACACTCTGGCACAGATGTTGCAGTGATAGAATGGGTACAGAGCAGGTTCACTGGGATATTGAATGGTATGAGGAAATACAATTACAAAAAGACTTAAAAATTGAGGCTGTTTTTCTTGGAACAGAGATTACAGGGAGAGTTGATTAGAGTTATTTAAAATTATGAAGGAATGGGTCAGTAGAGAGAAACCAGCTGGTTCCGGTGGTTGAGTAATGTAGAATGAGGAAACATTGATGTGAGATTAAAGGAACAGAGGACATTCTTTTACACAGGATTGTGAGGCTGTAGAAGGCCAGAGTTAGTGGTTAAAGCAGAGATCATGTCAACATTTAACAACAAGTCAGATACGTGGTTAAAGGTAAAGAGGATAAAGGGAAATGAGACCGCCAGATGTCTCAAAACATTTTACAGCCAATGAAGTACTTTTGGAGTGTAGTCACTGTTGTAATGGACACATGGGATTAGAAAGAAAGAGTTGCATTTATATTGTGCCTTTCACGACCACCGGACGTCTCAAAGCGCTTTACAGTGTAGTCACTGCAGTAATTAGATAAATGCTCCTGTGAAGGATGAGCCCTAATATAGACTGGTCTATTTCTGTGTTGTTTTCTCTTTAAAACTTATTTTCTATGCAACATGTATGTTTGTCTATTTTGCTGTTCAGAAGCAATTTTATAACTTTGTGTAATCTCTTGTGCAGAAGCTGTCCAGCCAGAAAAGGCAGATGGAGAATCAACGGAGGTAGAATCACTGGACGCTGCTGCCCAAGGAGACACAAAGGAGACGAATAAGGTCAGTGCAATGCCTGAGAACACCGGGCATCCATTAATGTTATTTCTTCATCTCCAGAATTGAAATAAAAACTATGACACGTTATGGGAAATATTTTATAATTTGTGTGAAATAAGCAGAAATGAAGAGCAGGCTCTCATCAAAACACCCAGTGCATTCAGCACAGTCCACACTTGTTCTTGTATACAGACTGGACTCCACAGAGAAAATTGCCCGCAAGTTTTGTCCTGAATGGAGAAAGTATATGCAGATGAAGCTTTTGAGAGAGCATTAGCACAAATTGAGAAGTAACAACTTGTATTTATATAGCGCCTTAAACATAGTACAACGTCTCAAGGTGCTTCATAGTATTATGAGACAAAAAAATTGCACCAAGTCACATAGAGAAATTAGAGCAGGTGGTCACAGAGGTAGGTTTTAAGGAGTGTCTTGAAGGAGCATAGAGAGGCGGAGAGGTTTAGGGAGGGAATTCCAGAGCTTGGGAACCTTGAACGTAATTGGCAAATGAATTTCAATATAGATAAGTGTGAGGTTAATGTTCCCTTTAATTTTGTCTTTGGGAACACAGTCCATTTAACTGGCTACGCAGCCCATCCAAATTTCCGCGCATGCATGGTTTTTCCATTTAAAAGCCGTTAAGCGACCCGCAACGGGACCTCCAGACCGCTGCGCGGTCGGGCAGCTTAACAGCAACATTGCATGAGGTATTACATTTTGATAAGAAAAATAAGGAAGTTACCTATTGGAAAATGAGAATCTAAATGGGGTAGAGGAGCAAAGGGATCTGGGAGTACAAATACACAAATCACTAAAAAAAAAATAGTGAAGCAGGTTAACAAGATCATTTAAAAAGAAGTAAACCAGGCACTTGGGTTTATTTCTAGAGGGATAGAATTGGAAAGTAGGAAAGTTATGCTAAACTTGTACCGAACCTTGGTTAGACCACACTTAGAATACCGTGTGCAATTCTGGTCGCCCTATTATAAAAAGAGTATAGAGGCACTGGAGAGGGTGCAGAGAAGATTTACAAGGATGATACCAGAACTTCAAGGTTATACCTATCGGGAAAGATTGAACAGGATGGGACTCGTTTGAAAAGAGAAGTATGAGAGGTGACCTAATAGAGGTCTTTAAAATGATAACCGGTTTTGATAGAGCGTTTCCACTTGTGGAAAAGAGCAAAACTAGAGATCATCAATATAAGATAGTCACCGAGAAATCAGATAGGGAATTCAGAAGATACTTCTTCGCCCAGAGAGTGGTGAGAATGTGGAACTCGCTGCCACAGGGAGTGGTTGAAGCGAATAGTATCGATGCATTTAAAGGGAGGCTGGACAAGCATATGAGGGAAAAGGGAATAGAGGGTTATGCTGCTAGATTTAGATGAGGAAAGACAGGAGGAGGCTCGACTGGAGCATAAATGGACTGGTTGAACCGAATGGCCTATTTCTGCACTGCCTATTCTATGTAATTCTATCCACTTTCTTGCAGCCTGAAAATGGAAAAGACGGCCCAAGATCGCAGAAGGTGCAAGTTAAAAGCTTTGAAGAAATACTGAAGGAAAAACGCCTTCGACAGCTGCAGGAAACTGAAAAGCAGCCGAGTCAAGCTCTGCTGGGAGAAGAGGTGATGGCCAACAAAATGAACCAGGAGATCCAGGCTGCCAAGCAGAATGAGCCGCCTGTGGCGTCGGCGGAACTCACACCAAATAACCGTCACATAGCTGAACAACTGCCTGTTAAGACGGAAGAGAAGCTGACCGTTGCCAAACCTGAAGCGGTGGAACCTCCAATTGCTCAGAAAGGTATCTGTCTTGGGCTTACATTTTCATTTACTCATGCTTGCTTGCCTCTGCATATTCTGAGCATGATTCTCCATGCCTTTTGCAGTTGGCAGAGGTGACCTGCGCTGATTTTTGTTGCTAAAATCACTATATATTGCTAATTATACCATGTTAAAATATATGGCTCTTTTTTTTTATTGCTTAAATTTTAGCACACAGTGCAAAGTGTCATCTTTCCTTCTTCCCCTCACCCCTACTTCAAAAAAGAATGATGCTATTGATCATAAGAGATTAATGCTGATATAAGAAAGTAGGAGTAGGCCATACGGCCCCTCGAGCCTGCTCCACCATTCAATGGCAAATCATCGACCTCAACTCCACTTTCCTGCTCGATCTCCATATCCCTTGATTCCCCTAGACTCCAAAAACCTATTGATCTCGGCCTTGAATATACTTAAGACTCAGTACCCACAACCCTCCGGGACAGAGAATTCCAAAGATTCACGACCCTCTGAGTGAAGAAATTCCTCCTCATCTCTGTCTTAAAAGGCCAACCGCTTATCCTGAGACTGTGCCCCCTAGTTCTAGACACTCCAACCAGGGGAAACATGACTGAGATAGATAGATTTTAAGACTATTGGGGAATCGAGGGATATGGAGATCGGGCAGGAAAGTGTTGAGGTCGAAGGTCAGCCATGATCTTATTGAATGGCGGAGCAGGCTCGAGGGGCCGGAAGGCCAACTCCTGCTCCTAATTCCAATGTTAGCCCTCTCGTCTGGCGTTGATGGGAAGCTTGAACAGTGGTTAGTTGTGATACATGTGTTTTGGGACTTGAACGTGAATCAATGTGCTTCCAAACCTGTCACTAGTGAAAAGCATCAGCCCCCAACTCTTGGCCCCAGTGGTGAATTACATCCCAGCTACTCCCTGCTCAATCGCCAGTAGGTAACTGAGCTGATGCAGGTGCAGACGCTCCATGATGTCTCTGCACACACTAGTATACCGCAGCAACCCATCACAGAACCAGGGGTCACAGTCTCTGAATAAGGGGTCGGCCATTTAGGACTGATGAGGAGAAATTCCTTCACTCGGGGTGGTGAACCTTTGGAATTCTCTACCCCAGAGGGCTGTGGATGCTCAGTCGTTGAGTATAATCAAGACAGAGATCGATAGATTTTTGGTTATTGAGAGAATCAAGATATTGTGGAGTTGAGCTGGAAGATCAGCCTTGATCTTATTGAATGGCGGAGCAGGCTCGAGGGGCTGATTGACCTATTCCAGCTCCTATTTCTTATGTTCTAATCATACAGCTTCTCAAATGAGTCTCATTTAAACTGTGTCTACTTGCTAACTCTCAGTCAAATGCTATCTAGCATGCAGGGCCTCACCAATGCCGGTTTTCTTTTTCATTAAAAAATTTGCCTTTAGTTTTTCTTCTTTTGGTATGATTCACTTTTCCTCTTCTTCCTTCACCAAATCCCTTCCTTTGCTCTTTGCTCCCTCCTCTTGTTTTGTATTTGATCTTTGCTTGTTTCTCTTGCTTTCTGCAAACTTTTTTTGTTGCACTTTTCTGACTCGCACCTGGAGTCGTCTGTCATTTTGATTGTGGCTTGAAAAGTTGGTGGAGCTTAGAGCCTGTGTACGGGGGTAATCAGCCTGAAGCAAGGAAGGGAAGCTTCAGTAATGAGACTAGAGACTGGACTCCTGAAGCTGGTTGAGCCTCTTGCTGTGCTTGGGAGCTGGATACTGGCCCCTGCTAATGAGGTGGAATATTCAATTACCCCCAGAAAGTAAGGCTGCAAAGATTCATTTATATTTTAATATATTGATGGATTATTGGAACGAACATAGCAAGATTGTAGACGATGTTTCATATAAGCTGCGCGGCTGGACCGCTCTCCCCGGTCCCGCACAGCCTGGGACCGGCTTTTGCGATGTTAAAGTTACTGTCGATGGGCTGCGCATCCCCTTAAAGGGGCCGCACGCCCCCCCAAAAATTATAGGGAGCATTGGTTGCAGACCAGTTTCTAATGACCCGTTTGCATTGGGTGGGTCTGTCGCCCACTACGGGACAGTGTTAGTTACAGTAATGATGTGTTTTCTGACTCCGATCTAATCTCACATTATCTCTCTTACAGTGAAACCCAAATTAAATGTGAAACCATCAGTTGTGAAGAACTCTTGTCCTGTGAGGCTCAACCAGAAACGCAAATCCCCCGACAGCCATCCTTCCACCATTATGGCAGTTAAGCCACTCAACGCTGTGACCGCTGAGGTGACACAGCAGCCACCCACAAAGAAGATCATTATAGTAAGAACCTCTGCTGTTGACCCCTTCCTGTGCATGGTGCAGCCACATTTCAGTTCCTATTTTACGGGACAGGTTAAAGAACGGCTCTAACTAACTGATCAATTGGAAAACCTTTCTCCCCTCTCCCGACATCAAAAACCAAAAATGTGCATCTCAGCAGCTTTTGTAAAGTCCGAGAATCTCGAATCTCAACGTGGAATACATTTTCATATCGGCATGTGGTGCGTTGCACTGGTGTGCTACATTACAGCAGCAGCAGAGAGGGAAATTCTGGTTTTATTTCTCTCGTGCAATATCATTTACCAGTCGTGCCTGTTCGACTTTGGGAGGAGGGGTTGGAAAATCGGAGAGGCTTGTCCCCAGCTAACTTTCACATTCCTGGTAGCTGGCTCAGATTTTGTGTATTTCCCCCCCACCCCTCTCTTTTCTACACCTGTTTGCAAATCTGTGCACTAAGCAATCAAGGCTGCACCACCCCCATCATCCACCCGTGCACCCTGGGAAATGAGAGGGATTTGCCACAAGTTGTGGCAGAGCTGGCAGGTTTTGAGGTGCAAAGTAGTCGGATCTATCTAACTACTCTGCTTCATGTCGTGACAAAGTGAGTCCTTGTGCTGCAACCCTCATCTTACTGGTGTCTTGCCTAACTGCACTGTTCCCATTTATTTCCCTTGTACCATGTGGCAAACTGCAGTTATCCTGAATGAAAGAATAGTTGGCCATTTTTCCTATCGTGTGATCTGTCTTTAGAGACTTGACTATTGTAACGCATTCCTGGCTGGCCTCCCACATTCTGCCCTATGTAAACTAGAGGTGATCCAAAACTCAGCTGCCCATGTCCTAACCCGCTCACCCATCACCCCTGTGCTCGCTAGCCTACATTGGCTCCCGATTAAGCTGCATCTCGATTTTAAAATTCTCATCCTTGTTTTCAAATGCCTCCATTGGCCTCGCCCCTCCCTATCTCTGTCATCTCCTCCAGCCCCCCTCCCCACCCTTTCCGAGATGTCCGAGATTATAATCGCTCAACCATTAGTGGTCATGCCTTCTGCTGCCTAGGCCCTAAGTGCTGGAATTCACTGCCTAAACCTCTCCGCCTCGCTTTCCTCCTTCAAGACACTCCTTAAAACCTACCTCTTTGACCAAGCTTTTGGTCACCTGCCCTAATTTCTCCTTATGTGGTTCGGTGTCATTTTTTTATTTCATAACATTCCTATGAAGAGCCATAGGATGTTTCACTACGTTGAAGGCACTATATGTCGCGTTCCACCAGCCATTACTTAGAAGCTAATTCCCCGTCAGTTTTCTTTGACGCAGTAAATGTCTGTTCTGTCTGACGGGTGGAGTGTTACAGGCATACTGTGTGTAACCTTTTAAACATTTTACTTTCCAGTCTACACCGTCGCCACTCCAGCAAAAAGAGGTAACCTCTTCGTCTTTGCAGGTGTCAGAAAGATCCATGGAAAGGTGAGGTCTCAATTTCATTGTCTTGCGTAGATAGTTTCTAAACTTTTTGTTCGGTATTAAAAAAATCTTGCATGGTTTCGCAGTTCTACAAAACACATTCTTGGACTGTGTCCAGGCTCACTCCTGGTGTGTGATAGTACCTGAGTGGATTCCAATCCAATTTGGGAACTTGCAAACATGACTAGAATTGAAGGCAGTGGAAAAATGATGAGGTGGGGAAGAACTCACATTAATGGGCTCTTCTATTAAACAGCGAGAGTAGAGCTATACAATTGGGGGCCGGGGTGGGGGGGGGTGGAGAGAGAAATACAGTGAAATGCACTTAACAGTTATGTAGATGGGAGCAGGAAGTTACAAAGGGACATAGACAGATTGGGCCGAAGTTTCCACACGATAAAAAACAGGCGCCCCTCCGAGCTGTGCGCCCGTTTTTCACGCCTAAAACGGCGCCAGAAAAAAAAACACGCTATTCTCGAGCGCTTTGCAGCTCCTTGTCTGTTTGGCGCGGCGCCCAGGGGGACGGAGCCTACACTCGCGCTGATTTTGTAAGTGGGAGGGGGCGGGTACTATTTAAATTAGTATTTTTCCTGCCGGCAACGCTGCGTGTGCGCGTTGGAGCGTTCGCGCATGCTCAGTGTGAAGGAAACATTGGCACTCGGCCATTTTTGTAGTTTTTTGTAGCTGTTTAAATTTTGAACATTTTTTAATAAAATCACATTGCCATCAGCACTGAGGCTACCCTTCTCACTGTCTCCTTCCCTTCCCCTCCCTCCCCTCCGCGGCAACAAACGTCTTGTCTCCTTCCCCTCCCTCCCCTGCGCGGCAACAAGCCGCTGTCTCCTTCCCCTCCCTCCCCTGCGCGGCAACAAGCCGCTGTCTCCTTCCCCTCCCTCCCTTGCACGGCAACAAGCCGCTGTCTCCTTCCCCTCCCTCCCCTGCGCGGCAACAAGCCGCTGTCTCCTTCCCCTCCCTCCCTTGCACGGCAACAAGCCGCTGTCTCCTTCCCCTCCCTCCCCTGCACGGCAACAAGCCGCTGTCTCCTTCCCCTCCCTCCCCTGCGCGGCAACAAACGGCGGTTTCCTTCGAACGATGGCTGAAGCACTTTCACACAGGTAGGAAGATGGTTTATTTAATCTTTTCTTTGCTTACAAATGTTTATTCAGGTTGGATTTATTTGTATAATATTTGTAGAAGTATAAATAAGGATTGATTGTAGAATTTAATGACTTCCCT